>NC_070608.1:55520000-56120000 GCF_027172205.1 Podarcis raffonei | reverse complement strand
TGTACAGCATATGTACATATGTACAGCATATGTACATATGTACAGCATGTGTACAGCAGGGCAAATGAGTGACACCACTAAAAAAATTATTTCCTTTGGTGTTGCATCTGGCCCCCTCAATTATTTGGAGAAGTGAGCGCCTCTGCAGTTAATGTCATAAAGTGGAATACAGTGGTACCTCGGGTTACATACGCTTCAGGTTACATACGCTTCAGGTTACAGACTCCGCTAACCCAGAAATATTACCTCGGGTTAAGAACTTTGCTTCAGGATGAGAGCAGAAATCGTGTTCTGGTGGCGCGGCGGCAGCAGGAGGCCCCATTAGCTAAAATGGTGCTTCAGGTTAAGAACAGTTTCAGGTTAAGAACGGACCTCCAGAACAAATTATGTACTTAACCCGAGGTACCACTGTACATTTATTAGGAATAGGTAAAAGGTAAAGGTACCCCTGCCCGTACGGGCAGTCTTGCCAGACTCTAGGGTTGTGCGCTCATCTCACTCTAGAGGCCGGGAGCCAGCGCTGTCCGCAGACACTTCCGGGTCACGTGGCCAGCATGACAAGCTGCATCTGGTGAACCAGAGCAGCGCACAGAAACGCCGTTTACCTTCCCGCTGGAGCGGTCCCTATTTATCTACTTGCACTTGGGGGTGCTTTTGAACTGCTAGGTTGGCAGGCGCTGGGACCGAACGACGGGAGCGCACCCCGCCACAGGGATTCGAACCGCCGACCATGCGATCGGCAAGTCCTAGGCGCTGAGGTTTTACCCACAGCGCCACCCGCGTCCCAGGAATAGCCAGCCACAATGGCCAACCAATGTTCAGAAATGATGAGTGTTTGCAGTCCTACAGCATCTAAAGTGCACTATGTCAGCTAACTCTGATTTACATGTTCTCAGTAACCATTAATCCAGAGGCAGTATTAAGGAAGGCCAATATAATTATTCTCATATAAATCGATGTGAGTTTATATTATTTTTAATTGCATTTACATCCTACTTTTTTCTCCAAGGAGCTCAAGGTGGTGTAAGCTCAAGGTGGTTCTCCCCTTCCTCATTTAATCCCTACAAGCAACCCTATGAGTCGGTTAGGCTGAGAGGCAATGACTGGCCCATGGTCACCCAGTAAGATTCATGACTGAGGGGGGAATTGGACCCTGGTCTCCCAGGTCCTGTTATGACACTCTAACCACTACACCATACTGGTTAAGGTAGTTTAGCTTGTTGAAGGCCAACTGGTTACCTGAGATGTGAACCAGAATCTTCTGGGCTCACACAGTTGACTACTAAGCTGTAGCAAAACCTAAATGCTGTTGCTCAAATTGCACAAATTGGTGGTGGGGGAAATCTCTTCTAGAAGTTGGCAGACAATATGAAATAAGGATCAATAAAGAGCAGTTAACTCCCACTCTTATAGCATACAGAAGTGCTATTAAAATATCACTAATCTGAAAGAAGTTGGCAGTAGACGAATCATGTCAATTTGACTCATGTGATTTCAATGGATTCTCCCACTGAAAGAACAAACATTGGGTTCTGCTTGCATTGTGTTAGCAGCCTGTTTTGTTCTCCCTGTCTTTCCAAGTGGCATACCTTTCTATCCCTGCTTCCCTCTCACCCACTTGGAAAGACATGCCAACTGACTTTTTTTCTCTGGATTCTCTCTGGTTTCTGTTCCACTTCAGAGAATCAGCATTCTTTTTTGGTCACTGTGGGGAGCAGAGCCTTTAAAAACCTTACTGGAAGTAGTTAAATGTCAGCTGAGCCTGCACGATTCTTCGTGCACAGCCAACTTGCTTTCAAGGTATTGATGTTTTAATAGTGTTTCTGTATACTATAAAGAATGGGAGTTAACTGCTGTTGATTGATCTTTTATTTCTTCTTGTCTGCCAACTCCCAGAAGTGGTTTGTGGCTTATTACTGGGTAAATTATATTAATCAACCACACTAGCATTTAGAAGGCAGATTTTGAGGATGACTTGGATTTGGAGAATTCACTAATGCTTCCGGGTAATTTGTAGCTTGATAGCATGCACAGACTTAATATTTGATGTACAGTGGTACCTCAGGTTAAATACTTAATTCGTTCCAGAGGTCCGTTCTTAACCTGAAACTGTTCTTAACCTGAAGCACCACTTTAGCTAATGGGGCCTCCCACTGCCACTGCACCGCTGGAGCATGATTTCTGTTCTCATCCTGAAGCAAAGTTCTTAACCTGAAGCACTATTTCTGGGTTAGCGGAGTCTGTAACCTGAAGCGTATGTAACCTGAAGCGTATATAACCCGAGGTACCACTGTATAACAATTCACTCCTACAGCTGTTTAGGATCAGGCTTCCGAGTGAGTCAGTGTGACAACAGCTTAAAACAATCAAGAACTTTCTATGCATTGGGCTAAACCTGCCACACAGTGAACCCTGTAGTCCGGATATTGCCCTACCATGCCTGGTCATGCTGGCTGGGGCTGATGGAAGTATGATTCCAACAGCATTCTGCAGAATCACAGGTTGCATCACCAAAAAAAGGAGGACATGGATATCCACAAAACTGGCATAAACAAATTGTAGGCCCAGCCCCTCTGGTCAGTAGTGCAGAAGTAGTCAATGTGGTTCTCTGCATATGTTAATGGACTAGAACTCCCATTATCCCTGATGTTTGGCCATGCTGGTTCAAACTAATGGGAATTGGAGTTCAGCAACATCTGGAGGGCACCACATTGGGTACCCCTTCCTTAGCGTATGTAGAGTTAAAGAGACTATAGTTAACTGGCTGATTTTGGAATAACATAACTTTTTTTTCACCCTTTTTTTGTCTGTAGGTCTGGAAGAAATTTGAGGAGCACCATGGGGAACCATGTTGGAAAACGGGAACCGAGTACCGAGAAGGCAAAGGTAAGAGAGAGTCTGATTTCAAGCATAGTGCTAACTGGATAACAAATTGAAATCATTTACCTGGTGGTATTGCAGCCACCCTGTAAATGCGTTTTTTATTGAAGGCTGAAGCCTTATCCTTGCCAGGGAATCGTTTGCCTGCGTCCCCAGGGCCGAAGAGAGAGCAAAAAGCACCAGGAAAGATTCTTCTTTGGAGAAAAAAGTTTTATTGAAATCTGTGCACAGAGGTGGCCAGTGGGATCGTTCCCAAAAGACTGGCCCATAGATACAAATAAACAAGCATCTTTATACCTGAGAGTCTGCCCATCTCTTCCCACCTCTTCAAATTCTCCAATCAGCTAGCAAGGTTAAGCTTATTTCCTTATATGGTATATAGCTATCTAAACGCCCCTCCTTTCCTTGTTCGTGTGTTCTTCTCTTGCGTTACTGCATCAGAGAGCATGTGCAGAGCGCAGCTCCTGGTTTGCAGAGCGCAAGTAATAGCAAAGAGGAAGTAGCTCACAGCTTGCAATTGCGGTTTTTGCTAGCTGCTTAACCACAAAAGCAGAAGTTAGCTTAGGTGCAGATAGTATTGAGATTAACCCTTTCAATTCCCTCCTCTTCTTTTGGACAGCCTATCTCCTAGGTTCGTCCTGGTCTCTTGGGTTTATAATCCTGGGGGAGAACAATAAGGGCCATGATATTTTATTTTATTTTTTTTGCATCACACCTTGTAAGCATTGCACCAAGCAGGGTATACAGAGGCAAAGAAGCAAAAGGATTAATAGCGGCCTTGCTAATAATACCACAATATGCCTGAGCCAACTGCCATGAGGCAGCCAGAAATATAACCAACCCCATAGATCACCTCCTGTAGTTTTCAGCGGGTTCCTGGCTATCATTGTTTCCATGTGATCAATGGTGGCTGAAATGCTGACATTATTATCTGGGACATATCTATTTTATTGCTGAAGGGCCCACTGATACTCGTGCTCTATCAGCTGCCTTGCTTCTTGGGAGGTTGTGTCCCACCTCTCTGAGGAGGAGCCTATTATCTTAACCAATTTTCCCACCTGTCCTTGTGGATGCTTAATACTCTCATGATTTCTTCCCAACACACTGTATCCGAAAGGGGCTTCTCCCTCTACATATATTAACATATACCCACAGGAATATATATCCACCCTTGCAGAGGCCTGACACACAGAGTGACCATATCAAAGAGTTCTGGCCCCAATATCAAAAGTCCTGGCGGTGCCTTAAAATTTGCTGGGGAAAAAAAGTCTCTACGTTGGGGACGCTGCCCGTGGGCGTCCCTCCCATCCACTTGTCCAGTCGTCTGGCGCTCTTCTGAAGATGGTTAGCTTCAGAGGATCATCAGGATTTGGTGTAACTGTCCAATCTAAAATAGCCTTCTTCACTTAAGTGTGGTGGACCCAAGGGGTGAGGTCAGCAATTTTAACAGCAGTGGGCCTGGGTCCACCTGTTAAGAAAAGAGAAAATCTCGGGAGAATTACTGCACATAATTATTAAACTGCACATTTTGACTAGCATGGGGGGTTATTGCAAAACTGAGTGGACAAAGGCTGGTCCATTGTCAGATTCTATTGATTCTATTAGGGGAATGATCTCCCTAAGCAGGCACCTGGTTACCTCGGACGCCCCCTCAGTTCTGGTAGGTCAAGCTTCAACCCATCCTGTATACGTGCAGATCGTCACGAATAGGTAGCGGTATAGTCCACAGCGGGGCAATTCAGTAAAATCCACAACAAGGTCTTCCATGGGTGCAGTTCCACTATGCTGAATCCCCGGGGGAGCCAAGGGTCCGGTTCTGGGATTATTCTTTTGACATAGCGGGCACTTCCTGGAAATCTGGGCTGCCAGTTGATAAAGGTGGGCTATGTAGAAGCACTGCTTCAGCTGTCTGGTTGTGGCATCTGGTCCCATGTGGGTGGACTCATGGTATCTCTGAGCAATCTGCCGAGAAAGGGACTCTGGGATCCATATTCTGTCATCATGAGTAAGGTACCATCCTTCTTCGGACAATGTCAGCTCCTGAGCATCTGCAGTGTCCCTTTCCTTTTTAGTGTATATTGGCTTATCAGCGGTGTTCAAGATCCTTCCAGGGACCAGTGCTCCAATAACTGACGCGGGAGCTGGTTCCCGGGCTGCTCCCTTGGCCACTCTGTCTGCTAGTCGGTTTCCTCTGGCCACTTCTCCTAGTCCAGTTTTGTGTCCATAACAATGGATAACTGCCACTGCCTTGGGCTCCCATACAGCATCCAGAAGGTTCAATAAGGCTTGTGGGTGGGCCACCTGGTTTCCTCTGGAGGTAAGCAAACCTCTTTCCTTCCATAAGGCTCCATGGGCATGTAAAGTCAGAAATGCATACTTGGAATCAGTATAAATGTTTATCTTCTGTCCCTTTGCTAGGGTCAGGGCTCTAGGTATGCCACTGGCTGTTGCCAGCTTCCCAATTTTGGCACAAAACCCCTTTCGCCGTCCCTTGGTCCTCATCCACGAATAGAATAAAGGGTTTCTCAGGGTTTGGGATGCCAAGCGCTGGGGCTTGCTGTAGTGCCTTCTTCAAATCCACGAAGGCTTACTGTTGTTCTGTGCCTCAAACAAAGGGGTCTCTCTCAGTTCCTCTGGTTGACTCATGTAGAGGCTTGGCAATGATGCTGTAATTAAATATCCATATCCTACAAAATCCTGCAGACCCCAGAAAGCCACGGAGTTCTTTGGTTCTGGTATCAGGATAATAGCCTGCTTCCTTTCTTCACTGGTAACAAAAGGGTGTTCCACTGTGATTGGCATTGCCTCAAGATCCTATGTTGGAGCAGTCGCTCTAGATGCACCCACACTCCTTCAGTCGCCCTTCGTGGGATGGGATACTTATTTACTGCAACAGGATTGACAAATGGCTTGGGCTTCACAATTATTGGTGGGATTTTCTTTGCCATTCCTGGGGGGTTACCTTCAGCCCATACTGCGGGGTTCACTTGTTCCAGAATACTGGTGGGGATGGGTCCCTCCTCTTCTTTTACCATCATGAGGCGCCAGTACTCCCTCAGGGGTGCCTCCACAACCAGTTCCCCAAGTGACATAGTGGACAATGTGGCTTCTCCCGATGGCTTAAAAATAATTTGGGCTTGCAACTTTACCAACAAATCTCTTCCTAATAATAGAATAGGGCATTCTCTCTTCCAGTGCCCTTCCTGTCGGCAGATGGCGCACTGATTCCTCCCCAGACGGCTTCGCCCTCCTCCCCGGGCACTTCCTCTTTCCTGAGGGGTGGGGGTGGCTGCCTGTAATGCCATCAACTTCCTTGTTTGATACTTCTCCTTTTTTCTCTGGGCCTCCTCATCTCTCTAATTGTAAGTGGTTTGAGCTATTTCCAACATCTATTCCAGCCCATGGCCGATGAACCCCTCAGGCTTCTGGATTTTTTTTCTTTTGGCGAATATCGGACGCTGCCTGAGCTACAAAGGCAGCCTTTATGGCAATATCATCTGGGTTCTCCTCAAAGGTAGGGTTCTAATTTCTCCAATTGCACACATCAGCACTTGAAAAAGGCACATGTTGGACTGTATAAGTGCATGGTGGTGCTTCCCCACCCTGTCCTGGGGGGCTGGTGGGTCATACACTCTGCGTAGAGGCATCATTGCAGTCCCACCCTTTTTCTGTGCCTTATGGGACTTATGGAGGGACGCCCTGGTTGCTGCTTCTATCCATTTCTTCTGCCATTTCTTCCCTTGTGTTGGGGAACCTCCTGCTGCTGCCAACAAATGGGAACTAACATCCACTTCTTTCGCATAGGGTTGTACATACTGTTGCAATCTCAATTGTCTGATACTGTGTCCACATTTTTCCTTTCTTTGCTAACTCAATTAGTCCCTTCATAAACTCCTCATCATCCTCTTCCTCTTTGCTCTCTAATTCATCAACCTTGGAGGGTTCAGGCTGAGGGCCGGCTCCTCCCTGGTCCTGGGGCCCTGGGCCTCGGGGATTCGCTAGAGGGGCAGTTGGTGGAGCATAGGGTGGCGGCGGTTTAATGACTTCCCCCTCTTCTCCTTCCGGTTCTGGTATCACCGGGGGGGCCTTTCTGACTTCCCTGCCGGTTGGGCTGCACAAATTGTATTTTGTGGGGCGTCGCCTCGGCAGGCTTTCAGCCACGGTGGATTCTTTTCTACATTGGTTTTCCAGGTAGAAATATAAGGGATCTGGTCTGGGTGGACGTTCAAGATATTTTGATATAGTGGGTTGATTAGTTGCAAATTAAAACTGCCCTCCGAGGGCCAATTAGTTCCTTGGGTGGGCCAATCAACCTCACATAATGTCCTCATCCTCTCTCTTCTCAATTTGAACCCAATCATCATGCTTCGTAGCTGCTTTCCAGTTGGTTAAAAAACATTTCAGAGGACTACGTTGGCTTGCCCCAGACCCCATTTTTTTTTTTCAGATACTCCGCTCCTAACCGGGCTTAAGATCCTTTCACACACCAACCACTACAGGCTGTGACTTGGCGAACTCTCGTTGCCAAGAAATGCACAGCCCTGCAATCGCTCGGCCAAGGGGACGCTAAGCCCCGGCCCACACTTGACAATTCAGCCACTGGAGTATCTGACATGCAACATACAAAACACACCTCAATAATTTTCCCTCTGTTTCCCCTTTCCCCAACCTTACTGGCGGCACTCCACTGCCACCTCTGTTTCCCCTTTTCCCTTTTCCCGTCTGGCGGGGCGGCACCTTATTGCCATGGCCAGACCCTTTGTTCCTTTTCTGGCGGCACTCTACTGCTCACAGCCAGACCCTTTATCCCTTTTCTGGTGGCACTCTACTGCTCACAGCCAGGGGAAGCTGTCCAGGCTTCCTACCACGCCCTTTCCCTTAGGGCTTACCTGTTCCGCTGCGGACCCCTCCTTCGGCCGTCCTCTTTTCTCCCTCGACCAGGTGTCTCACTCCGGAGCGGTGTGGCCGGCTCCCCCCACGAACAGGCAGGGGTGCGCACTTGGAGCCGCGAACGCCGGTCCGGGGCTGTTCACCGAGGTCGGGCCTGGCCCTCCCCGGCCCCCTGGGGTGGGGCGATTCCCGGCCAATGCACCAAAATGAAGGCTGAAGCCTTATCCTTGCCAGGGAATCGTTTGCCTGCGTCCCCAGGGCCGAAGAGAGAGCAAAAAGCACCAGGAAAGATTCTTCTTTGGAGAAAAAAGTTTTATTGAAATCTGTGCACAGAGGTGGCCAGTGGGATCGTTCCCAAAAGACTGGCCCATAGATACAAATAAACAAGCATCTTTATACCTGAGAGTCTGCCCATCTCTTCCCACCTCTTCAAATTCTCCAATCAGCTAGCAAGGTTAAGCTTATTTCCTTATATGGTATATAGCTATCTAAACGCCCCTCCTTTCCTTGTTCGTGTGTTCTTCTCTTGCGTTACTGCATCAGAGAGCATGTGCAGAGCGCAGCTCCTGGTTTGCAGAGCGCAAGTAATAGCAAAGAGGAAGTAGCTCACAGCTTGCAATTGCGGTTTTTGCTAGCTGCTTAACCACAAAAGCAGAAGTTAGCTTAGGTGCAGATAGTATTGAGATTAACCCTTTCATTATCTCTTCGTACGGTCTGAGTTTAATGCCTTGATCAGGTAAATGATTTGTTAAAAGAAGATAAAAAGAAATTAGGATTTGAAGACAAAAAAACTAAATTTAATGTGGAAGTTATAGAAGGTAAGAACAAAATATTGTCTAGGATATACGATATTTTACTGGAGTGGTACACAAAAGACGAGGAGGTGAAGGAGGCCATGACTAAATGGGCGATAGACATTGGTTATAACATCGACTTTGAGAGGTGGCTGGAATTGTGGAATACTAATATGAAGTTCACGGCGTGTACGACACTAAGGGAAAACCTGTGGAAAATGATCTATAGGTGGTATCACATGCCAGTGAAGCTGGTTAAGATCTATAGGTTGAAGAACAAAAGATGCTGGAAATGTGGAGAGGCAGAAGATGACTTCTACCACATGTGGTGGTCATGTAGCAAAGTGAAAGGCTTTTGGGAATCGATTTATAACGTACTTAAAAAAAAATTTAAATATACTTTCCCCAAAAAGCCTGAAGCTTTTCTGCTAGGAATGATGGGTAAATAAATTAAAAAAGAAGATAAGATATTATTCCTATATGCCACAACAGCCGCAAGAATCATGTTAGCACAAAATTGGAAAACGGAGGTTATGCCCAATATAAGTGATTGGCAGGTTAAAGTGATAAATTATGCCGAGCTTGCTAGGATAACAGGAAGATTAAGGGATCAAGACGAACAGAAATTTCATGATAATTGGAATAAATATTTGATGTATATTGGAACTAAATTTCAGGCGACACTGGCGGGGTTGAAATAACTCTAACAGTAAGTGATTAGTTACAGATAGGTAGCCGTGTTCGTCTGCCATAGTCAAAACTATTTTTTTTCCTTCCAGTAGCACCTTAAAGACCAACTAAGTTAGTTCTTGGTATGAGCTTTCGTGTGCATGCACACATGCACACTAGTGTATCTGAAGAAGTGTGCATGCACACGAAAGCTCATACCAAGAACTAACTTAGTTGGTCTTTAAGGTGCTACTGGAAGGAAAAAAATTTTTTGTTTTGAGTAAGTGATTAGTAAGTAAAAGAGATAAAATACGTGACTGTAAAACCTATCTGATACTTACCAAAGGAGTGGAGGGAAGTTCAAGGCTCGGCAGAGCCTAAAACAACTTTGTACTTATGATTTGTGGAGTGGATATAATATGTGCAAGTTATGTAATGGATTTTGTATATGTCTATATGTATATATATGTAATATCAATAAAAATTTATCGGTGGAAAAAAAACAACCAAATTGAAATAATTTAGAGATAATTTCTTACATTTCCCGGAAGTTTTTATTGCTACTCAAGTTCATGGTTGATGAAAATTTTGGTAGGTACAATTTTGTCCCCATCATTTCAGGGCAGCAACAGTATTTGGCTGTGTCTCATATAACAGCTATAAACTCAGAGTGTTCTTTGGATCAGCATTTAGGAACGTTGCTCAATATAAAGTATGTTTTTGTTTTTTTAATTTGACCTCTAAGCTGCATGATTTTATGTCTCATATATAAGAAGATCTCCCCGCATGGTTCATCCACTGAGGATTCAAAACTGAGTTTTTAATTTTTGTTGTCTTTGCTCTTTTCCCAATAGAAGCCAACATAAGCACACACACACCCTCAAAGCATGTATATTCTTTTGGGAAACTTGGAAGAGTCTGCTATTTATCCCTGCTAAGGAAAACAGCAAAAGGCGTGGAGGGAGGAATTAATGGCATATTTGATTTGGAGCTTTACAAAAGTCCTTGGATAATTTTGCTGCTGAAGAAGGGGAGGTTCTGTGTGGTGATTAGGTGCTGCTGGCTGTACCACTGATATTTAGGTTTGCAAATAACGTGATTCAGATGTGCTGGTTTCATTTTAACTGTTTCATTTCTCTCTTGCCATTTCCCTTGAAATATGAACCAGTGACTGGTTTTGCTAGTGTTTCAACATATCCTAAAACACATCTTAACCAGCATGTATTGGTTTTTGTGTTTTTCCAGAGTCAATTTTCAGAACCAAGTAATACTTTATTGGGAAGGAAATACCCAGAGTAGAGTGCTGAACACGTAGATGGGGCACAGAATTAATTTCTTCTAACATATAACGTGATTTCATTCAATTAACTTTACCGTTCTGTGAACCTTTTCCTGGCATACTTACTATGCTTTTTTACTATGTTTTTATATGTACAGTACTGTAAGCTGCCCAGAGTGGTTGGGGAAACCCAGCCAGATAGGTGGGGTGGTAATAATAATAATAATAATAATAATAATAATAATAATAATAATAATAATACTTTGAAATAGGATTTCTCCTTCTTTTTAGCTGCATGTGGCAGTCAGGACAACTTTCCAGTTAGATTTCATAAACAACCCCACCTACCTTAGCTGCAGCCTGCAGAGATCTGTCTGTCCGATTGTCTGTCTTTCGCTCTGTGTTTTTAGTTACTACCTGTTGTCTTTGGTGCAATCACATTGTCATGTCACTCAAAAGAGTTCTGGCAGGTTCTTAGCAATAAGTGCTGAGCATCCACCTTCAGCTACCATATGTGAGAAAGAAGTAAAATCATCCTGACCTGCAAAGGGGGGGCGGGAGAGTTGGATATGAAATTGTTACAGCTGTATGATTTGAAATACTCATATTATTACTTGGGCAGGTGGTTTAGTGAAGTTAAGGTGCACTGGGCACAAAGACCCTTAAATTAATTGCATATGGCCTGCAGTATTTTCCAGTTCTCTGGACACTGTGGGCCCACTCCTGCTCTATGGACCACCCCTCTGGGAATTGCTTCTTCTTCCATTCTGTGTGTGTGAGCGAGGGAGGGGAGGGATGGGGTGGCACAGAAAGAGGGAGAGCTATGCAATTTCCCAACTATGCAGCCTCAGCCAACTGTCAGTTGTGCACCCTCCCCTTCGACTTTACCCGTGGGTCAACAGCTCTTCACAGGAAAATAATTCCCTTATACTGTACAGTATAGGCATTATGTAGCCAGTGTGGATGTTTTGAATAAAACCTGTGTGCTGAAGACCTTCCCTTAATTAGCCAGCTGTGCCAACGAAAGAAGCAATGGACAAACTGAACTGTAGCTTCCTTTAAAATAACCCAGCTGCATTTATGATTCCCTTTTTGTGTCATCAACCTGCTTCTTTTCAGCCTTTCTTTACAGGAACTCTTGAAACAGCTTAGAAAGTCTATTAAAACCATGAAGAGCAGGCATACAATTACCTTAAAGAGGGGGAATATTGACAAATAAATTTTGCCCCTTTTCTCTTGGCTTTTCACAAAGCGCTCTTCAAATTGTCTTGTTTCTGAAGTGCAAATGTTTAAGATACAGTGTGTTTTGTTGTTGGTGACTTCCCATCAGGCAGCATTCAATCACTGTACTTAAAATAATTAAGGCAGGAGCTGAAAGAGATGTTTTTGCAAGACAGGAAGTGGCAATGTTCTTGTGGCTTTGGTCTTCAGGGTGGAAGAGGTAATGGGGAGAGCGGAAGCTTTGTTTTCCCACATTCAACAGACTTCAGTTTGTATCCAGGCTGATTATACTGTAAATTTTAAAAACGGCATGAACTGCCCTGCAGTAGCCAAAGCATGGCTTATTGATAACCTTCTTTTTCTTCAAATTATATTCCTCCCCACCCGTCCCCGCCATTTCTGTCTGAAGGTAATTAGCCCCACTATATGCTTTTAAGCTTGTGCATAAAAGATCGAGAGTTGGGGGTGGGCCGGAAGGTGAGCAAATTTTCTGGTGATACTGAGTTGTTCAGGGTCGTTAAAACAAACAAAAAAAGGATTGTGAAGAACTCCAAAAGGACCATTCACTGAGTGAATGAGCGGTAAAATGGCAAATGTGATTCAATGTGAAATAAAATGGCTGATATCCTAATGCCATGACACAAATCTATGGTGCAACTGCATGTTTATTTATTTTTTAATCCTGTATAGTAGTACTACTACTACTACTACTAATAATAATAATGATGATGATGTGTACGTTTCTGGTTATCCCACATAAAAAGGGGATATTATGGAATTGGAAATGGTTCAAAAAAGGGCAACCAAACTGATCAAGGGGATGGAGCAACTCCCTTATGAGGAAAAGTTATGTTATTTGGCACTTTTTAGATTAGAGAAATAATAATAATAATGATGATGATGATGATGATGATGATGATGATGATGTATTATTTATACCCCGCCCATCTGGCTGGGTTTCCCCAGCCACCCTGGGCGGCTTCCAACAAAATATTAAAATACAATAGTCCATCAAACATTAAAAGCTTCCCTAAACAGTAAGAAAAGTAAGAAGTGACATTATAGAAGTTTATAAAATGATGCCTGGGTAGAGACGAGTTTCTGTCCCTGTCTCTTAAGACTAGAACTTATGGATTTCCAATGAAGCTGAATGCTGGAGGATTTGAAAGGACTTCTTCATGCAGCACATAGCTAAACGATGGAATGTGCTCACAAAGGAGACGGTGGTGGCTGCCAACCTGGATGGCTTCAAAAGAATATTAGACAAATTTGTGGAGATAAAGGCTACCAGTGGCTACTAGCCATGATGCCTATGTTCCACTGTCAGAGGCAGTATGCCTCTGAATGCTAGTGGCTTGGAAAGGCAGGTGGGCAAGGTGCTGTTTCTCTTAGGTCCTGGCTTGAGGGGTTCCCATAGGCATCTGGTTTGCCACTGTGAGAACAGGATATTGGAGAAGATGGGCCATTGGTGTGATCCAGCAAGTTCTTCCTATGCCGCCATGTTTGTAAAGAGATAATTAAAAAAAAACCCCATTGATTCTGTTGCTGTGCCATAGCAGGGAAGATGATGATTGACTTATGAGCCACAGTTGACATATGATTCTCTTGAAGAATGAGAATTTCAGTTATGAGCATATTCATGCCCTCCCCAGAAAAACAGCCACATGTTTAAGACCAAGGAAGTCTAGAAGAAGAGTTGGCATCAGCAGAAGGAGAAATTTAATTGTTGTCCCCCCTCACCCCCAAGATTATCGAGCCTGGATAGGAGAGGGAGGAAAGAAGCAACATCACTGATGAAAATAGGAGGAAATTGAGAAGCAAGGGTTGTGGGGAGGGAGTGAAGATGTGTACACTGAGTCTGAGATGGCATCAGTTACGGCTTTTCACCCTTTTAAGTCTGTGGTGTATGGCCTTTTAGGCTGAAGAACTGTTGGCCATTCAGCTGGGCCCCGGTGGGTCTGCAATTTCGTATGACCCATTTCTAATGGCAATATTTCTTAGACCAGGAGAGTCTGTGTCTGCTTCTAATGCATCTATCTATTCCTGCAGAGACATCAGTTTAAGACAACAGCATTTCTGCTTCTTTTATAGCAGCAAGTCATTAATCAACGGAAGATTAAAGTACCTCTTGGGAGGAACATATCTGGAATAACCACTTCCCTGGAGAGCCTTTGTTACATGGAGGTACTCCCCGCATTATTTTGATGATAAATAGACCTGACAAAAGATCTCTTAAGAATCTGCTCACAGATTTCAGGGTTGATATAACAATTTCAACTGGAAGCAGAATTCAGCTCATTAGTTATTAAGACTGACAGGCTGTGATCATATTCCAGTAACACATGCAGAATAAGGATCTAGAAAGAACTGGAGAAAGAGAAGAGCAATAGATGCTAGTGGAGTCTAAAGCAAGGAGGGGGAGTCTCGGGCCTTCCAGGTGCTGTTGAATTTCAGCAGCCTGAGCCAGCATGAACAATGGTCGGAGATGATGGGGGGGCACTAGGACTATTCCTACTTTGTAGAGTCCCCAATATTTCCACCTGGCCTGGAGGAGAAAACAGGCTTAGCTGTGAGGTGTAATTGGAAAATATTCCACTTTTTGTTGTTGTTTAGTCGTGTCCGACTCTTCGTGACCCCATGGAGCAGAGCACGCTAGGCACTCCTGTCTTCCACTGCCTCCTGCAGTTTAGTCAAACTCATGCTGGTAGCTTCGAGAACACTGTCCAACCATCTCGTCCTCTGTCGTCCCCTTCTCCTTGTGCCCTCCATCTTTCCCAACATCAGGGTCTTTTCCAGGGAGTCTTCTCTTCTCATGAGGTGGCCAAAGGATTGGTGTCTCAACTTCAGCTTCAGGAATTCCACTTTTAAGTTTGCTTAATTCCCATGAAACAGATTTTCTAGAAGTTCTTCTCATTCTTATTGTGTAATAGACAAGACGCTGAGTATTAAACAGATCACTGACACTTCTATGTGTTTTCTTTGCCGTCCCATTGCCCAGAAGATCTAATGAGCCAAATCTGATGGATGATATTTGAGGAGGTAGAAAAGAAGTATGCTGGGAAACTGCAAACCAGGATTCCTGAGTAATGAGGCATAATACGGCTGAGTTTTACACTGGCTTTGAAAGAATGATCAAACTGAAACATAGACTATGTGTTATAAATGAAACCATTGATTGAAGCAAAAGGTCTTTTTTGCAGGTGGGCAAATTCCCTGTTCTGTTCTCCTCTTCACATATGTGTACACCTATGTATTTACTTTTATTTTTGTTGTGGGCATGCTATACAGATAGGCTTGTCTGCTGCATCTACTTTTTTTATTGAGCTGGAGTGACCAGAATTCCTCTGAGTCTTCCTGATCAGAAACAGAGTATGCTCATGAGCTTCCCAGATACTTTTGGGCTGTCCATAGCTGAAAGCAGAGTCACATCTGGAAAGTGACTCTTAGGCACCTTATGGAATAGAAGGGCATCAGTAGGTGTAATTAGCCAAAGACAATTGCTATTTTGATAAGCCATGTCCACATTCTCTCATTTGATAAACATTGTCTCTCACCAGTGGCAGAGATGTGATACAGATCCACTCTATCTGAAAATAAAATCATCAGGATAACTTTTAACTGGAGAGAGAACTCATAGTTCACAGCAAATTCATTAAGATAAGTCTGTGTGTGTGTGTGTGTGAGAGAGAGAGAGAGAGAGAGAGAGAGAGAGAATCACTTTTCATATATTTTCTTTTTCATATTTTTTGTGTTTCTGCCCCACAATAAATTGTGTAGGATATCCTCAGTTATAATGTTCCAGATATTGTTTCAAATTTACAACAATCCAAAAATAACACCCCTTTATTTTCAGCAAATTTCTTCCCGCTTTTTCCAGTTACTTAAATCAGAGCTCTTATTAATTGTAGCAATTGATCAATCTCTCTTCTTTCTTTCTTTAAAAAAACAGCAACTGATGATCAAAATGCATTTTTTTGCTAGCTAATCCCAAGGGGGTTATATGCCTAGCCAGATACATTTCCACAGTATGTTTCCAAGTTACTTCCTTTGCTCAGTTAGAGATGGTGTCCTTATTTCCATAATTCTTTCCACTGTTATGGTTTCACCTCTTTAAATTCCCCTCTTTGCCTGCCTTGTTAGAAGGAGAACTTAATCTTGATGGAGCACTTGTGTTTACTGTGCTGCCACCCGCTATTTAACTTCAAGACAGCTTACTCCATAGTTTCTGTCACCAAATAATGCTCAGCTGAAAAAAGATTGAAATGTTTCTTATCCGTAGGGTATGTTCTGGAAATGAACTTGGGCTTCTTTCTGGTATTGCTGTTCTCATGTCAGTACATGTACTTGTTACTGCTGTCTGGAATTCGTTGTTTTCAAATATAATTTGAGTTTACTAGAAATAGCACATTAATATCCTGGAATGCTATAACAGCCTTAAAAACGTGGCCCCCATGATTGATGCATCATTGGTATGTCTATTACATTATGAGAGAAAGGGTAACTAGAACAACAGGCTGTTTTTGGCATGTCCAATTGCAGTTAAAATTGATACCTTCCTTTAACCACAAGATGTCATTAAACATCCCCTTTCATTTCCCAGGATAGTTTCTGGAGTTGCATTTGACCAAATGAGACGTATGAGATAAGTTTCTTTTAAATTTCAACCTGTAGTCTAGCTGTACAAGAGAGCTTTTTTGAAAACAAGAACAACTGTATAGATATGACACACCATGTTTGGGTGAAAAATAATGGATTGTTTCTAGCAGAACAGGACTTTCTATTTGTAGATGAATCAGCTGTCACCTGGGAGTGAAAGGCAACAAGCCACTCCCTGCTATGGTATTTGGGTGAATCATTTCCTTGCAATTTCCACATCTTCGCTAGAAATCATAGATATTTATCTGAAGCTGCTACGGAAATTTCATGTGATATGAAGCTCTCTTCTTGCTCGACTTTCTGAGGTCAGCCAAATATTGTGCAAATGCCACTGTTGTTGTAAATAAACAAAACACTAAAATGCAACAGTTAATGTTTCTGATTTAGTATTTAGCTAGCCACATCTACCTGGTTTTAGTTTTTTCTTAAATCTAAGGGAAATCTATATAAATCATTAGCATTGTTGCATACGCCTATGATTTGCACGTCATGGCTTGTATGTAAGGAAATGCTGAGTCAACGTCCTGTCAGTGCAAGGATTCCTGCTTGTGCAACACAGCTTCCCCTCTCTCCTTCCCCCATGTTCCCCTTGGTCTGTTCTGGGGCTTCCCCCCTACCCTCCAGAGCAGATTTGTGGCAAACTTGTAGGGGCACTCACAGGAATCTTTCCATTGGTGCAACACTTACTTAGTGCAGTATTGGATACAAGCCCATAAGCTTCTCTAATGTAACCCACTTGCTGATCAGTTACTTTTATTTGATTATAGGATTTTAAGGAAGATATTTACATAGTAAAGCAAGAAGGAAGAAAGTGTAGCCATTCAGATGGTGCTGGATGCTCATCAGTCCTGGCCACCATGACCAATAATCAGGAATTATGCTATTTAATATCTGTTGGAAGCCATTGGGAGTAATCCTTTGGAGATTTGGGGTGTGGTGTCACCAGTATGCTGATAACATGTGGCTTTAATTCTCCGTTACACCAGCAGAGGCTGGGGCCTGGGTGCAATGGTGGTCTGGAGAAGGGCCATTAAACTGAAATTGAATAAGACAGACTGAGCGAAAAATGGTTCCCGGAACTTGCCTGTTCTGCGTGGATTTATACTCCCTGTGCAAGAACAGGTCTATAGTTTAGAGGTGCTACTAGAGTCATCATTGTCTCTAGAGACTCAGGTAACCTCTGTTGTGAGGAGCATTAGTGGCATTACAACCTGCAGATTATTGTATAGCGGTGACCTGGAAAGGGGCATTTTTGACTGCTGTGCCTATTCTTTGGGATATCTTTCCTGTTGCTGATAGGAGGTGGTATGGTGGGGTGAAGCCAGGTGAATTGCTGCTGCTTACTGGGAGGGAGGAGGAAAGGTGATGGCAAGGTCAGCAAGGTGCAAACGCACCAAGCAGAGCCAATCTGTTCCCCTGCTAAAGCTTCTGCACTGTGCTGCTCTCCCTGCCACCTCACCTCTCTAAACCTTGGTAAGTAACAGCAACGCACCTGCTGGGAGGTCAGGAAAGCGCCTCCACCCCACCTTGCCATCCACTACTGCCCCCTGCTGTACAGGAGGCACCATCTGTTTACACATCATCTAAAGACTTCTATTTTTGCTCGGGCGTTCCCCGGTTATTTGTGTTGAAGCTTTGTATTTTCTGAAGCTGCTTTTAATGTTACGGGTTTTATATTGGTGGTTTTATATTGTATATTTTATAATAATGTTATGCACTGCTTGGAGATTATTTAAATGATCAGTGGTTTTGAAATAATGTTAAATAAGATAATGGGTAGTGTCGTACAGCAACAGCTGGTGAGCCACAGGTTCCCCATCCCTGCTGAAATGAGAAAAGGATAGCATCAGGAAATTATGTTCATGTTGAGCAAACATTTCACTTCAGGGTGCATGCTGCTGGTGCAATAGAAAAATCATTTTTTTAATGCTAGGAAATCTTTCATCCATTATATAGTAATTGCTGTAATTTTGAAAAAAAATAAATTAGAAATTTAATTGACATGCTAACGTCTTCATACTTGGAATAAGAAAGGTAGAGAACCAATCGCTTTTTTCTTTGTTAGCACGGCAAACATGGAAGCCTTGTTATTTCCTTTTTTTACTCTGAGATGACTGTGGAAAATAATGAGCTTATGACAGGGATGGAACTGACCTGCAGATAAAAGCTTAATTCAGAGTTGAGGTAAAGGGTGTGCTTTAGAATTCTACCAGGCATGTGGTGGCGAGGGAGAAGGATGATGAATTGCAGCATATAAATGAATTAACAGCCTAAAAAGAATTATATAGTGGTTTCGAGAAATAAATGTCCCCAGCATTGTGAAATAATTTCCTTTAGGATATAATTGTAGATTAATTTGACAGAATTATCCCCTTTTTACCTGCCGGGTCACTCAAGGCGTGGCGATTACTAACATCCAGGCCTCAAATCTGACACTCCCTTATGAGAGTGCCTTGAAGTTGACCCTTGTGCCAGTGAAGCACCATAGCTCACCTGCAGCAGGTGAGATGGACCAGGTGGGCAGTCCAGTGAAGAAAGGCAAACACCTTCCTACTGTGGAAGTTTTTCGTCAAACCAGGAGCCATCCCCTAGAATTAGACCAGCTTTGTCTCACACTGCATTCACTGAATACCTTTGCTGGTTCCCCTAGTCCCCCCCCCCCTTAAAGAAACTTAGCAGTCCATGTGGTATTTGTGGTTCTATTAGTGCTGGTAGCTGAACGTTCCTCTTCAACCAGGCCTTGGGTTGATTAACACTCAATGCCCCTTTAAATGTATTATGGGGGGGTTACTGGTTTGTTGTTAATTTTACTATGGATTTTGTGGTTTGTATATTGTAATTTTATGTTGTGAACCTCCCTGAGATCTGCAGAATTGGTATAATTTAATAAATAGTAGTAATAATAATTTCCTCTGGACAATCAAAAGCGCTTTACACCATTAGCCAACTGCTGAAAAACACGTGTGTGTGTGTGTGCCTCTCAGTGTCTCCAGTTGCCAGCCAACCTTCCCTGCTTCCTAATTACTATTATTATTATTTGTGTTTGTTTGCTCTCTTATGGTACAGATACCTCATCAGCGCTCCATTGCATTAACTGTAGTGTACTTGTAATAGATGGTTTTAGGAGATCACATTATAAATCTATCCAGCTTCTATTTCCCCCCAGGTACTTTTAACACAGGGTTTTTGCAGTGTCCATTGAACATCACTTTCAGGTAGTTTATATTCTGTAGGCTTTTATGAGGCTGCCTGTGTTGTTCTTCAGCAAGTTCTAAAAGAACATTGTGACTGCAGTATTCACATATGTGGCCTAGATTCCTTTGAGAGCCCAACGAAGACATACTCAGCTTAGTGTCAGTTGCCACTGTCATGTTAATAGTGCATTCAGCACATTTCCAGAAAGTTTAGCTTGGCTGAAAGACTGGAGTATGGACTGAAGAAGACACCTCCTCAGCAACCTTAGTCATTTTCAGATATTTCGCTGCTATACATGGTTGTTGTTAAGTGAAGGAAGGGGCCTCAAGGCATCTCCATAGCCTGTCTCTCTGCCTGTTAGTCAAGTTGATGAACAGATGACTTCTAAATATTACTGGGTACATTTAAGCACAGGGATGAGCATCCTTTCCTGTAGTGATTTACAACAAGGGGAAATTGTTGAGACAATGCTGTATCTTGTCAGAGAGAGTCAAAATTTTAAGTTTGTTCCTACTTTTATTCATTCTGGTTTTATATCGTTTTGTTCTAATTTGTTTAATCCCATTTAATTTTAACATCGGTTAAATATACAGGCACATTTCTAAAGGAGAATGTTGTGATTTCCCTGCAAAATTCAGAATTTCAGGTTTATTCAGTTGCACATAATATAATTTTGGTCTGTGTTAATTTCTACTGATGTTACCTGGTTCTGATTTCATATGGATACAAACTTTCCATCGTTAAATTCTTGTGATTGCCAGATTACCAGATGCAAACAAATCTACTGTATCACAATAGTACAATATCTGCAATCTCACCTGAATACAGAATTTATCAGTAAAGCTAAATAAATTGAAGAAGATGGGAATGTTACATGCAGTGTCCCATTGTTCCAGGCACATTTTGCGACAGGGAATTTCATTAGGGCAAGCAGTTTCTGAGCTCTGGGTGCAGTACTGCACCTAAGATTTCATATTAAAATTGCAGGAGGAGGTTTTTCTGCCTCCCCACTTCCAGCTACTCTTTGAAGACTGGTGAAGAGAACATTAGGAATATTAAGAATATTAGGGGAGGTGGGAAGGGGAAGGACTAGACCATGTGAAAAATGAACATAATGTTTTAGCTGCAGTGATTCATTTTCAACTTTGTATTCTTGTTATTAAAAAGTGTGCCTAGACATTCCATTGTTGTGCCCATAATATAGGTTTAAGGTGCCATTTAGCTCCTGGCTTTCATAACTCAGTTTCTAACACTGGTTACATGGCTGGTTCGTTTGTTAGCATTGTTTAATTTCAAATCATTAATGCTCCCATGTCATCCCAGAAACACTCTTCAATACCATCTGTGAACACAACACAGAGGAGGGTTGTTGTTGTTGCTTTTCATTTTCTGCTGCTAACTTCTTAGGATTATAGGTTTATTGCTCTGCAATCTGCAATAAACTCAGAGCAGATGTTTAGATCTTGCAGCATTTCAAACATTCTTGCTTCTGGAATGTACAGGTTTATAGCTTCAGGGCTATGATAGATGAGGGTTAGGATTAGGCATAAAAATCAGTGCTGAAATAAATTAGTCTTTCATTCAGGAAAGTAGCTTTTATTTATGACATTCCTGTATTATACATCCGCATCTTGGGATTCTCAGCTACCTCTGCCTAATTGCTTAATGGCTGTACTAATGTCAAGTCAGAAGTGTGTAAGCAGTGTAATGAATTAATTTGTCTCTTTCACTTCTCTTGGAAGCATCAGAGCAGCATACTTGTTCTTAGTCTCACCTAAATCATAGCCTAGACCTACTAAGTCTCAGACACCTTGCACCTTCAACTTGCCTGAACTCTGGGTTCGATCCAGTCTTACTCATGTCAAAGCCTGTGGGCTGTGTATGACAGGCAGAATGATTGAAACATTCAATCCACTACCAGGTGGTAGTATCCCTCCACTCAGCCCTGCTTGGATCCAGCTGGCACAGCAAAGAGGCTTTTCTTCACCACCTGCCCCGGTCAGTGTGAATGGCAGGGCTGTGTATGTGGCAGTGGTTAAGATGCTCCATTAACACTGGAGAGTGTAGGTAATCCTGGCCTTGATGTGCGCGGTGTTTTGAATCGACCGCTATTTTTACGGAGTGAAGCCGCACAGCCGTTGCCGGAGAGCGCTGACTTTTTCCTGTGGACAATTGGACTCTAAACAAGTACCCGTGAGTAGAACAGAAAATTGGATTAAGAAACATTTTAATTTGGCACTGAAGCAGGAAGGTTCTAAACAGGAAGTCCGCCTTCCGCTTTTGTAAATAGACTGAAGCAAAAATTGTGCAAGCTAAAGTCTGGAAAGTCGTATATAAAGGTCTAAAATTCCTCCAGTTTTAACTACCAAAACCCCTCTTGGAAGCAGGAGTAAAGAGGGGGAATTTTGATTGTTCAAGCCTGCAGGAGAGAGAGTAAAGAAAGATAAATTTCCACCGTCTCAAACCTGGGAACGGGGTGTCAGAGACAGAGATTTTTGGGGAAGTTCATTGACTGTGAATGGAACGTCTTTTGACAGATAGTTAAAGAAGAGAAACAAATTGATTCCATTGTTGCCTTTTGCATTTAAAAGAAACAAAAAAATTGAAAAATGAAAGTAATTCTCTTTTGTTGGACCTGCTTTCAAAAGATGGATACAAATAGAAATTGTCTCCTCTAGAGGGAGCTTGTTAAATTGTTGCTGGAGTCGATCTGGGGATTTCACAGCTGTGGAGATTAGGATCGTGGGACCAGACTCTGACCTTGAATAAAAATGTGTTTGGAAGAAGTTTTGGTGCTTGCTTTTTGCAAGACAAGCGCTTTGTTGGAGCAGATGCATGAGAAGATGGATTTGATGACTGTTGCAGTCAAAAATTTTGGACAAACAGCGAATATTTATACAGAAACCATTCAGGAACCAACCCAGGAACCTGTTTTGACAGGGCAAGTGCAAATGCAGAAGATAATGGAGGAGGTTGCTGTTGAACCTCAAGTAACACAAATGGAGAGACCCGAGGCCCTGCAGGAGCATAAGCCGCTGTTCTTGAAGACTGAATTTTGAGTGGGCCAGGGGGGGTCTGGAGTTGTGGGGGCCCTTAATTTTGGAGGGACTTTGAAACATGCTTTTAAATACTCTCTGGACCACACTGCTGACTGTGGGGAATGGGACTGTGGGGAATGGGCTGATCTGCTGAGGAGAGACGGAGATATTTTTGAGTTGGGACATGGAAAAGACTTAAGAGCCTCGGACATAAGATTACCAGGTTGATGGACTAGATGGAATGGACAGTAAGGACTGACACAACCCGAGACCAGGAAGAAGAGACGTTGGATGAAGATTGGAAGAAAATTTTTAAAAAATTTATTTTGGGAATTAGTGTAAAATTAATGAGTATTAGGAAAAATGTTGGAATGAAACTATTTGGCTTTAGTAGAAATGATATAAGGAATTATGTACAAATAAATATTAAGTTTTAAGCTTTAAGGTATTTTATGGTAAGATACGGTTAAAATAAATTAAGGTAAATTGAACAACAGAATATAGTGAAAGATGGAAAGGATTTGCTGAGCTAATTAATAGGTTAGACTGTTAAGATAAACTACCCAATAAAAATTGAGAAAGATGGAAAGAATTTGCTGAAACAAATAACTAAACTAGAATACAAAAAGGGAGGTGTGAGGAGGTCAATGAAACAAGTAAATAAAAGATAAAGATATGGAATATTGGATGTGTGTTTTTTTATTATTGTTATTGTTGTATTGATTTGTATGTTTTTTTTTCCTTTTTTATGTATTGTTATGTATGTTTTGTTAATTTTTTTGTTGTTTTCTTTTCTTCTTTTTTTCTGTAATTTTTGAAACTTCTAATAAATATCATTTAAAAAAAAAATCCTGGCCTTGATGGTCTGACTCTGTAGAAGGCAGCTTCCTGTAACCTGCTGGTGGCTAGGGGTTTCGACTATGTTAAAGCCCAGGAGGTTGGCCGCACTGCTCTTACAGCTATTTCCTATGTTTAGCAAATACCTGTAGATCTCAGGGCAGTTCACAACATAGAATTACAATATAAAAAAACACAGAAATACATAAGAAAAAATAAAAAAGACAAAGACAAGCCAATAACCCCACTCCCCCACCACACATTTAAAAGGGCATCAGATGTAAATTAGCCCAAGGCCTGTATTTAAAAAGATCAAGCTCCTGCAGATACTGAAGCAAGCACAAGAGAGCACTAGAACATTTGAGAAGCACTGTGGAAGGCGACAAGTTCTTGTCAGAGATTTCCCATAGCACAAGAATGCACAAAGCACCACTGAGACAGAAATAACTCAAGGAAGCTTTGGTTCATTTGGAGAACAATGGCTTATATTCTGGGTATATGTGGAAGAGACTTGACATGCCAACGTAAGTAAGGCTGCCACAAAACAGCCACTTCCAGTAATTTTTTAGCTGTCATTTGTCTTTTAAAGCAAATGCTTGCAATACCCAACCTAATTCCATAAAACAGACTATGTTCACACAAACACCAACTTTAACAAATCCATAACACCTTAGAACATGTGTGTTGTTGTTATGGACCCATCCACAGTGACCCTTCCCCAGGGAGCAAGGCCTTAACCAAGAAAGATGACCAAACTGGACAAGGTAGCATTCTGGGATTTAAAAAATTGGCCACAACTTTCTTTGGCCAACTGAGGTCCTGAGGTCAGGTGCAGCTGGCTTTTGTCAGCCAAGGTGGACCAGACTGTAGCCTGTTCCATTCCACCTGTTTTCCGCCTTGGAAGTAAGCAATACCTGCTTAGCCCATGCAGCAACAAAGCAGAGACATAGGCACTGAAGCTGCAATCCAATGCACATTAATCTGGGTGTAAATTCTGTTCAACTCAATGAGCTTACTTCTGAGAAGACATTGACAAGCCTACACTTTGCATCGTAGTTGGTAGCCTTCATAAAGTAGTTGATTTAAGAGAGTATATATATATATATATATATATATATATATATATATATATGGATAGGCTCCCATTTTCATTTATATTAGAATAAAAGCACTTAATATAAATCTCATAAATATAATATTTGGGTAATTAAAACACACCCAAACAGGTCATGAATCTCTCCAGCCAGCTGAGAGACTAGAAGATGTGCTCTCTATTCTTTTCATTAAATTGTGAGCAATGGACTGCAAGACATCTTAAGACACTGGGAAAGAAAAAATAGACAGTTGGATTAGAGTTAGGTTTTTACATCCTAATCTGTAGTAGAAAATTCTCACAACATCTGGTACCCTCTAGCAAATGAGCCAACTTCAACGTTCTGGTTTTGAGATATAAAGCCCTCCAATGCTTAGGACCTAAACACTTCATGGCTCTCCTTTTCCTGTCTATACTTGCTCAGGGGCGCCCTCTGAACTGTGCTTCACCTGCCAGGCCGCTTGCCTTCGTATGGTTTGTGAAGATTCTGTATGCTGAATAAGAGCATCCAAACCTAGAGGGGGAATCGCTGTGTAGCTATGTCCCATTAATTCTGTTCATTCTGTATCCAGTACATCTAACCAGCCTAGCAGGGCCACATTCAGCTTGGTGGGCCATAGGAACATAGGAAGCTGCCTCATGCTAAGTCAGACCATTAGCTCAGTCTTGTCTGCAGCAGCTGTCCAGGGTTTCAGATGCTGTGGATCAACCTGAGACCTACATGCAAAGATGACGCTCTACTGGTGAGCTGCGGCCATTCCCAAAGTCAAAATTTGGTGGGTTAGACTGCAGGCATGGCAAGGCCAAGTCAGAATTTCAACTAGGTTCTCACAGCTTCATGGCCAATGTGCTACTTCCTATTCCATGCGGGCTCTTGATGTCCTCCAATGCTCCTGGATAGCTCAGTTGGTTAAAGGGTGGTGCCAATAACGCCAAGGTTGCAGGTGCAATCCACATTTGGGACAGCTACATATTCCTGCATTGTAGAGGGTGGGATTAGATGGTCCTCATGGTCCCTTCCAGCTCTACAGTTCTATTATTCTTTGCTTCCAAAATTCAGATACCTTCAAAGAACCAAGCCCGGTCCTTTTGGCAGCTCATTGATTGCAGCCCATTGCCAAATGCCAGTCCATGAGCACCTCTTGATTAATGCCAATATTCCAAATTATGGAAGAACCAAGCACAAATCATGGCCCGTCCATGGCATGGGCACACTCCCAGGTCGCACCTGTTCTGCCTTTCAGGTTGGCAGACACGGGCTTAAGCGGCACAGCAGGATGCAGTGCACTCCCCAGACCCTGCTGGGCAACATTGTCAGAGGGCAGCGAGCAGCAGCCACCATTGACCCATGATGAAAGCCGGAAACTGACATCAGTAAATGTCTTTCTGTCAGTTTCTTAAAATCAGGGCTTAAAATTGAGCCAGGAGTCAGCCTCTGGTCATGTTTTTAGGCTCCCCAGCACATGTGAAGAATTGATGTAAACAAGGTCTATGCACATGTACAGAGTCTATTTTGTCCCTTCTAGGATTAGAGGTCAGACTTCAAAGCAGCATAAACCTGGCTCCTGGTGTATTTCTCTGTAGAAATTAAGAACTGCCTATTTGCTGACAAACAGTAATTTCTTGCAGCTGCTCCTTTGCTGACTCTTGTAATGTACATTTTTTTCAGAACACTGAAGGAAAAGTGGAGGAAGCTGAAAACAAAGCGAGCCCCAAAGCAGACCGGCTCACCCAGCAACCCTCTGAGGACAACGAAGTATTTGGTATGTGACCTAAGTATTAGAGCCGTGGTTCCCAAACCCTTTCCCCCACTTAAAACTTGCTGAGAGTTTTGGTGTACCACTTAAGGCCCCACCCACCTCTTTTAGCAACTGTAGTGTGTTGCACTAGATTGCTTCTTTTATTTATGATATTTCGTATTGTAGAAGGTAGCACTAGATGCCATTTTAAAAGAAGCAAAGTTTCTGTGAAGTTGGCAGGTGTATGTATGTCATCAGTCAGCAGACTGGCTAGGGATGAGACAAGCGATGCCTTTGCAAAAGAAGAAAATAAAGGGACAGAAGGGGGAGGTAAAGGTAAAGGGTAAAGGGACCCCTGACCATTAGGTCCAGTCGTGGCCAACTCTGGGGTTGCGGCGCTCATCTCGCTTTATTGGCCGAGGGAGCCGGTGTACAGCCGGGTCATGTGGCCAGCATGACTAAGCCACTTCTGGCGAACCAGAGCAGCGCACAGAAATGCCGTTTACCTTCCCGCTGGAGCGGTACCTATTTATCTACTTGCACTTTGACGTGCTTTCAAACTGCTAGGTTGGCAGGAGCTGGGACCAAGCAGCGGGAGCTCACCCCGTCGCAGGGATTCGAACCGCCGACCTTCTGATCGGCAAGTCCTAGGCTCTGTGGTTTAACCCACAGCACCACCTGCGTCCCTTAAGGGGGAGAGATAGTTCTAAATGTTCAACATGATAATTGTGACTTACAATCCATTCTTATGCATGCTTCCACTCAGGTGGACTACAACATCCATCGCCCCAATTGTTAGCCCTACTGGAGCCTAACAGTATCTGGAAGGTCACAGCTTTTCCATCCCAGACTGAAAGGCTTGATTTTGAGTATTTACATCTTCCTAATATCTTATGTTGTGGCAGAAGAAGTTTGCGTAGCTGACAAGAGCAATTAAATTAGAAGAGGTGGAGATAGCATTTGGAGCAAGGGATGTGCATTTGTTCTGGCCATGTTAGGAGCAGCGTTAGGAAACGGAACTTCAAAATAATTATCCAGTGGTATATAATAATGTACAGTGAAATACAACTTCAGGACCATTGCATAAGCACTGGAGAGAAGTGGAGGCAACAATTGCAATGCATGGGAGTTATGCTCAGTGGTAAAGAAAGCTGGGAATAAGAAGTTATGATGCACTTTAACAGCATATTCTTGTATTACAACAGTGGCTACTGTTAAACATAATTCATAAGTTTAAAAGCTCTGTGGATATGTCATTTAAAAAAATATGTTGGCGCAATGTTAAGGAAAAACAAAAGTTATACGAAACAAGTTCAATAACTGCTTGGGGTGGAGAGAAAGAGATTGAGTATGTAGGAGGAGAGAGCGAAATACTGGAATCGTTAATAGCGCTTGATAACTTACTGCGCCTTATATTTTGCTTCTTAAGAGGTAGGTTTTTGCAGGAAACAGTGGGTTGCATTGAACTAACCTTTATTCAGAGTAAAGCAATCAGAGTTAATGGCTGTGACTAACTTAGATCCATTTATTTCAGTGGGTCAGCTGAGTAAAAGTTAGTTGATGTTAGAGTAACGACTCAGAATAAAATAAAACAAAATGGAGTAGATATGGCAATGGCAATTACAGCTTATATCTGGGCTGCTTTTTGATGCGGTTCATTTATGTAACACACTCACTGCCATTCTCCAGCAGCGGTAAACAAGATAAGGAAAGCAAGCACGAATGGAAGCAAATGGACACACAGCAACTTACCTGATTAATTCTTTCATTGGCTGACGCTGTTTAGCTGCCATGCAGTGGATGAAGGCTGTGAGGTTATTGCAGTTCACAGTGATCTGCTGGGCAGCTCCATCCATCAGCTGTAAGCGCAATTGCTCCTTGAGAACAAGTCTTCGCATTAATGCCAAATGGTGACAAACCAACACAAAGCTCATTCTGGTTAAGAGAGTGCCGAGAGGTTGTTGCAGGGTGGTGTCATGATGACAGCACAATCCTCCCCTGTTTTTGTTCATTTTAAGGTGAGGATTTTACTAGTGCTGTTATGGACTGGCCAAATCCCAATGCTTAGTGACCATCATACAGAATCTAAGCAACGCTAATTTGTTGTTTAGTCGTTTAGTCATGTCCGACTCTTCGTGACCCATGGACCAGAGCACGCCAGGCACTCATGTCTTCCACTGCCTCCCACAGTTTGGTCAAACTCATGCTGGTAGCTTCGAGAACACTATCCAACCATCTCATCCTCTGTTGTGCCCTTCTCCTTCTGCCCTCCATCTTTTCCAACATCAGGGTCTTTTCCAGGGAGTCTTCTCTTCTCATGAGGTGGCCAAAGTATTGGAGCCTCAGCTTCAGGATCTGTCCTTCCAGTGAGCAAGCAACGCTAATTAACAGGCTCTAATCCTATAAAGAAATATTAATTTCTATAGCATTTGTACAAAATGACATTTAAGTAATTCTGCCAATCAAATGCAAGTGTGATCAAAAGTAACATCTGTTTAGTGAACTTAATGGATTACTGTCAAATACATTAAAAGAGCATTTTTTTCTGACCACATTGTAAGTGTTCTGAAAAGGAAGTGGAAATAATTTCTGACAGTAATGTGCTATGTAGGGAGAGAGAGATGATCGAAGTCTAATCATTTGTTAAAGGCAGCTGGGGGGACTATTATTGTTGTTGTTGTTGTTGTTGTTGTTATTATTATTATTATTATTAATAATTTCCTTTATATACCACTTTGTATTTTTAAGATAAAAATCTCCAAGTGGTTTACAACATACATTAAAATGTCACATGAAGCAACCCAGAGTGAAACATTACAGAAGAAAGCCAAATATACATTCAAAGCAATGTAATTAACTAAATTATTAACTAAAATATTTAGTTTATATTTAGTATAAACTAAATATTATCCTAAAGACTTCAAAATAAAATCCTACTAAGGTGATCATGTACAGAATGCACATTTAACACAGCAAAGTTAATTAAAAAAAGATCTAAACATTTCTAAAGGAAGTCAAATATAAAATGCACATTTAAAGCAGCACGATTAGCAAGAAAGTAAAATACCCCCAAGCCACACAATCAAGAATTTTTAATATATAATTTATGAATTTTTTTCAAATAAAATACTGACCCTTTTAAGTGTTCTGAAAGGGGGAAATGATCTTAAAAACCAGGAAAAATCAAGATGAGATGGGGAAATGGGGCAAACTGAGGAAGTGTTGGAGGCTGCATAAAATGAGATTGGGAGCAGAATGTAAGTTATCCCCTTATGCTCTAAAATATGTAGCAAAAACAATAGACAACCTCAGTTTTACAGGAACCCCAACCTATCTGACCTTAAACTCCTTCCATCCTTCTCTCCACCTCTCTTGCACATGCACAACATGTCATCTTTTTTGTAAAGTTCCTTCCAAGTTCGGCCAAATCCACCCAAGCTTTATTTTGATCAAATTAAATCCAACTTGTAAGCATCCGTTCAAGGCATTATTTCTTAACGTAAAGGCCATGAACTGTATGTACCAGCCATCACTTTATTCTTGTTAGCTGCAAGCATAAACATGACACTTTGCATAGATTCAGAGAAATGGCATCTCTCACGGCAGGCCAGAATTTAACCATCCCAGTTGGGCCTCTATTATTACTATTATTATTGTTGTTGTTGTTGTTGCAATATTACCTGCCCTTCAACCTAAGGTCCCAGGGCAGGTTACAGCTATTAAAACACAACATTAATATATATAAAAAATATTACACAATATCAAAAAATCTTGAAAACAATATTACAAAAATAAGGTGGGTTCTTAAAACACACATCTCAAGTGTCAAAAGGCAGGATAAGGAGGTGAAGCTATGTTAGCACCACCACTTCTGTGCTTGTGAAAACAGGTTTATAGTATTACTTTTTATGATCTGATGAATTAGTTCTAAAAAAATGCAAATAAAAATAATGAGTTTCTAACAAAGGAGTAGATTTGGGGTACATGCACCCCCCCCAAGACGCAGACTATACTTTTGTTTTACGTCAATGCATTATACAGGGGGCTACCTTCGAAGGCAGTTTGGAAACTATAGCTAGTGCAGAATTCAGCAGCCAGATTGTTAACTGGAAGTAGGAAATCTGAGCATATAACCCCAATGGCAGACTACATTGATTAGTTTCCTGGCTCGATTCAAAATGCTGGTCTTGGCATATAAAGCCTTCTGTGACTCAGGACCCCAAAACCTCAGGGAAGGGACTCCCTCTCCCCACATGAACCTACCTACACCCTGCATCAATCATCGGGGGCCCTTATTTGTGTGCCCCCCTGAGGGAGCTTCTGTGAGTGGCAACACAAACATGGGCCTTTTCAGTGGTGGCTCCCAATTGCGGAAAGATCTCTTTGGAGAGAGGTGCCTGGTTACATCTTTATCAACTTTAAGGTGCTATTCCTGTTCATCCAGGCATTTGGCTTTTAACTGGAGTCATGTGATATGATGATACCCTAGCTTGCATTGGTGTTCATCTTTTAGCAGGATGAGGCGGGATTTATCCTTTTTCTGTTGGTGCAAGAGGGGCACATTTAGTCATTCAAGTTCTTTTATCGTTCTGTTGTATTTTATATTTCTCTTTTATGTATGTTTTTTATCATTGTAAGCCGCTTTCAGACATTTTTGTAGTAAGCGATGAATGAATGCTATAAAAATAGTAGAAATAATAGTCAGTGCTTTTGTGTGTGTACTGGTACTCACTGCTACAGAGCAGTATCACATTTTTTTCTGCCCATGGCACCCATTTTGTGCTTACACCCACTTTATTAGTAACAGCTTAGGTCCTGGGTACCTCAGAGATCACCTGAACACTTATATCCCACTGAAATCATCTGCCGGAGCGTCATTGGTCGTTCCCTGAGTTGGTGAGGCTAATTTGGCAATGACAAGAAAATGAGCCTTTGGTGTCATCGGCCCAGTTTTATGGTATAATATTCTGCTAAGAGAGAGTGGGCACCTTCTGTGAGAACTTTTATATTACTTGCTTTCCTCACAAATGTGACCCCGAATGACATACAAAAACTACTAAAACTGATTATAACAAACACAACCAATGAAAGCCTAAAAACACATCCTATGCAGAGAGGAAAAAAACAGGCGATATAGGTCCCACCCCACTATAAGAGGCCATTAATGTAAAGCTTCTTAAGGATTTTTTATCTAGTATAAGAGAATCTGCTTTTGTTTCGTTTTATAGGCACGTGGAGTGTCTCTTTAAGGACTGACAAGGAGGTCCACAGCAGAAATTAGTGTCTGGCATTTGGGGTGTGTGTGTTTTTTCCCCCCAACTGAAATTGAAACAGGGAAAAGAGAAGTAAAAAGAACTAGTATTTTCCATCTCCATACAGTGACACTCGTGCAGAAACATCCTGGTGGCGACAAGACGGCAGTTCCTTGTGGGTATCGCAGCGGATCCTTGATAATGCTCTCCTTTATTTCAGCAGCATTCAGAGGACGATCGCTCTCTAGTGCCTTCCCTATGCTCCTCTCATCGCTTTTTATGGCTCCAGTGAAACGCCTGATTTATCAGGGTATTCTGAATGCACAGCTCAGCAGGGACTTTATAAAGACCCTCTATTGTAGCAGCGCTTAAGAACTGGTCCCCTCCCAAACTGGTTCAGTCTCTGCTACTAGCACACCGAGCCACTTGGTGCTTTTCTGTGGGCTTGAGCCTCATTCTTCCACTGCACATTACAGCAATGGCAGCCTGTGCATAAAGAAGCCATTTGAAGCACAGCTTACTTTTTAAGATTACAAATCAAGGAAAGGGCAACTCATTCGCCGCAAGTGTGAATTAAGAAATGTAGTGTGACTTGCAGTCCCTCATCTACTTCGCAAATCAGGGCGATTCACAGGATAAAACTGCAACATAAAAACACGACATACGAAATCAAAATAAAAAACAACCCAATCAATCTCCCCAAGCACATTTTAAAAGGGCCTTGGGTGTGAATCAGCCAAAGGCCTGGTTAAAGAGGAACACTTTTGCCTGGTTTAAAGGTGTATAATGAAGGCACCAGGTGAACCTCCCTGGAGAGAGCATTCCACAAATGGGGAGCCACTGCAGAAAAGGCCCATTCTTGTATAATAACTGATCTCATTTCTGAATAAGATTCAGAAATCGCTTAGAATGGGGGTGGCTTACTGAACACAGGAGGATGCAAAAGCAACGCTTGCTCCATCAGTTGAATAATTAGTTTTTGCAACCTCCAGAACCCTGTGACATTGTCCTTCCATGGGCAAAACATTTAGGAGAAGAGGAGCTGTAGCTTAGTGCTAGAGCAAATACTTGGCATGCAATAGTGTCCCTTTATGATCCCTGCTTTCTTTTGGCAGAGCTGGGAAAGACTTCTGCTTGAAACCCTGGAAAGCCACTGCAAGTCATTGGTGGACCAATGGTTTGACTTGGTCTAAGGCAGCTTCCTGTGTTCCTGCACAAATGTAGAAGTTCTTGTGTGGGGAGCTGGATCTCTGCCAGCACAGGAAGCATTACATGCCATGTAAGACTGGCCATAGTCAGTCAGGCTTACCAGTAAGGATGCACAAATCCATCTACTTTGACTTCTCTCTCCTTTTTCTAGTCTTAAGAAGTAGCAGATTGTGATTAAGAAAAAAAGTTTTCATGAAAATTCACCAGGCACATTTCGCCTGGTATACAAATTTCTGCATGCAGTTTTGCCTCGCGCCTGCATTTTTCACAAGCAATCCCTAACATAAAGAATTGTATGTACCTTTCACATTTAGCATTCCCTTTCCTCTATGATATTTTTTGGGAGAACAGCATTGCAAACTTCAAAGAAGTGCAAAGTTCAAAGGATTCTCATTTTCCGGAACAAATATGAGAGCCAAAAATCATGTGATTCATCCAGGACTCCCCCCCCCCCCCCCGGAATCACCTGCATGATTTAGGCCTATGGGATGTTACAAGCAAAAATCATCTCCATGTACATGCTGAGGTAGGCTCTGGACTGCCCCTGTGAACAATATCTTAACCAGCTATAAAAGTAAACTAAACACTGCTGTGTCCTAAGCTGCTAAAAGAGGCAACTCAATAAATGGTCAGTATGGTAAAATTACACGAGACTCTCTTACTAGCAATTATAGCAATGAAAATAATTACTATTAAAAAACCATGCTGTTTCTGTACAAATGTTCCTTAAGCAATTGAAGGCCAAAGCCTAGCAGTTTTCTCTCTGTGTGTCTTTAAATCCCTTTCTGAGCAAAGGCTTTTTGATTGACAGGCTCATATCCAAGCGCTCCGGGCAGTTTGAGATTCATAATATTTTTGCATTGCTTGGATGATTTTAAAGCAATTATTTTTTTATGAGAGGGCAATAGGTGGCTTGAAGTTGGAACAACAAAATAGTCTGCCTTTAGGGTAAAAGCATACTTATGAGATACTAGGGCAAAGCTAGGCAGCATGGCAGAATACCCATGGCTTTGTCCAGTGCTTGTAATTCCAGACCACGGCTGGAAGCATCCACTCCCTCATTGAAACGAAACCATAATTCGTCATTGGAGTTTCGCTTTTGTTCCTTCCTGCTCTCTCCCCTCTGTGCTGGATAACTGGTTGGCATATTTCAGTGTATCTAATTTGGTCACTGCATGTGCATAGAGTTGAATCAGGGTCATTTTTCTTCTGTTATTAATGCAGTTATATTTCTGACACTTTTGCGCACGCACAATCTGTTCATGAAATTCAGAACTTTGAGAAGTGCTGCTGACCACCAGCTTAAACACTGTTAGTAGGGAGGGGAAGACATTCATGGTGGACAGGTCAGTTAATGTCCATTTGTCATGATTGCTAAATAGGTGCGCCATTTACAGAAGCGTGCCCTGGTTCTTTTGGTATTCCTAGAGCAGTATGGAAGGGTTAGTGATTCCTACACTGCGCAGTGTGAACTCTCAGTGCGCTTCATGCGCTCCTGCAGTGCAGGAAGTAATGGCAGAGAGTCCCAGAAGTAACACAGAGTTCCCTTTGTATTTTGGGTGATGTGGCTGGAGAGGCGCTGCTATTGATCTGTGACAAAATCCTTTTTTCCATTTCCTTTGCCTTCTAGGCAAGCCCCATTCAATGAAGTAACACAGCACTATCTTAATTAATTCAATTTGTATGCTGCATGGATTCTGCCATTCCTCTGGATCTGATTCAGTACCAGGCAGTCATATTTGCATGAAAAATGCTTTATTGCAAACATGACATTGGAGGCGGTGCATGATGTTAATCAAACCAAGACTCATTTCTGACAAGAAAAAAAGAAACGGATAGGTGCATCGTCCTCTTTATTCATTTTTGGCTGTATAGTTTTTGTGCCTTGTTTTGCTGCCATGCATAAAAAATGGGAGGGGGGAAAACACCTTCTTAGCATAATAATAGTATATGCATTAAAGGGATGTGATAAGGAGCATTTTCCAATTTAGGTGACCTTTGCTTCCAAAGAACATGAGAAGTGAGGTGTTCCCAATCTTTCAGTACATTTGAACATTATGAAATTAAATTACATTATATACAGTGATAAAATGAACAGTTCCTTTTGCCCTAGAACCCAAGTGCACGTAAGAGGCATCCATAATCATTTGCCTGTATAGTGTATGCGGTCCTTTCAAATATGCATCGGCAGCAATAATGCAGAATGTGAAATTTCTCCACAGCCTTCAGCTTGTAATTTCAGATGGAGAAAGAGATCTGAAACAAACCGATCTCTCATGTCAGTTAGCTATCTTAACTCTTGGTCCAAATCATGAATTCTGTTTCTCGGCTTCTAGCAGATAGCTTCAAAGACCCTCACTGTTTCAGAATCCTCCACAGCAATAGCCAAAACCTTTTGCCAAGTATGCAAAAAGCCAACCATAGTGTGAGTTGCTGACACTTCAGTGCATACGACAAAATAAGTGCATTGGAAGAAGCAGGCTGGTTGCACCTTTGCAGCTCATTATAACCTCTGCACTGTCCTAATGACACAGAATATCCCTTTGACCCAGCTAACACTCTAGCAGTTAACTCAGCCCTATTTAGAAATGGGCAGCAGATCCATATTCTCAAGGGAAAACTCAATTGTCAGCCTTGTGCTAAAGAGTGGCTCACACCTACGTGAACAACCCTTGATTGAATTCTCACTACTTAATGACTTCACAGCTGAAAATGTGCTTTGGCTCCATTGAATAGCATTATGTTTGAAGCCACGTGCAAGATCAGCTTGCGATATTTCATCTATAATTACTCAGCCATACATGCAAGTCACAAAAGAGATGAAACCAGCACTTGGGATACTACTACCTTCTATCTCACCCTTCTTTAAAGCTTCAGAAATTCAGTATCTATGTAATGTACTTTTCCGTGTATAAGACTAGATCTTTTTCATTAAAAATAATGCTTAAAAGTGGGGGTCATCTTATACATGGGTAGTGCATGGGGTGGATGTTTGATTGGTTGCTGCCGTGGCTGTCAGCGGCTAGTGTGCGTGTTATTGGTTGCTACATCAGTGGGAGTTGTTGATTGGCCGACGCTGTGGCAGTTGGGTGGGTGGTTTGCAGCTTCTGCCGTCGAGGGGACGGACGAGAGGCTGATTTTGCAGTGTGTGCTCAACAACTCTGGGCAATCCTCCCCCCAAAAAAGCTCTACAACTTTGTGCCATCTTCCCCCATTTTCTTAAATTTGAGTCCCCAAAAATAGGGGGCGTCTTATACATGGAGGCATGTCATACATAGAAAAGTACGGTATGTTCTTTGGTAGCTTTCTCCTGCCAGAATCTCAGGAATATTGGATAAATCGTGAGTCAGCACACTCTAAATTTACCAATCCATATACACTCATTGGGGCAAGGTATTTGTGCATGTACCTTACACTAAGTAGTATATCTGATTTCTACCATCTCCCCCACTCCTTTTTTGCATGGAGAATTATTGCACAGATGGAGCGAGTGTGTGTGTAGAGATTAACTAATTTGTTGCAGTGTGAGCTTTAATCAACAAGAGTTCCCTTCATCAGATGCATGAAGTGTTGTCCTCAACTAACAAAAAAGATACTTGTAGCACTTTGAAGATGAAAAAATATGTTGCACATAAGCTTCCATGAACTTGAGTCCACTTCATCAGATGTATTAAGTGGAACTGAGAATAACACTTCATACATCTGGAGAAGTGGGTTCCAGGCGATGAATGTTTATGCCATGATAAATGTGTTAGTCTTTAACTAAGGTGCTACAAGGCTCTTACGACGGGACCAAGGGACAACTCCTGTCAAGCAAGTCTCAATGACATTCAAAACCCAGGCTAAGGCTCTCACAGACCAGAGCAACTCCCCTTTGGAAATGTCCACGCTGCTGGGTACAAACTCCGGGCTGGGCAATCTGCTTGAAGATGGTGTTTCATTTTGTTTGCAGAAAAGTGTGGTTCTTCCTTTGGGCAGCCCATTACGTTGCTGTTAATAGCTCGCAGCAGTGAGCTTTGGTATCATGAGTCCAGATTAGTAATTAGATAGGAAATGGCAAATTACCCTGCTTTCCTACACCACCTGCTCGGTATTATATTCTCACTTCCTATATATTGGCAGCTATGATGGCAGACAGCTCCATTTAAGGCTGGATTTGCCCAAAGGGTTGGCATAGGTTGATAGGTTTTATATAAATGCCTGATAATGGCTTGGATTGACAGTAAAACCATTTCCTATTAATTCTTCCTAGCTTCTTCTAGTTTGGGCAGTGCTTAGAAGCTATCATTTCTCTGTTGGAAATAAATCAGTGTCCTCTTAAGAATACGAATGATACATCAGTGTCATGAATGCAGAATTGTTGTTATTTTTTACTATTGGCACTTCTTTGTTTTTTTAAAAAAGGAAGTGCCGATACTGATAAATGTGCCGTGGGCGCCAGCACAAAATGGCTGCCATGGGCAGTACTTCGTATCAGTGAGTACTGTAAAAAAACACACCATTATTATTATTATTATTATTATTATTATTATTATTATTTGTTGTTGTTGTTGTTGTTGTTGTTGTCCTCAGGTTACTGTAGTATCTGACTGTCCTTTGTTTGAATGTGTGAATTATATGTGCAAAGGCAGGCTTTGGCAGGTAGAGTGGATGAAACCAATAGTGGGTGCAGTGCTCAATAATGTAGTTTCTTTAGAGGGGAGAGAAGGGCAGATGGGGCTCATCAACCTGGCAAGGGAGAAGCAGAACTCAGATCCGAAACCTCTGCTGCCCTGCGGGATATCTTAGGGAGAAGAAAAGGCTAAGGAGTAAACCCAACACAAATATGGAGTGGAGTCCCTAAGACAGTTGGAGGGCACCTTTTGCACCTCTTCCTGGCAACTCCTGCAGCCAAGCTGGTGCCAAACATATTGCTGTGCTTTCTTTTGAACCACATCAGGAAAGCCAAGAGCTGGATCTTGTCATCTGGGCATTGCAGGACCTTCTATACACCCTGCCCATGCTTGTGCAGTCATTTCAGTCCTGCTAACGCAGCAGTTTGATGTCGCCCCCAGAGGAACTTCATTGTATCTCAAGACAGATGGATGCCAACAATATATAGCAAGGAGGAGGAACCTGCCACCCACCTGATGCAATTGGGTTACAGCTTCCATCATCCTTGACCATTGTTTCATGCCAGCAGGGGCTGATGGGAGTTGGACTAAAAAGAACATACCTGGAGGGCTATAGGATCCCCATCTCTGTCCTATACAGAAGTACCTCAGCTCTGTGCAAACCAAGCAGTCAGTGTGGTTGGCTTTGAAAATGTTGGCCTCCAATGAAAACAAGGGAATGGGATCATGGAATCATCAATCCACTTTTTCTTCTATTGCAAAAAAAAGACATTTGTGAAATATCTGGAAGGTTATGCAGTATTTTCGTTGTGTGAAAAGTCTTTTGAGCAATTTCCTCCATTTTGTGTGGCATTCGGGGGGCAGAGCTGGTTTGAGCAACTTCTGTTTCATGACTTTTCTGCCCTCATTGGCCTCCTTTGACAGGAGGTCATCCAGAGCTCAGACCAAAAGAGTCAGTAAGCACCTGCTGTCCAATCTCCTAATCTCCCTCGCAAACAAACTTTCAGAATGCCAGGTGTTAATGATCATCAGTACCACCCCCTAAAAGGGCTGTAAATACTCAGAACTCCAACATTTTATGGCTAGAGGAACAACGGAATGGACAACCCAGTACTACCGTCACAGAACATAGTTTTGGTGTAGATGTGGGAAAGTATAATCACTGTCGAAAAAACAGTGACATCTGACTGGTGCTGTGGGAAATCTGCTACAATTTCACTTTTTTAAAAAACTGAAACTATAGCACTGTAAAAGGTATATCTGGAAGGACTCCAAGACAACAGAAATTGTAGCTAGATAATACAGGAAATGGGCTTGATCCACTTTTTGTTGAGTACTTTGTTATGCCAGGAGATGTTGATGTTGATAAAGATTTTTTAGATTTTTACCCCGCATCTTCTTCCAAGGGAGTCAAAGGTGGAGATGGGAAGCCCTGGATGGTAGATATTAATTATGTATCTGTAATTGAGTTTGAAGGGTATGGAAGAGACTTTGTTGATACGTAATTCATTAAACGTTTGATGCTCCATACAGAATTAATGTCAGCTCACATCTTTGGCATTCTGTGATATATATGTTATAGCAGGGGTAGGCAACCTAAGGTCTGTGGGCCGGATGTGGCCCAATCACCTTCTCAATCCAGCCCATGGACCGTCCGGGAATCAGCGTGCTTTTACATAAGTAGAATGTGTCCTTTTATTTAAAATGCATCTCTGGGTTATTTGTGGGGCCTGCCTCATGTTTTTACATGAGTAGAATGTGTGTTTTTATTTAAAATGCATCTCTGGTTATTTGTTGAGCATAGGAATTCGTTCATTCCCCCCCCCCAAAAAAAAATATATAGTCCGGCCCACCACATGGATGGCGGACCGGCCCATGGCTGAAAAAGGTTGCTGACTCCTGTGTTATAGTATATGCCAGTAAAGAGGATGGAAATTGTTTTATAAGATACAACCATAAATGAAGCTAACATTGTTTTTAACCAACGATGCAGAAGTTTACATTAGCCATTCCAAACCCATTTGCCACCAAAATTGAAAGTATGCGCTACCACATCAAAAATGGTTGAGTCTGATGACACTTAACACCAGCAAATAATAATGCTAACATTTTGTAGCTTGCCTTTCTTCCAGGAACCATAAGATTAGTTTCACAGCACTTTTCTATAGTTGAAATGTTCTCTAGAGTGGGGAGTGTGTTCTTTTCCAAAATTACAGGTCTATTTGAGTTTATCACCTTTAGCTAGCATACCTTTTATTATTACAAATTATGTAATATTGCCGCAAGCAATATTTCAGAGACTTGCAGATCCCATAAATTAAAGTCTATGGTCTACAGACATAATGCATGGTTTTGACTTGGCTACTTTGTTAAATTTTAATTCAAAGTAGCTTTCGTTTAACACAGTGAGATTTTTTTTAAAAAGTAAACATTTGTTTTATTGCTGTGGTAATTTATTTCATAACCACAGGAACTCAACACCAAGCAAAACAAACACCATAAAGGAAATCAAGGACACTGCATTAGTTGCTCCTAAAGGCCTTTCTGGAAAGCCAGGTTTTAACCTAGCGTCTAAAGACCAAAACTGGTGAGATTTTGACAGCTTTCTTGGAGAGGGCATGTCATGATGCTGGTGCCACAGGTGAGAAGACTGTGCCAAACTTCAGATGAGCCTCAGGTATTGAGTGGAGCACGTAGGTAATTAAACAGTCATTTCGCAGGCCCATGATGGTTTAAAGAGCCTGGAAATGAATAGGTCACTAGTATAGATCATACAAGATCAGAGTCATATGAACCAATTAGCCAAATCTAGATGACACCCATGCCATACATCTGAAGCCCCATGATACTTCTTTAAACAGTCATGGTTCCCCCAAAAGAATTCTGGGAGCTGTAGTTCATTAAGGGTGCTAAGAGGTGTTAGGAGACTCCCAGAGCTACCATTGTCAAAGTGGTTTAACAATCCATCTCTTTTCATGGGGAACTCTGAGAATTGTAGCAAAATGGACATCCTGTCCTCCTTTATACCCGAAGAGGACAAACAAGTGTTCCATATAACTCCCATTGCCCCACATACCTTGGCCTGGAATCTTGACCACCTGGCAACTCCTGGGACTGAACCTGGAGTTTCCTGCAGGCAAAGCACACACTTGACCACTGAGCTTACAGCTGCAGTGTGACTGTTACAGGGGATAGAGAGGGCAACCATAGCAGTTCTCTTGGTATCTCGTATTCTTCATCATCCCTCAGAAGAACCACCAACTACTTACCATTGCCAAGTGGTCCAGGTTGGTTCTGAGTCACTTGGAATTATATGAGTGGAAGAAAAACTCACCAAGACTCAGTAGAGTTCAGAAAGTGTTTTCCAAGCCCTGGAACATTGGGAGCCAGCTCTTTATTACCATTCCTATAGCTTTGTTCTTGGAAAACCCACATCTTTCTTTCTGTGTGCCTTTTTTGTACGGTGCTATACTGAAGAATACTATACATATTTGAACAGCTAACTACTCTTTTTTTTTTGCAAAAAGGTTTTGTGTTTTTTTTTTAATAGCAGTAACTCCCACTAACTGGTACAAAGCTTGGTACTGTGCAAGCAGTTTCTCACTCCAGAATGCTCTGACTGAAAAGCTGATATTGTGTTAAGCTCCATCGATCACTGCTGCTTTTCTATACCGTGAGCCACCATTGTTCTTGGTGCTGCATTGAGTCACATCTAGAGCAAAGAATGCACTTGCAGGGGGAGGGGACGGAGAGAAGAGAAATTGGGGGAAATAACTTTCAAACTCAAGATAATTCTATTAGCAGTACAGTGGTACCTCGGGTTAAGTACTTAATTCGTTTCGGAGGTCCATATTTAACCTGAAACTGTTCTTAACCTGAAGCACCACTTTAGCTAATGGGGCCTCCTGCTGCTGCCACGCCACTGGAGCACAATTTCTGTTCTCATCCTGAAGCAAAGTTCTTAACCTGAAGCACTATTTCTGGGTTAGCGGAGTCTGTAACCTGAAGCGTATGTAACCTGAAGTGTATGTAACCCGAGCTACCACTGTAGTAGTAGCAGCAGCAGCAGTAGTAGTATACTGCCCTTCATCCATAGATCTCAGGGCAGTTGACAGCATACGATTACAATATACAAAACACAAAATGCTTAATAAAAATAAGAACAAAAACAAACCAGAAATCCCACAACACATTTAAAAGGGCATCGGATGTCAATCAGCCAAAGGCCTGGTTGAAAACGAACCTTTTCGCCTGACACCTAAAGGTGTCATAATGAAGGTGCCAAGCAAACCACCCCACAAGTAGAGAGCCACTGCAGAAAAGGCCCGTTCTTGTGTTGCCGCCCTCCAGACCTCTCATGGAAGTGGCACATGAAGAAGGGCCTCAGAGGATGATCTCAGGGTCCAGGTAGGTTCATACCTTCCAACGTTTCTCCAATGAAAATAGGGATGTCCCATTCCATAATGATAATTTTACTCTTTATACCCCACACATCTCACCAGGTTGCCCCAGCCACTCTGGGCAGCTCCCCACAAATATAAAAAACGTAATAAAACATTAAACATTTTTTTAAAACCACTTCCCTATACAGGATTGCCTTCAGACAGCTCGGAGGTCAGATAACTCCATACCCTCCAACATTTCTCCAGTGAAAATAGGAACACCCTATGGAAAAGCGGGACATTCTGGGATCAAATCAGAAACTGGGACAGCTTCTCTAAATCAGGGACGTCCCTGGAAAATAGGGACACTTGAAGGGTCTGTAGGTTCATGTGGAGAGAGGTGGTCATTGAGGTGTTGCAGACCTGAGTCATTTAAGGCTTTATAAGCCAAAACCAGCCCTTTGAATTGGGCCTGGAAGCTAATTGGCAGCCAGTGCAGTTGGGCCAGGATCAGTGTAATATACTCAAACCATCTTGCTCTGGAGAGCAACCTGGCCACCAGATTCTGCACCAGCTGAAGTTTCCAAATTGTCTTCAGAAGCAGCCCTACATAAAGCATGTTGCAGTAATCTAATCCAGAGGTTACCAGAGCATAGACAGCAGTAGTTAGGCTGGTCCTGTCTAGATATAGTTGCAGCTCGGCCACAAGCCAGAGCTGATGGAAGGCACTCTGCACCACTGAAGCCACCTAAGCCTCAAGTGGCAGCAAAGGATTCAGAAGTACCTTCAAGCTGCATATTGGAAAATCCTATACCAGCTAAGCAATATGTAGAGGTTCGACAAGCTTAAATGATATTTATTGTTTATAGAAAGAACTTGAAGGACACTTTCTGACGGTGAAATCAATGTGAACTAAGTTGCCCCAATTGAGTCTGACTCCAGCCCACTGTGTTTGGAGCCTGGAGACCTAAGTTCACATTCCGGCTCAGTTGCTATGGTCCACAGTTGGTTCTGAACCTAGAACCATGGGGATGTCAAATTCGTAGCCTGGCCCTAAGCAATTGTCCATGAAGATAACTCTCAGAGGGAGCTTAGTGCTTATTATCAGATGCACGGAAAATACAAAGAGAGATTTTGCTTAACTGAGCTTCGATGCAGCAGATGAGATTAGGTTTTTGCAAAGCACATTCGCGGAACAACAAAAAATGCTTTTGGACTTGGGGGAGTTAATCAGTACACAATATGAGCAAAATATAGGTCAAGTGGCAGTGTGGATGAGCCAGGATCACTGTAGCTCTGTGATAGAGAACATACAGATTCAACCCCTGGCATTTCCAGTTAAGAAAGACCCCTGTCCCAAACCCGGGACAGCTATTGTCAGTGAGTAGACAATACTGAAAAAGATGTATCAGCCATTTGGCCCTGTTTGATGTATTACAGTATTTTAATATTTTTTTGGAAGCTGCCCAGAGTGGCTGGGGAGGCCCAGCCAGATGGGCAGGGTATAAATAATAAATTATTATTATTATTACTATCAGTTAACTTTCTATGTTCATTGGATTGTTGGATGAGGGAGTGCTCCAGATGAACTAAGATCAGAAAAGGCCAAAGGGTGGTTTCTGTGAACAGAAGGAAAACTTGGAAAAGGGATGAGTAGAGAGGAGAGGCTCATGCAGCCATTAGCCATATAGATAAGGGAAGCTGAAGATCACAATACTTGACTGAAAGTTTAAACTGTGGGAAGGTTTAAATTATCATCATTGGGATCATTGCATTTTTCTAAATGAAGAGGACTGTTAGTAGTTTGATCCCTTTATAAATGTTAACTTTTCTGGCAAAAGCAAACTGTGCCCTTCCTCCCCCTGCCTGTGTGGGCCCACTTGATTATGCAGTGTGCAAACAAAGGCATTTTGAAAAGCTCGCAGAAGCTCAGTGCAAATCTTCTTGCTCTTCCCCCTACACAATAGTCAATAGGACCCAGAAGGGACTATGCGCTCTGGTGCTGTGCTCCTCGCAGTCCTGCCTAAAGGGGTATTTGGGGACATGCTGGAGTGCATAATAGGATCTCTGCAAGGGCCTTCCAGAGCAGATTTCATCCCAGTCAGTTTGATCCTTAGCACAAACTAATTTTACTCAGGCTAGAAGACACAGTTAAGGAAATTTGCCATAATGCATGTAACAAGCTTGCTGTTAGAAACAAAAAACAAAACAAAACCCTTCTGATATGACTTAACGCAGAACACATATTTGCATGCCCTTGTTGAAGAGGAACATTTTCCTTTGAACTCTAGTTTTCTAAATTTCCTCCAGCTATAGATACTATTGGATGTGCTTTGGAGTAAGTGATGTGTTTGTGGGTTTGGCCCAACACACTTGACCAGTTTCCCATATGAACTGAGCATGTGCCCAGAAATATACTCCAGAATATTCTTTGTTTAATAGGGGTTCCATGGAAGATTTTCAGGGTGCATTAAGCAGCCAAGTGTTCCTTGAAAGCACAATGTCTGAAAACCACTAATCTATAGAAACCATTGGCCATAAGAAACTCACCTCTCCTTCTACTCTAGTCATCACAATAATATAGAAAATGAGGTGAAATGTGTTTCTTCAGTGTTCATGTAAAATTGTAAAATGCCTTTAAAATGAAGTTTTACAAAACTGCATTTTGAATCATGGATGATCTATGATTGGTACCTTTGATAATGTAATTTGGTTTCTAGCTTATCCTTTCCTAATAATTTGGGGCATATACAATAAGACTAGAATCATTCCACCACTGTGAAATCCTGGTTGCATGACAGGCTGAATATTTTTTAAATGCACACTTTTCCAGAAACTGTTCATTCTCAACATTGATGAACGTCTGGGGAAAGAGTGTTCCACAGTTGTGGGCAATCACTAAAAAAGCCAGCCTCTCTCTCTGTTTTGCAGAGTTCCATAAATTATGCATAATCTGCAAAAGTTCCCTTTTCCATATTTTTGGGGACCACAGAACTCAAAGCAATGGAAATGATTAACACTGTGTGGTTTACTGAATTGTGAGGTGTTTTGTTAAATGCTCCCCCATATTTAGCCTAATGGAGACAGTCCCTCATTTGACTTTGCTGTTGCCAGTAGCTTTCATAAAAGGTATGGTCACACTCCACCCAATCTCTGAGCAGTGCAAGATTCTAGGGATACCAGCATCTGTGTTTCTTTTTGGGCACAGTGGAGTCTGTGGTGTCTTTATGATATATGGTTTATCTTCACATATATGCAACCTGAACCTATGATGAAGGGGTTCACAGCATTACTCCCCAAGAGGTTTCTGTTCCTTTCTGGACTACAGCCCTGCAGCCTAACAGCAAAAAGCCATTTCACTCTGACCCGTAACTTCCTCCTGTCAGCTTTCATCACATTGTTTCTCCTAAGTTTTTATGGACTCTGCTTTTTCTAACACCAGCCAAAGCCCCACTCCTTTGATGTGCTCATGGATTATTATCCCCAGGCCATTACATCAAAGGAAAACAGTCAGACTCCATTACTTTTTACACTTGTCTTATACTTGTTGATTCCACGGGATTAGGGATGTGTGGCACACAGCTTAGCACACAGAGTCTGACTTAATGAGCCTTCTCACATGGTAATTTCAGAGAACTAACAGCCCCTAACACACATCTTAAGACAAATAAGTCTGACATCCCATTTTAACATACTAGTTCTAATTAAGCCCCAACATATACCAAACACAGGCTTTTTTAGCACCCTTTTAGAGTATGTTAAAGTGAATGGCTTTTAAACTTTTCATTTGTATTCCTTTAGAACCTATGTTCTGAAACACAGTGGCACAGTTCAGATGTGAAATTCTTCGGCTGATAAGTCATGGTTCATTGACCCACAGATGAACCATGTTCCTGCATCTCTGCCTTCTCACTCAATTCTTTATCTTTTCCCTTAACACACTTCGATTCAGTGCTTCTGTAGGGATGCGGGTGGTGCTGTGATCTAAACCACTGAGCCTCTTGGGCTTGCCAATCAGAAGGTCGGCAGTTCGAATCCCCGCGACTGGGTGAACTTCCATTGCTCTGTTCCAGCTCCTGCCAACCTAGCAGTTTGAAAGCATGCCAGTGCAAGTAGATAAATAGGAATCACTGCGGTGGGAAGGTAAACAGCGTTTCCATGCACTCTGGTTTCCATCACAGTGTCCATTGCGCCAGAAGCGGTTTAGTCATGCTGGCCACATGACCTGGAAAACTGTTTGGACAAACGCCGGCTCCCTTGGCCTGAAAGTGAGATGAGTGCCGCAACCCCATAGTTGCCTTTGACTGGACTTAACTGTCCAGGGGCCCTTTACCTTTACTTTACCTTTTCAGTGCTTCTGTCCAGGAGTTTGGCAGCAGTAATTAAACTGCAGTTTTCTGGTCAGGATGTCATAGGAAACAAAGATTTAATCTGCTGGGACAGCAGTACCAAAGTTAGGCATATTTCCAAATCAGCCCCACTCTAAAATGTTGGATCTGTCAGTCTTTGCTCCTGCTATACTTCTGGATCAGAGGATAGTATCACTTGCTATTTCCTCACATATTTGAAGAGAATGGAAAGAGGAACCTAACAATGTAATGGCCAAAACTTTAATGGCTGCTTTGATCTTGTTGGTAACAACTCCCAGAGTATGAAGACAAATGAATATACAGGTAAGGTTAAAAAAGATAGAAATGTGTCACTTTTGATGACAGGAATGGATTTTCTACAGGGAAATGTTTTTACATTTCAAAATTAATTAACTGCACCAAACAACTCTCTTCTCCACAACTTTTTTTTGCACACAGTGGCTGTTTCAATCTAATATTGAAGAATTGGGGTTTCTTTTAGAGAGCAACAAAACACTTTGAAATAGAATGGAATCAAACAGCCCTTAATCTCGAAAACTCCTTTCCATCACCAATATGATCATGACGGTGATTGTTATTACAATTTTGCCTTTTCTGGAAACCATTCAAAGACAATACTTTCGACAATATATAATTACATTATATAAAATGCTAAAGTTGCCACAATAAAACATGCTTGAAAGCTGCAGTCATAAAAAGTCCTAAGAACAGGAGGTAATTAAATGTTTCAAGATCCCAGCCGATCTACAGGGAGAAAGTACTTTTGGAGGCAGTGCCAAAAAGTTCCTATCTCTTTTTTACTACAAATGCCTTGGTACTTGAATCAGAGAAAAGATGCAGGAAACAATGTGTTAGCCAGGAGTGAGCATGGACCAATGGTACCAAATAGTATGGGAAACAGCCCATGGAAAAATTAACCAACTGAAACTGACATGGGGAGAAATAGAAGACACCCTCACCCTGGTATGGCTCCCCTTTATCACATACACAGCCCAACAAGACAATGACAAAAATCCACCAACAGCATACAAATCAATATGGCTAACCTGATCCAAAACACCCACCCACCCCACTCACACATGAAAACAAAGACCACCACAGCCAACCACAAATGAACAACCACATCCTAGGCCAACCCCACCCCAACCTCTCTCATCACCAAAGGAACACAAGTGAACAGCAAAGAACCTGCACAAGCAATGCTGACACCAAACCCTACATATAGTAAGTAAAATAGAAACATCGCCACCCGACCCCACCCATCTTTCCGCCCTCTCCACCTCTTTCCCCCTTTCTTCCTAATGTCTCAACAAATGAAACTGATTTGTAAAAATGTTACATGGGGGGGGGGGAAATATGAGACGCACACTTTTGTAAATCAAGAAAATCTTTAATAAAAAAACAAACAATGTGTTAGCCACTCCATAGCTATGGTTTTCACAGATAAAAAAACATAAAACCCATCAAATAAAGCGAATAAAGGTTTGTTTGTTTGTTTACTTACATCTAAATAATGTATTTAGGTTAGGTATCAACATTGATTTATTGAATCACAGCTGGAATGTGCCTGCAGTAGTAAAACAGCACAGATGCACTTGCCTATGTTGGGCAAGGTGCTCAGTATTTGAATTGGTGGTGGCCAAACAAGAGGAAATAAAAGAAGTAAATCCATTGTTGGCTTCACATGTCCTCCTATAGACCAGGAATGGGGAACCTGTGGCCCACCAGATGTTTTTGGACTACAGCTCCCGTCATCCCTGATCATTGGTCAGGCTGGCTGGAAGTGATGAGAGATACATATGGGAGAACAGCATACGAAAAAATAAAGGTTAGACACCTTAGAGCCCTGGAAGCCATGATCCTCACTTGAGATCAGCAAATGGGAAAATTATTATTATTATTATTATTATTATTATTATTATTATTATTATTATTCCCATCTGACTGAGTTACCCAAACCACAATAATTAAAAACACAATAAAACATCAATCATTAAAAACTTCCCTGAACATGTCTTGTAAAAGTCAAATAGTCTTTCCACTTGCCATCACTTCAATTAGCACTGAAAATAGCATGACATTTGAGATCTGTTGCTAAGATAAGTCTTTTCTCTTCTTTTTTTCTTTAAGCTTATTACAGGGAAATAGCATGCCCACTGCATATCTCCAGCACATAATTTCTCTATAAACTTGCATAAAGCATAAGCAGCGAGTTCATTATTATACTGTGGACATCCATCTTAAAGAAGTTGATTTCCTCTCTGCAAGCCACTTTTGTTCCACATAAGGCTGCCAACCCAAAGTTATCATAGGTGTTCATTAATAGATTTATGACATGGAAGACAGCTAAGCATTCCTTTCCTGAAGCAACTCTTAACAGTCTGTAGAATGAATGCTTATATATCTTCATTTGAACAATTCACTTTCAGTAAAATAGGAGGCAAACTTCCACAGGGGGGGGGGGAAGGACGCAGGGGGAGGGGGAATATTACATTTTCATCATGCCACATTTTGTACTCTCTGTTGTGTGAGATGCTTATAGCTAAACAAAAACTATGTTCTAAACACACAAAGGATGGTTTCTGCTTGAAAGGTGTGGGTGCCTTGACAGAATTTATTTGTTGAGAAAGCTTTGGGGTTTTATTTTATTTCTTGGGTCTCTGCGGGGTTGTCTGGATGTGTGCCACATGCTTTTCATAGATTCCAAATTTCTGCCATAGCAAATCCCACTGGCTGCAACCACAGGCTTTTGTTTCCTGTTCCTTCTCCCCCATGACCCTCAGTAATCTGAATCTATGCCAGACGTACTTGGAAAACAAGGAGGATGTGCTGCAAACTAGGCCCACACTACCAAATTCCACTTGAGAGCCATTGTTCTACTTCATCTTGACAAATCAGCTTGTGCCCCAGTGTGTGAAAATACATAATAAAAATTGAAGTAACTTTTAGACCATTATCAACTAATTAAAAATATATATAATATTTTAAATGTAAAATAAACAGGTGTTAAGTTCACAGACTACATTCCAGAAAAAGTGTGTATCATTTAATTACATTTTTATGTTTCTTTGGTAAAGATGCTTATGTACTCAAGGAAGTCACAAAGCATGTCAAAACTTGCTTTTGCTGTATCAACATGATGGTGATTTTATTTATTTTATTTTTCAGTTTATAGCCCACCCTTCCTCACAAAGAAGCCCAGGGTGTCAAATCTGGACTCTCATTTTTCCAAACTAGTGATGGAGCAAATTCCTTCATTTGGGTTCCAACTTTGGAAAATCAGTTGGTTTACCAAGCACAATTCCTTTCAAGCCACATCTGACCCTACCTCATCAACTACGAGACCTCATATTTCCCCCAGAACTTTCCCCCATGGGCCTATGAATCCTCACTCAACCAACTACTACCTGCCTCCCTCCAGACCCCTTCCTCACCACTCATCCACTTACCGGCTCTATGTGGGACAGGGAAAGGAGGTGGGGGTTCTCTCTGGCCTCTCCCTTCCTAGGGCCAGGCACAGAAAATCTGGTAAATAGGAGCTTCCAAGTGCTCCTGGAATCTAGCTTTAGCCATAGCAGCATGCCATGAGTCAGAGGAAAAGTGGGACCTTTCTCTATTCCACTGCTAGAGAACCAGGAACGGCAATTAAGTGGGTGGGTGGGCGTTTGGAAGCTGGTTGGGTGAAAAGTAGGGAGTGACTGACTTCTCCCTCTCAGATGAAAAATTGAGATTGAGGAAATTGGTGGTGGTGTTTGAGGTAAACTTCATGAGCCACCAATTCCTGAGCTAAGAGTTTTGGCAACTTCATCAATATTGTGCTCCGTATAGCTAATGCAAACAGACACTGACCACTTACTTCACAACTGTACAAAGGTTGGGTACAGATTCAACCTTGCATTTCTCCATCTACTGCATCTTCAATCTGTCTTCATGGGAATGTTCAGGTTTGATTGTCATGGACAGCCGCCCTTACAAGACATTTTCCCCCCACTTGGGTTACTGGCAAGGCTTTGGGGTCAATTCTGGGGTCAATCTGCACCATTTGGTTCTACATGACTTTTAGAACACTCTGGCAAGAGACACTTCACAGGATATTTCAGCACATCTTCAGGTTTCATGAAGTAAAAAATTGTTCTGCATAACCAAAGATACTTTGCATTGTACATAGAAGCCCCTGAAATTCTATGACATTCCACAAGTATTCTCCATGACTTTGAAGTGTTTTGTTTTTTTGGCTTTTAGTACCCATTTAATAGAATCATACTTCATCTTTGAGCCACAGAGAACAAAGTGTACTGCTCTAAAATTCCAACACTGCAAATCCCACAGGTTTCACAGATAAAATTGCATTAACCATTTCTTCAGAGGAATTCATTCAAAGCATGATAAAATTATGTTGAACTTTTGCACTGAAGTGTATTTAACTCAGGAGATTGGAAGAGCCTTAATAACAAAAGGAAAGTAAGAGATAACAGTTAAGAGCAGGTACTCACGGTGTCCCTACGAATCAAACTGTGTGTAATTAACTTGAACAGGGTATATGAACAGAATGGTTTTCTTATTCTGAAATAATGAGTCAGACAAAGCTCACTCAGATGCAGTGATCAGGACTACTTCAAAGACCAAGAATTGGAGACAAAAGCAGTGGCTCATTGCGTTTTAATATCTGGCAATTTTAATACATATGGTTTCAGTTCTGAAATTATTCTAGCAATGTTGGATGGAACAGAAAAAAACTTAAACTACATTTAGAAAATGGTGCATCAATCATATTTGTGAGGGTTTTTTAAATTATCAAGCCTGGCATTAGGATGTCCCAAAATTATGCCTCATGCCCCTTCCAACAGAAGAATAGGCACATTAATAAATTTATGGTATATAATGTATGGACAAAGAGCAGAAATTACTCATATATATTTGCATGGGTTAGTACACAGAAACACACATACAACCTTGCCCAGTCATATAGCCAGGAATAATTGTTAAATAATTCTAGTATTCTGCATACCAGCAACCTATGGCCTAAACAGAAGCTCTGTAAAGGGACTGCACTTTTATTAAGACATTTGCTTTTAAACATGATGCTGACATAGTAAATGTTTTTTGGGGTGCCCGGAATCTTACCTAGACTGGAACCAAGTTTGTCCCCATGCTACTACGTTATTGTGGTGGCCATTGAGTGGAAATGTATTGGCAGGCCTGAGGCCTTGTGTTGCCAACCTCTCATCAATCAGGCTGGTCAAAATCTATTCCTTTTTACTTTATCATTTTATCTCTGCTACTCTGCAAGTGCAGGTAAGTACACCTATAGTTGTGCTGTACCTTTTAAAATGGTGACACTCCACTGTAGGGAGCAGGAGAATAAAAGCTCTCAATACATATTATCCTTACTAAAGAAAGGCATAAGATGTTCTAGCTAGTATTGGGAGAAGCTCCTTTTGTGGCACAAATGCTTTCCTTTGTTGGCCAGAAATAAATGCATTCACTGACACAAAGCACAACTGTTGTAAAAATATTAGCATGCAGATGCTCTGGTGTTTTGTTAATGCATTTAATTAAAAACAATAGCTTCATTGTTCTGTCCGTTCCCCCCACCACCCAGGAATGAATGTGTATTATGGCATAGAATCTTGCCAGTGTTGATGAATAAAATTCCTTATATTGTGTTGGTTGCTCACAGGGTCTTTATGCAGGAATTAATATCTGATTTAATTCCAATCTCAAAAAGTCTTGGGACAGCAACATTTTCACAGAATTGCAAGGGATCGACCTCTTTACATCTCCACAGTCAGCGACAAAGTTGCTAAAGTCCAGACAAGCGACAGAAATGTTGCTACTAAACACAGCCCTTTTCCGTTTTTAATTACATTCATTGGTTTCTTTGGAAACTGTTATCCCTGTCACTGAGGCCAAGCAGGTATGACTGAGCTCAGACCCTGCTGACGGTCTAAACAAGTTGGGGGGGGGGGGAGGACATGCATTCAAATGCAAAAGTACTCAAATTCCCCCCTCCCTTAAAGAAAAGAAAAAGTTGGTTGCAAATTTTTAAAAAGCTGCAGTTTCAGGAAAAGCAATAGTGCGTGCATATGTGTCAATGGCAACAAAATATGAACGCAAGTGCATATGTGTCAATGGCAAGTGCATATGTGTCATGGCAACAAAATATGAACGCAAGGGTTGCGACAGGGATTACCAGAAGTGATGAGATGCTGTTGGAATCTCTGGCAGTCTGCTAGCAGCAAGGCATAATCCCCAACAGAAAACGTGACAGAGAGATCAGAAAGCTGTTCTGTTTGCTTCATCCAGCCCAGCTTTCCTCTCAGTTCCTCCACCTTCTGCCTCTTCCTTCTGCATCAGTTTTAAAACACTGTCTGCCACAGTGGCTCTCTATCTCTGCTCCAGTTCTGCCAGAGCACATGTCCTGGCCTTGGAACATTCTTCCTGGCACGGAGGACCTGTCACCAACAGTAGCAGTATTCTGAGACGGGCAGAGGACCTTGAAATTCTTTATACTTTGGGCTCATAAGAAGAACCTGGCTGGATCCAGACAAAGGCCTGTCTAGTGCGGCATTCAGCCAGATGCCTAGGGGAAGCTTTCAGGCAGGACATGAGTGCAACAGCCCTCTCCCACTGCTGTCCTCTGATTCTGGATCCTCTGGTTGTAGTAGGGATCAATGGGTTTATTGAATCCCCTTTCAAAACAGTCCAAGTTGGTGGCCATCACTGCATCTTAGGGGAGCATAAACCATCCATGGCAGGAAGGAGTGTGGTGTACCATTTGTCATGAATCACCCACCATTCATTTTCATTGGTTGACCCTGGATTCTAGTATTGTGGAATTCCCCCTTTTTCCCTAAACAAAAAGCCCCAAACTTTTTAAGTTCCTCATTGTTACGCTTGCTCTTTTCTGCACCAGTGGCGATATGATTGCTTGTGCAAAACACGTGTCAATTCCAGACAGGTCATATGAGGACTGAGTACCACTTTTTTGTACATGTGTGAACAATCGTTTCCCCCCACAAAATCTGTGGTTCTCCTGAGCCTGCTGATAACACCTCTCCTATGTGTGAATAACGTCATGTTGTCTACATAGGTCTGGCACTTGGAAAATTGAGAATCATTGTTAGCATTTACAATAATGGTGGTGAATCTCTTTTTCCTCTGAGTAAACTGTTATGCCAGAGTACATTTGCTAATAAGACTCACCCCCAAATGAAATCTGTCCATGTAATTATTTCTCATCATTGCAAGTTAGGATGGATAGTGAAGATGCATATTTGCTTATTTAAAATGTTACTTAATGTCTATCATCAGAAGACTCTAGGGTCTGTACAAATGTTTGAATAACCAGATATAAATACAATTTTAAAGCAACAGGTAAGTATAATATATGACAAAAAGCAAAACTTAAAATAAAAATCACCTCACCTGGAAAAAAACCTGCAACTTAAAATGCCAGGGCAAATAGCAGACTTGCAGTGGCAGTACCAGTGAGGGTATTCCAAAGTCAGGGTGCCACCACAGAAAAGGCCGTGTGAACACTTAGTATATTTCTACTAAAGAGGGTATTTGAAGCAGGATCTCTCCAGAGGATCTTAATACCTGGGCGGCCTGGTATGCAAAGAGGGGGTCCTTCAGGTATTTGGGTCCTAAGCCATTTGGGACTTTAAAGCACCAGTGCCATAAATAGGACTCAGAAATGACTAGTCAGCCAGTGTAGATTTTCCCAGATACTTTTCCAGGATTATCATGGTCCAGAACCTAACAGAGCTGTTTAGAGGATACATTTACACTTATGCTTGCCTAGCCTAAACGTTAGGTTATCAGTCATTACAAATTTGTTCTGATACTCTCCTGCAAAAACAGGGAAAGCAAAAGGGTGCTTTGTCTTGTTAACAACTAAAGACCTTTGCCTTTCTTCCAAATACAGGTTTCAGTAAATAAAATAGGCATGCACCAGCCTGACAACTCTTCTTTCCTGCTATATTCTGATAAAAATTAATATATCTGTACTGGAGCTGGTAGAAGGCAGTTCTGTTGCAACTGCACATAATCTATGGACTTTGTGTGAAGCAGCAAACCCAAGGCAAGGGGAAGAAAGCTGCATTGTTCCAGCTCTCTGTTTTTCAGAGGCCTGCATTCATATCTCATCCTTGTTGTTTGCAGGAGAGGCAGATGTGAACCAGAACAATGGGACCTCCTCTAAGAGCACAGCGGTGACAGACTCCAAGGGCGCAGCAGACCCAAAGAATGCCTGGAAGGAGGCCAACCCAGCTGACACGACTGGTCGTCCCCATTTGGTCCGCCTCTTTTCCCGAGATGCCCCAGGGAGAGAAGACAACACCTTCAAAGACCGGCCCTCTGAATCAGATGAGCTACAGACCATTCAGGAAGACAGTGCAGCAGCTTCTGAGAACTCGGATTTGATGGCTTCACAGAAACGCTCCTCTTTCCGGCATGGATCCAAACTTGCAACTGCAAGTACAATAGACCATGCTAGACATGGATCCCCCAGAAGATACAGGGAACCGGGTCTACTTGACTCACTGGGCAGATTCTTTGGAGGTGACAAACATTATCCCCGGAGGGGCAAGGTGAGCTCAGAGGAAAGGAGAACAGAATAGCTGCAATGAAGTCAAGAATTGTAAAAGGATGGGTGGGAGGAAACTCAAGAGAATGCAATAACCTCCGTAGAGCAACAGTTGACTTAGCCTTCAGAATTGTGTTTATCCATTTCTAATGTGATAATTGGCTGTTATGACAATTTTAGAAATAATGCATTAGAGAATGTTACTACAGACAGTCCCCTTTTAAATTGACCTGAACTTCTAATTACCCCTAATCCTCTTCTAACCTAATGCTGGGATTATTTTACATCAGGATGTGATGCTCTGAGGCTCCCTTGGGGAGATTTGTTGTTAGCTGGTTGTAAGTAGTACCTATGGTGGGAAAAGGCTTGGTGTTCTTTTGAATTTTTTCCTCCCCATCAGTGATATTTTCCTTGCAATGTTTCTCAAAATCTGACTGGAAAGGAGTCACAGAAAGACAATTGTTTACAGCAACTCTGTGATAGCTTTATAGACACTGACTTTAGTTTAACGTCTGTTGGCTTCATGTCTGTTTATGACTCTTGATGGCATTTGTAACCCCAGGCTGTGTCGTGAGACTAACACGAAGCTTTGTGAAACCAGGGGACAGCTCGCCAACCCTAATGCCTTTTGTTTCTTTTCTGATGAGAGAAACAAAACAGAACGCGGGGATTGTGACAAGATCAGACCACATCTGTATTAACTTGTGCTTTTTCATGGATGAATGTTTGAAGGTTCGCAGTGCAAATCTGTGCATGTCTAGGCAAATGTGTATAGAAGTGCTGCCTTAATAAAGGAAAATACTTTTCAGCTAGTTTGGGGGATGTCAGTAGCAAAAGCACTGCCAATGCACACATATAATTGTGTACTGTTCAACAGATGAGAAGTGGAATGAAGCAGGAGAATGGTACACACATTTGAAGAGGGGAAACCAGTTCCTTCACTGCTGTTAATGTATCATTGCAGTGTTTGCTAAACCATTTGGCTACTGGCTGTTATATTTTGTATTTTTATAGCTAACATTTTTGATCTGGCAAATGCTTTTGAAGAGTTAAAAACTTCTCTGGGTGTAAGGGACAGAGGGTCAGTGGTAGAGCTTTGCATTTAGAAGATCTCTGGTTCAATCCTCAGCATCTCCAAGGTATGGCTAGGAAAGACCTCTGCAGAGCTGGTGCCAACCACCTTATGTAGACATTATTGAGCCAGAGAGACCATTGACCTGACTGGGTATAAGGTAGCTTCACCTGCTGCTGCAAGAGAAGTCATTGTTATTAAGTGCTGATGTCCTTTCTCTCTTCCATCCACCCTGAGGCAAAGTTCACACTTGATTTTGCTCTGCCTATAATGAAAGGTGTCTTTTTACATTCTCAAGCACTTGCCCACTGACTCTAGTTTTTTCCCCCCTTTCGTTTCAGAATATTTTAATAAAACTTTTTTTAAAAACCCATTGCAGTGCACCTAGTTCTTAAATGCTTTAGCAGTGATCAGAGACCATGAGGCAGATCAAAAAATGAGCTTCTTGGTTGGTAGTAGTCACTGATACTGGTAGTTGGGCTAGTAGTTGGTCCAAAAGGTGAGACATTCCATACTCTCTTTTCAAATTAAAGTATCGATTTGCTTCACTCTCCAGTCCTGGGCAAGTCACTTAAGAGAAAGTTGGCAGCAATTGTAAAAATAGCCAAGCAAGTATAGTTGGCTTCAGTTCAGTTTAGATCAATTTCTAAGGGAGTTTGCATCATGACAGTATTGCCCTTGATGACCAACTAGCTCAAATCTGGCTCAAACTGAAATTGAAATGTTGTGATGTCACAAAACTGACAGGTATAGCACGAAGACACTATTTCTCATAGATTAGGAGATCACTAAGGGATGAACCTGCACCTACAATAAGCAGTCACTACATGTTCTGAAATGTAAGTGATTCAAAAGTATTCATTTCAAGCATTTGGTGATAAGCGATTTACATCTGGTTCAGACTGTGGATATTTCTGTATTTAGCTATAATTGTGAAATCTATTTGTCTGTTAGGAGTGGAGTTGCATATAGATAGACACTCTCATGTGAAAAATCATCTTTTGTATTGTTGATCCTAGCACACTGCTGTAGATTTTCACTGCCACAATTGGTACATTTATATCTCCATAACTCATAGTCCAGTGCCTACGGAACAAAACTAAAAGGTTATGAATTATTCCAAATACTATTTAGCTGCAACAGAACAACTGCTTTTTAAATGTTGACTTGCATATATCTTGGCCAGTCAGTGAAGAACTGGCTGTGCCATTGTGTGACAACATTGTGCTCTCAGAAATAATAATGCTGGTAATGAACAATATCTCCTGGGAATTCATTTCAGGAGACTTTCAATGCTGGAAGTTAACTCAGCAAGTGCCACAAATATTTGTTAATACTAGCTGTGCATGTGTGTTTTTAAGGAAAGCATAAAGTTACTAGTGTCATTCAATCGTCTTGAATAGTATGGGTTTCAGATAAGAATTGTTACTTCATTATTATGTCAAAGTTGCTGGAAATGTAGGTATATGTTTTTCCTCCCTGTATTTAAAAACATAATGATTGCTAATTATTGTGTGTAATAGTAAAACAAACACTGATGCACTTTGAAAGTGTCCAGAAAAAGGTTTTTTAAAAAATAAAAATAAAAAAAGCTGAGGCAGACACAGAAACTAAACCCTGCAAATATACTTCATCACACACTCAAAGAGTATCTTTGCCAGAGACAGGAATTATCACCAACTGAATGTAGCTGCTGATAACCCTGCCTTTGAGTGTGCACCAAGCCAACATGGTAAACATGCAACAGTGTAGAACTTAGGTACATGGAAAGGGATATAAAGATGCAGGGTAATGAGATAATGGAAAAGGTCTTTTTCCAGACTTAGAGGATATGCTCCCTAGGGTCCGTTGGTAAGGATTCCCAAAGCTCCAACTAATTATGTAACAGGAGCTGGGGTAATGGTCAGGGCGTTGTTCCAGCCTCCTTTCCCTGTCCTGCAGTGCTGGTTCATATATCTGATCTGCCCACACTTGTGTTGGAATGCAGCAAACACAAACATCTTTTTGTCCAGAAAAAGCACTGACATTCAGGCAGAGAGCATGGTGAATTCCTTGTGGAGGCATATTCTTTTCTTCTTAACATCCATGGGTGAAGAATACATGCGTGAATAACGCTCCCCTTTGTTTAAAGAGAGGAGGAGGAAGGGGAAAATAGAAGAATGCCTGTCTTGTTTTCGCCTCCCCTGCCTACCCTCTCAAAAGACAGGTTCTCCATTGCTCTGGTATTTGTGATGCATCAGGAAAGGGTGGGAGAGAAATAAAATGTACCAATATGAATGTATGGATATATTGTCTCTCCTTTGTGGCAGAAAACATGCCACCTGTGTTCCCATGGTTAGTACCCATGCGCCATCTATCTATCTGTATGTTCAAGTTGGTGGGTTCATGTGCAATGCACACATACGTATACAGGAATGAATTGTGAACAGATCTTTATAAAATTATTCTTATTTAAAATTAGGCAAAACTTGACACTTGACTTAACTTCAAGTGAGTCTCTCTGGTGGTACTTCTCTTGGTACAAGCCAAGTAGTTGCAGCATTAAAAACAAACTCGCAGTCACAGCCCTGTTGTATAACCCAATTAGTACAGCCTTTGATGAGGTAGCAAATAACTACTGGACAAATTGTGGACTTTGTAAGGGATGTTTTCCAGCACAGTTATATGTCAGCTAATTAAAAGCCTGTCTGTTTTCAAACATAACAATCTGTACTCTGAAATATTACAGTTTTCAGAATTGCAAAACCCAATATATATTAGGGGGAAATCCATTAGATTTAGTGCCAAAGTAAATTTACCAGCCTGTTAAGTATTTTCCAGGTTTAGGGTCACAATTAGTACACATTGTGGTAGAACATGCTTAAATACCTACTCAACAGATGCATTAGGCAGTTATGCCTAAGTTGTATCTAGTTTGTTCCAATTCATCAGACTGAGAATGTTTTTTAATTTGTAATTACATCTTCAAGCTATTGCATATTATTTCCAGCTATAGCGCCTATTCTTCCATTCACGGTTCCTACTTTCTGATGTTTCCTTACCAAGTACTAACTAGCCATAAATAATTCTTTGATCAGTTTTAACCCTTGATCTAACACAGGGGATGGTCCTAAACATTTCCACTGGTCTAGCTGAGGTAGAGATTGCCAGTGTGATGCTTCTGCAACACTGAATCCAGGGAGCCTGATTTGGGGTTGTTGCATTGGCGCAGCTGTCAATCTGGCTGTCAATACTGTACAGCCTTCTGAAGGGCATATTATAAGCTACTGTATAAAACCTTGCAATCAAGCTGTTGATAACATTCACCACACTATAAAGCAATGACTTGAGCATACACTTCCTTGGAATGAATCTCCAATGAAGTTTAAGGCAACCCCCAATGATGGGGAGATAAGGCATCAGCCACAAGAAAAATGGGGCAATAATAAGGTCTACAGAACTGGGAGTGATTTGATTAAAAAACCACAACAAACCACAACACAAGCACTGGTCTGGAGAAACCTGCTCAAGATGCAGATTCATGCAGATGCATCAATTTTCTGAAAGGAGTACCTTCAGCACCTTCTATGGACATAGCACCATCTAGGTCAGGATTTTTATAACCCAGGAAGGACTTTTTGTTTGTTTTGTTTTGTTTTGCTTTGCTTTTAATGCTGCATCCCAGCATATAAAACCAAGAGATGGGTCTGGAGCTTCTGAGACCAGTTGAAATAGTTGATCATTAAAGAAAATGGTGAAATAGTGTAAAGTGTTTGCTTGGTATAAAATTGAGCAGGAATCAAAACAGCAAAAAGTATGTTTATTTAAAGAATCATAAGTTTCTCCTAATTTGAATGAAAACATGTCTGAATGTTACAGGCATTAATCAATTTCATCTTTCTAAGCTGAAATATGCAGGTGCCTTATGTTCAAGAACAGGACCCCACTATAGCAAGCCACTATTAAACTAGGAAGTCTAAACCATAGTTCACCATTTCATCAGAACTGGAAAACTATGGTTACCAATTTTGCAACAATCTTAAATCTTAAATCATGGTTTAATTAAGAGATTTCCTGGCTTTATCATGACTTGCATGGTGATGCAAAGGGGTTCTGTGTGTGAGTAAAAGGCTCAAGTTCATGCATATCTCAACTTGATAAACTGAGATGTGATGGTCAGAACCAGACCATGCTCTTAATATGTATGAAATGTTTTGCATATGAAACCTTTGGAGGAAATTAGCCACATCAATAATAACTTGTATTTTTCACACTTAATTAAGAGTATTTCAATGTGTCTATCTAGTAGTCTGAAGGAAATTATGTATTGTGATTTTTTTTTCCTTTTTACAAGTCTTTGTTGTGTCTAGGAGAATCATGTCATACCTACTGTTTTGTACAACTGTTGTATAAATTGTAGCATTGTAAAATATATAATTGATGGTACTAGCGTCCTAGAGTCTGTAACACGACATGATTTTGTTTCAATATTTGACCTTTGTCTATGCTTGAACATTGGTAATGCATTTATTAAATAGCTTTCACACTGTTAAGTGGTGCACTAATTATTTAAGCTTAAACATTAACATCTGAACCTAACCATCTTTACAGACTGTATTGTGACTTGAATTGTTCATCAAAGTGCTTGTTCATCAAAGCTGAAATGAATAAAATATGGGGGGGGCAGGTAAGCACATGCACACCATTTGAATGGCAATGCCTATCAACTTGGGGGGGGGGCTCAAATATTTTATTGGGAAGGATAAAGGGACCTCAGCCACTGGGAGTTGGCTCCTGCGCTCTCTAGCAAGAATAATCAGCCCATCCCTTGGAAGAGGTAGAAAGCAAGAAAGGATATCAGAAGGAGAGAGAGAGAAAGAGAGAAGGGGGAGACAGAAAAGAGAGTAAAGGAGAGGTCCCACTCACTTTTGTCTCTGGTCTTGCTCACTGCTAGCTTATACCCAGCACATATCCAGGGGAATGCCCTTGATGGAAAAAATGCACACCCCTGCTCTACGCTAAAGTGAACTCGAACCAAATTTTAGCTTCTTTAATTTCATTGGGAGAATTAAGGATGCATGCAGTTTTCCCACTGAGTGGACCATGGATCAGCACATAAGAAGTGTAGGCAAGAGGATTAACTCATTAGTCTGCAGGTGCCAAAATGTTCTCTGGGAAGCTTTTCTTTGTCTTTACGCAAGAGAAATAATAAGCTCCCAATAAGCAAGGAGTATTTTTCACAAAGATTCCCTTTTTGAATTGCCATTTGGGCATTCAAATATTGAATAGCATTCAAATTGACGAAGGAAGAAGATGTAGAACTCACCCCAGGGAAATATTAAGCATATGTGCCAAATGGGCAGGCTGGGCAGAGCAGAGCAGGATTTTTTTACCGCTAGATGATACAATTCTGCTTACTCTCTAATAAGGAGAGTTGTTGCTCTGTTGGTTAAAAAAGGAAGAAGACAAAGATACATAAGGTCATGTTTTCATTAAGCCATGCTGTTAATTAAGCTATGATGTAAATCAGGCTCCACTTTGTTGTATGCAAACACATTTTCAATCAGCTCTCTCAGTTTCTTTGATTTTTATATACCTATAAACAGCCATTGCCACATGCTAAATAAGCGACTAATCGATGTACAATACTGCAGACATTTCTCCAGCCCAAAGTGGGATGAAGAAAAAGACTGAAAGAAATGTTTTTACTACCACATTTGGATCACAGTAACAGAGGCTGTGTCGATATATCTGCTAGTTCGAGGAAACATTTTGGCTTAGAAAGTAGCACTAATGGTATGGCTGCTGTTAATTATTAAACTCTATGATGGCATGATTTTTTTCTGCTCTGCCCTGAATGCTAATTCGCTATACCTAAACTGAAGCTGTGTTTTAAAAGATTCTAAGGTCAACATCTGAGTAAATTTACTTGGAAGATGGTCAGAATTAAGCTTGGCTGTCTAAAACACAGGTTGCTTTTTCAGGTGAATAGGTCCTTGTTCCAGCAATGCATATAATACTTGTTTGTGCAAACAGAGCCACTTAGAAGGATGAATTTTAAAACTGAGTTTGGGTCTGCACTGACAGCTCATAAGCAAATGAGCTGGAAAGCAAGCCTTACTTCTTTTTAACCACACATTTTAGACAGAACTTGAAAATAAGTAGAAACCATCAATGCATGTTTTTAAATGTTTTATGTTGCTGCAAGAGGCGGCAACAGTCAATGACCTGCCGTACCTGTGACTTGGCTCCATGCCACACTGGGTAACATTTAGATAAAACATTGATATGGGAAGGACATATTATGTGGCTTCCAAATCCTGCTTGGCTGACCACTCAAAAGCCCTGTAAATTGGTCCATGGGGAGATGTGCTACTAATGGAGCTGTTTCCAACATTGTGAACCCATTCCACATGCATGGCATCATGGCTAGAGTGTTGGACTGGAGACCTAGGAGAGCAGGGTTCAAATCCCCACTCAGCCATGAAGCTCATTGGGTGACCTTGGACCAGTCACCATCTCTTAGCCTAAGCTGCCTCACGAGTAGCTGTGAAAATGACATATGGGAGCTGAGAACTATGGACATTATCTTGAGATCCTTGGAAGATAAAGGTGGTATATAAATTTAATAAATAAATAAAATTCCTTACTGAATTGGACTCATAAAAGACTTAGCATGATAGGTTGTTTGTTGTTGGGTTTTCAGAACCTTTCACTTAGTATATTTTCTTCATGTTGTGTAATCCCAATTCCTATTGTCCTCCTTATTTCCCCTCCCCTGAGCTTACTGCATTTGTGTATGTTAATCACAACTGAACACTGTTAATAATAGATATAATAGGAGTCCACATATGCACATTTGTCATTCAACTACTCATGGGCGTTGCTGTCTGCCTGAATATGTAGTGTGTGTGTTGGCTACCTGACACCACCTCTAAATAACTACTGTGAAGCCCATACCAAACTTTTTCTCACAGTACTCAAAACAAGTGTGGAAGTACAATTTTCCTGTTTTGCAAGAAATCAAAAACTTCCCTCTTGCCTAGGTTATTCTAAGTTAGTACTATTTATATAGTTTATAAATGGTGTTTCACCAGAGTCAATGGGCTGGATTTCCCTTCATGCAAGGCCATGTATTTAGCGATATGATATGAATCTAACCTTGTGATTAGAGTCCCATCAAGGAACCCCTAGGCAAAAAAGAGATCCTGTCCAATTAATATTGCAATTATTGTTGCAACTACTGAATCTAAAGACTTTTCCAGTTAGTATGCACATCCAGTTCATGCCATCCATCTGCAGATTGCCACACAAGATGACTGTATGTTTATGTATGTCAGTCTCAATTGAACACTGTTAATAATAGGTATGGAAATCACCTGCAAAAGGGTGTTGAAACTTCCCTTTTTGTTAGATGTACATTTATTGTAACTAGGAAACGCCATCTGCTGGTTCAAAATCCCTCAACAATGCCTTAAAATGAAAGAAGCAAATGCAAATTGTTTCTGTTTCCCATGTTAATTGCCTTTCAGATGCCTATATTAAGTTAAGGGCAGAGGAAGATTTTACATATGTAGGGTCTGATACCCACATAAATGTATAGTATAGAATTGCTATATCATGTTTATATAGCAATTGTCACTGATCAACAGGCAAAAATGTCATAACCCATAACTGATTTCATGTAGTCAAAATTATTGTTCTAGACCAGTGATTTGAAAATATAAAGCAGCAATGAAACAATATACTCATATTGTTTTTGATTTGTTGGTTTTTTTTACACAGAGCTATTTTTTGTAAGCTTCCTGAAATTGTAGCTTCTCTTGTTAGGATGTTACTGATTTTCCTCATTTTTACTGACTATCAGTAGACTTTATTATTATTACTAACAATTATAACAACAAACAACAACTCTGAACTGTGGAGATAACAGTAGCAAAGAAAGTAAGGTATGAGACAGGACACTTTTAGAAGGAAAAAGCAGGGTATGAAAAGCTGTACCCACTGAAATCCCATCCTCTATACAACCATTACAAGGCTTCCCCATGATCTGTAGGCCTTCCATGTGATGAAAAACATAGTGTTAGATTGTAGCTCCTTCTGAGTTGTAGCCGGAGTGGTATATGTTGGTATGTATGTGCCAGGGAACAGAATCAAGCCATTGAAATGAAGGCGAGCCATGTTGTGCCTTGAAATATAGTCCAACTACATTTGTAACATGTCTACCTGACAGAGAAGTTCTGTTTCACATTGGCAATGGAGGAAATGCTACAGGTTTCTTATGTCAGGAGCCACTCCACAGGATAGCAGCAACCTGTTGCTGCATTTCAAGTTCATGTATCAGTTCCCAGAAGAAATTGACAGGTAGGCCTCTGGCACTGCCAGACGGACGGGATGAAAGTAAAAAAAGGAAAGGATAAAACAATGTGGTATGACACTTACTTTCTTCCCCAGTCTGATAGTTCCTTCACTGACATTTTATAAGAGCTCCCAAGCGTGGAGTCACCCCACCACTCAATTCCTCTTAAATATTAGCTTTCATTCACCTGTGCCTGCCTGGTTGCCTTGGTAATTCTTGTTGCTTAGTAACAAGAACTAGGACAGGGGATTGACCTATTGTCTCTCATATATTTCTAAAGAAATAGTTTTCCACTGGATTTTTTTTAAAATCTTTTTTGTATCATTAAAAATACAGGGTGGTATTCAATGCTAGACTTACTCAGAGGAGACTCATTAAAGTTAATAAACATGACTGACTTAGGCACATTACTTTCAAGATGTCTGCTCTGAGGTCTTAGTTCACTACAACCACAGGCACACATTCCACTTGTCATTGGCTTGTGATATTGTAAACATCCTCGACTTGTGAGCAGCCTGTAACTACTGTGTGAAAGGATCCTCGAGTCGATGACCCTTCAGTCTGATTGCGAGGCTCTTCTTCCATTCCTAAGCATGCAGCTAGTTGCCTACTGGGTTTGTTTTGATGTCTGAACCTGATCATGAAACACATTCTGTTGAAAACTTTATGCTAAAAGCTATGATGATATTCGGTTTGGTGGCTTAGGAAAAACAACTTCCATACTTAACAGGTCCTTTAGTCTCTCAGTCCACAAGATGAGTGCCATTGAGAACAGAGCGTCACTGGCAGGAAATTTCTGTGCTTAATGTGGCTCAGGCAGGAGAGGTCGGTGAAGAGTGGCTGGATGGCATCTTCAGTTAACTAAAAGACAGGATTGAAACAAATCTGTAATTTTCAGATAACACAGCCACATGTGGATATTCCGTGCAAAATAAAAAGTGTTGGTATAAAAATAACCAGTAGTTACATTTCAGTCTTTTGTGTTTGTGTTAATTCTGTTAAAGTGTGACTTTGAATGTAGCAAACCGTAAGAATAGAAATGCAAGTGCCAACTGGGGAAAGCAAAGTTAGGGAATGGGCAGAATTCACACGACAGCCAATGACTCTCTTCTTCTAGTATATAAATGCATGCATACAACATGGATTTAGAGCAAACCTAATAGAGCAAGCTGAAAAAAGGGCCTACAGTATGAGCGGTGGCCATGTGGTTAGTTTATAGAGGGCAGTCTTCTATTTGAATGGGTGTCCAGTCCAAGTTCAGTTTAAAGATAAAGAACACAAAGAAGGGAAAGAAAGTGCCTTGAAGATCCCCTCAACAGTTAGCAGCTGGTCAGTAGAGTGAGCAGGCAGACCAGCCACCTTATCAGGTTCTTCTTCTCTGTGGTGAGAAATACTGTATTTCTATTTAAATTATAGCCATTAGCTCAAAATTTGCAGCTATACATATAAATTAGCATATACCAATGAGATGCAATTGTGTTCTGTTTCTTCTTCTTCTTCTTCTTCTTCTTCTTCTTCTTCTTCTTCTGGTGCATAAGTGATCACCCTAAGAGCATGGCATTTGAAAATAAAGTGTGTGTTTCTGTGTGAGTACAGTGGTACCTCGGGTTACATACGCTTCAGGTTACATATGCTTCAGGTTACAGACTCCACTAACCCAGAAATAGTACCTCGGGTTAAGAACTTTGCTTCAGGATGAGAACAGAAATCGTGCTCCGGTGGCGTGGCAGCAGCAGAAGGCCCCATTAGCTAAAGTGGTGCTTCAGGTTAAGAACAGTTTCAGGTTAAGTACGGACCTCCGGAACGAATTAAGTACCGTATTTTTTGCACCATAACACTCACTTTTTTCTTCCTAAAAAGTAAGGGGAAATGTCTGTGCGTGTTATAGAGGGAATGCCTACGGGTGGCATGCCTACGGATTTTCCTCCTCTAAAAACTACGTGCGTGTTATGGTCGGGTGCGTGTTATAGAGCGAAAAATACGGTACTTAACCCAAGGTACCACTGTATAATCCTTAGGAGGAAAAACATTCTAGGGGGAGGGAAATGGGGGGAAGGCTCGGATATTCATTTATTTGGCAAGTCCTTTATCAATTGCAGTCTAACAAACAAGCTGCAGGTTTTTCTGCACATAGCTTAAACAAAAATGCATGCATGCTTTTTGGCATCTTGGGAATTTTTTTTAAGCTATCTAGGTGTCTCAGCTGCAGAAATATAAAGGAATTGCCATGACAACATTAAAAAAGCAAAAGAAGTCAAAATTTACCGATTTCCAGTTTCCACATTAATGCACACAATGGGTTTTTCAAAGGTCAACTCATCTCAAAAGAATTTGAAGTTAACCCTTTCAGATTATGCTGATACATCCAGCAACCGCCTTCTGGCACATACCAGGTTGAATATATACTGTATATGAATGAATCTGGCATATACTTCTGGGACTTCAGGCTAAGACAGGAAAAGATGTGGAAATTTAACTGATTTCAATGAAATATTAAGTTGTGCTCCTTTTGGCTTTGTGACCCATACCAAAGCTTCACAGAGAGCAAATTACCAAGCTAAACAGATACAGAAAAATACAATGTCATGTGGGATCTCAGATTGCTTTGTGAACAGTCTTTTAGTGTGCTTCCTTGTGAAATATATGTCCTCCTGACTTGCAACTGAGCTGCATACAGTGGTACCAAGGGTTAAGAACTTAATTCGTTCTGGAGGTCCGTTCTTAACCTGAGGTACCACTTTAGCTAATAGGGCCTCCCGCTGCCGCCGCACGATTTCTGTTCTCATCCTGAAGCAAAGTTCTTACCCCGAGGTACTATTTCTGGGTTAGCGGAGTCTGTAACCTGAAGTGTCTGTAACCTGACATGTCTGTAACCCGAGATACCGCTGTAATGGCAAGGAATTTGTTAGAAATTATTAGCAACAGAAGTGAGAATGAAATATTCAGATACTATACACAACATCTGATTTAGGCTACCATGCTACTGTAAGAAGGTAAGTGCATGCACATTTTGCTATTAGCAGACATAGTGCATAACATTGATATTCCAGAATGTATATCTTTTCATATATAAAATGTAGTGCTTATTGAACCTTATTTTACCTAGTATCTCAGGGCTGCGTCTCACGGTACTTTTGAAAGACATGACAGCACTATCAGGACTTCCGTGAGTGTAGGACGATGGGAGCTTTCAAGTTACACAGAATTCACCATGAGGAGGAATGGAAAGGTAGCTAATTCTAAGATATTTAGAGGGCAAAATTGGTTACAAATGCAAGGAAGGCAATCCAAAAAGTGCTAAGATCACTTTGACACATTTAGCTACCCCTAACTCAACAGCACTAGTTGCTCTTTTTGCATTACAAGGTCTTAATGACACCTGAGATTTGTGGCTCTAGAAAGATGCATTTGTTTTCTTGCTGAACATATTTCATGCATCTTGCTTTTTTTTAAAAAAAATGCTTCCTTGATAAGCCCCTTCAACAAGATTTGTAACCCATTTTCTGTTTATATAAATATATATTTATGTTTATATAAAATTATGATTTTTTAAAAAATCATTCAGCATGACTTGGTTAACATCACCTTTAATTTCATATTTTATTTGCTTTAGTTTTTTTAATAAGAACATTAATACCTAAAGAAGATTTCTGTGTAAGTTGAAAGCTTGCATCCAGATCTGTAGCACTGGCTGATCCAATAAAGTATATTACTTAGTTTGCTCTTTGTTTTTTCTTCTCTTGCTCCAACACTGCTACTAATGGCTGCAATCTTAAATGCACTGATTAGTACACATCATCAAATTTAATGGTACTTGCTTCTAATAGTTAGGATTGTGCTATAAGACTCTTGGTGGATGCAGTTGACCATTTACCACACACTGGCAACTTGTCAGTAAAGTATGCAGGAAGCTTCTATTATAATAGCATCTGGTCATATTGGAAGGTGGGTTTTTAAAACTGGACTAAGCACATGCTGACCTGCTAGTCATATGGAGGAATGCACCCTGCATTAAGTTTACGTGAGTCACCACATGCTAAGTGGTTTTCTGAATCTGTGCTTAGTTCAGAGGGAGAGAATAGCCTAATGATCACACACAAACATTTCTGTTTCAAAAGCACATGAATTACTGACCAGCTAGGAATTGCAATAACCAAGGACCTCTGTGCAACATCTCCTTTTTATTCAAACACATGCCAAGAGCCTAGCACCATAATTTCATTACAGGCCACATGAGGTGTACATGCAGAAAGTTCCAGTTCTCCATGTGTACATGCAGAAAGCGCCACCATTAGGATGTTCACCCAAAGGGATCTTACTTACTACTTAAGTTCTGGAGATCACCTGCCCAAAACCATGAAAGGCACTGCCGGTCAGAGCAATGTAGACAGACCTGCACTAGATGGAAAAGCTCTGTGATGTAGCTTCACATGTTGATATGAATTCATAGCCATTACTTCCCACGCATGGCTTTTAAAGGGCTGGGAAGTCAAAGCAGGAGTGAAAATGATAGGATAAATGCTCTTCCACAAGGGATTCACTGGTCTCTGTAAATGTATTGTATTTCATTAGGCACCATCCTGAAGTGTTCCACTGCTGTGGAATTAAAGAGTAACAACAACCACATGGTATTTTCTTACCTTGGAAAAGAGAATAGATAAACTCACGGAGGGTAAGGCCTGGATAACTAAATGGATATTCAAGCACAGTTGCTGGGGGAAAAGTTGAGAGTTCCTGCTTCCACATCCTTCTTCAGGGTTCCTGGAAGTATTCTGCTGGACCCTGTCAGTAGAGTGCTTTTCTCACGTACTTCTGTACCTAATGTGTGTTTCCATCTCCACCATCTCTCCTTTGAGTTTTAAGAATCTTAATGTTTGATCATTCCCCAATGGGCGCTCAAATTCCTTTCAGATTGCTTGCTGGTCTACAAGCATAACCTGTCCTTTGTTTCAGGATTATCATCACGCTGCCAGAATTGGCCATGTAAGTTCCCTGCCTCATCCAAGATCTCATGGCCGATATGTGGATGAGAACCCAGTAGTCCACTTCTTCAGGAACATTGTAAGTTTCCATTTCACCTTGGTAATTCTTTCACTAAACAAAAATGCTTACTTTACTTTTAAAAACATACACACCAGCTAGCTAGTGCCCTGAAGATAATTTCTCTGCTAAAAGGGAGTGCAGAAAAAATTATATCTAGTGTGCCAGGTAAGAGGATGGACACTGGAAGTCATTCTCCTGATCCACAGCTCTGTATGCATTTCTATGGGCTCACAGATTTTTCACCTGGAGCCTATCGGTATTTTGCTGCCTGAGGCACAGGACAAGATGGTGGCCCCCCTCCCAATTCTATGAACAGAAGTCAGTCAGATTGGCAACTGAATCAACACCGGCAACAGGACAACATCACTGTAGCATCGGGTGGCAGCAGGCTAGCTTGAAGGTCACAGGGCAAGCCATGTGACAGCTCTCCTCCTATGGCACTTTGCCACCACACCCCAGCATATGTCACTTGAGGCAAATGCCTCAGCCTGCCTAATGGTAGAGCCAGCCTTGCCTGCCATACTCTATAGACTCAAGGGAATGTGTGGCAGTAGCACCTTTTCCTGAACTGAAGATGAACAGCTGGTCCTTTTTGAAGAGGAGAGACCATTTATGAGAATTGGCTGTTTCTGCAGCAAATCACTATGTTGGAGCAAGTCACATGCCCAAACAAACTAACTGTGTGCAGATCCAGCTTATTACCAGTTTGAGGGCTATTAAAAGGCAAAAGACAGTCTTCCAAGGCAGAAGAGGGTTTTCCTCAGTTTTGAAACTGGAATTTTTCCATTCTAACATTGAAATCTTTGGAAAAATCCAATACTGTAATCTGGACTTGCTCCCTTCTTTCAAATAGAAACGAAAATGGATAGAAATATTCTGTGTCAGTGCCAATACCAAAGAGACAAATGTTACATGAATATTTATAGAAATTACCTCAATCTTGAGTTGTGGCTCACTTCCTGTGGAGCCTTCAGAGCCATGGATCTGGGACACAACTCCTGCATAAACCACTGAGCGATAACAAATATATGGATTTTTACCAGAGACTAATAAGCACTGAGGAGCAGGAAGTCCCTTGCTTCTCAGGTGGTATTTAATATATGGTGGTTTTGTTATGAAGAGGTTTTCCCCACCTTTTCCCTTGATGTCTAGAACATTTTCATCTTGTAGAAATTTGCAAATCCCTCACACTCACTCTTATAAGCCTAGCCCAGCAGCTACATAAGCAGAGAGCTTATCTGAAAGTTTTATTTTAATAATAAGCTAATTCCCACCCTGAGCCTCTGAAAAAAGGGGATAGAAATTCAAATCAAGAAAGAGGTTGTAGGAGCAAACATACATTGCATATTTGATTTAGGCTTCAATCCTAACCCCACTTACCTGGGAGCAAGCCACATTGAATTCAATAGGACTTAGAATCATAGAATCATAGAGTTGGAAGAGACCACAAGGGCCATCGAGTCCAACCCCCTGCCAAGCAGGAAACACCATCAGAGCACTCCTGACATATGGTTGTCAAGCCACTGCTTAAAGACCTCCAAAGAAGGAGACTCCACCACACTCCTTGGCAGCAAATTCCACTGTCGAACAGCTCTTACTGTCAGGAAGTTCTTCCTAATGTTTAGGTGGAATCTTCTTTCTTGTAGTTTGGGTCCATTGCTCCGTGTCCGCTTCTCTGGAGCAGCAGAAAACAACCTTTCTCCCTCCTCTATGTGACATCCTTTTATATATTTAAACATGGCTATCATATCACCCCTTAACCTCCTCTTCTCCAGGCTAAACATGCCCAGCTCCCTTAGCCGTTCCTCATAAGGCATCGTTTCCAGGCCTTTGACCATTTTGGTTGGCCACCTCTGGACACGTTCCAGTTTGTCAGTGTCCTTCTTGAACTGTGGTGCCCAGAACTGGACACAGTACTCCAGGTGAGGTCTGACCTGAGCAGAATACAGTGGCACTCTTACTTCCCTTGATCTAGATGCTATATATCCTACTTCTGAGTAGGATGGCAGGATCTGTCAGTTTTGGTTCTCTCTCATTTTTCAAATCTTAAATTCAGTTCTCTGTGTTTCTGTAGCAATCTTCAAACTAAAATCATTATGAAACTTCACCAATACTTTAGTACCAATTTCTCCTAATAAACACAGTTTTTGAGTGCAATTTTGACTAATGTACACATTTTTGCGAGAAATTTTCCCTAACTCAATGCATTATAAATGCATTTGTATACACACTTTCCCGTAATATATGCATCTTTGTAAATATTGGTTGGTTAGAGAACTACATTGCAAAGTTCTGGTAAGTGCAAACTTCATAGGATGGCTTTGTTTGTCGTATTGTTTTGTAAAATGTGAATTTGATGGATTTGCCTTTAAATGCAAACTGTACAGTCTGCACAATAGTTGAGCAGCACAACTAACAAGTGTACACAGAAACTTGTTCAATGTAACATGTGAACAAGCCTCTTCTTTTTAACAACCACATGTTGAGCATACAGGAAGCCCAACATGGGAGCGCCTCCTCACATGTAGGGACACCATGCCACCTCAACACCAACACAACCAACTCTTTCTATCCCATTGAGCACATCGGTGACTCTATGCAGACAGCAATGAGAGACCTTGCTTCAGAGCAGAGCTGAGGGTGTGACACTACTCAAGATGGTGCTACACAAGTAACAAATGCATAAAGTGTATTGAAAGTGTCTCATGTGACTTGTTACACTTCACATTACTGAGAGACAGAAAAATGTAGGGCTGTTGCTTTCTGCAGTAGCTACACAGCTCCCAAAATATCCAGTTCCTTCCTAAGAATCTAAAAAATCTGGGTGCAAAGCTGAGGTCCACCATGAATTCATTGGTTGGACCAGAATGAGAATAATAGCAACTAGCTTTGCAATGTTGCTGGAATTAAGAATGAGGCTTGTAATTAAAGTGGCAGATCAAGAGTGTTGTCTAATGAAGGTCATGCAACTGATCCTCTTTTGCATTGCTCATTTACATTCTGAGGAATCTTAACAGGGTTTGTGGGTTTGAAGAACAAAAGTCAATTCTTATCGAACAGCACAGGAGTCTTTGTCAAATATTTTCACGTAACGAGCAGCCAAGAAGCAGTTTTAGCACAGCATCAAGCAGACAAGGTACTAAGAGTGAACTCAACCCTTTTGCTGGCAAAAACAGCAAAACCTATGCACAAGAAGGCATCAGCAGGCTTGAGGAGTTGCACTATTTAAAAAATAATAATAATTTAGGAATTTTTTAAAAATGAGGCAGGAAGAGCCCAATGAAGAGTGAGCATGCTCAGAGGTCACGGAATGCTTGCTGACTATTGGTGGTCGGGTGGGGGAAGGAGAGAATGAAAAGCCCAGTAGGAGGGGACCTGAAGTGGAAGCAGACCTGAAAACTCAATTGTATAGCATTTTGTTGCAGATCTTACTTTTCCTCTTACTTTTGTGTTGTTTTTCAGGTGTCTCCCAGGTCAACTCCTCCCCTGTATGGAAAGGTACGTGTGAAAATGTGACATTGATTCACATTATGGGCCATCAGCTTGCAACAAGCCAAAGACTAAGAGTCATGTCTCCTGACAGAGTATGACTTACTGTATTTTTCTGTGTATTAGACAATACTTTTTCCTTTTAAAAAATGGCAAAAATTGGGTGTCTTATACATGGATAGTGAATGCAGAGGGGAGACGTGCGATTAATAGCAGCAGCAAGTAGGAGATTAGCAGTGGCGATTGGGCGGGTGATTGGTGGCTGTGGCAAGGTCTGCTGGCGATTGGCTGCAGCTGCGGCAATTGGGCAGACCATTGGTGGCTGCAGCAAGTGGGCGGGTGGGCTGTTGGTGGCAGCAAGCGGGCACACGATTGGTGGCTGCTGTGAGGTGTCCAATCGGCAGTGGTGGGCAGGTGGATGAGCGATTGGCAGAAGTGACCTCCCCCACCCCCACAAGCTAAACAACTTAATTTCTTAATTTGGGATTAAAAAAATAGGGGTCGTCTTATACATGGGGGCATCTTATACAGGGAAAAATACGGTATATAGAATGATTTCTCCCAGAATGCTGCTATGTAATGTAAACAGCACATAATGCATGTATGTTGCTGTCTTAAAGGAGCCATGCATCTGATTAGGAACACATTGATTTGCCTTACACTGAGTCAGACCATTGTGCACCTGTATTGGCTGCGCTAACTGGCTTGCCAGCATTTCAGTCATGGTCTCTCCCACACCCACCTGGAGATGCTGGGATGGAGCTAGGGACTATCTGCACGCTGAGCAGATGCTTTATCCCTGAGCTCTGACCCTTCCCTGTGATGATCCTTCCATGCTGGTTCAGTGGACCCTTGGTTCCCCACTGGGGCTTACTCTAGCCTCAGACAAAAGCATGAAACTGCTTATAACACAGATATGGTTGTTTTTCTTCATTCAAGGCTGCAACAAGGATTTCAGGCCCCACTCTTCTCAAGGTCATCTTTCAGAGGCCACAGCTGTTCCAATGCCACCTCCTCTTAGGATAGTCTGTCCATCAACACTCATACCCTTTAGTGGTTCTCCCATCTTCCTTTGTGACCTCAGGCTGGTGTTGTATCTCCAGTGCCACTTTCCTTTCTCCCAAGTATCTACCCTTCTCTTAAGGTTGACCTCACGGTACATCTAAGCACACCCTAATCTGAACTGCAAGAAGACCTTGGTGCTTCTTCCCAACCCTTTACTTCCCCACTTGCCATCGTAGCTTATTGCCCAGCCTTAGAAGGAATGCTGAGCACATTTGAACACATGTACCCATTGCAAAAGGATCGCTGGAAATGTAGGACAAGGGTTCTAACTAGGTTACGTTACACACACTGGGGACAAAGGCAAATCCTCCAGATTGTTCCCAGCACCTGATAAGGCAATTGGAATGGGCAATTGTCAGTTATGCCTTATTTTAAAGGACATTGCTAAATCTGAAATGATCCAAACATCCTAATCAATCCCTCTTATTCCAGCACATTATGCCAGACTGAATCAGATGACTGGTGCATCTAGAGCAGCACTGTTAGATCTTGACTGGAAAGCTGATATCGAAGCAGCTTTCAGCCAAAGGCCTTTCCAAATGCTGGCACCAGAACTATCCAAGACTGAACTTGTTGGAGCATGGATGAATCGCATGTACTTTACAATGGAGGGTCACTTGAGTCTAATATGTTCCACACAACCACTTGGGTTTTAAACTCCTTTAAACACTTGATTGCAAACTACAACCTAAGTATAGCTTGATCCTCATTCATTTTGATCCTCGTTAATAGACAAACCCTCCTTCACTGATTATACTTCTCTTGTATAGTGTCTTCAGTGTCTTTTTGCCCCATGGTGGTCACCATGTCACTGTTTCTGTTTCTTGTATGCGCAGGGGAGATCATCCTTTTCCAGATTTAGCTGGGTAGGTGATGAACATGCTTTCATGTGCAGCCATTTTGCTTCGCCCCAAAAGTGCAAATAGCATCTGTTTTGTTTTTTTCTGTTTTGCCTTCCTAGCTCCTGCAGAATCTTCACATTCATGTTTTTGACTGTGGCTTGTTTGCTTTGCTCCTCCTGGCTCCCAAGCAGTTCCTTTATGCCCATGGTTTCGTTGCTTGCTTTTATCCAGAAGCCTGTCAAGCTTGCAATACAATTTAAATTATTTTTCCCCGAGCACGGAGCCAAACTGCACTGCATGGCAAACCTCTTCCCTTTCAGGCAATTTAAAGGTTCTACTGATCTCTGTGTGTCTGTGGAATGCCAGTGGGGAGGTAAAAAGAAAAGATAGCTTGAAATAATGAATTGGACACAACTCCATTTTTGTTTGGGATCATGAATATAGTCAAGAACAGATGCAGGGTATACATTTTGCATCCCGTTATTTGATGGGAGTTACAATATCATTTATTGACACTTGTAGAATCAAAGAGTTGGAAGGGACCCAAGGGTCATCTAGTCCAACCCCCTGCAATGCAGGAATCTCAGCTAAAGCATCCATGACAGATGGCCATCCAACTTCTGTTTAAAAATCTCCAAGGAAGGAGAGTCCACCACCTCTTGTGGGAGTCTGTTCCAGTTCCCCAGCAGTTATATTTTCCAAAAGAAAATGATGAGGAAGACATGATAACGTTCGTTCTTCACTGTAGGCAAAATTATATTCATTACCACTATGCAGAACACCACTAGAATAGATTAACTATTAGACTGAGGAGTGGGAAAGGTGCCATTTTCATTCCCATCCTGGAGAGGATTAGCTGAACAAGAGGGGGAAGGGAGCACTCTGTGTGTGTGTGTGTGTGTGTGTGTGTGTGTGTGTATGTGTGTGTGTGTGTGTGTGTGTGTGTGTGTGTGTGTGAGAGAGAGAGAGAGAGAGAGAGAGAGAGAGAGAGAGAGAGATTATGTGTCCTTAAATGCTTTGTATGTTAAGAGTGTGTAGTGTTTGTGTGTTAAGTTAAACCTCCAACAGTTTTCCAACAAAGGTTATGCCATCGAATACCAAAAAGCTTATTCTACTAAAAAGTCTGTTGTCCTGGAAAGCTAATGTTCTTTAGCAGGAAGACCTCTTCATATAGTTCTCTCCCCCACCCATCTGCTGTAAACTCATTTTGTTCCTTTAGACACCTGAGTTCAGAACAAAAGGTTTTCCTCTTAGAATTAATTAGAAGCCACAATTATCAAACACTACTAGAACTAGTTACGTTTTTGCTTTAAAATTACAAAATTATGTTATGCCAGGTTGCTTAGAAATGTTTCCATTTCCACTGAACATTTTGCTAGGCCAAAAAAGGTCATTACCAGCTGCTGTAAAGTTTTAGTGAAATGTTTGAATGGCCTAAGCTCTTACTAGGAGGCGGCAGGAAAGGTCTCGCAACCTCAGGAAGTGGCCAAGCGTGTGGAGGCACTGACTGTGTTAGTATTTTATCCTTTAAACTGGTTGCTGTGTACAAGACTGATTAGAACAGTTTACCATTTTCAAAAAAGACATGGCAGACTTGACTTGCATTGCAGTGTGTTTGCTGAGTTGTTTGCCCGACTTTGGATGTTGCATACCAATCCTGGCAGGGGAAAGCTTTTAAATTAAAGTACTGCTTTGCGGTTGCTGAGCAGAATGCTAGTTGAAAATTCCTCCTTGAACGACCAGTTTTCATCAGACAGTTGTGCAATTACTTTAACAACCTTTCCTCATTTTTAACAATGCTTTTCAAAAAAAAGGGGGACATCGGTAATGTGTAAGTACTTCCTTCAAAATATACCTTCACCCTACCCCATTAATATTCAGAGGGGGAGACTTTTAAAGGGGCTAAATGCATGCAAGATGAAACACATTTATTTTCATAGTACCTTCTTCCACATTTACTTGATGGCAGCTGTTATCACTTGGCAGCCTGGCTGTGTTAAGCAGTTTACATCAGTTATCACATTATTAGTCATTAGGGATTATTATCACCTCAGGCAATTCCCAAACAATGTGCTCCAAAGAATGCAGTAAGATTCATTTAAATGCTAGCCAACATGTAAAAGATATTGGATTTGCCTTTAGCTTTCCTGTATATACATTTTGCTCCCTTCTAAATATCTATTTCATTGCCAGCAGTTGAGGTATTTTCTTTCATCACCGGTTATTTCGGGGAGAGCCCTATCCTACCTGTCTCTTATCCTTTCATGAGCTTAGCTAATGTAATAGCCTTCTGCTCCCAGTCTTCCTAAGCTATTGTAATATATGTCAATGACAAAACAAAGTACTGTATTTGCAATTTCCTTTTCTTTGCAGGGTGGTGAAACTCACAGGCCTGGATATGGAAGTGGAAGATTCTATGAGCATAAATATGCTCACAAGGGACACAAGGGATACCACTATGATGGCCAGGGCACACTGTCTAGACTCTTTAGACTGGTAAAGTAAAATATAATATATATACGTATTTTTAAAAGTGTAGGTGCAAAATGTGAGAGGAAGTTAAAAACTAGGAACAGCTGATTATTGCATTCATTGGATATATAGTTTTACCATAGATTTATCATAGCAACTGTCCTGGAAATCAGCAACACTGCTTGTGAAAAAGAAGAATGGTAGGTTTGGAAGACCATCCAGTGTGGACTTCTGATAATAAATTCCAGCATTCTCTTTGCTGAGGCAAAGTTCTCAACTGTAACTTATACACATCATTTATAACCCAGATGATGAGGCCTCCCAAGCCTAGAGCCAAGTGAGCAATAGAAACACCTGGTTAAGCTTTATGTTTCAGCTGAGGAGCCGTACGGAAGGATGCCACGTTATATTTGCCTTTCTTCAGCAAGAAATAGGGCATTGAGCATGTCTGCACCTAGGTTGTGCAATGCCTTGCTTGTAAATATTAAGTAACCACCATCAGTACTTTGTTTCAAATGCTTCCATAAGAAGTCTCTCCTGTTACAGTTTACACAGTTTACAGAGTAGTTTACCAATCAATACTTCTTCCCAGGGAATTCTGCGAGGAGGATAGTGGTCTCCTGACAACTCTCAACATCCTTGATAAACTACAGTTCCCAGGATTCTTTGGGAGAAGCCATGACAGTTTAAAGCTATAGTGCAGATGGGGCCTAAATTAGCTGAAATCAATGGGCCTTCAATTACATTATGGCTAACTTGTTCCATTGGTTTCACTGAAAACCTAATTCAGCCACGTTCCCCTAACTTATAATAGATCCCACCCAATGGAACTGCTAGTCATATAAATTTGATTGGCATCAATAGTCATAAAGATGAAGCACTCTGGCTAAACTGGATAAACTTCAGAGTTATTCAGATGAAAGAGAAAGTATATGATTCAATATGTGTGAGGTTAACTGCTCCGTTATGCTAACAGTTTGCATCAAAATAGGCCCACAGAATTATTTGTGGAAGAGTCTTACCTCTAGTCTAGACTTTCCTAGTTGTGTACTGCTAGGCTTGGTACCTCTATAACTGGTACAACTGGAGAGAGTAGTAGTCCCTGACACTGTAGTCTGGTGTGTCTTGATCCAGTTTATCCAGTGTGATGCTTCAAGCTGCATTGTTGCACTGCGAAAGCTTTTCAAGGTTCATTAGCACACAAGACAGTTGGATTTTCACCTGAAACATTTTCCTTATCAGGACAGAACAGGTTGCTTACCTGTAAATGTAGTTCTCTGGCGGAGGCTCTGTGTGACAACAGAGACCCTGTGGAGAATTTATATTGGATGATAATGAAGCAAATAGACAAAATGAGGAAGGAAGAACATAATGTTTTATACCTCTGAATGTAAACAGAAATTATTCTAAGGTTACAAGAAATAAGGGGGGAAATGTGTTTGTTGCAAGGAAAATCATTTAATATGCATTGTTAAAGTGAACCAGCAGTTATAGTAAGAAGTTAATGGCTTTTCCCCCCAATTGACCAACACATCTTGCTATTTTGTGTGTTGGTAGAACTGCCCATCCCTATTCCTATTTATTACCATCCACTGTCTTATGTCCTTTTCTCTGTTTCCAGAATTAGCTATTATTGGTTAAATTTTCTTTTCATGCAACTTCTGTGTTCTGTGCAGATATATACAGTATTTATAAATGCCAAGTTTTAATTTGTAAGCCATTGGACTTGACAATAAAGTTTATAAGCCATTAGAGTTAACCATTAGATTAGACCTTCATTCTCTCCTAGTAGATGTTGTGATTTCACCCCATGTTTCCATAAGCAGGAATTTCCCCGCATTTTAACCATCTGCAAAAATGGAAGTTTGTTATCCAATATGTAATAATTTGCTATAAAATGGTCCTCATTAAAGAAATATTGGATAACATATAAATAAAGTGTGGCTACTTAAAATAGATCTAATTAAAGGCAGGTTTCTGTGGGAAGTAATGGATTTAAAATGTCTGCAATAAAACAGAAATAAGTGCTTAATAGGGCATAATTAATTGTCAATTAAATATAATTACAATGCTCCAACTATTTTGATTGATGAAACTAAGCAATGATGTGGCTCAGTAGCAGTTGCAATTACAAACGATCAGGGAAATATTGCTGGCTTTATCATCAAAAAGTAATAATAGAACCACCATTAGAAAGCACTAAAAACCATCTAGCAAAATCCTATGAGGAATGACAAACATGTGTTGGGAAAACAGTGAGAGGGGGTCTAGCAGTAGACCTGAGGTACTCTGAAGAAAGCATCATTATTACTAGAGATTCTGAAGTCCAATGACCTGGTGCCTGGAGGATCCTAAAGAGGTTCATGGAGGTTATAACTTTCTCACTATAAATCCTCGGTCTTCTGCCTTGTGTTTGCTGATTTAGTAGAACCTTCTGAAAAAAGAACGTGGCGTTGTTTGGATCTGCTAACCTTAAATATCCCAGATCAAAACAAAATGAATGGCATAGTGAAATTTGTTTTGCAGGCTTCCTTGGCAATGTAGTTGTGCAGCTCATTGGTGCTGCCCAAGTGCCTGATATGGGTGGGGGAGCTTTTTTTTCTGGCACGAAAATGATGACAAGGATGGAGCCAGGTGGTTCTCTCTGGGGAGAGCATGCCATAAGCTGGAAGGGCAGAGCTCAATGAGACTGCCAGCCCAAGGTAGCTTTGTTTAGTTTCAGTGGCCTTGGTTTCTCTGACCTATCCAGCAACACTGATAGCAACCAATTCTTTAGAAATAATTAGTATTTAGGGACTAGAACCCACTGATCGAGGAATTTGTTACAGAAGATAGTATCAAGTTTTGTTACCTGAAATTTAATTAGAATGAACTCATCATACTTTAAAATTTGATTGTAAAAATAGAATTCCCTGAAGGCAAACTATATTTGAAATTGCAACTCTTTTAAAGATCAAAGTAGTAAAGAAACCTTGAACAAAATCAAATAAGCATATGTACCCTCCTTTCTGCAGCTATGCATGAGAGATTCCCTGCGGTTGGTGGAACCAATCTGTACTAATTTGTACCAGAGTCTGGATGGAATTGCATTTAGCACTCTTATACTGTAGATCTGAGCAGTAGGTTCATTTTAATCCAATTCTTTGTTGTTGTTTTTTCTTTCCAAAGGGAGGATCTGGTTCCCGACCTGGCTCCCGGTCTGGCTCTCCCATTGCTAGGCGCTGAAGCTCTCAGATGTTACCAAAGAGCTACACTCTCTGCTTTATAACATAGATGCCTTGAAGGTTTAATAACAAACTGCAGAATTCCCTAGATAGAAACACAATCTATTTGTTAATGTCACTGAGTTGTGCATGCAGTAGAAGTACACAAAAATTTATTGGCAAATGCTGACCAAGAGCAAATGCAAAACAAAACAAACTTCCAAATTTTCAAAGTAGCTTTTACTTGCTGTCAACAGCATTACTTTAGGGAAAGTAACAGTCCCCCCATATTATTCATTCATCTTCAAGGTGTTTCCAAAGAATATAGGGCTTTAATTTTTTAAGCACATACAACATTAAGTCCCTTTCAGATTTCTTTTTCACTAAACTTTAAGTAACAACATACTACACAATTGTCTACATTAACCCTGCCATTAACGGACTTTTGAGATCTCTGCTGTAAACAAAGAAAATAATAATAATAAAAATGTGCAGAAGTTGTAAGGACTGTTTATCCATTTTTTTTTTAAATTCTTTGGTTTTGATTTATTATGATTTCATTTTTTCAGTACCCCTTTCTCTCACAGTTTGTATTTGATTTTTTCTAACTGGATTAGGCAGTCACAGAAAGGTATCTTCAACTGGGAGTTCAAGGTATGTTGCAATGTGGGAGAAGGCAGTTGTTACTGTTTCAATGAGATTGAGCTATGGCCATAAGGAATGATGCACCTTCTAGTGCATGACCAATTGCTCATCACACCCAACACATTAGAAATTAAGAGTGGCTGGGAGAGAGAATAGAGGATCTCAAACTTGAATTAGACTAGTTACAACAGAAAATGAGGGGTCATTCCAACAAAGGAAAACATAGAGTTGGACATATGAATGTCCCTGCAGCTCTACACAGGCACTTGCTGCAACTAAGTCCATTTGCAGCTACAATAAAAAAAGAGTCTAATTTCTAAATAACAGAAAGCCCTTTGGTGAGGAAGTTTCAGATAGTATCTGCACATCTAAAGTTAGCGTTCCTAGCTGTCGTGTTAGTGCAGCAGAGTTAAACATGCAGTGCACCAGAGCAAACTACACTGTTAGATTGTAGGTATTAAAACTAATGAGCTAGAAATAGGTGCTAATTGTTGACACATATACTAAGGAATAAACATGTGGAAATGGGTCTACCCATCTACGTGAAGAAAAATGCTCTTCTGAATTGCACTGTTTTATAATATTCAACTTATTCTGTCTCTAAATGACCTTCCTGTACTCATGCAATGTTTTATTTGAGCTTATATGTTGTAGACACTATATTAAAGACTAAGTTGGCACCTGCCTTTAGCTAATGAACATCAGGAGTTACCAACGTTAATGCCAACTGACATATAGTGGATGTTGTTGTTGTTCTTGTTGTTAGCGATAGGTCACTCTAATCTACCATAGGTTTCAAGCAACATTCTTAATATGCAGCAATGAAAGATGAGAGGGTAGAAACACACAGAAACAAACAAAACAGAATACCGAAATTGTTAAGCACACGCAAACACATTACATCTTCTTTCAAAATGTTGTTGGCTATGTGTATTTTTCTATGTGTAGCCTCATCCAGTTGTGTATTCCACAACATAATAGTGAGTTTCACTTAAGTGTATTGTTCTTAAATGTGTATGAATACAACTCCTGAAAAAAACAACCACCAATATTGAAATAAAATACTCAACTTTTAATGAAATTTGGAGGATTTAATTTTTTTAAGCGTTTAGGACTTTAAGGTCAATCACACAAGCCAATAAACTAGACAGACAAACTGCTTCAAAGCCGCACACAAGCATACACTATGTCTGATTGTGATTCTTAATCTTTTAGAACATTCTGCCAAGTGTTTGAAGGGAAATGAAAGATCCACATTTCACCAAATGATTTTCTTTCTTTCTTTGCTTCCTGTGGATTTATTATTTTTTATATATATTTTTGCATCTCTTCAAAAGAAAATTTTCAATCCTGCACACAGTTCTTTCAAAGTGAAGATATTTTAAATGCAAAGCATGTAGAGTCAAGTAATATGCTTAGGACTGGATTGTACATTCCATACATTCTGTTGTCGAAGCCATCAAATGAAACATGGTAAACAACGTTTGTCAGTATATGTCAGTATAAGCCACTTGTATCGTCATTTCCTTCCAGAGTCTGGGGCGTTAAACAAAGTGCTCAAACTCAGGCAAAAAGGAAAAAAAGAAAAATTCCTGCCTCCCTCTGAAAAGTCCAGGACTACAATTCAAAAAAATGTCAAGAGGAAAGCACTAATCAGTTCTTGCCTTCTATACACAACGGACCTCCTATAGCTCCTGAAGCCCACTTGGCCTGCAACATGGCCAAGGAGTTCAAGGTGGTTACAAGGTTCTCCCTAACCTATTTTTCATCACAACCATCCACTGAGGTAGAATAGGCTGAGTGACTGGCTCAGTGAACACTTCACAACTGAGTGGGGATTTGAACACTGGTCTCCAGCATTCTTACCAATACGCCACACAACACTCATAAAATGTATGCCTGAGTGAAAACTAGGTGACCAACACATTGGTTTTCACTTGCTTACTTGGCCTCTGATTGGTTTAATATGATTTTTCTCTTCACAGGTTAATTGTGTACACTCTTGGTCATCTCAACATTTCCTGCTTCCCACAAACTTTCTGTCACACATTCACTCAATGAAATCGAGCACAGGGCTAGGGCATGAACCCAGGCCCCTTAACCATACTTAGAGAGTCTACCTGTGCAGAAACTAATACAATGCGAGATGCTTAATGCCTCTCAGAATGTCCTCTCATTGGGCAACAACTTTGAACCCTATCAAGCAGGAATCTATTTGGACCAAGTGGTATAGGTGCTGTAATCTAAGGAACTTGACACATATACTTCCCATATTATTCTTCATGTCTGCTCACAGTAGTACATTATACTGTTTGTAGACACTCACTGTTTTTCTTAAAGGGCACTGAAATCTACAAGCACACATCTTTCCTACGGACTATAAGTGTCATCCTTCTCATGGTGTGAATTCAATTAAAAGGCATTCAAGTGTGGAAACATGATAACAGTGCACAAAGAAATCAAGATAACATCCTTTCTTTCACTGAAATGGTACAAAATGAGATAAATAGTGGCTAAGATCTTTGGGAGAGGAATTGGGCATGTTGGAGTGAGTGTATAGCCACAAAAAACAGACCTTTAATGGGGGTAAAAGATATCAACCAGACATCACTATGTGGTACTGCTGCTCTGGAAGTTGGCAGAGTTAACTCCAGAGATGAATAAGGATTTACTGTGAAATGTGTCAAATTCTGCAGCAAAAGAATATAACAGACCTGTGGGACCAGGGCCAAGGCCCATCTAGTCCATCATCGTGTTCTCACATATTGATTCTTCTTCAAAATTAACCAAAAAAACATTTTTTTTGGGGGGTGTTACCAATATTATTTAAAGTCCCAGAGTCCTGGAAAGTAACTAAAATAAAACTTACAGAGTTCACTTGAGCATTAAATTTGTTTCTGAGGTGTTCAAAACTACGAGAAGTGTAAATCTATGCTGTATACTGAAGAATGCTTAGGAAATAGCCTCACTATTTTATTCTGAGGTGGAAGAAAACATTGGCAGCCCAAACTCAAAGAATTAAACACCAATAAAGCAAAATAATGTATTAAAACAAAACCTGAAACAAAACCAGGATCTGGCATTGTCCTGAACTCAGGTCCCAATCTGTGTCACTGAGCATCATACACCAGTCCTTCTAACCCCACTGAAAATTATCTATGAGTACTATACCTTTTCTCAAGTGAATGGAAAAATTTTACATTCACGAAATACGGTAAGTTATTTCTGTTGTTACATCTCACGCTTACTCCTACAAGGGTGGCTGGGTGGCTAACATTAATAATAATAATAATAATAATAATAATAATAATAATAGAATTAAAATCTTTTTTAAAAAATCTTGTAACAATTGAAACACGGTGGCAAATTATAAAAGTTCAATTGTTAAATGCCGATGCAATCATGTACCCAATGCCTGACAAAATAAAGGCATTCTTCATTTATGCTGTAATGTTATGTACATGGGGAACAACCAGATTTCTCTAAGGAGGGAGGTTCCACATATGGGGGGGGGGGCTGCCACCAAGAAGGCCCAGCTCTGTGCCTCAGCTCCACATGCCACATTCTTCAACTGCAGCAAAAAAGCTTTCTAGTTGTCAAGAAACCTTCCCAAATGGTGCAAGATGTGGTACAGGATATTGCAAACTGAGGCTGCCCTTTGTATGAGTGGAAGGTACTTCCTCTCATGCAAGAAGCCTTTTATATTCCAGGCATCACTGTCCAAATCCAGATCAGAAAAGGGAAAAGATTTCGTGACCTCCCATTTTTTTGAAGAGAATTACCAGGAAGCGGTTTTAAAACTTGAAAAAGCAGAAGAGGCCACTAGGACATTTCTCTTATTTCTGCCTTGACATTTTTAGAGCTTTGTGGGGGCGGAGGTGAAATATTAAAGTACTTACTGTGTAAGACTGACAGAAAAACGCCACAAACAAACCTCCACAGAGGCTTTAAAAGCTGTTTACTGGGGCAGGGGCATACAAAGAATCTTCCGGGTGGAATATAAAGTTTCTTTACTGACTTAAAAGGAGTTTTCCCAGCTGTCTGCATTTTCAGAGAAGAGCTTTAGCAGATGAAGTACCATTAGAAGTTTAGGAGCAGATGCTATCCTCTCAAGAGGAAACATGCAGAGGTTACTCAGAGATGAAGGAGAAGAGGGTTAGCTGAAAAACACGCATACTCATAGCTGTAAAATGTTCTTTACTATTTATTGAGCTCAACAGTATGTGAAGAAGCAATTTCAACTGCTCTCTTGGTAGTAACAAAGTTTGGGGCTCAAGTGTGCTTCAAATCATATAGCTGAGGAAGGAGCGCTGTCGTTTTTCAGCATACTATCCTTATAAAGACTGACAATCCTAGTCATCATAAAACCCAGAGGATTTGTCTTAATCAGGATGGAGTTTGGCATGGAGATCTTCCCAGAAAGAGGCGTAATCTGAAAGCTCCCAAATGAATAAGTTAAATAGCACCAATGTGGATGTCCCTGTAGTTGTGAACATTAGTTCTGCCCGCCCAAAACTTGCCTTCTGAAAAATGCAAGATTATTGCAGATTTCTTTCTTTCCTTCCTTCCCCATTTTAATGAACCATTCAAGAAATAGCAAGCTATTCTGCACACGACTGGAAGCTTACTAACGGGAGCATATTTCCTAAAAGAAAAATGGTGGATGAAACAGGCTGAAAGCAGTAGAAGCCAGAAAGTGGGAACAGTTCTTTCCACCATTCTCTGAGAATCTGACTCTCTCCCCTGTTGTGTGCACCTTTTCGAACTTGTAGGTCTCTTGTTACATACTGCTTTTGTGTGTGTTTTTTTATTGAAACATTTTCATGGATAGCAAAGGCACACTCTGTTTTCAGTTCATAAAGTCCTTTCTACAGGTCAGTTTTGAAATGGTTTTTATAATCCTAACATTTCAAACTGAAATGCTCCTTTAGAATGAAGTGTTTGTAGTAGTCCGTACTCAATGCCTATTGCTTAATTTCTCAGAGTCTCCTCAAATCAGTCTCCCTTGCATTACCACAAGCTCCAACAGACACCATTGAGCTTGTACCATCCCAAGGACTTTGTGCACATTTAACAGGCAACTCTGCAAAACAGGTGCATAATAACTTGGCTGTGAGCCCATGGGCCCTGACTAACTTCAGCTACAAATATAGTTGTTTTAAACAGCCCACTGAAGAGGGACCTAAACTGATAAATTAATGTAGAGAAGCAAGTTGCTTTTGAGATGTCACTTCTGGCCTCATTTTCATTTAACAGAAATTCAGATCAGCAAATATGGTACAGCACTGAGGCAGAACACCAGGAATTATGAGTTTGAGCACAGACTCATATGCTCGTGGACAAAATTGTGTTCGGTGTGACTGATTAAGAAAACTTAATTGCTAAGGGAATCCGAACCGAGATTACAAAATGCAATTGCTTTTTGAAGCACTTCTAAGGTTGCACAAATTGAGCTCATGGCTGGGTTACCAGATGCAGGCCCCAACACAGCAGAGGCTGTTCAGCAGCCTCAGCTTTTATATAGTCTGTAAGTTGCCCAGAGTGGTTAGGGAAACCCAGCCAGATGGGCAGAATATAAATAATAAAATTATTATTTTTATTATTAACTAGGGTTGCTTTCTCTGCTGCGTAGCATCAAAATGGGACAATTGTGTCTCCATTCCACCCCGTTTCTAATCTTTAGGCCTTTAGACAAATGAAGGGGATGAATGGTATTTGTTTTCCCTGGTTTTCAGCAAGATTGTTGCTTCAAGATGGCAGTACGGATACTTCACAATCCTCTGCAACGGTTTCACCTGTTAAGCCTTCTGAATTTAGAGAAGAGGAACAGAACACAGATATTCCTGGGGCCTTAGGAATCTTGTACTCTTCAGCTAAGAGTATTCAAAGTTTGCTGGAATGGTGAGAGAAGAAAGCTTGTCTGATCTGGGCAAGGCAGGAAAGGAAATAGGATGGAGCCTGCACTACTGGCCAGTCTTCAAATCTAGGTCACAGGATCCTACCTTTCCTCGGTAGGAGGCGGACAAAACCCATGTCTGGATCCCTCCCTCCTACTGAGCTGAGAAAATGTTGTTGTTTAGTCATGTCCAACTCTTTGTGACCCCATGGAGCAGAGCACACCAGGCACTCGTCTTCCACTGCCTCCCGCAGTTTGGTCAAACTCATGCTGGTAGCTTCGAGAAAGTAGTGAACTGTAAATTCTGGTAACATAGCTTACTTGGATCCATTTCAAATCAAGTTTCTAGTTTGGCATAGAACTAAAATGGCATTGGTCATCCTGGTAAAGTATTTATCCTAGAGAAATGATGGGAGATTACTATTCCACCCCATAGCCTTTGGGGTGTCTCAGGATGCCATCTTGTGTTCACATGCTATTTAGCATTTATGTAAAAACCATTGCGAGAAGTTCCTTTTGGACTAAAGTGTCATCGGAATGTCATTCTTTTTCATATTTTTAATTCCAGCTCTAAACATGTGTTTGGGACCACTTTGCGGTTGGATGAAGCAAACAAGTTGAAACCTAATCTAGATAATCTACTGTGGGTAGCAAACTCCGCAAATCTGATGTCAATGTAAGTGGTTGTGGATGGGGTTGCACTCCCCATGAAATACCAAATTTACAGCCTGGGAGGTCTCCTAGACACAGCACTGTCGATGGAAGCACACATGATCTCAGTGGCTACAAGTGCCTTGAAATGGGTTAGCTTGATTCACCAGCTGTGAGCCTTTCTAAAGAGAAGTAATCTTACCAGTGTTGTACATGCCCCAATTACAGCTTGGTTCCACCCACCAAGGGCTATTGCCCCTGCTCATCTACCCCCTACTCATAAAAACAAAAGAAAAGCCCTTCTAGCCCAGCATTCTGCCCCTCTCTTTATACCTTGCTCAAAGCCCCAAGCCCCACTAGTCCATCAAGGATCCCCCCCCCCATATCTTCACAGCTCCTCTGTTCTTCTATCCTTGCTTTATTCAAACCTCTGTTGTTTAAAACAGGCTTCCTCAACCTTGGCCCTCCAGATTTTTTTGGCCTACAACTCCCATGATGCTTAGCTAGCAGGACCAGTGGTCAGGGATGATGGGAACTGTAGTCTCAAAACATCTGGATGGCCAAGGTTGAAGAAGCCTGGTTTAAAATGTGCCTTCTTTTGCTCCCCTCCCCAATGGCCTAACTTTATGCAAACCTGGGATTGTGACAAGGCCGCAAAATTATCCAGTGGTGGCTATACTCTGATATCATGGCTGTGAGATGACCTCACATTTTTATGTAATGTAGGAAGAGATATAGATACAGTGGTACCTCGGGTTAAGTACTTAATTTGTTCCGGAGGTCCGTTCTTAACCTGAAACTGTTCTTAACCTGAAACACCACTTTAGCTAATGGGGCCTCCTGCTGCTGCCGCACCGCCGGAGCACAATTTCTGTTCTTATCCTGAAGCAAAGTTCTTAACCTGAAGCAGTATTTCTGGGTTAGCGGAGTCTGTAACCTGAAGCGTATGTAACCTGAAGCGTATGTAACCCGAGGCACCACTGTACATGATTTGAAAATATTCTGAACGACAGAAGTGACATTACTGATGTTTACACACAGGTTCTACTGTGAAAGACATGATTTAACAGAAGTGGGGGGAACACTAAGGACATATCACTGGTACAGTGGTACCTTGGTAGTCAAATGGCTTGGCTCCTGAACAAATCGACTCCCGAACGCCATAAACCCGGAAGTGAGTGATCCGGTTTGCAAATGTTTTTCGGAAACCGAACGTCCAACGCGGCTTGGTTTTCAAATATTTTCGGGAGTTGAATGGACTCCTGGAATGGATTAAGTTTGACTACCAAGGTACCACTGTACTGCAACTAAGGATGGTTTGGTGATACTGGTTCATCTGAGCTATGAGAAGCCTACAGAATCAAGACCAAGTGCTCTCTTGTTCAGCCACACTAGTTAAGATTTCCTTCCCACCAAATTGATAGCAACACCCATTCAAAGCTTCTGAAAAAGAACATATCAGACACAAAACCAAGTTTGGAAAAAATTAATATTATTTAAAATATGTCTGACTTAAATATTTCCACATAACAAAGTGTTATTTTCAAGTCACCAGCTATATCACTTATATACATATGTCCATAGTTAACAAAACAATTATGAGATGTCCTATCAAAAAGCAGTGATTTTTCCCATTCAGGAAATAGAAAGAACTAGTCGTATAATACACAAGTATAAATTATATGTACATATATCTTCTTTCTGGAACTGAGGGGAAATAAAAAGCAATTATTCTTCAGAAAGGTATAACATGTCTACATTACAATAAAATGAATCAATACTGATTTTGAAGTGGTCACTTAAAGTTGAAAACTTTATGAGCACTTCCTGTAACTGGGATTTTTGTTATTTACAAAATATACTCAACAGCCACATAGAGGCTTAATTATCTGTATATATACATACGCACACATATATATAACATATAAAGAAATTCAAAAATTTAAAGTAAAATTAAGCAAAATCCTTCTGTCTTTGGAATGTCTTAAAACAGAAAATGCTTTATTCCAGTGTTTCTTTACATATATTACCTTTTCTAAGTAAATGGGGCTTTTCAGAACATTACTGAAAAGCCTAGGTAGTTTTATTTTTATTTTTAATCAAATGTCAACAAAATCAAGGTTATATTAATTGGGGGCTGTCAGAAACCAATCTGCATTTGCTGATACAACTTGTGCTACAGCTCACTTGGTTTGCTCAAGACAAGGCATGGTAGTATGCCCTATTATTTTTAACTTATGGCTTATGTTTTTTGTAGTTATCAAGCTAACACTTCTGAGCATTAAGACCTAACACAGAAAATATGTGCATTTGTTGTTCACTTCAAGGAGATTCTATTATTAGTTACATTTTCTTTGAATAATTATTGCTGAATGTGAAGCTAAACATGTACAATTAAGAAATTAATTTTAAAAATAGCTTTAATAAAATGAATATGGTCCATCACTTTCTGACATGTCAGCAACACCAGCACCATAATGTAATACCAATTAATGAACTAAAGTAATACCAGACATTTAATGCCGTATTGTAATACGAATTCTCTACTGCATGCATCTAACTTTGAGATACTCTTTCTTCCAATTAATTTTAAACAGTCAGGACATCCTCATGATTGCCAGAACTTCCATGCTGTCTACCTTCTAATCAACGTTCATTGATACCAAGATCTGGGCGTGTGTCTTTTGTTTTTTTTACATGAATACACGTATGATGGGATTCAAAAGATGAGCAAACTCCATGTACCTGAGATCATTGATTGTAGTCAAGATAGCAAAGTGTATCTGGTGTTTCTTCAATATCCTACAAGCTTACAAAAGACAATCATTCTTTTGGTAGTTTTGTAAAATTTAAAAAGTTATATTATCTTATTATTTTTAATATGTTCAGTTTTAATAGTAAAAATCCATAGGTGACTATCTTTATAAAAATTCTAGTCCTGAAAGCATTTTGAGCTTCCACCTTGGTTGTCATCAAAAAATATTGGTCCATTCATTTGAAGATTCTTGAACAACCTCTTCCAAATTCAGAGCACGATTAATGTCTTCACCTTCCTGTCCTTGATGACTGGTAGATTCTTGTATTGTGCCTACCGTAACAAGGAAGAGAAATAATGCTGAGAGATCTAATGAAAATACAGAAGAGTTACATTTAAGCGCTGCTTGACTAAACATCCAATAAGAAATGTGTAAGATTTCTTTGGTGGAAAAGCAAACTAAATCCAGCCACGCTTCATGTAATATTTACCTATTAAAGAGTACCATTTACATCCTTTGAAAGTGTTGGTACAGTGCTGTGGATGGAAGTGCTCATCTGCGAGTTGACTGTTCCTTTCAATGGACAGAGCAAATGTATTCACATTAAGGCACGCAAATGCTTAATCTATTCTGTCCATTTGAGTTAATGAGGCAGTCCATGAGGGCAATGGAGTGCATTTATTGATGCAAGAAGTCACTGAATCATGGGAAGAAACTATCATCTATACAGCAACCTAAAATTACTGTATATATTCCATTACATGCTTCACAGAAAGCAAAAGTTCAGCTTAATGTAAATGAACCCAGAGTGAGGCTCAGACTCATGCCTTCCAGCCTCACATGTGTTTAACAGCTTTTCACTTCCAGTTTAGCTTAAGTGCAACTTCTTGTCTTGTCTGATCCAACAAACAGGGCCAGGAAAAAAAAGAAAAAGAAAAAAGGGAAGGGGAGAAAGCAAGAGCTCAAGGCTCATTGACGTCACACAGAACTATGGTTAAGCATGATCTTCAAACCAGTTTATATTGCCTTCAGGAACAGGCACAGTGAAATAGCAAGAGAATTATCACTAAGAACTTCCTTGCTTTGATATGGCTCCTGCATGCATCTAGGAAAGAATTATTCCTTTAGAAGAAACTGTGTTGGGCAAAAAAAGAACCAATGAAGTTGCATCAAGCTTCCTAACAGATATTTTAAATTTTATTGATTTATCATTTTTGCCAATCGCATTGATGTTTTCCTACTATCAAGTGGTACATAAATTTATGAAATAAATAAACTGAATAATTGCAGACTATAATTCTGTACAGTTTAGGAAAGAAAGAAAAATGTTACTATTCAGTACAAACAGCAACACATTCATACACATAAGCCGTGCAGTACATTATGTACTTTTGAATGCCTACAGCAAGGGTGAGAATCCACTTTTGTCTGGCCTGCCACAGCAATATGTGTCCTACACCCAAAGTTTTATGAGGTTAGGTGAGTGACAGGGGACATGGGCTGACAAAAATGACATTTTTTCCAGTCCTGGCCTGGAGAATGAGAGCAGGGGCTGAGATTTAAAAAGAAGGAAAAAGTAAAAGAAGCTCCCAGCACTCAATGCTGTCCAAGTAAACGATGTTGAAACTTGAGAATATTGTACCATAAATGCCAGGGCTGGTTTAAGCCCTACAGTATTCTATATAAAACTTTCACTTGGCAAATTTTACATACCAGAATAGCCATGGGCTCGTTTCATATGAAGCTTCATATTGCTTTTCTGGGTAAATCCCATTGCACAATAATCACATTTGTACGGTCTTTCTCCTGTGTGTTTTTTCATATGAACTTGCAAAGCACTCTTCTGGTTAAAAGCCTTCTCACACAACGTGCACTGAAACGGTCGTTCTCCTTTAATAAACAAGACACTTTTAGACCATTAACTGCAAAAGTGATGCAAAATGGAGTAAAACTCCTTAAACTTCACAAATACACTAATTTTACTTGAACTGGCTATGATCACCATTTAAGGGACCGTTCTCACTAAAACCTGGTCAAGACAAGGAACTATTTAGCTCCTATGCATTGGGCTGAAATAACGGAGCACCTGACTCTGAGACCTGTGGCTCAGGTTAGGAAAAGGCCCAGAGAAGCAGAATAGCTCAAACACTGCTAATTTACTCTTGAACAGAGATGCTCAGTTAACTTTGCTGAACTCCTTTCTTCCTTTTGAACTATGCTGTTCCTTCTTTGGGCATGGCGTGTAAAGATAGCATAAAGCAAAAGGTTAAACAGGTAAAAGTTTCAGTTGCTGCATTACTCCTAAAAGTCCTCCAACTTCCACAGTACGGATCACCCAGGGAGGCCGACCTGGCGCCTTTGTTGCATATCTTTATGCACTAGACAAAAACATCTCAGGCCTTGGGCTAGTTAAACAATCTATGGCCTTTTAAACTCTCTCTCTCTCTCTGTGTGTGTGTGTGTGTGCGTGTGCTTGCTACTATGTTACGCAAATTTGCAATTTTATGTTGTAAACCAGTGGTGGCCAAACTTGGCCCTCCAGCTGTTTTGGGACTACAATTCCCATCATCCCTGACCACTGGTCCTGTTAGCTAGGGATGATGGGAGTTGTAGTCCCAAAATAGCTAGAGGGCCAAGTTTGGCCACCACTGTTGTAAACCACCCTATGATCCTTGGATGAAGGGTGGTATAGAAATTTAATAAATAAATTAAACAAATAAACAGCCCAGGCACTCTGATTGCTGCCTCTCACTTCCTATTGTCCCATATTCTGCTGCTAATGCAATGGTGAGGATGGGTAGGATCATAGCTTTTGGATTAAGTTGTTTACAATTTACTTAACCGTTTGTTAAATTGAACAGCTTGTGGCTAGCCACCTGTACTGATAATTTCTTACCTGTATGAATGCGGCTATGCCTTTCCAGCTGGCTCGGCTTAGCAAAGGCTTTTTCACAGGTATCACATTTAAATACCCTTGGCTTTTGAGAACTTAATGATGGTCCTGCCTGGTGAGTCTGCAAATGCTCCTAATTCAAAACAAAGAAGAAATACATAGAACATGTTTAGGTAAGATAAATAATAATGGGTGCTAAGTTGCTCACACATCCTTTTGTCAACACCAGGCATAGGCAAACTCTGCCCTCCAGATGTTTTGGGACTACAACTCCCATCATCCCTGGCTAACAGAACCAGTGGTCAGGGATGATAGGAATTGTAGTCTCAAAACATCTGGAAGGCAAAGTTTACCTATGCCTGGTCAAGACCTACAAAATCTGAAGCCAGCAATTGCCAAATTCAATCTATTTTATAAAGAATGCAAATAACAAATTCCTTAACAAGTACAAGACCTTATTGAATTAAAAATAATTTTAAAATTAGAAGAAAAAAGCAAAGCACAACCATTTGCAACTTCACAGTTTCAGCAGAATGTTAAAAACAAAAGCAGCATTTCTCCAAATTCCAGATTTATTTCCCAGTAAAGAAGCCCACACCCACATAAGCCAATATGGCTCAATTCAGGTGTAACAGCTTTCCATTATGTCTGAACGAAGCCTAGAAATCAGAATCAAAACTTATTTTTCTTTCTGTACCTGCAAAGAACCAGAATACAGATTTTGCATGCTATAAGATTAGATTGTAATTTTGCTTCCTGATCCAATAGTGACAGACAATGTGATTTGTATTAAAAACAAATGCAATGCTAAATGGAAAAAGAAACAAGCAGAATCAACTGCACTAAAACAGTTAAACAGAAGTTTTCATAAAAAGGATGGTCCAGGTGAGCCTCTTAACCATCAAGACAGAGGTAACCAGCTGCTTTTTTAAGATAAGGGCATTTGAGAGTTTGCACTCTCTGCCACACAGGAAGAATATCATACCAGCTGGAGCAGCAAATTGGCCCCATCCATTTGCCAGAGAAGAAGTAGCTCTAAGAAGATAACTAGCTAAAGAATACTCTGCTCCAACTGCCAGTTGCCCTGGGACTACAGACATTCAGGAAAGCACACTCTGATCCCATTAACCAGCCAGAAGGCTGAAAAACAGCCCAGATATCAAAAAATGGAAGAATTCTAATGCATCAGAGGAAATACTATTGGAACCCCAACATCCAGACATAATTTTGAAAGCATCCCTACTTGTTATTAAATGGAAGAAAGTTTATAAAGAATCTTTTAACTCTTATCAAAGTTTCCTAATAGGAACAGAACTATTTTCACCAAAATATACCCACAGTGAAGCAGTAAAAGTAAAGGGACCTGACGGGCAGACGACTCTGGGGTTGCGGCACTCATCTCACTTTACTGACTGAGGGAGCCGCCGTTTGTCCGCAGACAGCTTCCGGGTCATGTGGCCAGCATGACTAAGCCGCTTCTGGTGCAGCGCACGGAAACGCCGTTTACCTTCCTGCCAGAGCGGTACCTATTTATCTACTTGCACTTTGACATGCTTTCGAACTGCTAGGTTGGCAGGAGCGGTAGATGGTCACAATAAAAATAAATAAGAACGCCATTTTCAAAGGGATACCTCTTTGCCTAGTTAGACCTCTTTGAGGTTTTCAATATAATAAGTTGTGAATTTTATTTCGTACCTTAAGGTGTGTTGCTCGTTTGAAGGCTTTATTGCAAATATGACAAACATGGATTCTTTCCTTTCCATGAACTTCTTTACTGTGCTGCATAAGCATGGCAGCTGAAGAAAAAGTCTGACTACATTCAAAACACTGGTGCACACGAGGCTCTTTTTCAGCTTGAATGCCTTTAGATAAACTTGGAGAAATCTCATTCACCTGCAACAGTTACATAAAATATACACACATTACAAGAAATAAAACCACCTAAAACTCAAGAGATAAACATCACTCTTCAGATGCAATGACGCTTTGAAGAACACATTACAATTGAATAGGTACTGAAATATCTCATGCAACTTTTATTCCAACTTATTAGTAAAATAAAGTTATGGAGCAATTCTGCTAACCCCCTTCAGAGAAAGCACATGAGTGCCTGGTTGTGGTGAAATACTGAAGAAATGGATCCCTGGGTGTGCTCTGCTCCTGCTAGAGCCCCACTCCCAATCAGATCCACAAGCCAATTACTATTTTCAAATAACCATCACCATAATAAATTAATTTTCAGGTTGACTCTGAAAGAAGAAAAAGAAGGGGCAGGGAAATAAACGAAGCAAATGTCAGTGAATCCCCATCAGAATTAGAAGAATTCAAAGGAATGATGGTACAGAGCACAGGGTAATTGAAGTAATTGCCTTTTCCTGTCAATTACTCCTTTAGGACTAATCTGTGTTTGGCAGCATACCAGAAGTGAGCAAGACCAGAGCCAATAGTGGGTAGTACCAGTCGTTCGCCCCCTTTCTTTTTTTATGCTACCTACATGATGCACTGCTGCGTCAGGCAGGAGGAAAAAAACTGAGGGAATTGACCAATATCCCACAAGTCTTTGCTCCTGCCTGTCGTCAGCTGGTGAGGGATGTCCCACACCATTGGCTGCAGCGTCCCTCAAAATAAATTTAGGCCAATGGCCACACGAGGCCTATGACAGCGGAGTGCCCACCACTGGCATATAATGCAAACAAAAAGGGATGTAAGAAGAAAAAGACACCTTTAAGAATTAGACTAACTTTAAAATGGAGACTTCCAAGACATAAGAATGTGCACTTAATTTCACATTTAATATTCACAGTGTTCAAAAGGAAAGATTTGGTTAATATGAAGCAACTTCAAAATTCTTCTTGAAAATGCAAAGGTCAAACCTCCAAATTTAAACCTCCATACTTAACTTCCATAATACACTAAATTGATTAGGATAAGATAAATGAGAACATAATTCTTCACCTACGTAAATTCTACAATATATATATTAAGCCTATTTTGTATCTTTATTCAAGGAACAACATACATAAAAAGGTTTACCTGATATGCTAATTCATCCTGGCTTGAAGGTATTGAATGTGGGGTATGACTCACTAGTATAACTTGCTGGGAGCTTGAAGTGCTCTGTCCAGAGAGATTAGAATCTGTCAGTAAAGCAGGGAACTGTTGTCCCTGCCAAAAGAAAAAGTGAAATGCATTACATTTAGAAGAAAATGTAACTGCAATGTGCAGTCAAAGACTATAAATATGAATTTGTTGATGTGTCATAACACCAGATTTTTCTTTGAAACTTTTTTAATCTGCTGTTGCCGTAAACTGTTATCTATCTCATTGAGTCCACAATAATAACAGCAACAAAACCAGTAACACAGCCCATGGCTCCAAGAATCAAGCCATCTAAAATTCAACATGAGACAGAGAGAAAGAGGAGGGAAAGGGAGGAAAGGGTATACGTTACAAGAAAAAATATGTGTTACTTTCAGTATGGCATGGAGACTAAGGATTTGTGTCACAGGATACATAAAGATACATAAGGAAAGGTGTGTTTAGATAAGGGATTTGAAGGGAATAAGAGACTGGGCACCATAGTTCTCAGAGCCTCTCCTTAAGAGGCAGGTGGTCACTAGTGCTTCCTAGGGCATGTCATGGGTGCTTTCTAAGGCAGTTTTTGGCTGTGCCTGGATTAAACTAGGAAATGCAGAGTTTCAGGGATGGATAAAGGGAGATATGCCTTACTGCATGGGCTGAATGACCTTTTATGATATACAGAATTTTCCTTCTCCCAACTATTATTGACAAAGTATGTCGGTAAACTCTTATGTTTATGTTTATTTTAGAATAGCAAAGCTATAAAGTGAACACTACTTCTACCATATATTCTAGGTCTTTCTCTAATATACTTAATAGGTCTTGCCCTATACTTAAAGCATCTCCTACAAATGCTTGTGCAGCCTGCAGCAACCTGAAGCTGTTTTCAAACTACCCTTACAGCAAGAATTTGCTTATCAGTAATCCACAGGTACATTGCAAGTGTTAATTAACATGGTAAAACCAGGGGAGAAAACAGCGGATGAATGCTTAGCAAAGAAAGCCTTAGTAACTATTAACAATGAAGATTTCTCAAAAAGAGTTGAAACCTGACAGTGTAATCTTCAAATAACTGCAGCAGCAGAAACACCACAAGTCAACAAGCACTGAAAATCACAGGCAAAACAAGTTCAATAGGAGTATTAGAGTAAATTTTAAAAGTAACTATATTGACATTATACATTAGGGAACATAATCTTTGTACTGCACAAATATTTTCTTTGTCAAGCTGCATTCAGGCTTCCTTTAACCTAGTTTTATAGCAGGTATTAATTAGCAGGTATCAGGAATATTAATTAGCAGGTATTAGCAGGTACCAGGTATCAGGAATAGGCTAGAACCGTGACACAAACCTGTGATGTGATGTTAAGAGTCACCGCATCAAGACCAGCAGATAGCATACTTTGAGTATCGGCTAGGGTCAATGTGACACTACCATCTCCTCCAACTCCTGGTGATGACATTACTAAATTCTGAGCTGGCTGAGACATGGGTGGTGTTGAAGGAAGGTTCCCACTCGATGCATTAAGCTCTGTAAAAAGGTATGATATTTCAAAACTCTACACATAATTATCATGATTTACTAGTTGGGAAATGTGCCAATCTGCCTAGCACTATACTTTTATGAATACTCATGGCTGTCCACTTTTCATAACATGTTCTGTGTAGACACTACAGGCAGCAACCATTTCATGTGGGGATTCTGTTCCCGGCCACCGTGTGCATCGGTGGAGCAGTAATAAGTGTGCCATGCCCCCATTGGACCTGCCTTCTTTCCACGCCCCCAAAAGGACCTGCACATTGGTGGGCCTAAAATGGTTGCTGCCTGTAATAACTTACAAGTGGAAATTGCTCAAGCAGGCTGAAATAACAGCATTTTAATAACAGTATGAAACAATATGAACATAAAAGTAGCTTACAACGCCATTTTTAATGGAAAAATCTAATAAAAGAATGTACTGCAATTGATGGAAGGAGCAAAAAGGGAAGGCATTTGAATGACTTGGGCTTCAATGAAATCAGGCGTTTTTGAGAAACCAGTTCTCATTTCTTCACTGAAACCGCTAAGCCAGAATACTGTATAATAAGATTCCATAATACAATTTATTGAGAAAAAATTAAAAGCCTACCTGAACTACTGTTCAGCACTGGGCTCTGAGAGAGGAGTTGATCATTACTTATTGTTAATGTAGCACCTGCTGACTGATTATTGATTGTTGGTGCTGCCAGTCGTAGATTCCCATTCAGTTCATTAGCTCCAGAGGAATTATGCTGAATAAGATCCTGGCCTAAATGCAAAATTGAATCTATAAGCCAATGAAGATCTATAATTGCTTCTGCATTTTTAATGCATAAAAATATTCTAATTTTACAAGAAAAAATAGCTGTAGTGCTATGGAAACATAAACTCATGAAATCTGTCAAACTGTAAATATTAAATGAAAATATTAAATATTACAGTAAATCAAAAACATCTTTAAGAGTTCAGTTAAAACAGCAGTCAAAATAAATTTAAAAAACTGTCCAGTAGCACCTTAGAGACCAACTAAGTTTGTTCTGGGTAGTGTGCATGCACCTTCTTCAGATATACCCAGAACAAACTTAGGTGGTCTCTAATGTGCTACTGGACAATTTTTTTATTTATTTTGACTGCGTCAGACCAACACGGCTACCTACCTGAAGTTAACACAGCAAATAGAGGAAGAGTTAATATGCTAGGGAAAATAAATGCCACTACACCGAAGTGTGTGGATATCTTTGAACCAGGGCTTGTGAAGTATTAAGCATATATTATTAGACAGAGTGACTTTACACACAAAAAATAAGGATAGTATACTTGCCAGATATGGTAAGGGTAATTTCTTGAGGGGTTCCTGACGAGTTTGAAGTAGTTGTACTAGAGGCATGAGCTAAAACATGGCTCAGACTCGAATTATTTATTGTCAATGTAATCTCATGCTGACCATTTGAATTTGAAACCATACCCTGTGAAGTCATGACCTGAGACAGATCCTGTGAACCTAAACACAAACAGGGTAGCAATAATAATAATCAGCAGCCAAACTTCAATATGTTAATATTTACTGTCGTGATGCCTGTTCCAAGATAAGCAGAAGACACAGAAGCAGGTCTTAAACTGGCATGGCCCAATTATTCACAAAAGCAATATAAACAATCCCAGGAGGAATCACAATTCTTGAGAAGAGATGGTGTTCCTAACTTGGATGCAGATTATCCTATGTCTTGGAAAGTAGCCCTATGTACTTGTTTGGAAGTAACTGAATGGGTAGAAATCCTCACTCCCCTTTGTCTGTAGTTGTCAATCTCTTTTGCCCCTGAATACAGCCTCATCTGCTTCAGGGTGCTAGCAGACGGGGGGCTATAGGAGAGGCCTTTGAAAAATTTTATCCAAATAGTGCACTCAGCCACTTCTATGCATGACTGTACATGCAAATAACTCTTTAAAAAGAACCCAATCACCCTATTTATTCAGGATAATGATGCATCATATAGTAAATGATTTAAACAATTAGGGAATTCAAAATACATAAATGTTCCTCAACCAGGAACATGTTTAATTTAATTTGTGTGGTTTTTTTAAAAAATAAATCTTTATTGATAGAAATACATGGTTGATCAGTATTTGCCAAGGGCAATAATATATTTGCTCTTAAAATTGAAATTAATATTTATATAATAAACTTACAGAAAAGATGAGCAAAATAAATTTAAACGTGGAATAATTCTGGGAGCTTTTAGCAACAGAACCCTTCAAAATGGAAGTGTGTGCTTTTGTATCATGCTTACCAGCAGTGTTTGTAGTCAAAACAGCCTCTTGCTCAGATATAGGTCCTATCGTCATATTTGCTGAAGAGGTAACAGTGGGCTGTAAGGACAAGCTTGACAAAGGTTGTATTACCACATTTGCTGGCACTGAACTATCTGCTGTCTGGAGCGAGGTGTTCTGAGTAGCCAAACTGGGATCCCCAGTTAGCTGCTGGGTCAGTACGTTACCCTGTTGTAGCGTCTGCTGCAGAAGACTGGGATCAATCTGAAAAGAAAATGAATATAGGAGATGCAAAAAGATGACACCTCTCCACAAAATGTTATAGAATTTCTCAGAGAAAGTATTTCCCCATCTTCAAAGTAAGCTAGTTTAAAGAAACTCTAACCATGGTTGCAAGAGTTAAGTTATGAAATCTAGTTTTTGCTAAAGCTTGATTATTTGCACAGATTATTAAGATGTTTTCTATTTACAACCACATTTGCACATAATGCTAAGCCTCCCCCCCCCCAAAAAAAATGGTTTAATAAGCCAGGACATGCATGAGCAGTATATATACAAAGGCAGTCGCTTTGCATTTATCTGTGCAAAACTTACTCTTTATTTGTTTATAAAAGATAATACAGGATAAACATACTTGTAATGTAATGTTGTTGATGCTGGTAGGATCTATTCCAGATATTTGAACGTTTGGTCCAACCAAGTTAGCAGCAAGCTGTAACTGTATTCCTTCAAGGGTTGCCAAACTACCATCCGTCAAGGATACAGTTAAATCACCTCCAGCTATAAAGGAAAACAGTCAAATATATATATTGTATCCTTTATTTTCAGGAAGCCATGCCAACAAGTTCTATCTTCTATGGATAAACATATCACATTCATAAGCAGCCCACAAGAAGTACTTGTAAACAAAGACAATTGCCCTGCCTTTCTCCTCTAGTTCTCTCTGCCCTTCCCTTTCTTCTATCCGGCATATCTAAAAGCAACCGATGTAGATGGGGGGGGGAAGAGTATCAGGTGGGGGGCAACTTTAACCAGTTCCCTTCCCCTCCCCACTTTCCCTTTCACAGCTAGGTGGGCAGACTGGCTAAAGGATGGGGGCTTTGTTTGCAGTCACTTCACTTTTCCCAAGCCAAACTTTCCCTCTGGCTTACTGGGATGCTGAACTGTGGCAGATAGTGCGGGTGCAAGAGGAATGTACATGCAACAGCTCCTCAGAGTGATCTTCGCTGCTCAAGCCAAGTGAGCCGATGAAGTGCGCAATGAGTGAGCCAAACCTGTGAATCTCGCCCGAGCTGTGCCTTGTTCAGAGCATGAACCATAGTCCTACTTCTTCCTTATCAGGTAATACCAACAGAAAGAGGCTTTAAACCCCATGCAGAACAACAACAGTGTTTACCTGACATTGAAGCAGGAAGTATAGCCTGACCAACAAGACCTTGTGGAAGCAAATTTTGGTCAAACTGGCCTGTCAGAACAGAATTATTCATGATGAAAACATTGGGATCTGTTGAGGATGAATTAAGAAGGTTTACTGGCTGTAGTCCCTCAGCCGGAGTGCGAGGCGCAGGCTTCCTGGCCTTCTTGGCCTCTGGTTTAAAGTGACACTGTATGTGGGTCTTCCTCCGTCCAGAAGTTCGAAACCTCAAGTCACAGTGAGGGCATTTAAAGGGTTTTGCTCCAGTATGTAAGCGCATATGCACTTTCAGGCTACCTTTTGTAGAAAATGAATTGCTGCATACGTGACAACTGAAGAGCTTCTGACCTGGAGAGTAAGAAAACAGTCTGTCAGGTGAAAATAAAGATCCTAATCTCTTTACAGCTAAGACCCACTGCAATTCTGTTGAGCCTGTACAGCGGAGGCCACTGTCAAACATTGTGTCAGAAAATTGTGTCCCTACATGTTCCTGTCTTCCGTTCCCCATCCACTTTCCACGTAGAAAGTAAGAAAATGAACAAGGACATATATTTCAATGTAGGATGTCCCTGAACTTATGGTTTAAAATATGAACAGCTGTATTAAGTGTTTAATACAAAAGTTTTGCACAAGACTGATATTTAGCTGATAAGAGCTCCACATAAATAAATAAAAATAATTAAGGATGTACTGTGATCGCAGTATCCAAAGTCATCTCCCACAAATGCAGTGATTTCAAGAAAACAGCTCCACCTGGCTTGTTGAAATTGCAGCATGCTTTCAGTGTGTGGCAAACTGCTAGAAATACGCATGCACATCCTGTCTGGGGAGGGGAAATGGCAGTTCCACACTAGTGATGGCTGCATATGTATAATGGGTTATTTTCCCTCAATGGATTTTCCACAGTAAAAAAATATATCTGATTAATATTTTTTTAAGTACAGGCTGCCATTTTGATGACAATGACATCAGGTGGACGGTGAGAAAAGCTAACATGCATTAGCAGCACCTGTTCCACAATAAACCTCCTTCTGGAAGCACCCTTCAACACTGAAATCAACAACCACCCACTGCTGTAATATTTTATTAAAAACCCAAACATCCCAGCCAGATTATCATCCTAAAAAATTCAAGTGTTTTGATGTTCCTGGGGTTTTTTTCACCTGCACATTTCATTAGAGTTGGAATTATAAAACATTTTGCTTACCTGTGTGTGTTTTTACATGGCAATCCAGAGTAGACTTTACAGTAAAACTCTTTCCGCATTCATCACATTTATATGGTTTTTCTCCCGTATGGATACGCACATGCCTAGTCAAAAATAGTTGTTCTTCAATTAATATATGCTTATGCGAATACTATATGTTTATCAATGTCTGCTAGCCAACACCAATGTTTACAAAGCAATTAAAACATCTAGGTCTAAAAAAATTGAGGAGCATTGAAATGTGGTTTTCTAAGCAAGTTGGAAAAACATGTTTGGAAACATTTTCCAAGTCCAATTATACCTGGAGCTACTAAGCCACAGATTTTCATTCAACAAGCTTTTCATAAAATGGTTGCAATCCAGGGACTGCTTTCATTTATTTAAAACATTCCTATACCACCCCTCATCGTATCAGATACCAGGGTGATATACAACGATATAGACAATAAGGTATTTGAAACCCATTACAATTAAAGACTAACATCAGCAACCATAATGAAAGATAGCAAATTAACATGTATTAACTTGTGCTGAAAAAACTGTAATGCAGGTACCAGGTGGACCTTTTTAGGGAGGGCATTCCAGAAACAGGGCACCATCACTGTGAAAGTCCTATGAGTAGGACATCAGGCACTTTTAATTTGAACTGTTGCCTCCCATGCCATATTGCAAGCTACATTTGAAGCTCCTCCACATTTCAGAAGTGGATCCAATGTGATATGAACAGCTGCTACTAAGAAATCAGTTAATAAACAACTTGGCATGCAATAAATAGTGGAATTCTTTAGACTGTGGCCAGAATGATTAAAAGTGTGCTGCAAAAATAACGTGCTTCATGTGTATTCTTTAGCTTTGGGGGTGGCAGGCCTTCTTACCTGACTAAATCACTAGGTTTTTTAAAGCTTTTTGGACAGTAAGTACAACAGTTGGCATATTTAGGCTCAGCTTCCATTTCTGCTTGCTTGTCTTTGATTTCACTAATTCTGTCCTTTTCTGCAGCAGATTGGACAAGAACTTTTTCAGAAACAGTTGCGCTTTCTTGTGGCCTGATTTTTGCAAGTTCTGCTGTTTCTTCCTCTGTGAAAGTGATAACACCAGGTCTAGACTTTCTAGAAGATGTTCTTTCAGAGGTCTCATCATCATCTTCTGTATATTTCAATAGAGAAACAATAGCATGTTATAGAGTACTTTTAGAGGCCCATTAAAATAATTAAACAACCTCTGTGAACATCACACTGTTTAAATATCAAAGTGATTATTCACACATATGGAAAAAAAACTCACCTCCTCCTGCTGTTTCTCCACCTGATGCTGCCGTTGAAGACACAGTTTGATGCTTTTTCATGTGCTTTTTGCAGTGAACAGTAGTTCTGAAACTTTCATCACAAAATGGGCACTTGTATGGTTTCATGCTCATGTGAGTTGCCATATGTCTAGTAAGGCTTCCATTAGTAGTAAAGGATGTATTGCAAATGCTGCAACTGAATGCTTTAACTCCTGAAGGAAAAAGGACAAATAGGCTTTCTGGTGATCTAACAGAACATGTTCAACAATGAGTCAGATTTAAGGTGCAATTCCAAGCACACAGCAGCGACTTGCTTTCAATTTGTTATCAGAAACGTGTTGATAGTCACTAATTATTATTATTATTATTGACATTTTTATCCCACTCTTCCTCCAAGGAGCAGAAACAGTGACTGGCCCAAAATCATGGAATCAGCTTTACAGCTGAGTGGGGAATGAAACTGATTCTCCCCATTTTTAGTCCAGCATTCTAAACACACCATATGCTCTAATTTAGACCATTTTAAAAGGCTGTTCTACCAATAACCATTACCCATGTCAGATGAATGGGATCTCCATATCAGAGGCAGTATACTTTGAATTCTGGAGATGGCAATGACTTATATGCTTTGCATTGGACTGCTCAGTAGCCACTGTTAAGAACAGAAAGCCAGACTACATGACCTTTGGTTTAATTCAGCAAGGAAATTCATACTGTCATGCCCTTCTTTTGGACACAGGAGAATTACAAGGCTTAAAATGACTTGCAAAAGAACCAAATATTACTACTGCTTTATCACCTGTATGTGTCTTCTCGTGAGATTTAAGAACCCCAGAAGAAACAAATCCTCGTCCACACAACTGGCATTTATAAGGCTTTTCTCCAGTGTGAGAACGTACATGCTGCTTCAAGTGGCTGGATTTCTTGAAACCCTTGTTGCAATATTCACACCTACAAAAATGGAAGTTCAATTGGAATGAAATGAAAAGTCAACTTTGATGATGGCCTGTAAATAAATATGACATGCCAATGTTTCCTGGTTTACTGCTAGCAACAACTGATATTATTATACAGAATTGTAGTTCATGAATTTAGGACTTAAATGTTTCCCAGTGACATATATTCAGCTCATAAACCAATTTACATTGCAAATCTGTGTTTACTCAGAAGTAAGTCCCACTGTGTTCAGTAACAGAGTGGACTTTTCCTTTCAACAGCTACATAAGAATGGCCAATTGTAAAGTTCAAAAAACCTGTAAGAACGCTTGCTTTGATCTTCATTATCTTCCAGAAACTGAGAGCGTTGAGGATGCAGCTCAAGTTCTTGTGACTGATCTTGAATCAGGCGGGTGGTCTGGGAAGCAAATATTAATTTTTCAGTTGTCAATACAATACTAAAATCAACTCACCTAAACATGTAACAAGGATGGCTAAACTCTACATTTAACCAAGTAGAGTTGTGTGGCAATAAAATGGCCTAGTCCTAAAGGAAGCTTGTCTTTAGCAAAGGTGACAGATTCTTTATTCGTCTTCTTTTTAACTCTGCTGTTGCAGGTGGTGACTATAGAGCAGCTGACATCTCAAAGGTCCAGTCACCATTTCCATTTCCCCCAAATGTTCTGGGCATTACAGGTCATTGTGGGGAGGCAAAATGTTCAGTTGGTGAAGAGGTACAGCTCTTCTCTCTGAAGTAGCATTATTTGACCTAAGAATGCAAGTTCCACAAAGCTATAAAAACTACACACCTTTCAAGTAAATACTTACTACATTAATAGCATCTGGTGCAGGAACCTGAAGTAGATTTGGTTGGTGGTAGCTTGTTGAAAGAGCTTGGGATTCAAGGGTGCTTGAATCTTGAAGCTGCTGTACTGCTGGAAATTGATTTTGCTGACTGTAGCCATCATTAACAGTAAAACCTACCAAAAGACAAATGAGAAAGCTGTATTAGACGTGAGGTTATTGGATTGTTTTGTTTTTTATTATGTATTTTGTGGTTTTATATTGTGATTTTATCCTGTGAAGCACCCTGAGACCTGCAGGTATAGGGTGCTATACAAATTTAATAAAGAACAATTTATTATTATTATTATACAGTACATAACTCACACTTATCCATTACAATGCAAGCAACTCACTTTCTGCAAACTATAACAGCTCAACAGTACGAGTCACCTAGCAAGAAGGGATGTAAGGAAAACCTTGTACCAATTTTTAATCATAGATCCATAGATTTTTAAATCATAGGTTGAACATGCCTTTGCAAATTAATAGATCCTAAAATCCCTGTCCTCCTTGCCATGGAAGGTCAGGGATTTGGAGTCTTGCTGGTAAAAGTTCATGATAGTGGCACCAAAATGATATGGAATTTGTAGAGCTTAATCTTAGGTGTTGCTGAGACAATACAATAGCCAATAGGATCAAACCATCGCTAATAAAGAACAAAACAATGGTAACATGGAAAGACAATAATTATTTCCTCTTCATCTACAAGAAAACAGCAAAAAGAAAAAAGAAACTTTATTGGCATCCAATAAACAGCCACAGCAATGAGGATACTTACCCCCATGTTTGCCTTCAACTATGTTCTCCACAGAACACAATTTGAAGTTTCCTTAAAAAGTCTCAATTAGCTCAGAGCCATTCAAATTCTGAATTTAATGTTATGTGTACATGTGTCTAACAGGTTGACTCAGCTTCCTTTATCTACATTGGTTTCACAAAAATGTAAGACTCAGTACAAACAATAACAACATAAATATTATGCCAAACTAATTCCTATTCCACTATATTTGTGCCTCTTCAAAATGAAGTTATTTGCTCCTCTCATAAAATTTATGTTATACCAGCACTTCACATTGAAAAAAACAGGTTTAACTGAATCTACTGCTTCTCTTTTTTCACGGGAAGAAATGAGTTATACTCTTCTGAAAAACCAAAAAACTCCCTTAAAAGAATCAAGTCTTCAAAAAAAGTCCTGACCCCTATGGTTGTAATTCGTGGGCAATCATTAAATTTTATGCTGAATCTAATTTTTAAACTGTATTTTAATCAACTGTTTGATTGTGTTTTAATGTATTTGATATTAGATGTTAGCCGCCCTGAGCCCGGTCTCAGCCAGAGAGGGCGGGGTATAAATAAAAATTTACTTCCTTCCTTCCAAATGAATTTTAAAATTATAATGTAGTACCTTAGAGATCAACTGAGCAGTTTTAGGTATAAGCTTTTGTGCACATGCACACTTCTTCAGATACTCTGAAACAGAAGTCATCAGACCCTTATATATAATAAGAGGGAGAGGAGGCAATGGGTGATTGGCTAATGGGTATGGTAAGTCTGTTAGTGACCGTTAATGACAGTTGGTCCCACAAGAAAAAGAAAAAGCAAGAGATTTTTAAAGGGACAGTATGTAGAGGACCAAGAATCGCTTTACCCTGTGTAATGGGATAAGAATCCAATATTGCTGTTCAGATCAGGTCTCTCCATAGTTTTCAGTTTAGTGATAAGTTGTAATTCAGCAACTTCTCTTTCAAGTCTATTTCTGAAATTCTTTTGTAATAAGACAGCCAGTTTGAGATCTTGTTCCACCAGGAACAAGACAGAGTTGTTCCACAGGCCTTTGGTCAGGGCGCAGCCTGACTCCCTCCTCTGGCAACCTGCACAGAATTTTGCTTAACAGTTGCCATCAATTTGATTTTAATTAATTTTTATAATGAAATGTTTTTAGAATGTTGGATTATTTGCTTGTTTGATTATTTGATTGTTGTTAGCCGCCCTGAGCCTGGCTTCGGCTGGGGAGGGCGGGATATAAATATTATTATTATTATTATTATTATTATTATTATTATTATTATTTCGAATGTCCTGGGAGACTGAAGTGTTTTCCTACTGGTTTCTCTGTCTCAAGCTCTGGGAGGAAGACCTTTCATAGCCTACAGACAGCCACCTAATCTTAAACTCCTCCTCACCCACAATAATACAGCAACCAAACTTAACATGGAAACTGGTACCAGAGCCTGCAATAAACCCAGATGCCAACTTTGTTGCCACATACACCTGGGTAGTACCATTACCGGCCCCAACAACATCAAACATACCATCTCAGGCCTACTTAATGGCTCATCTTCTAATCTTCTAACATAGTGTACACCATCAAATGCCAGCAGTGCTCTTCAGCTGTCTATTTTGGACAAACAGGCCAAACCTTACACCAAAGGATAAATGGACATAAATCTGACATCCGTAATCACAAGACAGAGAAATCAGCAGGAGAACACTTTAAAATTTATTTTAAAGAACTACAGTACTTGATGTTGGTCTCAATGTTCTTAGCAAGGTGTTCCTCAAATTCTTTTTTTAAGCATCCCTTACACTTGCACTTTTTGCCAAAGTTTATATTCCTTTTTGTTCTCTTCATTTAGACAAGACTTCCATTTTTTGAAATAAGCCACCATGCATCACAACCACTGACTCCATTTCAGAACTATCTACCAGGCAATCCAGAGGAAAAATGAAGGGGAAATGTGTGTGCGTCCTATGGAGCGAAGACGCCATAGCCCCACGACCCTCTCCCGGCTGGAGAGGTGACGCGCGGCTATGGCAGCAGCCTCTCCGCTGCGCCTTTCCGCTGCTCCCCGACCTGCTCTTTGGGGCTGGTGGTGGGCTTCCCCCCGCCAGCCCCAAAGAGCAGGTCAAAAGGAACCTGAAGCCTGGAGAGCGAGAGGGGTTGGTGTGCACCGACCCCTCTCGCTCTCCAGGCTTCCAAGGTAGCCGCCTGAACGCACCTTAAACGGCACCTTGTTTTAGAGCGGGAAAACAAGAGGGGGAAAATTCTCCCCCTCTCTGCGCAGCGCCTCCTGCCGCTTCGCTGAAGGGGCGCTGGGCAGAGAGGGGGAGAATTTTTTTTTCTTGTTCTCCCCCCTCTAAAACAAGGTGCGTCCTATTGTCCGGTGTGTCCTATGGTGCGAAAAATACGGTATATGTTCCTAATGATCAAATTGCCCCCCGCCAGGATCCCTCCACCCCACCCCCCAGAGAAATATCCTCAGCACAAGAGGATAGCTGCTCATCCCCCAAAGAACGAGTCCCTTTCTAAGGAGTTGTTTCCCTTTTCCTCAGTGATGTTCTCCTTCCCTAAGACCCTCCTTCTCCCTGACAGCAGGGGAACTATCATCATGGAAGGACAATGCAAATATAATATCAGACTTTCATTTTCCTATCTTCCGAGTAAATAAACAACTAAGAACAATGAAGCACATATGTAGACAAAGAGAGAGGGTCCATCAAGTTAAACACATGTTTCTATATAAACCTACCTGAGATTTAAAATTTCTGAATGGCTCCAGGAACATCAAATAACCTTCAAAGAATAGGAAATCTGTAGAGAGCATTCCAAGTAAAATAGAAATCTTGTACAATACAGATTTTAAACCATGCTTTGTCTAGCATTACTTAATACCTTACATTTCTATGAGATGAATACTTTATGATAAAGAAGAAAACTTTCCTAAAAGAAAATAATTAAACCTGTAGTTTCACAAATTAGATTGGTTCTGAAACTCCACTCAATCGGTTTCACAAGCACCAACCTTTTTCTGTAGATGTGATGACATTCTGGAATTGCAGTCACTGTGCAGCTGAATACTGTTGAAGCTTTCAAACATTGCAAAAACGTACTCATAGGTCACTTTGAAAAGTATTATTTAGAAATTTACTAACCTTGTGATAATGCTTGCTGATCAAATGATTGCTGTGCTATAGTCTGCTGCTCAAACTGATTCATATTTTCTTGCAGTGCATGTTGGGATGTCACAAATCTATCTGGAAATGAAATGAAATGTGAAAAATGAACATAAGATTTTACTGCAGTCCATTAATTTTCAGCTTTGTATTCTTGTTATAAAAAAGCATGCCTAGGCACTCTGTTGTGATACCCATAACCCAGGTTTAAGGTATCATTTAGCTTCTAGCTGTCACATCTGTTTCTAATACCAATCATGTTCACTGAACGAGCTGCAGCATGGGTCTAATGTGACTTTCTTTCTGCAATGAAAGGAACGTTCACAGAAAGCCTGAAACTCATACTAAGTTGAGATTTGTCCCCAATAAATGATGCATTAATAAGACCATTCATATCACCACTCAGCTACTGCTGCAGCTTTGCACAGTAGACTCACAAAAAAAAAAATCAGGTTCATTAAGCCTAATCACAACATTTAAGGATAGCTGCTAAACAAATTTCCCTTTAAACTGACTTATTTACCAATCTTTTCTACTACATTTACCTTCCTCTTGACCAAGTGGTTGATCAGTCAACTGTGGCCTCAGTTCAGTTTCCTCCGAGTCCACAACCTGCTGCTGGTCCAAATCTAAAATAGTTTCTTGATCTGTTGTGACAGCTTCAGTTTGCTGCAGCTCTTCACTTTCAATCTCAACTTGCATCTGAGTAGAAACATGAATGCTCTGCTGGTCTACTGTTGTATCATCAATTGAAGCAGCTTGCTGGTGCTGTTGCAGCTGTTGTGCAAGCTCATACCTGAAAGAGGAAGACGACAGTTCTGTTGCACTAACAAAATATGAGGTTGACAGTAGGAGCGTCTTTTAACTGTGTGTATATCTAAAAAACCTCAGGATAACAGAATAACTTAGTTTGTATTTGACTACCTTCCTATCTTCCTTCAATCATAGCAAATTTCTGTTCTGTTCACCTGCAACAAAATATTACTTACAAAATGGGCACCATGTTGCTGTCCAAACAGTGAGCTGCAAGGACAACTGGTGGCACTGACACTGTTAGCTGAACACTGAGATGGGTCCTACACTACGTGGAGAAGTCCCAGACCCAACATAGCTACATTTTCCTACTCCACTACCCCAAAAAATACATCTGTCAAGGGTCCTCTGTGCCCCAATATAAAATTGCAAAATAACACTAGACTGGTGACAGGCCCAAGCACTGGACAAAGGGAGATGCTACAGTTGTCCAGCCTAGTGCTTCCCTACCCAGTGATAGGCCTTGAACATGTTTTTTAAAAGTAGTACCAATGTATAACTGCTGGTCAACCTTTGCATGACCAAGCCAAATGCTGACACTATGCCAGGCCTAATCACTCATTCAGAAGTTGGTTAGGAATTCATTATTGGCACACTGAGAAGACCCCTTAAAATTCCCAAACTAAAAAGGTTGGCTGCCCAAGCAGACAGTAGCAATACAAGATCAAGTGCTCGTAGAAAGCACAGTTAAAACGCACGTACCTGTGAGTTTTCATGTGTTTTTTGCAGTTTAATGAGGTTTTGAATGTTTTCTGACAATATGGGCACATATATGGTCGAAGGTCATTATGGATGCCCATATGCCTCCTTAGACTCCCGCCGGTTGTGAAAGCCCCGTTGCATATTAGACACTTGAAAGCTTTCAATCCTGTGTGTGTTCGGATATGTGCTTTCAATACTCCAGCAGACACAAAGCCTCTTCCACACTGAGAACATTTGAATGGTTTCTCACCAGTATGTGATCTTAAAAAATAAATAAATGCCAAAGTGTGACGGACGGAAGAGCAAATGTTCAAGTTCAAGATTATTAATGATCAGCTGGAAGAGGGGCGCTCATATAACTGTTCCCAAATCAGCAAAACTGATTTGTAAGTATTTTATTATACGTTCACAGTAGGACCTACAACAAAATGCTACTGAATGAACTGCTGCTGTTCCAAGTTTCAAGCCATTCCAACCCGCCTCCTCCGCCTTCCCCCACAAAGCATCAGCCAGCGTTTTGTGCCCGCTGAACATGTTTGGTCCTCACTTAACTGTTTTGATGTCTCTTCTCTCCCTTACAGATTTTTTTCTGAAGGGTGTGTGCATGTGTACATGCTTCTGTAAAGCTCTGGGTTCCTCCAATCCTACTAGTATGTTCCTACTATGCATAGATGGTGCCATACAAATAAGTACTTGGAGAATGAGTTTGTTATTAGTATATAGTCATACTAAATTACATTATAACTGGGTTTTTTAATATATAAACCTAAAAGTAATTATTTATTCTTCAGCTATAATTATTTCCAGTTACAGGGTTGAACCCATAAATTTGTTACTACCTAGCCCAAGTTATAAACATGATGCTGTACTTTTATAAATTATTTTATCACTACTGCTGATTGTTAAGGAAGAATCAGTCGTTCAAAGGGAGTAGGGTGGAATAAGATAGGCATAATGCATCATGATTTGGGGGGATCTAAACTTAGGGGTGCTGAGCACCAGCGTACAATAAAATTATATGATGCAATAATTACATTATTATACCATCTATTTATTTTAATATATTTATCTAATTTGGGTATACAGGGCACCTCACTATTCGCAGGACAAAGTCAGCACTATTTAGGGAAGTGAAGATTCCCTCTTAATCTCACAAAGAAAAAAAATTACACTCTCCCACAGCTCTGTATTTTGTGCTTTCTAAACCTTAATGTTCTATGCCTTTGGAACGAAGGTGAAACAGCAAGTATATTGGCAGTATAGCAGCACAGGACAGATGTGAGAATACAGAGAAAGAACTATTTCCTGTTCTTTAATTTTTAGAACATTCTCTCAGCCACCCACATCTTTGCTCTGGAATTTACCGTATATGCTGTTTAAGATGGCAAGACTTTTTATATGCTCTATGACAGTAATAACATTTATATGGCCTATCCGCTTCATTCACAAAATTATTATTGAAGTAATTTTGGAAGAACTGGCTATTTCTTGGGATTGGCTGGATAAGACCTGTATAGAGAAGGAAAGAAAAAGACGGATCAAACTGAGACAGTTTCAAATACTAAAACAATTGTAACACCTAACAGCCGCTGTTTTCAAATTGTCATGCTCTTAGCTTAATAAACTGAGATATGGACAAACTTCAGCTGCCCACAACTGCTTTACTCTTCACATGAATGGTGAAGCATGTCAGGAACCACACTTCCTATGGTTAAGGGCTTCCAAAACAGCCAGAATACTGCAGCCATCTTTAAATCATGGCTTCGTGTTCTAGCTTGCTTAGAAGTAATTAACCATAATTCCCAGTCTGAATGCTCTGGTTAACTGAGGCTTCCTGGCTTGATTATGTGTTTATAAGAAGGGAAGAGTAACATAGTTGCATGCAGGTGCCTGACCTTTGTACCTATCTCAGCATATTAAGCCAAGATCCTGCTTGTCCAAATACAGCCATATTCTTTCTCCTAAATGAAATGAATTATAAATAAAATGTAATTATTGTAATTATACCCTTCCTTCCACTTCATATGGAGAAAAGAAGACACTACTGTTACTTTAGCTTATGTGAAGGTTAAAACTTAAAACTCTCTTTAAAGCCTTAAATATATTCCTGTGTGTCTAAGGAAATGTTTTCCTTTTTTAAATGAACAAACTAGCTATCAGAAGGTATCAGCTTAATTTTGCAAAGACCTGGTAGTTATTTACACTATGCTATTTAAAATCTCAGGTGACCAACAGGCTGAGAACAACTATGCTGAAAATGTAGAATATTTCTTTGCTTGTATATCTTCCCTGCATGAAATTTTAAAAACTACTACGTATCATCTTTCAGCTTTTCACACAATTAAAGGTAAAAGGTAAAGGTACCCCTGCCCGTACGGGCCAGTCTTGCCAGACTCTAGGGTTGTGCGCTCATCTCACTCTATAGACCGGGAGCCAGCGCTGTCCGCAGACACTTCCGGGTCACGTGGCCAGCGTGACAAGCTGCATCTGGCGAGCCAGCACAGCACACGGAACGCCGTTTACCTTCCCGCTGGTAAGCGGTCCCTATTTATCTACTTGCACCCGGGGGTGCTTTCGAACTGCTAGGTTGGCAGGCGCTGGGACCAAACGACGGGAGCGCACCCCGCTGCGGGGATTCGAACCGCCGACCTTTCGATCGGCAAGTCCTAGGCGCTGAGGCTTTAACCCACAGCGCCACCCGCGTCCCTTTTCACACAATTACAGGCATACAAATCTGATTTGTTCCATGAACTACATACTGAGCTTGTGTTATCAGTGTAATGCTGCAAGTCATGATAACTGCATTACTGCAGCAGACACTGTGCTCTATCCAAAATGTTTCTTTAACTGAATCAATGGCTCAGAGGACTACAAAGTAAGCTACATGCCTAATTACATAACAGCCTTCACATTAATGACCATCAAAACGCAATCAACAAGCGTTTTCCTCAGGCATCTCTTTGGTCAACTGGGAATCCTGGTTTTTAGTTTTATTCTATAACTAAAAAGTAAGACTTTATGCAAGCAAATCATACTGTGCACACTTTACCTAAATCTGTGATGAGTATAGGTTCTTGCAAAGGGATATCAGGTACTGGAACATTCGTCTTTCCTGTACGAAACTTTGCAGGTTTACGCTGATGCCTCATCTTTCTTAGTTCCGTGTGTTTAAAATGAGAGGCAATGTGTGTCTTTCTGTGACCAGAAGTTCGGAACTTTTTATCACAGTGTGGGCAAGCAAAAGGTCTAATACCTAAAAAAAAGAATAGCATATTATGTGTTTAATATTCTACAGCTTCGAAAGCAAGACAAAAGGGTAAATGTATTTCTTGACCTCATCTAGAAACTTTCCCCTTTACAGCCTCTATACATAATTCAGCATGTGAAATATGTCTGTGCGATAAAGTCTGTGCGAAATAAAGTCTGTGAGATACTGATGTCCTACCAGTGTAGGACACTGAGTTCATATGCAATATTTGGACTTGCACACCTCTTCCTGCTCCTCTTCCATGCTCCAAAACATTTACTACCCAATCCAGCTCTACCTAAACAAAGCTAAATGAGATGAGTTACACCTGACCGTGGGTGGCAATATACATCCAAAAGCAACATAGTACAGCACTGGCAATATCCACATTTAAATAATATTGCACATGTTAAAAGATAAATGTAAAGGTACTCCTGCCCGTACGGACCAGTCTTGACAGACTCTAGGGTTGTGCGCTCATCTCACTCTATAGGCCGGGAGCCAGCGCTGTCCGCAGACACTTCTGGGTCACGTGGCCAGCGTCACGAAGCTGCTCTGGCGAGCCAGAGCCGCACACGGAAACGCCGTTTACCTTCCCGCTAGTAAGCGGTCCCTATTTATGTACTTGCACCCGAGGGTGCTTTCGAACTGCTAGGTTGGCAGGCACTGGGACCGAGCAACGGGAGCGCACCCCGCTGCGGGGATTCGAACCGCCGACCATGCGATCGGCAAGTCCTAGGCGCTGAGGTTTTACCCACAGCGCCACCCACGTCCCTTATTGCACATGTTACAGGATGCTTATTCAAATCACATCTTAAAGTCAGCTACTGCCCCAGTCAAACACTGACAAAAGTAAGTATAACCAATCTGTGGTGGAACACCAAGATTTCATCCATCCATCTGTCTTTCCACCACATGTTATCCATACATAACATGGAATATAAAGTCCATCTATAGTCTCAATTTTGTCATTTAAGGATCATGCATTATTGGGCTAATACATGTGAAACTTAAGGTGAAAATCACTTGACCATCAGTTACATATTACAGCCAAAACCAATGAAGAATTTTACTTTTATGGCATCTTAAGGACTAGTAAATTAGAGGATAAGCAAAAACAAAGTTCTGTTGTATTTTCTGTAAAAGAATAACATGGCAACTCTTCTGTCAAATATTATGAACAGTGCATGAAGGCAATGTGGGCTGAGTCAATATAATTTCACTGCCTCGCCCTGCTTTGGGTAAAATAGACATGCAGATGAAGCTCCTGACATAAAAAAAAAGATTTTTTTTACATCCCTTGCTAAAGTGAGAACTTGGCAAAATTTCAAACCTGGAAGTCAAAAGTTTTTCATATTACTGATTAAAACTGTAAAAAAAAAAAAAACTGGGGGAAAAAATATTTTCAGATTCCTGCAAATTAATCAGATAAAATGTCTTGCATGTAAAAGGCACATAAGCAACTTTCAGTACGACTTTCTTAGTCCTAAGGAAGTTCTCTCAATATTAGGAAAAGATAAATGTGACAACTTACCTGTATGTAAGCGAATATGCACTTTTAAACTTCCTGAGGTAGAAAAGCTCTTCATACAGTACTGGCACTTAAAAGCCTTAATGCCGGTATGTGTTTTAATGTGTGCTGTGAGAGTGCTCTTCACAGCAAAGGCCCGGAAACACTGCGGACATTTGAATGGCTTTTCATGAGTGTGAATGCGGATGTGTCTCACTAGATCACTGGGCTTTTTAAATTCTTTAGAACAATACGGACAAATATGCCATCGTATTCCGTTTTCCTCACGTATGGTACCTGAAATATAATTTTAGAGATCAAAGAAGTACTTGCTTTACTACTTAAAATACTATTAATACAACAGTCTCAGAAAGAGAAGTCAGAATTTGAAAAGGAGACTCAATATTAAATTATGTTAACAAAGTGAAGACATCTTCCATTTCCCTTTAGTCACGGCTCTTCTCAGATTTAAACAAAATTGTAAGTACAAGAAACCAGCTTTAATCACAATATTAGATTAAAATAAAACAAGCAACGGGAAATAAATGGAACTAGATTATACAGTGAGGTTTTATTTAAACTGATCAACTGCCCTAAATAAATTCTATTGGAAAAATGTATTCATTAAGAGAAGATGTTTAATATATTTGGAAAGAGTAGAATATACAAGTAGCACTGTTTTTTATGGGTAAGATAGTTTAAGGTGTCATAACTCTCCTCAAAAGTGGCAAACAGAGGGGAATTGACTGAAGGGCATGTGTCCTGCACAGGTAAGATTTTAACGGTTCCATTAATATGCTTAGTTTTAGAACGTAAGATGGAAATGGGAATTGGTTTTAGAAACTAAGAAAAGGTCTGGCCAGAGGACTAGCCTGTAAGTTAATAACTACAAGGAATACAGTCTTGACTAAGAGTTAAAAAGTAAACACCTCTAAGAGATGTTTGGTGATTATATTTACTTTACAATGGGGAGGTGTGTGGCAGCCCTAAGGAGGACATGAGACCTACTGGACCTCACCAGCTAAAAATAGTCTGTCAGTTGTCACTGAGAATGTCAGGCTTAAGAACATGGGAACTGAGGTTACAATGGGTCTGAATCCTTTGCTACAACACCACAAGGAAAAGGATTGTGATAAATGTGATTGTAAACACTCTCGTTGCTAAAACTAGGGTATTATGTACTCCAGGTATCTTAAATATTCTGTCTGCTTAACCTATCTGCCTGAATATCATCCATTCCCTTCAATGTGAAGAGAACATTAAGAGTTATTTGTTCTGCACAGTGCAGGAATTAGCTAACCTTCTCATGGAAAAAGGGAGATTGGAATTTTTCTAGCCAGCAAGTTAGGGTGCCCAAGTTTTGGGAATATTGGGATTAGAGTCGTGTCTGGTTATGAGGAGTTAGTCCCTGGTACACATTGGCAAGACCAGGAACCCAGAAAGTGATCAACTCACCCCCTCCTGGACTTCTAGGAGAAGGGGACTAAGTTTACAAGACTGGTAAACTACACACAACCTCATATTTTCACCCATCTAATCTTCCACCCAATTCTCCAAGAGGACAAGGGATTGGGCTCCAATGAGGAAGCAGAAATTGCATCCTAGTCTAATCCCCAGACAAGTCGTTTTCAAAGAACCTGACTCCTAGTGAATTGAAAGGACCCAGTATCTGTTCCACGGGATGGTGACAAGAAGGAAAAATGGATGTGATAAACAATAATAAATGGTATTATATAGTGAACAATTTCATTATTACCAGGTAGAAACTGGGATTTTTTCTTCAGAACTCTTTTTTCCTTTTTCTCTACTTTTTCTGGATTTTCTTGCTCTTTAATTGGTTCTGGATTGCTAGTGTTGACTTGATTCTGAACTTCTGCATTTTCATCCTGACTTGAAGCGGTCTTGTTTTCATTGCAGTCTGCATTTGTTGAGACTGGGATTGAAGACAGCCCACTGTTTTCCAAGGCTTGCTAAGACAAACATAATGAATTAAACTGAGTGCATGATTCATAAATATGTGACCAAAGGTTTTGGCAAGAATGCAATAAGTCAACTATACAAAGAATTATATTTTGACTATTTTGAAGTCTTCAGATAACTTTTTTTTTTACTTGTCACTTGTTATATTAGAAGCAATATTTAGAATCTAACAAATGCAGCACCCTCTCTTTCAGAAAATCAGAGCAGAACTAACAATTTCAATCCATTACCCCATGGAATTTTGTCAAACTAGAGGAACATTCTCTGTTTGCAAAAAGCTACAGCTTTACCAGGTTTAATTAGCGCTGCTTTTTTAAAAGAAAAATTGTCATATAATGCCACTATTTTAAAAAACAAAATTCCTACATTTACCTCTTTTTTTATTAAAGCTGACAGCTCTGGACACGGAAGAATGGAGAATGAAGCTCACTGGAAGAAGTACTTAGCAGTTGCTATTGCCATTCCTTCAAGAATGCTCAACACTAGGGACAGAGGAGTCTTGCAGCAAGCAGTAATTTTCTATGTTTACCTCAGCTACTGGGAATCAAACACAGCAAACACTAGGGCAGAGATGGGAAGCCTTTCAGATGTTGTAGATCTACGATTCCCATTACCAGGTCATTGACCATGCTGGCTGGAACAGATGGGAGCTGAAGTCTAACAACTGGAGGACCATCCACTCCTTTATTGCTGTGTTAGGATGAAAGCAGTCATGGACCGCTCACCATAGCCTAATGTATCTAGTACTCTTTTCTCCACATGTGACTCTTCTCAGCTCCCAGCACAATCTAGCAGGGTGAAGTTAGAGGTGATTTGATGCAGTATACGGAAGACTGTTGTTTCCTCCACCCCACCCAGCCTTCTAAATTTTAGGAAAGAGTAGGTAAGGTTCCAAAATAGTTTTTTACCCTACCTGCAAAATGTCTCTGTTTATTCCCACAGCCATACTGAGTTGCTGACCAGGTTGCTGAGACTGATTATTTTCCACTGGCTCTGACAACTCAAGCAGTTGCTGAATGACGTCAGTTACAGACTGCTGACCTTGATGTCCTGCCACTGAAGTTACTGGATTTTCTGTCTGTTGACAAAAGAGATGTCGTATTAAATATACAAATGTCATTTGTAAAGGAATTAAACAATACAAAACATTTGGAATGTAACTGTTTGCTGTTGTTTTTTACAGGACTGGCCTACTTATGTACTGTACAGTAATCCCTATATTAAGAGCAAGTATGTCAAAAGTGTCATTCATGAATAGCATTCAGAAACAAATGAAAAACCAGTGTGGATCATACAACAACCGAGTAAATACTCCAACAAACTGTTATCAGTCAGAAAAGGTTTGGTTATAAATGAAAGTTTGTAGAATGCTCATAAGAGGATTGAAGCTTTGCATGATACTGATCTGGCTGTAACTTGTGTTAATGAAAGAAGTGAAATTAAGACTGTACAAATAACCCTGTTGTCTTAAAATCACGCTATGGAGGCTCAACCATTTACTCTCTGGACGTAAGCTGGATCACTATGAAAAAGGTTTCAAAAGTTCTAGTTCAACTACCACTATGAATGCACTGATGAACTTCAAGAAACTTGGGCTACCAAGAAAAATGCACATATGGTCCCCCCCCAAGGATGTACATTAATGAATAATGAGCCTTAATTTATTACCCTATGTAAACGTCAAATCTGAAAGACCAGTTCATTTCTAACTACACAATATCTGGAATAATGAGAAAGTATGAAACTGAACTTGCAAGCCAAGAATTTCCAAGGTACTGCAACAATAACATCCAGCATTCATTTCTGTTGTGCATTCATATTCACATGCTCTTCCCCTTTGGGAACCAATTTACCCGCCAACTGGTTAAATATTTGCTGGAAAAGTGCAAAATATAGAAATATATATAAATAAAGTAACTATGAAAGAGGCAATAAGATATCAATTTACAGGTCTAATTTAAATTATAAAATTAACCTTCTGTAAGGGGACACACACACAAAAAAAGGTCCAAGACTTTCAAAGAGGGCAGATGCATCTATTTTGAACATCTATTTATTAAATATTTTTCAATAAGCAGGGTGGATAAAAATCATTGATTATTATTTTTTAAATCAGATTTTTAAAATAAAATGTGTTGGGAGGAAAAATCTTTCTAAAGATAATTTTCTATTTAAGTTACGTTATAGTCCAGAGGCTATTCATCCAGAAATAAGGATTTGTTTTTCATGTGTGCTAAAACTCAGTCTAAGTTTTTTTTTTAAAAAAAACAACAACCAAAAAACATTTAAACACATCAGTTAACAAACATGGATATATAAGCTATAATGTTATTGCTTTAGTTAAATAGTTTAAATTGTAATTAAGGAAATGATTATTTTTCTCCTTCCAATAAAGTACAGCAGAAAAGTTGTCCAAATATGAAGTTAACTTATTAAACCTCACCATAATTTCATAATTATCTATGTATTTCTAACAGTATAACCAAATCAGTAATTTTTGATATAAATGTAAAAACTACTCTGAAAATTTATTATTCCAAAAATGAAACCTTCCTCTGGTTGTAAATATTAAGATTACATCAGCAAGAATGAGTCTTTCTGTAAAAAAATTGATTTAAATCAAGTCTTACTGACTAGTGATTTAAACTGTGATTTAAAGCAATTTGATTTAAATCAAGTTCACCCTATCAGTAAGTATTAAAAAGCTAGCAATAGCAATGCTTTTCTACTTTCACACCCAGCACACTGGCCCCATTCCAGAGATGCTCTTATATAATCTTAGCTACTTTACATGAGCATCAACCTCTTATTTCACCAATGCACACACCCAACATTCCTGAGGTCTGTGAGCCTTTTCCAGGATATGAGCCTTTGGTGGCAGGCCCTGTTCTGTGATGCTCCTTGCCAGTAGAGGTTCAGCAGAAGTTATCTGTTTTCGTTTAGATGTCTTTCAAAAGCTATATTGTTTAGACAGAACTTTGCAACATTTCTTTCTTTTTTTACTGACAAGTATTTATTGATGTTATTATAGCCTTGTTTACCACCATGCTATATTTTTATGGAAGTGTGGTATATACATTTTAAAGTAAATAAATAAAAAACTGCATATAATACTGCCTCTGACAGCATTAGCCACCTATTTAGGTTTGGATTCAGCCCTCTTCCATGAGGGAATCGCCCTCATTGTGTGACTGCATGCACCATGCAAGTGCACTCTTTGCGAACCCTGGCAATAGGATCGTGACATTCTTTTCCCACTGAATTATCATCCCCCATTCTTGCAAGCTGCACAAAAATTACCCTTACAAATGATTAAAATAGGGTCCTAAGGTGGAAACGCACAGCATAAAGTTCTTAAAGTCTCTAAAGTAGTTTGCAACACCTTTGAACTGTTTTATGGAGGTGTAATAAAATTTGTAGCACAATCCAAAGATGTTGAAAATTTTGCAAGATATGTTTTACCATAACAATGCAACACAATTAAGCTAAGAATTAGAATACTCACATTCTTCCATTTATTATCAACAGGCTGTAGCAAATTAACTGTTGCTAAAGTCAGAGGCTGAGCCACAGAAACCTATGAAAAAAGAATAGAAGCATTAACTGTACAAAAATAAAATATGCAAATCTAAAATGTTATACTGCCACTGCCAATTAAGATCAAGCAAAACAGTATGCTTTTTTTTAAAAAAAAGTATTCAATTATACAGAAAAACATATTCTTAGATCATATTTTTTAATTTACACAGCTACTTCAGTTGTATTATTTTTCTAGCAATTAAGATACAAAACCCTGATTTTCCTCTTTAGCATATTCCTGATTACTGGATATAAGTGGCACTTAAATGAATAAGGGCAACTGCTGGTAACTAATCTATTAAAACTCAAGCAAGATAATGGCTAATCAAATTAAAGTATACACTTAGCTGTTTCCTTTTATTTTAGCCACAAGGACATTACTGCATAAAATTGGCTTTGTTAATTTTTTGGATTCACAATGTTCTTTTCTTTAAATTTGTTTCCTTAAGGGGACAGTTTATGTCAAAATCCACCACAATGACCAGTTTAAGATGCAGCAGATCTCAGACTCAACCAGGCCCTAAAAGGGGTGTGGCAGGGGCAGGACCAGAGAGAAGGGTTAGGCTGCATCCTAAGCCCATTCAGCTCAGTCACACGACCTGGCAAACCAGCATGGAACACTAGTTTAAATAATTGATTTCCCTCTGCCAGGCTTCAGTACAGCCAAAGCAGTAGCCCCGCTGCTGAATGGGGTTTGGATCTGGTGTAACTTTGCACTGGCTTTGTTTGGGACCAGTTTTTAGTGCACAGGATTTCTCCCTAAGTGCATTTTAGCTAGAAAGGAAGAAATATTCGGCATCTGACATGAATATTAAAGAGAAAGGCAATGTGTGACTTTAACACAATAGTCTGAGCACTGTATTGAATCACAACTATGATTTAACATGAACAAGCAGAATGATAATGCATGGTACTCAAAAGCCCCCACTGTATTCCTCCACTGTTCCTTGCTTTAGCACACCGGAAGGTAAGGGAAACAAACCACCATCTGGCTTTGTGTTATATGAGAAACAATGCTCATGATTTGCTTCTCACCAAACCAAACCACAAGCAGAAACCAGTTTGTTTGGGGCTTACCACTTAGTTTGTTTGCAAGAAACAAGCCACAAGTGGTATGTCTGTACATCATGAAGCCAACCTCCAGTCTGTTCTTTCCTTGGCACACAAAAGGAGTAGCAGAGGAACACAGAAGTGACAACTGAGCAGCATGCGAAACCATTAATTTCAGAGGGACCTAAAGGAAATAATTCTTGCTGGATTTTGTCTCACCTAGAAGGAAGTGTGATGACATATCTCACACATACACAAACAGAATATTTATCTCAAAGAGCAAAGACATTGGGAGCCTGCTTCCCTTTACCAAAAGAGATGAGAATGTAAAGGTTACCGTTGTCAAGGGAGATGTTTCTGTAGTAGAACTCGTTGTATTCTGTGTGCTACTCATATGCATCTTGCTGATATGAGTATTTAAGCTGCCTAAACTTTTGAAGATACAACTACATTCTGTACAGTTATATGTAGGGCCATTCTTCACCTTTAGGAACAAAAGAGAAGAGGAATGCTTAGTATTAAAACTTTGCAATTACAACTACAACAAACTATAGCCAGTATCTCCTTAGCCCTGTTTTATTCCCCAGCTGACAGAGCAGTAAAATTTGCATTACAGATGAACTCAAGGCATTAAAGATCTGAAAAAGCCCAGCCATATTATTAAGCATTGTGCATGTCATAATTATCTCCACTCACCAAATGAACACTATCTTCCACCCTAAAAATGGAAAACTCAATGAACCACGAATAACAATGTCAATGGGCTTGCTTGTTTGGTAGCTGAAACTAAGTAAATTAATTTGTACCTCATATAAATGCTGTGATTAAAATGGGAGGGGGGTCATAAAATACAAGCAGGAAAGTGTCAGATTGGAGATGGAGCCACCTGGGAGGTAGGAGCAGGGAAGTGTAGCACAAAGAGAATGGCAGCTCAAATCAAAATAGGACAAAAAAGATGATTCAACATTCTATAAAACCTATTAAGTTTGAATAGTGATGAGACTTCCATCCAGCTTGTGTCAGAGTGGCTCAGAAAGTAAGCTCAATTACTTAACTCCCACAACTGGAAATAGCTCAGCTTCTTTTCAAAGCCAATACAACTTTTGAAGTCAGAATCACATTTTGAAGGACCACAGGAAACCTACTTCATGGGAGAGGGAAAAGATCGGAACTTCCACTTTCTCACTCCTGCTCTAGAGTGCTCCAACCCTGCTACCCCGGACAGTCAAGTATTGTTTAAATTTCAAAGTGGAGAAGGGTTCAGGTGTGACTATGTAAGTAAGGAATTCTTTCTAACTTGGCCTTTAATCTAAGGAGAATGATTTGGGAACCTTGCAATGCTCAGCTCTTCTTTGAGATAAAAACTTCAAACTTCTCAAGCTTATTCAGGCCACAAATGAAAAACATTGCTAGCATCTCTACTTTTGCCCTAAAATAGCTCTTTACCAGGGGAGTATTAGTTTAGTGAACAACTGTTTTTGTGTGCTCCAGAAGGAGCTATATAATTTTTTCTGCCACAGCTGATATCAAGCACTATTACCAGTGACATTTCACAGATGGTTTTTTTGGAACTCATACTGCCTCTGCCCTTTGTACACTTTTCACGCTTAAATCACCATCCCCTTTCAATGGAACACCTCCTCATCTGATCCTTTCTGAACTCTGCCATTATCACTGCTATTTTACTATTATCATCCACCAATATTTCTAACTACGATACCCCCTAGTAGGCTGCTCAGAAATCAGGCAGAGCGAGTCCTTCTCCTCTCCCATCTGGAAGAGGTTGATGAAAATAGGGTGACTGTGAAGACAATATGGAATCTAACAGACAAGGGGGCAAGTAATGATAGCTGTTAGTGGCTGCACTGAAGGGGCAAAAGGGGGAAGGGGCAGGTGTAAAAACAATGTAAGGGGGGGGGGATTTCCTCCCTTCCCCAGAAAGCAAGAACTTCTCATGAAAGAAGTCAAAAACTTGACTGAAAATTATCTACTACAATTCCATGGAAATCTATAGATGCATCGAAAACAAAAGAAACCAAATGTTTTTCTTCCAACTAGTAATAGACCATAAAATGAATGTTTCAGAAATTGCAGGCATTGAATATAGATGAAGATGTTAATTCAGGACCTGTTGCCATTTAAAGTGTGTTGCCAATAACAGAAATGAGCTGTGCTATTTACCTCTGAATGAACTCTCTGAATATGTGATTGAAGATTGCCTTTCTGAGAAAAGGCTGCAGGACAAAAGGCACAGGCATGGGGTTTTTCACCGGTGTGTTTAATCATATGGGTTTGCAATGCCCCCTTCTGATTAAATGCTTTTCCACATTCACTACATTTAAATGGCCTTTCACCTAACAAAAATAAAATTATATTTATACACACACATAAAACAGAAATATGAGTTTTCATTGGTAACAATTTCTAAATGCATTTGGCGTAAAACAGTACAGTAAAACAGAGCAATGATTACAATACTCTACTGGAAAACCGTATTTTTCCCCTCTAGCAAACATTTGTAGATAAAATAGCCCCCTAAACATTGTAATTTTTTGTCTGATCATCCTTCTCAACTATACATCAATAAGTATCATATTGCTTTGTATACTTATTAGCCCATCAATAAAAAGTACTTATTTAGAGAATGGCCCCACCAACTTTTTCTGCATGAACAGTCCTGGAGACTTCCAAGACACACTTATATCAGCTTTCAGAATCTGCATATGCACACACAGTGCTACTGTAAAGCTGGGCTTGAAGTAGCAATGGGAAGTCCTCCATATACTCCATCCAGTACAGCATGAAGCTCCATTACTCAATGCACACATTGTCTGTAGCTGGACTGTGTATGGAGCAGGGCTGTGACAAGATCATGAGGAAGGGAAGGGTCAATCACATAACTCACAATCCTGTGGAGAACCGAGTAAATGAGGGGCTCATGCGTCTATTAAACCACAACTAAGAAATACTTGATTACATACCAAGTACTTAAATAACTAAAAATGGAACTCTTCAAGGCAAATAAACAAACTGAGCATATATCAAGGCTCCATTTGGTCCCAGAGACATTCCTCTCAGCAAATAAAGGAAGAGAGCAGGGCAGCATTGCTACTTCGTAAGTTTGGAGAATGGAAAGGATGTTCTGCCCGTTTGGTGGGAGGAGGGTTGCCTGCTTGTTTTTTTGTGTGAGCAGGGATGATTTGGGGAGGTGAATGTGGTTTTTGCCTTTTGAGGAGATGTTTTGCTTGTTTCTTAAAAGACGATATTAGTTTGTAACTTTTTGAGAGGCATTTGGGGTTTTTTCCTGTTAGTGTGGACTTTGGCGTGGATCAGCAAGTTTTGCTTCTCTGTGACTTTTAGGGTAGACAACAGGGGTCTTGCCTATTTGTCACTTGGATGAGCTGGGCTTTTTAATGCTGGGAGGCCTTTGCCTGTTTTTTGTGTCTTTTGAGGGCAGATGTATTTCTCTCAGGTTCTGTACTTTCTTGTGCTTTGTGGAGGCAAATATGCAGTATGAGATTTGGGAACCAAACCAAACGTCTGCTAATTGATGGAGAAGACTATTGCCAACTATTTGCATAGGGACTGCTTTGAAAAGCCATAACCAACAAAATACCTGGGGTCATTTTCAAGCCAATCTAAAGTGAGCTGTAGGAGCTTGCATCTCTCTTACATTGATTTAAACATCTAACTCCTCAATATATACTTAAGTCCTGAAAATCGAATATATTTCATGGGGTGGTAGTGGAGGGACTGAAATAGTTAATTCTTAAATTAGGGCTAAGGCTGACCTCTTGTGGCCATTTTCTACATTTCACATATAACAAGGGGGTCCTTGTAAAACTATTATTCCGTATTTGAGAATTAAATTTACTTTCATTAAAATTATTTAATACACATTAATGGGCAAAATGTTTGATAGTTAGGGTCATACCAAATATCAGAATACTAATTAAAGCTTATCCACACAGAATTTCAATATATACATGCCATACGGTCTAAAATGATTGCATTAAGCTTGCCTGCCAATATGCATCAGAAGCCAGCTTGAGAGAATAAATGCCAAGGGAAAGAGGATGAAAATTTAAGTTAAAAGGTCAACAAAACTTGAAGAGACAGGAGCAAGCTGTTCACCCAGAAACAGCTGTTCATTATTCCATTCAGTAACATGAGTGGGAAACTGCAAGGTTATTTCAGTAAAACTTGACACAAGCAAATTGATGTATTTGAGTCAGTTCACATGGCCCAGGTTGTACAGGCTGTACACATAGCACAGGACAACACTGAACCTTGAACATCTAATATTTTGTGCATTGCTCCCTTTCCGAATAAAACTTGAAAACTGGCACCTACTACAAGCAGACCCCATTCATATAATTTGTATAGCCATACAGCAATTTATGCTCCTAAGTCCCATTTCACACTGAGGGAGCAATCCTATACACTAAAAGCTGTCATAACACAAGCCAGTGTAAGTTAAACCAGTGTAATGATCCACCAGACAATTGAGCCACCTTATGCCTGGTAGCGAGAAAGCAAGCCTTCAAAATAGTGTTTGAGTTAACGCCACCCTTTTTAACTTACACCAGGTTGCCAAGTCATGTGACTGAGCTGAACCTGCTTAACATCCAGCCTAATTCAGGTCCCATCACATCCCTTTTTTAGGGCTTACACCAGCTTAAGGTCTGCCTGGCTAGGACTCAGTCCACTGGATCCCAGCTGAGCCGAAGATGAGAGAGTTAAGTTGGCATAGCTTGAGCTATGTTCTGAACCTCCCAACTCAGCTGGAGATCTTCTTTCGTGAATTAGCATCAACAGTTGTAAGTAATTCAATTCTCCTATTTAACTAAAAAGTTTATGTAGAGAAGCAAAAGCAAGCAGTGTGTGTTCATTAGGTTATCTGAAGTCTATACACATTTTCAAATATACATCTCTGTGGATTTATTCACCTTACCTGTGTGTATTCGAACATGCCGTGTTAACTGACTTGGTTTCTGGAAAGTCTTTCCACAGTGTGGACATGAATATGTAAACCCACTTCTGTCAATATTTCTGTTGTAGGACCTGCTGTTTGATACCCTGTAGACATATATTAAGTAGTTAAATATTATGGTGAATTCAATTGCAATGTTATCACCACATTTGAAAGGTAAACAGATTACCATCATTATCCCAACTAATTCTGGTTCTACAGAGAATTGGAATTAGAAATGAAGGCCAGGTATACAGTATTGTAGATGCTTTACCGGTAACAATACAGTGGTACCTCTAGATACGAACAGGATCCGTTCCAGAGCCCCATTCGCATCTAGAAGCAAACGTAACTAGTGATGGCACGTCTGCGCGCGTTGCTTTTCGCTGCTTCTGCGCGTGGCATCATTTTGAGCATCTGCGAATGCAGCGAAACCCGGAAGTAACACGCTCTGTTACTTCCGGGTTGCCGCGGAGCGCAATTCGAACGCGCTCAACTCGAAGCGCATTCAAGCCGAGGTATGACTGTACAGGGCAAACCATAATTATGGCTTCATTACAAACTTTCCAAGCTGAATCCGTATCAAACACAGACAACAAAAGAAACCCAGTAGGCACTCAATGATTACTGTCAAACACACTGCAGCTATCTCCTGATTAATGAAGCCGTGAACTTTTAAATGAACAACTTGGGAGCAATTTACCTATGAGATTGCCTTACCCCACATATGCCCTATCAACAACCTCCAACTGGCAGCATTGGCACTATTACAGAAGCCACATCATACCTGCTCCGCATTTGTATGGACTTGATCATTTCGTGTGGCAGCTCCTAAACTTTGGAACTTCTTGCCTATTGAGATCATGCAGGCACCTTCACTGTACTTTTTCCAGTGACAGCTAAACATATTCTTGTTTAGGCAAGTCCACCCACATGCTTAGAAAGTTGAGGTTATTTTAATCTGTTTTAGTATTTTAACTTTTCTATGTTTTAAAAGTTTGGTGCTGGTTTTTTTCTTGGTATTACTATTTTATCTTTCGTAAACTGCTTTGAGGTTTTTTACAATCAAGAGGTGTATAAATTTTATGAAATAAATAAATACCATGAATACAAGTGCTTATAAAAACTTAAGATGGGTGCTTGCCATCTCACACATGGAATATGATGTCAGATAGGTCATGTGCACAGTATAAAAATGCAAATATATATGTGTACTTCTTGTTTCAAAAGTACACGTACACACACTCCTTCATAATCCTACACCTTAGGCACAGCAGAAACGTATGTACAGAATTTCCACAAGTGGGATTGAGTGGGCAGCACTAAAGCAGCTTAACATCTAAAATTAAGTCAGAGTATTAGTTATAAACAGCTCCCTGTTACTGAATTGATGTTCTGCTTTCCTACATAATTTTTACTTTTGCTCATTTATCTTCCTCCACAGTATTCTTGCCAATCAAAATGCCTGAATTATCTGCGTGAAATAAAATATTCCGGACATGTTTAGCAGAGTTTAAGCAACAATACAAAAAGTCACTTGAATTAACGAAGGAAGGATGCATAACAAAACCCTGTCAGCTTTACTAACTGTTGTGCTTCACATGGAACTTCACCTAGGCATAAGGATGATGTTTCATGGTAATAGCTACCCAAGTTAAGATATCAGCGTGAAATCTGGTTGGCCTACTTTTGCTTATGGGTGTTCATCCTAGAGCTTCTGAGGAAGGCAAGCATGATGGGTCAGCCAGAGAAGTTACTGAGCTTTTAACCTACTTGTTGTTTAGTCATTTAGCTATTCTCACCTTATTTTGTAATGAGTTTTCATGTGCTCCTTTAGTTGGGAAGATGTTTCAACCTCTTTCTTACAGGTTTTACAGATATGGGTTTTGCTTCCAGACAATTCTTGACGGTGTTCTTCCATGTGTAAGGCCAGCTGGCTCTGCAAAGTAAACTCATCTCCACACTCTGAACATATAAGATTCTGCAAAGATAGTAAACTGGTTTGATTCTTTTCTAAAACAGCATAAAAATACATTACTTTATAATAACATATCATCACTTTAAGCATTTTCAATCCTTGAAAATTTGAAAAATTGACTATAACATTTGAAAAATTGACTATAACAATCTGGGATCAGGGTCACACATACGTCAAAAAATCCTTGGTGGAATTTATTAAGCATGACACAATTTGCAAGTCAAAAAAAAGTTCCCTACTCCCCTCCACATCTTTGTATTCTGTATGTGCTTCAAAAATGAAGATAATAGTCACCTCTTCCTTTTCATGAAGCATAATATGAGCTTTAAGACTAGCCACTCTAGAGAATTTTTTATTGCACACAGGACAAGTAGGATCTTCTCCATTGTGGGTACATTTATGCAGTGTAAGGTTGAACTCAACATTAAACGACATCGGACACTGGTCACATCGATGAGGCTGTTTGTGGAAAACAAAATCAAGGCAATATTTAAGCTTCATAATTCCATTGACGAGAAAATATAAGAGACAGAGGTCACATCATTATGATTGTAAACCACCACGAAAACATCACTGGTTTAGTATATAAACTCCTTAAGTAAGTAACGAAGGCCAAATGAAATGGTGCCAGTTGCCAAAACAGTAAAACTTCAAATATCTGCTATAGCCTTCCTTTCCTTTTCCACACCTTATTACAGCATTTATTTACTGTCTTTATAAAACCATCTTTATGCCAACACACCTTAAAACTTTCCCCACACAATGCACTTTTGGAGTGATAACTGAGCTTTACACATTTCAGCTTTAAGAGAGGAAAACAAACCTGAAACATTTCACTGGAGAATGACTGTTCATTTACTTCTTCCCTTATTATGATCCTAGATTTTTAATTTGTGCAACAGAATTTTAAATATATTAAGATCTTTTGTATTGCCTAAAACAGTTGCATTACAAAACAGGGCGGAATCTTGATAAAGCTTGAATTTTTATATTGTTGTTTCCTAGATTATTAATAGATTTATATATTCAGTGGCTCGAGCAAGCTGTTATGCCCCAAATACAGCCATTTCTTCCTAAGCTGAAAACAAGAATAGAGTCTTTCAAAATGTGATATATCTTATATCTTCCTGGATCTGCATATGACAAGAGGTAGGAAAGCTCCATATTATTAAGCTTCCTCAAAATTAGGTTTACAAAGAACCCTGGAATTTGATTCATGAGGAAATTAAATGGAGATTTGTGCACCTATTCCACATCAGTCATTTTGTCACAAGAGCTACTCAGATTTATTGAGATACTCACCTTGTCATTTTGCTCATGATCCCTCATATGGCGCTGGAATTGTGTGTCTTTCGAAAAAGACAGAAAGCAGATCTCACACTTACGGATGTTTGGTACTTGCTGGGTATAATTATTGTTCTCTGTATTCAGTGTTAGAACACCATCTACAAAATAAAATAAAACTTTTTTTAATGAAACTATGCTACTTGTTCTGATTGCTTATTTTACAGCTGCTCAAAAATGCCGATTACCATTTGCAAAAATGCCGATTACCAGGTTATTGGTTTTTAAAACAACAACTGTAGAAGAGATATCTACCATTTTGTATGTTTTTTCTAGTTTTGTTATTGTAAAAAATATGCATAATTTGAAAATAAGTTATTTCATTGCCTAAAGCTCTCAACAGCACATATTAAAAATACAAGCTAACCTTTATTCTTTCCCCTTTAATTTGTAACAAAATTTTCAGGTTACATAGGTTGCAATCCTCTTATTTATTCTTGTATAATCACAGTGATTTCAGAAGTTACATAAAATATAATAAACGACTGCAGACACAGTGAACCATCTAAACAGAAATGTGTACTTGCAACTCTTTACTTGTATCCTGTTCTCAAGACGCCAAATACACAACAGAATGCTAATTAAAATACTATTAAAAATAAGCTAAATTTGTAGAACTATCTGCATGTTTATTATGTTTTATTGTGTTGAGGGATTCCTAACAGCCTGATCCTTTGTGGAATTAGGCATACAAAAACCCAGTGAAATCAATAGGCTACGTTGTGGTATCAAGATTGTACTCACAGATATTAACTTAGTTCTGATTTTTAAAAACTGCACATTGTTCACTTTGTTTACTTCAGCACCTGTACATATTACACTTTGTCCATCTTGTGTTTTGTAACCAATACTAATTCTTAAAATAGTGTAAAGTTCAAAAAGGAAACTGTCTCCCAAGACAGTAAGTAAAATGTGAATATAGGCTTCTTTCATAGTTTTTGAAACAAGATACTGACTTGTTTTGTGGTTGGAGCCTTCCCGCCAAAAGAAATGTAACCAACTTCGCAGTCTCCCCTTGAAGTACAGAAGGCCAGAGCTGCTAGGCACTAATATAAATTCATTCTGTGTATTTCTAGCCCACCTTTTTCTCAAAGGAGCTCAATCTACATGGTTCCCTCATCCCCATTTTATCCTAAGAACAACCCTATGAGGTAGGTTAGGCTGAGAGACAGTAACTGGCCCGAGGTCACCCAGTGAGCTTCATGGCTAGTGGGGACTTGAACCCCGATCTCCTATGTCCAGAACTCTAACCAATACATCACACTGGCTCTCAATGTGATTTCACCACTTCATCTCTGTGACTACTCTAACATGAGGTGTTTTTAAGGAAGAAATGTCTCCTATCACTGCTCACAGCAACAAGTTCACTTTTGTTGTGGATATACACTCAGACTATAAGCAGGGATACAGGAAAACATGCTTCAGAAATACAGGAAACTTTAATGAGATACCCAAGTGTAATGTACAGCAGCCTATAGAAGAGCAGACTGCAGGGCCTCTTCATCACCGCTGCCAAGGACCAGCTCCATCAGGCCTCAACTATCTATCATCTACAACAGCCATAATGAGATGGTTAGGTATGCCTGGGTTTTTAACTTTTCCTCTCTGAAATTTGGCCAACTTATTTGAATACATTTCATACATCCATTGGTTTGTTTATTCTTGGTCCCTTCACAACGTGATTCTTTTGGGGACCCACCTGCAGAAGGTGTCAAATACTGAATGTGGAAGAAAGTGATCAATTTAGAGTAGACAGATGTGGGTATACAACTACTAAACCATCACCAACTGCTGCTATTTCACCAGTTGGATTTGGGCTCCTCCTACTCTCACAGCAGGCATTTAGAACAATGGAACAATGAAGCAGGAAACAACACACAATCTGAGAAAATTGCCACCACCAACTTGCTGCTGTTTCACCTGCTGGGATTGTGCCCAGCAAGCTATGTGATGGGTCAGGTTTTTGGTTTTTAAAACAACAACTGTAGAAGAGATATCTACCTTTCAAGTAGTTTTTTTAAAATGGTTTGAGAACTGGGGCAAGATGAGCAGAAAAGCCAATTATGCTTGAGATGCAGGGGTGGGAGAGGAAAATAGATGCAAGAAAATATATTTAGTTTCCGTGTCTTTTATATCCAAAATCTACCTAAATGTAATACTTCAATGTAATCCTAATCATGCCTACTCAGAAAAAAGTTCCACCAAGTTCAGGACAAAGGATAGGCCAAGGATAGTGAACCTGTGGCCCTCCAGATGTTCTGCAGTACAACTCCCATCTCTGACCATTAGCCATGCTGCCACAACGGATGGGAGTTGTGGTCCAACAACATCAGGAGGGCCACAGGTTCACCACCCTGTTCATCATCTCTGGTACTACCATAGGATGTTAAGTAAAATACAACATTGCTGTGGCCAGGCCACAAAGCACAACATCAACAGTACCCCCCTCCTCTGTTCAGGAAGTACTGTACAAAAAAACCCCAAGCCATCAACACCTGGAATAGAAGAGCAATGGTACCCTATGATGCCCTAACCTTGCTTTTTTGGATAAAAAGGCTCAGGACTGGAGTACAAAGAGTGCCAGGGCCTCAAAAGTTCCACGGATTTGAAAGCAGAGGTGGGCAGCGTCAGCAAGGATTTGACCCCCAATTGTCTAGGAACTGCAAGGACGAAATGGGTTTCCCTCGCTACCTAGGCTGCTGAAATGAAGTCAGCTTGGGGAATCCAGGAACGGAGTTGTTTGTGTGAGTTAAGACTTCTTCCGAGTTCTGGTACTCCGAACTAATTCCTGGCTCAGAATTCTCCCATTTTCAGAGCCTGTCCTTTTTGCACCTTGGTGGGTCTCGGGGGTCTGGGAAGAAGAACACAAAGCAGACCCCGCACCGCCACTACTACAGGCAGCCTTCCTGCCTTCCGACATGGTCGCCGAGCACCGGAGGGTGAAGGCAGGGTGTTGCTCAAGTAAGGCTCCAGAGAGAGGAACCGCCGCCGCTGCTGCAGCGGAGCGCCCGCAAAGGTGGCGCCGCCCGCGTTCCTCTCGAGGCTGCGGGAAAGCCCGTCCCTTCACACGGGCGCCTCGAGAGCGCATCGCTCGCCCCGGGATGGAAAACCACCCCGCTATGGGAACCCCCCATTTCCCCCGCGCCACCGATCGCCTTAGAAAGGGCGCCTCAAACGGGCAGGACAGGAGACGCCGCCGCCCAACCCCGCCGCCGCCGCCGCCCTCCTCCTCCTCGCTCCCCGTCCCGCTTCCCTTCCCTCGCCCGTTCTGACAGAATCTCGCCTTCCCTCCCTCTATATATAGATTTATAAGCGCGCGCGGCGGTAGCAACATGCGCTCCTCCGCCTCCGGCTGCGCGGAGTTAGCTCGGTATCATTCCGCACAGGGCCGGCCGCACACTAAGTCCCTCGCACAATAGGCCCGGCCTTCCTCCTTCGCCTTCCTCCATATCCGGGGACTATATGCGAGGCCCGGCGGATTGTTTCGCGGTGCCTTTCTCACCCTGCGCGAGCGATGTGAGGGATTCAGCCCAGCGCCCGGAGACGTTTTGTTTTGCTCTTGCTTTTCTCTTTTGCTGAGCCCGGCCGCGCCTCCTCCTCTTTTATTTTTTATTTTTTACCTGACTCGGTGGCTGCTTTGGTGTTTTCTCTACCGCCGGGTTTTGGAGGCCGCCCCCGCGGCATGATTGCCCCCTCCCCCTTTCCCTCCCCCCTCCCCTGTGCCTTCGGTCAGACGAGCGCGCGTGCGCGCGCGCGCACACCCCTCACGCAACGATGGCGGAGGGAGAGGCGGTTGGGCGGTTCGAACTCTTCAGGGGAGGGAAGGAGGGAGGGGGGGTGAAAAGCCAGAACGCGCCTCTGAAGCGGCCGCGCGCGCCCACATACAGGGGTGCGCACGGCCAGCGAGGGGCAAGAAAACACGGATGCGAAAAAGAGCTGGTGCTAGCGCGCACGCGCGGCTCGGGAGGCGGCGGCGGGGAAATAAGCGCATGCGTCGTGCCCGCAATAAATAGCATGCGGTCGGCAACAGGAAGAAGGGTGGCAGCTTAAGTTACTGTAACGTGTGTTGGCGATGAGGGGTACGGAGATCTTGCGCCCCAGTGCAGAGAGGCAGGCAGCAGTCCTAATCCCAGTGACCTGGAAGGAACTGTTCGCATCCGTCAATCATATTCCGATGGGAAACTTTCCCTTTTTGAATGCTGAATAACTGAACAGGCTTTGTGCTGCAGACTTTAAGCATACTCAGTAAGGAGATGTTGGCATCCATCTGTCTGGAGAGACAATGGAGGACACCTCCAAGTGATGAAGTCAAACTGCTGTGTTAGCAGCACCAAAGCAATCTCCTGGGAAGCAAGCCTGGGAGCACTATGGAGGTCCTGGGCTGCCCAGACAACAAGATCCCTTTCTGATTGGATGCAGGTGGCGCTGTGGTCTGAACCACTGAGCCTCTCGGGCTTGCCGATCAGAAGGTTGTTGGTTCGAATCTCCATGACGGGGGGGGGGGGTGAGCTCCCGTTGCTCTGTCCCAGCTGCTGCCAACCTAGCAGTTTGAAAGCACGCCAATGCAAGTGAATAAATATGTACCACTGCGGCAGGAAGGTAAACGGTGTTTCCGTGCACTCTGGTTTTCATCATGGTGTTCCGTTGCACCAGAAGGGGTTTAGTCATGCTGGCCACATGACCTGGAAAGATGTTTGTGGCTCCCTCGGCCTGAAAGCAAGATGAGCTCTGCACTCCCATAGTCACCTTTGACTGGACTTAACTGTCCAGGGGTCCTTTACCTTACCTCTGCTGATGTGGGCCAAAGGAAAGCAGAGCAATATGTTTGGCACCAGCTTTACCAGAAAAAGGCATACAGGGTCCATCCAACCCTCTTAGTGACTCCACACTAAATTCATGGAGGGTGTGCTCCTTAACCTTATGTCCCACAAACCAGCAAAGCTTTAGAATCAAAGCTTTCCTTCTCCTAGAAGGGCTACCTTACCAGGCTGGCAAGCCCCATCTGCCCCTCACTTCACTATACAACATGTACAGAAACTGGACCCACTATTGGTCTTGTCTGCTAATTCTGCCAGAGCCTGTATTTGCATGCAGGAGAAATCCCTAACTCACTGAGGGTTTGAGACTCATTGGCTACCCTCACTTGGTTTAGCCCGTTCCTTTAGTCCGTTCCGTTCCGTTAGTCAAAGCCGTTCCTGGGATGTGGCCACTGTTGCATGCTGACAGCTTCTTGGAGCCATAGGTGAGAGCAGAGATGGGGATGGGGACTAAAGACAGGCAAACTATCCCAGAAGGACCATGACGTGTCCCCCACCAGAGGTACAACTCCTCTCCTGACACCCATACATTCCGATATAGGAGTAAGTCCCAGTGAATTTAGCAGGACTTGCTTCGAGCAGACGTGGTTAGGGTTGCACTGTTGGTGGCTACTGATTATAGACCCATTTAACTATGCCTGCATTTTGAGCAACAGGCTTCAGCTCTGATGCATGTGCCTCCCACTGAATTCATATTTATTACAATATTCTTACCACTTGTATTTATGATGCTCATTCAGCCACAGTTTAAGTGGCGTTGGAAAGGCAGTAGCCATGCAACAGGAGAGTGAACAGTGGTATCTCACTTCATGAGAAAATACAGTTTTGGGTATGCCAGGAACACAGAAGTTTTTGGCCTTGTGGACAAGAGAATGGTTAAAGACTGGAAAATGGTATTGGGATTAATTGGAGAAACATATTAAATAAAGTGGTTTTAGAACCACCAACATGTCTGCTAAAGACAACTGCCAACACAGTTCTCTGGACTCGGCCCCTTAGGTAGGACAAGAACCACTGTAACACTGCGACCCTAAATAGCCACAAAGATGGTCCAGGAGGAGACCATGGCCAGATAATATCAAAAGCCACAAAGAGATCAAGAAAAGAGGAGCAAAGTTGCACTCCTGTTCTGGATAAAACTTGTCCACAAGAGTGACCAAGTCCAGTTCATTCCCAAGACTAAGCTTGAACCCACACTCAGATGGGTCTAGATAATGATTATATTCCAAAAATGCCTGCTGTTGCTCCATCACAACCTTCTCCATTACCTTACCTAAAAAGAACAAGAATGCAAGGTGTAAGGAGGCAAACCAAGCACAGCACAAACTTGAGAGAATTGAGAGAACATATGCAGCAACCCGTGTCTTATGTTAGTGCATTGAACTCGGGGGGAACTTAGGGCACAGCATTAGGGATGGCGCTAGAGAGAATACAAGGCTGTAATTCACTTAAAGGGACTCTGCTGATGTCATCAGCCACAAGTACATAGACTGAGCAACGGATGAATAGAAAAAGACCTTGGAGCTCAGCAGGGCAAAATGATCTCAAAGGAAACTGCTGGAGTTATTTATAGATTTTTAAGAGCACAAGTATACAGCATGAATGCACAGCAACTGCAACATTCAAGAGTATTAAACAAGTTTAAAAACCTTTAATTGGTGCCCCCCTGCATGCAGCTAGACAATGAACATAACAGGCAGCCCAGCAAAAAACCTACTCAGAAAGTGGAAAATAGAAGCAGCCTAGTTTCATAGGCTAAGCTAGGTTGAGGAGAAACTGCAGGAGTATGTTTGGGGGGGGGGTTGCCTGTAAAGATTAATACAGTAAATTTTAGGCAAGTTCAGAGTTTTCAACTGTCAATTTTGTTTAATGGTCCTGTATTACGGTAATTGTTGTGTAGCTAAAAGAGATGTTATAATTGAAAGTAATAGTTTAAAAATTCTGGCTATAACCACCATTTAAATTTTCCATATTTATTTATTGTATTTCTAGAACTTCCCCCCAGGGCAGTGTACGACTTCATTAAAATGCAGAACATTAATTGAAATCTTTAAGAACTGCATGTCTTAAAACCTAACAATGCACTCCAGAGCAACACTACATTGAGGGCATCGGAGAAATTATAACGAGCTCTGCCAGACTTTTATTTACATTTTATATTCTGCTTACAGGTTGTAGATGATTAAGGCATATTTAAATTGTGTTAAAAAATAAAATCCTACAGCTACTCAGCTGGTTTATCTCAAGTGCAGATTTGATCTGCCAGTGTGTCTATAGAAATATGAATACTTACAGAAAGAAAAGTTGTTATGTACATATTGACACCAAAATTTTCTACAACAGGGAAAAACCAGTAGAAAAATAGAACAGTTCTTTTTGGGGTTTGCTGCCTTTTTTGTGTTTTCCCCCCCTCTTTTTGCTGTTAAGTGCAGTGGAAACTAATATTCAGGTCATTAGTTTAATATGGGATTAAGATTTCCCCCTCTCATCAATGGGATCTAGTGTTTAATGGTCAGAATGAATAACTCCACAATCATAGAATGCAATTCTTGTTTTATTAAAATAAACAAATGCATGTGACATCAGCAGATCCAAAATTGTGCCCTTAATCTACAAGTAAACAAAGGAAGCATTCAGGGGTTTGACTTTTGTGCAGTATTGACAATTTTGGAGTAGGCTGGGAATATTATTGCTCCATAAAACTGAGCTGTTTTGATGGGATATTCTACACCGTACGTTCTCCCCGTTAATAAACAATGACAAAATCTTCTTGTGAAAGCTCTTCCAGAGAGTGTTTTTATATCCAGTTGAGATCTCGGATAAAAATGATTTTAAGAGAAGGTAACGAGTAGTAAAATAAATCAGCTTTGATGTCAGTTTGTCTTATTTCAATAATAGTCACCATGGAAACAAACTAACTGACCTATTTCTTTTCATACCTCTGAATAAACAATAGGGCTTCCCATTTTCATACATACTGCTCTTTGTACTAGGTGTTTACCTTCCTCCATGATAATAAAGAGCTTTTTCATTGTATTCTTCATATATTACCTCAAAGGTTTCTTTTCATGATTTCCTCTTCTGTGGATTTTTTATTTTCTTTGCCAAGACAATGAAGGCCCTGAGTTATCAGTAAGAAAACTTTTATTTTTATGGGTTCGTGCAGTATTCACTTTTGAAAATATTATTACCAACAACTCCAACTTCCCTTAAAATCATACTTTTGAAACCTACTTATGTGAGGCAGAATATTGTTACTGAGGGGAAAGCAAATGGTTCGGAGGCACTGGTTTTTTGTTTTTTTTAAGAAAAAGCTTTTCATTATTTCTTTTTATAGTGTATATAAAACAATTATAACAACAAATGAAAATCAAAACATGAAAAACAAAACTATAAAACAGGTGAATAGTTGCACATGAGTCCTGGGACTCAGCTACATTAGTAAAATAAAAAATTAAAATTAAATGCGACACCAGATGGTGCTGTAGAGTTCGATTCTTCGGCAATGTGATTTCCCATTATGAGCTCTACAATGCATTTTCCTGATTTTTTTAATGATCCAGCCCAAGTAAAGACTATTAACTTTATCAGATCATCAATTATTGTTCCAGATTTGCCAGGCTTTTGACAAAGGTCTTGAAAATGATGGTTCCACTCAAAGCACATGGCCATTTATCAGCCAGACCCATGCCTTATAAGAACTCTTGTGCAGCTGCTTGGCTTCTGGAAGTACTGTGCTTCTGCCTACTCCCCATGTCAGTTGCCTCCAATTGTATGTTTCCGCAGTACCACCTTTCAGCCCAATGCTAGCCTGCATTATGACGGTGAGTTTCTCCCAGGTATTCTAGGGGATCAGAGAGTCCACCTTCACATTCTCCTTAGCACTGAACTCCAGCCATATGCCTAGACATGCTCGACCTACCACTCCCATGTTGTCGCTTTGTATATTATTGCACCCTTTATGATACTGTTTTGACTGAGACAAGGCACAGTGGAATTTTCAAAGCACGATTCTCCTCTTTAGCCAAATGGTGATGTTAACAATTCAGGAAACTTCCATGTACAATCTGTCCAGGTTGTCTAAAGCTGTAAATAGGCTAAGCGCTGGAGAACTCCCAGAGCACATCAGCACGCCATTCTTAATGGTTATTGCAGACACTTATGAATGAGCAAAAATCAATGTGATCCTCGGCACATTCTGTTCTGATCTGTATCAATCGTAGCTGTAGCCACAGTACATTATAGTAACCTAACCTCAAAGTTACCAGACCATGGATAACTGTGGGAAGGCTATCTATATTTCTTTATTGAGGAGAGGCAATAGGTAGGACACACACCAAATTGGTGAAAGACTATTTCAGGCCATGGATGCCGGCTGGTTGTCCAAAGACAATGACAGATCTAATAGCAGGCCTACTCTGAAAGCCTCATCTGCATCTAGTACATCTACATCTAGGAAGGAATGAGAACTATCTTCTTGGACAACATTTTTTTTTGATTGAGATTCAGTTTATTAGCTCTCATCCAGCCTGTTCCCGACTGCAGATACCCAGTTAGCACATTACTAAAACACATGTATTTGTTCATGGAACAGCATTCAGCCGGTGTGTTCAAAAATAGAAATAATTTTCTCCTGCAATTTTGTTCATGTAGCTCATCCAAAATGAGACATCAGAATGTGGATTTTTCTGGTGTCTTCTTCTTCATCTTCTTTGGCGATCACTCATAACCAAGTAAGATTGTCTTCCTTAAACATGGTTTTAACAGTTAGTCCGTAAGTGACTGTGGAGGCCAATTCTGGATCCACATGTCCTTCCACAGTGGGGACATAGGTTTCTGGGCTGGAGTTGGTCATGGTGAGGATTTGCTAAACGTGCCTTCCTCTTAGCACATTTCTCCCTTTTGTCCTGAGTTCAAGCGTCTTCAAAGCCCATGACACCTTTGGTAAAGGCTGTTCTCCAATTGGAGCGCTCGCAGGCCAGTGTTTCCCAGTTGTCTGTGTTTATACTACTTTTTTTAGATTTGCCTTGAGAGAGTCTTTGAACCTCTTTTGTTGACCACCAGCATTACACTTTCCATTTTAAAGTTCGGAATAGAGCATGCAAACTTGGCTCACTTTATCTTGTTAACAGCCCCAAGATCTTTTGATGAAGGGCAGTAGTATATAAAAAAATATAAAAAAATAAAGGAGATTTAAAAGGAGATTAGACACATGGGTGGAGGAAAAGGCTACCTATGGCAACACTAGTTCCTGGAAAATACCAGTGGAAGAGTGCTATTGCGCTCATGATCAGTTTGTGGACTTCCCATAGACAGAATGCTAGACTAGATGGGTGTTTGGTTCAACCCAGCAGGGCTTGTCTTATGTTCTTACAATATTTTATCACTGTTATGGATCCCTGGTCCAGCTCTGGGACAAGCCTCCATTTCTAGTAAATGTAAATTGGGTGGAATCTTTCAGGAAACAGAATTCCGATTGCCTTGGTTATCAGGAATGAATATATTGGTGTCTGTCACTTTACAGCCAGGCTGTTTTTAACAGGACCCTGAGTTAATTCCTTGTGATAGAGATACTCAAAGCACTTTTGAAACAGACTAATTCAAACCAGCAGTTTCCATATTTATTCATGTATTTATTTATTCAAAATATTCATAGGCTGCACTTTCAGAACAGTAGACCAAGTTTATTTACATTACAACATGGAAACTGAATACTGCAACAATAGTTGATTTGTTTTTGTTCTTTTACCATGTTCCAAAGGCCTGTACAGTTTGTCAAAGATGCCTTAAAGAAAGCAGGGCTGACTCCTGCTGCACTTCCACTGGCAGGGAGTTCCACAAGACAGGGCTCACTACACTAAAGGCCCTTTCCTGGTTAAAGACTGACTAAACCTGGAGGGTGGGGGGGACCACCAAAACGTCCCATTCTTGGGAACCTCATCCAACAGCTAGAGACCAAAGCATACATGCATGAAGCCAGCAACGGCCTTGGTATGTCATCAACAACCTGTTATCAGTCAGGGGGCTAAAGAGGAATAGGGAACCAGGCAGAGGGCCTTTTCGGTAGTGGCGCCCGCCCTGTGGAACGCCCTCCCATCAGATGTCAAAGCGATAAACATCTACCTGACATTCAGAAGACATCTGAAGGCAGCCCTGTTCAGGGAAGTTTTTAATATGTGACATTTTAGTGTATTTTTCATCTTTGTTGGAAGCCGCCCAGAGTGGCTGGGGAAACCCAGCCAGATGGGCGGGGTACAAATAATAAATTATTATTATTATTATTATTATTATTATTATTATTATTATTATAGCTCATTTCAAAGCTCAGGCAAATGTAATTACAGACTGCTATGGTAATGGAAGCAATTTCCTCAGAATAATTAACAAACATATAATCGTCAGTGTAGCTGATGTAATCTTCCAGGTTCTTCTTCTGCTGACCCAGTAAAGGAGAGGGAAAGAACCAGCTTGGGGATGGATTGCCCTAAAATCAGATGGACAAACGCAGCACTTGCTTGGGCTGCCAGTGTGGTGCTGTCCATATGTTGTTTGACCTCAACTCCTATAACCTGTATCCTAAGTTCAGTAGGTTCTGATTAAAGTGTTGTGAATCGTTAGTGGGATTCTGATACAGTACAGTGGTACCTCGGGTTACAGATGCTTCAGATTACAGACTCCGCTAACCCAGAAATAGTACCTCCGGTTAAGAACTTTGCTTCAGGGTGAGAACAGAAATCGTGCGGCGGCAGCGGGTGGCCCTATTAGCTAAAGTGGTACTTCAGGTTAAGTACAGTTTCAGGTTAAGAATGGACCTCCAGAACGAATTAAGTTCTTAACCTGAGGTACCAGTGTACTGAATGTGAATATTATGGCTTTCCTCATGATACAGAGATCCTTATCCTTCATTCTGCTCTGTCAGTTAGCTGGGTGCAGCCTCCTGCTCTGGAGCATAGGACTCAAACCAATAACTTCAAGTCGCAAGAAAGGAGATTCCGACTAAACATCAAGAAAAACTTTCTCTCAGTAAGTGCTGTTCAACAGTGGAACAGTCTCCCTCGGGAGGTTGTGGACTCCCCTTCCTTGGGGGGTTTTAAGCAGAGGTTGGATAGCCATCTGTCATGGATGCTTAAGCTGAGATTCCTGCATTGCAGGGGCTAGGGCTCCTTGGGGTCCTTTCCAACTCAACAATTCTGATGCTATGATTGTTGTTGTTTAGTTGTTTAGTTGTGTCCGACTCTTCGTGACCCCATGGACCAGAGCATGCCAGGCACTCCTGTCTTCCACTGCCTCCCGCAGTTTGGTCAAACTCATGCTGGTAGCTTTGAGAACACTGTCCAACCATCTCATCCTCTGTTGTCCCCTTTTCCTTGGGCCCTCCATCTTTCCCAACATCAGGGTCTTTTCCAGGGAGTCTTCTCTTCTCATGAGGTGGCCAAAGTATTGGAGCCTCAGCTTCACGATCTGTGCTTCCAGTGAGCACTCAGGGCTGATTTCCTTAAGAATGGATAGGTTTGATCTTCTTGCAGTCCATGGGACTCTCAAGCTATGATAGGTAAAGTGACGCCTGACCATTAGGTCCAGTCGTGACCGACTTTGGGGTTGTGGCGCTCATCATGCTTTATTGGCCGAGGGAACCGGCATACAGCTTCCAGGTCATGTGGCCAGCATGACTAAGCCACTTCTGGCGAACCAGAACAGCGCACAGAAGCACCGTTTACCTTCCCGCCGGAGCGGTACCTATTTATCTACTTGCACTTTGACATGCTTTTGAACTGCCAGGTTGGCAGGAGCAGGAACCAAACAATGGGAGCTCACCCCATTGCGGGAATTCGAACCTCCGACCTTCTGATCGGCAAGTCCTAGGGTCTGTGGTTTAACCCACAGTGCCACCCGTGTCCCAAGCTATGATACATCTTCCTAATAGAAAGAACAGAATTCTGCTTCATAAGGTAGCTGCTTTGCATCATAATGGCTGAAGCCTGGTGTCAGCAGCTAGAAGCAGATTGAAATGCGGTAATAGGTAATGAAGCCTTTCTTAATATTTACATCTGTGGAGGCTGGCAGATAGATAGCTCTAGTATGCACAGTGGATTCCAGCTGTAGTTTGCACAAGCTGTCTATCTGCCAGGTGGAAACAGTAGCAGATATCACAGGAATATACATATATACTCCTAGGTGATCTGTCCTCTGCATTCCCCTTTCTCCTGTCGTTATCTCGAAAATGAATAGCAATATGAAGAAAAAGAGCTAGCTTTGAAATGGGGCTACAGGAAATCCCTTGTGCATGGATTCTTACAGCCATAATTTAGTAACACCATCTTAAATGTTTCTGAACTCCGACCTGATCCATAGATCAACAACGGGAGAAGCTGGAGCCTTGCAACCATTCAGAAGTAAGTATCCAATAGTTTATAATACTTAGGGAATGTGTCATGTCCCAAAAGGGGGAGTATGTATGTGTATCCTGGAGGTAAATTGTTTTGGTCCTGAATCCAGTAACCTTCACTGATTAGTTTTACCTACAAACCTTTTCCCTGCAGATGTGGTTCGAAATGTAAGCTATAGCATCCCTTGTGGATTTTGGCTTTTATTAGCAAAAAATACATGTTCCCTATCAGAAAATCCTACACCTTAGAGAACATGGCGCAGATTGATGACAGCAGGTTCTGAAGTACCCAGGTGACTCTGAAAATACTCCAAGTAAACAATTTGCTCCTGGTGTTTTTCCAATTCATCAAAAACTCAAACTTGAGCCTATCTCTAAATCTTTATCTCCAAAAAGTCTACTGAAGTGAACTGTATTGCTTTTAGAAATTACAAAGGACAAACATATTCTTTGAATAATACCAGAATATTTACCTGCAGACTGCTGGTTATATCCTACTTTACAAAGGGTTTGAGGTTTGGTTGTTGGTGCTCTTAATGCTGTTGTTTTAGATTTTCACAATGGGGTAGCCTAAAAATGGATTGATTGATTGATTGATTGATGAAATCAATTCAGTTATTCACTACATTGCCGATTTTGTTTTCCATTGCCGGTTTTATTTTGTTGTCCATTTTAAATATTGCTTTTAATCAGGTCATCCCCTCTCAAGTATGTTTACTACTGAGCAGACCAAACACCACTATTGATTAAGGATAATTTCAGAGGCTCTTTTTCCCCTAGTGAAGAGCATTCAGTGCATAATTTGCCTTTATTTCAAGCCTTTCATTATATTTCCTTAGAATATTACCTGCCATGAAGTGTTGTAATAACCTCCATTGTTTTCTTAAAGAAACAAGTTGTGTAAGTGCCACTGTGCACCATCTTTCTTTTTAGCCAATATCCCATGTTTTTCCATCACTTGGTTCTTCCCTTATTGTTGACAATATCCTCTTTCCCCCTCCCTTTTAATTTATTTTGTGTACTGTTTCACCTAGCTTGTGTAATTTTTTTTTGCAGTGCAGTCTGTAGGTACATAATTCCAACTTTTTCTAAATAAAGTGAGACCAAAAAGGTGAGGTGAAATGAAATGGATGCTATGAACACAGCCTTTGAGTCTTCTTCTCTTTCCCCCGGTCCCTACCTGGTTGTCTGTTTGGCAATTGCAAGTATTATACAGAGCTGGACAAGTGAGCCTTTGTGGGCTTGGAGGGAATTTTATTGGTGTCTACCGCCAGTCCTTAGCCCCAAAGGTCTTCTGAGTTGGCACTTCCCTGACTGTCAACTGCCCATAAGGTCTGGTACTAAAGTTCTCCTCATCCCATCCCAACAGCTGCTGTAGGAATCACCCATCTCTTGCCTATATCTTAATACGCTAGGGCTGTTGTGTCAATGACATTACAGACAGATGCATTCTGAACCCCTTGTACAATGTTTTGTGGACTCATCCTGGATCTAAGAGCTGAAGAATCCCGCAATATGGCTCTTCCTTGATTTTGAGGACTGGGTTTTGCTTTCGCTGCAGTGACACACTGTTGATCAGGCTTCCTCAACCTCGGCCCTCCAGATGTTTTCAGACTACAGTTCCCATCATCCCTGACCGCTGGTCCTGCTAGCTAGGGATCATGGGAGTTGTAGGCCAAAAACATCTGGAAGGCCGAGGTTGAGGAGGCCTGCTGTTGATGACATTGATGTAGCTATGGCTGATCCAGAGGGCTGGGATGTTTTATTTTGAGTTTTCTTGCTTAAAAGAAAATCCGGCTGAATATTTGTAGGCTCCATTTCTGGGTAATGGAAGCCCTTGTGTCAAAGTCTTTCTGCACAAACACAAGAATTTCTAGTAGCTACCATGCTGAAGGAAGCTTCCAAACCAGCTCTGGTCACAGGAGGATAAGAGCTAATTAAAATGAGTGTATTAATATGTAAGAAAAATGCAGTATGGGTGAGTCTGAAATTGAAACGTTGCATGATTTCAGCCCCATAGACAGCCCCATTTCAGCCCCATAGGTTTTCTTTGTACAAACAACTTATTATAGGATTTCAACTGAACCACGTAACGTCTGCAAGTCCTGTCTGCTTACAATGCAGTTACATATTTAGAAGACTTGCGGGAATATTTTAATCCAAAAGCTAATTGTAAAGTACTTTCAGTTTGCTGTTGTTCTCTGCCATTCTCCAAATATTGACAATTTATTGGTTTAGCATTCTGTGAGCACCAACTGCTCCCACTCTGAGCAGACAACACCCAGAATGCCATGAAGAATATTGCCTTGTTGATAGAACAGTGTGAGTTTGATTTATGTGCCAGGCATGGCTATATGTTCCTGAAGAAAGGCATCATCATTGTAGCTCAGGGTGGGCAGAAAGTCCACAGTGTATTCAAGTTTCTTATAGATGGCCTTCTTCTTATTTGTATAAGGCCTGTAACACAAAATAACTGCACCACTAGAGTGCCACAATGTGATGCTGTAATATATACAGTTGAAAATTAGGTAGGTTCACATTAAAATGTGAATCAGACTGAATTCTGCCCCACCATCTCTACTAAATCTGAAGGCAAGTGGATATAAGATCAGACTATGCTTTCTATGGTTTTTGGTTATCCTTCAAAATTTGCACTTCTCCAAATTTTGCAATGCAGTCCTCCAACTGCGCGTGTGTGTAGTGAAGTAATCTTGAAAATGGGAAAATGAGAAACTGAGTAAGGTTGCCATACACCTGTGTTTTCCTGGACATATCTGGGAATCAGGCTGCAAAAATGGTGTCTGAGTGGATTTTTGCTGAATTGACACAATGTTTGGGAAACCTGGACATATGGCAAGTAGGGCGATGTGGTTTTTTTAATGCTTTAAAAATCCAAAAGAAGCCCCCAAACTACTATGGGGGGGGATGTTCCTTTAAATAACTAAAGAACTTTGTTCTGATTTTCACTTTGGGGGATATGGCAATGCTAAATCTGAGAGAAACTCAAATTGACAAATTTGTCTGTCCCTATGAATAAGCCCCATTAAACTCAAGGGAAATTACTTCTGAGTCAAAGTATACCAAGGATGAGAAACGTTTTTGGCTTCACATGCCAGATTCTTATCAGGATGCTTTCCCCTGAAACTCTTTATGCAAAGAAAATTACCATAGCATACTTACTTTCTTCTCATTTGTTGAAAAAACAGAAAACCATGACAGTTTTGTTATAGTAAAACCTATTAAAAATATTTAATGCAACTTAAATCTCTCAAAACTGTCCTTGACCATAAACAGAAGTCTAACGGCCTAGACTTTTTGAAAACTTGAGAGCCAGTTTATGAACATGCAATTTCTTTGCCTTCCAGGAGATGGCAACCAACTTCTAGAAAATTTTCTATTCCAGAGATGTCTTGTAACTTCCACAAGGGTAAAAGTTTGAAGTAAATATGCAAATTCACCATTGAAAAGAAAACTTTTCTTTTTTAATGTAAATCTTCAGGTGTCAGAATATTTTGCATTAATGATTATCAGCAAGAATGGACAAACAGCAGAAAAATGGAATGGCAATGTTGTTATTTTCATTCTCAAGTATTAGGAAAAATAACTACGGTATACAGTATCAGGTTTAGATACTTTTTAAACTCAGATATGCTTCACTATTTCTTATCCATTCACTAAAATTATGCTTTGAAAACTGTGGGTCTTTGGTTGAGCATATGGACTATGAGGCAACAAATAAAACATGATTGTCATAAAGTAGTTAAAAGTTTTTCAAAGTTTTTTGCTCCATGTACCAACCTAAACAGTTTAACTTTGCATTTCAAAATCTGTTTTGCACAATTTGTTTTCCTGTCTTCATGCAACCTTAGTCTATGTATAGTAAACTGTCTGAACGTTTCAGTTAACTAGTTTATCAGCAGGGTTGAACAAATCAATGGTTATCCAGTAAGAAATATTTGAACATAAGGAAGATTCAGTCCAGATGACTGCCGTATACAATTAACTGATAGATGTTATTACTTTACAACACATTCCGACAAATATCTGATGGGTGGGGGAGAGCTCAGTGACAGGATAATACAGATGACAAAGTTACTCCCAAGGGAGAAAGCTTAGCGTTTTGTAGTTTAGCCATGTGTTTCTGCTGAGTTTTAAAAAAAAATTAATGTTTTTATTGCTAGCATTTCTGTTCCACACTCACTATAACTGCTACCATGGGGAGGGGAGGGGAAATAGTCCAAATCCTGTTCTAATTGTGTTGACTCTCTATTATGATGATGATGATAATGATGATGATGATGATGATGATGATAATAATAATAATAATAATAATAATAATAATAAAATTTTAAAAATATTATTTATACCCCGCCCATCTGGCTGGGTTTCCCCAGCCACTCTGGGTGGCTTTCAACAAAGTATTAAAATACAGTAGTCTGTTAAACATTAAAAGCTTCCCTAAAGAGGGCTGCCTTCAGATGTCTTCTAAAAGTCTGGTAGTTGTTTTTCTCTTTGACATCTGGTGGGAGGGCGTTCCACAGGGCGGATGCCACCACCGAAAAGGCCCTCTGCCTGGTTCCCTGTAACTTGGCTTCTCGCAGTGAGGGAACCACCAGAAGGCCCTCGGCGCTGGACCTCAATGTCCGGGCAGAACAATAGGGATGGAGACACTCCTTCAGGTATACTGAACTGGATGGCTTTTCACAATTTCTGTGCTCTCTTTAGGTATAAGCCAGGCAGTGCTCTGAGAGTAATGATGCAACAGGAAGAAGGATTCAAAGTGTTTTCTTAAATACTTTTTTGTTAAAAGTACCACAGGAATATAAAAAACACACACAGCCAGATCTGAAACAGTTGACAGTAATTGACTGTGGCTTTCTCCATTAAGAAAACCTCACCTGCTGTTTTGTAGAGATTGGTTATTAATCATCCAGTACATTCACCTACATTAACAGTAGGTTTAAGGGGAGAATGACTCAGCTTATCCATAGTTTATAGCAGGGAAGGCTAGCCCTAACTTTTCCTCAGGCTGAGGGCCACATTGACCCCCTAGGCAATGTAAAAGTGAGTGTGATGAGCAATGCATTTGTCAAGGCTGTTTTCCAAAAGGCAACACACAGGGATCCCTGGGAAGAGGGACTGGCTGTTAAACCACTTTGGAAACTGTAGCTCTGATAGGACTAGGAGTCTTCTCATAACTCTCAGCACCCTTAACAAACTACACTTCCCAGGATTCTTAGTGGGAAGCCATGATGGTTTAAATTGGTACGATACATTTAAAGCAGTATTGTACAGATGGAGCCTCAATGTTGATCACACTCAGGTCCTCTAGGACCATGTATACGATTGCAGTCACTGGGTATTTTTATTTTTTTAATTAAATTTGTGTACCTCCCTTCCTCTGAAGATAACAGAGTGGTTCACAACATAAAAATACAGAATCAAAACACAAAATACACAATAAAACATAAGCAGAAGTAAAACAAACCAATAACCCCTCCCCTCCCACAGACACATTTTAAAAGCCATGAATATTAATCAGCCAAATGCCTGGTTGAAGAGAAACATTTTTGCCTGGCACCTAAAGATATATAATTGTTCATAATGATGCCAAGGACAGTATCCAATACGTGCTCGTGGAAGGCATGCAATACCCTTTGACCCTCACATTCAGAACGGGCACACTAATGTGACAGAGCTATGAAAATAGTATTCTACAGTTGGGGTCCTGGCAAAATGCAGCATTGCTTAACGAGAGGGCACCTCTTTAAGGAAAGATGTGAGTTAAAAACTTCTTGTCTTTCGCACAAAAGTAAGGTAAAACAAAAAGTCCCATATTATATATATATAATTCTTTTAAAAATCTGAAACAGACCTGGGCACATAGCATAAATCAGGTTGGATTATATTCTGTATTTGGTTGTAATGCTAATGAGCTTTGGGCTTTTACTCTCTTCCCTCTCTTCTAGTGTGGCCAAGAGGAAATTGGAACTGTACCCCAAGGATGTTTCTATTTCAGCCATTTCCTGTTTGTTTGTGTGTGTTTTTTAAAACGACAACAACACCCTTTCCATCCTCTGCTTCTGTGTCCAAATACAAACAGATAATCGCAATTGCCCTGTACCACCATCCGAAGGCAGGGGAGAGAGATCTTCACCCATCAGGGAACATTGTATATTAAGTCCCTAACCACTCACTAGTTGCTTGGTAATACGGCCATTTCATGAAGCTAGCCAAACTTTTAACATTATTTTTAAATGAAGAATGAACTGTGGATCCCTAAAAGCAGTTCGAAAACTTTTCAGGTAAATTTGAAAAATAAAATGAGAAAACAGAGCAAGTTCTGCACTGTAAGGATACACATGAGCACACAAACACAGTTACCTACTAAAGGTGTGTTACTGTTTCCCTTGAGGAGAACTTGTAGGGCATCAAACAAAAATATGGTATCCGAGCACAGGTATATCCCAGGACCACATCTCAAGTGCCCTTAAAACAAAATGTATTTCTATCCTACTATACAAGTTCTGAGCTCAGCTCTGGAATCTGGAAAGACTTTCCGGGAGGGGGGGGGTACCTGGCTACAAATTGCATGTAGAATCTATGAATTTGCACACAGAAGGGAATGGGCAATGTCACCAGCTCTTAGTCACAGTTCATTTCAGTTTAGCCTTCGGGCCACCACTTGGCAGATGCAATATAACCACTCAAAGGAGACTGCTAAATAAATCCTAGAGCCTCTTGACAGCATGCTTCCCAGTCTGAACTCTCAGCCTTCCTTTGTTCCATTATGTTCAATACAATGAGTGTGAAGGAGGCCGTTGTAAAGGACAGCGTGGAGACCACAACAGACCCACCAAGCACAAGTCCAAAAAAAGACAAAACCCCAGGTAACGGCTGAAGACGACTGCTCTGCGCTCACGTTCGCGCCAGTCAGATCAAATTCCCGAGTGGACATATGAAATGTATCAGATCGCAGCAGTAGCGGGTAATAACAGCAGGAAGACACTGTGACTGAAAGGGAGAAAAAGGTCAATGAATGCCTGGACAATCACCAGCACTGGCCTCTTTTTTATTCATTTTATACTTAGATTATTCTTAAACTGCCAGCTCGTAAGTAAATGTCATGACAGTGTACAGAAATGTCCTCCGCAAGTGACAAAATGTAAATCCAGCGCTGTCCCTGGAAAATAGGGGTGCTTGGAGGGTCTGTACACACACGCAGCATCCCACCCTGGTGAGGGCTTGGGAAGATGCTCCTCTCTGACCCCACTTGAAATTGTTTTCCTGTCAGTTTAGGGCCCTCCCCTGCCCTCCCAGGCCAGATGGAAGTAGACCAGGCAGAGGAACAGAGGCTAAGTCATTGAGGGCTTTCGGCTAGATGATCTCTCTCCAATGAGAAAGCACCAAAGGGCTATTCGTAGGCATAGCCAAAATCTTCAGCACAAAGAGAATGAAGAGTGAACATTGGCCTTAAAAACACAACAGCTCTTTCTTGTGTTCCTTTCTTATTTCAAAGGAATTTTCTCTTACGTGTGGAGGTGCTTATTTTCTGTCTCTTGCAGTTGTTTCCGGAAATATTAAGAGAAGATCCTGTTCATAGTTTTTAAAGCAAATTGCTTCACCGTTCACTGTCTTAACCATCAGCTTCCTGGAGCTTCTCTCCCTCCCTTATCTTTCACAAGTTCATCCATTTTCCAACAGAGTGGAAGTGACTGAAATATAGCAGCATAGCTCAGTGCAGGGTGCATTTAGCAATGCCAGCTTGGCTAACAAGTAAACACAAATGGGATGCCCTGCTGCTTTAGGGCTATTCATTAAAGGGCTTCTTGATGAAATCTTGCTTCTGGAATGAACTGCTTGTATCAGCATGAAATCCAGGGTTCTAGACAGCAAAATATCAATAGGACAAATAAGGGATATTCTCACTACCCCCCCCCTTTAAAAATGAACTTGAGGCGTGCACCATTTCATTAATTTATAATATAGTGGTGCTAGGAGGGCTGGTGGCTTTTACATTATAAATACTGACATTTAAACATCTCAGCAGCGTTCTTAAATCATTGTGCTGAGCTGAAACCCTGCTCTCCCACCCTCAGCCAGATAGGAAACATATATACATCTCTCTCTCCCCACCACCCGGAAAAAAACATAATCATATTTTATTGCTGTGAAGCCATGCACTACTATTATAAGCCAGGTTATATATTTGTAACTTTAAAAATAATCATTTAACAGAGAAGGTTGTCTTCTGCATACAGTAATTATCACTTTTCCTTTGGGCTTATGTGTGTATGTGTGTGTAGAAATAGAGAGATAAAGGAAATATTTGAGTGCATGCAGAAAGATGTTGCTTTACTTAGCACTTTTATTTTATTTTTTTTATAAGATATTTATTAAGATTTTTTATAATATTACAATAAAAGAAAAAAAGAAAAAACAGAATAACAAAAATACAGAATAAAGAAACTTTTTAAGAAAAAAAAAACCACACATACATTTTCAATTACTTATTTTCTTTGAACTTGTTTCCCGGACCTCCTCATACCTCCCTTTTTTGTATTCCACCCCAAATTGTTAGTTCAGCAAATCCTTACCATTATATTATTACCTATTTATAATCCTTTTTTTCATATCTCTTAAAGCATTACAGCTGGAAACCACTTAATTTCAATCCAACATCATTCTAACACTCATTAATTTTACAATATTTCTGTAGATAATCTTTAAATTTCTTCCAATCTTCTTCCACCGACTCTTCTCCCTGGTCTCGGATTCTGCCAGTCATTTCTGCCAATCCCATATAGTCCATCACCTTCATCTGCCATTCTTCCAAAGTGAGTAGATGTTGTGTCTTCCAATACTTTGCAATAAGTATTCTTGCTGCTGTTGTAGCATACATAAAAAACGTTTTGTCCTTCTTTGGCACCAATTGGCCGACTATGCCCAGGAGGAAGGCCTCTGGTTTCTTCAGAAAGGTATATTTAAATACCTTTTTCATTTCATTATAGATCATCTCCCAGAAAGCCTTAATCTTTGGGCACGTCCACCAAAGGTGAAAGAATGTACCTTCAGTTTCTTTACATTTCCAACATTTATTGTCGGGCAAATGATATATTTTTGCAAGCTTGACTGGGCTCATGTACCACCTGTATATCATTTTCATAATATTCTCTCTTAAGGCATTGCATGCCGTGAATTTCATACCTGTGGTCCACAACTGTTCCCAGTCAGCAAACATAATGTTATGTCCAACATCTTGTGCCCATTTAATCATAGCAGATTTCACCGTTTCATCCTGAGTATTCCATTTCAACAGCAAGTTATACATCTTTGACAAAATCTTAGTTTTGGGTTCTAACAGTTCTGTTTCTAATTTTGATTTTTCCACCTGGAAGCCAATTTTCTTGTCCAAATTATATGCCTCCATTATCTGATAATAATGTAGCCAATCTCACACTTTGTTTTTTAGTTTCTCAAAGCTCTGCAGTTTTAGTCTATCTCCCTCCTGTTCCAAAATTTCCCAATATTTCGGCCATTTGGCCTCCATATTGAGCTTTTTCTGAGCCTTTGCTTCCATTGGTGACAACCACCTTGGGGTTTTATTTTCCAGTAAATCTTTGTATCTTATCCAAACATTAAACAATGCTTTCCTGACAATATGGTTTTTAAATGCTTTATGTGCTTTAACCTTGTCGTACCACAAATATGCATGCCAACCAAAAACGTTGTTAAAACCTTCTAAGTCCAAAATGTCTGTGTTCTCAAGAAGCAGCCAATCTTTTAGCCAGCAGAATGCTGCTGATTCATAGTAAAGTTTAAATTCTGGCAGGGCAAATCCGCCTCTTTCCTTTGCATCAGTTAGTATCTTAAATTTTATTCTGGGCTTCTTGCCCTGCCAGACAAATCTAGAAATATCTTTCTGCCACTTCTTGAAACAATCCATTTTGTCCACAATCTGCAATGTTTGAAACAAAAACAACATTCTAGGCAAAACATTCATCTTTATAGCTGCAATTCGACCCAACAAGGAAAGCTTCAAATTTGACCAAATTTCTAAATCTTTTTTCACTTCCGTCCAACATTTTTCATAATTATCTTTAAATAAGTTCCCATTTTTTGCTGTCATATTAATCCCCAAATATTTCACTTTCTTGACCACGGTTAAACCTGTCTCATTCTGAAATCTCTCTCTTTCAATCGGTGTTAAATTTTTCTCTAAAACCTTAGTTTTTGACTTGTTCAGTTTAAATCCTGCCACTTGACCAAATTCTTGAATTAGTTCTAAAACCCTTTTAGTACTAGATTCTGGCTCCTGTAACGTAAGTACTAAATCATCTGCAAATGCTCTCAATTTGTACTGTTTGGCTCCGACCTGTATACCTTTAACCAACCGGTCCCTTCTAATCATGTTCAGCAAAACCTCCAGGACCGATATAAAAAGCAATGGAGAGATTGGGCACCCCTGTCGTGTCCCTTTTTCTATCTTAAATTCTTCCGTCACCACATTGTTTACAATTAATTTTGCTTTTTGTTTAGAATATATTGCACCTATACCATTTTCAAAACCTTGGCCTACCCCCATCCCCTGTAGGTTCTTTTTCATAAAGCTCCAAGAGATGTTGTCAAAAGCTTTCTCCGCGTCCACAAACATCAAAACTGCTTTAGTATTTATATTCACTTCTAACTTTTCCAATATATCAATTATATTCCTCAAATTATCAGACAAATGTCTTCCCGGGAGAAAACCCGCTTGATCTTTATGAATCTCTTCCATCAATACTTTTTTCAATCTCTTGGCCAGAATGTCAGCAAAAATTTTGTAATCCACATTAAGTAACGATATAGGGCGGTAGTTCTTAAGCTGAGTCTTTTCAGTCTCTGTTTTCGGTATAAGTGTAATATACGCCTCTTTCCACGACTCTGGTGCCCTTTTCCCTTCCAAAATTTCATTGCAGACTTCCTTCAAAGGTTGTAATAGCCACTCTTTCAAAGATCTATAATATCTAGAAGTCAGCCCATCCAGTCCTGGAGATTTGCCCAATTGCATATTTTGAATGGCACCTTCTACTTCCTGTTCAGATATTTTATAGTTCAACATTAATTTACTTTCTTGAGAAATTTTCTGTAATCTATTTATTTTCAAAAATCGGTCTATATCCATTTCTTTCTGAGGCCCTTGTGAATATAATTGTTTAAAGTACTTCTGGAAACAGTTTCTAATCTCAATTGGGTTATGTATGTTCTTTCCTTCCACTTCTAAATTTGTAATAGTATTTAATTTTTGTCTTTTTTTCATTTGCCAAGCCAGCAGTTTCCCACATTTGTTGGCTGATTCAAATGTCTTTTGTCTCATTTGTTTGATTTTCCATTCTATTTCCTGATTCATCATTTCCATATATTGTACTTGGTATAATTTTATTTCTCTCAAAATCTCCTGCAACTTTGGTTTTGCCCTCAATTTCTTCTCACTCTCTTTTATTTTCTCCAAAATTTTGTCTTTCTTCTCATTTTGACTTCTCTTCTTTATTGCATTCTGTTGTATCAGAAACCCTCTCATAACAGCTTTGCTTGCGTCCCAGATTACTCTTTTTTCTACATTGGTGTTCATGTTTATTTCAAAATAGTCTCTCAAAGTTTTTTTGGCCTTTTTATAGACTTCTTCATCTCCAAATAAGGTGTCATTCATCCTCCATCTGAAGGAGCCGGATGATATTTGCTTCATCTCCATCCTTAAAGCGTTATGGTCGGATTTACTTAGCACTTTTAAACAGGGCCGGTGCAGAGCTGACCACATGAACTCCTGGTTTGTGGCCCAGCATCCCCACCCTAGCTATGCAGGTGCCCAGACCAAGAAGCATTCCTTATGCATGCTCAGTCTAATGCTTACCGTTCTTCATTACCTATTGCCAGAAGATTAGAAACCAAAATATCCTGGTTTTACATGCTAACTCAGCATTTTATATTTCTTGAAGCAAATAATGTGACACTGCTTTATGCTTGGGTTCCCAAGTCATCTCCTGTCTTGGCCTAGGACAGCATTTAACAAGACTGAGACAGTCCTTGCTTCAGCAAGGTGCCTGCCTAATGTGCCCTGAGATCATGCCCTGGGACGCATTCTTTCCTTAACAGGACAAATTTGTCATCTTGTTAAGGGTGGTAGGGCATCTTATCTGTCATGCATTGTGTCACAGCTGACAGACCTTTTCTTTCTCTCTCTCCATAATTAAGATTCCCACTTAGTTTGGGTCGCTCTCTTACTTTAGCATAGTTTATTTTGACATTGCACAGTATAGGTTTTCTGCTGTTTATCTTCCAGGAAATATTTGAAATACAATCCCACTCAAATGATTGTGAAGCACTCAAATCTAATAATATATTACACATTTGTATGGAAATTATACATTGGGGGGGGCAGTGCCATAGATCAATGGAAGAGCATGCACAAGGTTCCAAGTTCAGTCCCCTGTGTCTCCAGTTAGAGCCCTAAAAGAAGTGAAAATGGTGAAAATGGCACCTAGCAATCGCACGAGCCTTTGCAAGCACAATCCCAGGAGCCCTTGCACCTCTGAAGCTTGTGAAAAGTTGGAGTTTGAGCCAAGGAGGTTTGGAGGGATTCATTAGAACTCATACGGAAAGTAAACAACCAGAAGACTTTGGAACTGCTGTATTGTACTTTGGAACTGTACTCTATGTCTACTCAAGGAACAGCACATAAACAAAAAGAAATCAAGGCAATGCAAGCACTTCTGGAAAGCTTGCCTTCCAAAGAATTGCATGGTAGGGAATGCTAACAGTCTAGAAATAGATGTAGGTATTATTACAAAATTCATTTCAAGTCCCACCCTCCCTTTACCTTCCAAAATTTCTATTAACACAATTGGTTCAAAGCCGTTTTCTTTCAAAGGGTCTAAAATATACAACTTCAACATTCTGTTCCGTGACTGTGCAACCGTGAGCAAAGTTTTCAACAGCAAGAGTGCCAAATTCCTCCACGGAGAATTTCATTTTGTAGAACTGACTGGGAGAATTTTTATACGCACTTAAAGATGCGGTGAGTCCTAAATTCCTACTTGAGAGCTACGATTAGCACAGTGTTGCCTTAAAAATCTCTCTTCTTTTCCAAGCCATTGTTTTCAAGAGCTTGCTTTCATGTGCATTACTTTGACATGAGTAGGTGAAATATAGCTGCAGGCAGAAAGAAAGAAAAACCTAGGTATTTTTCACTCCAGCAGAAATTGCCTTTGGTTGCAAAAAGGAAATGAGAATATGACAACACACCTAGCTGATTCTACCAGGGAGAGAACAGCTCTATAGGTGCTTCTCTATCCTTTGGTGTTAAGACTTATAAAAAATGCTACCTTGCTGGCAACTGTTGCTTGTTCTACTGACGAACTCATAACACCACCAATCATAAAGGTATCAGACAGCATTTCATGTGAAAACTAAATTTATTCAAGTTGTTAGAGTGGTGCCAGGCTAAACGCTATGTCACAGCTCAGAGGCATGGAGAACTTCCAGGCCATTGACCACAAGGCCATTTTTCTCAAGCTACAATCGCCTGCCCCATACCTGATATTATCTATAATGTCAGGTGAGGGGACGGGGCTGCCAATTCACAACCAGGAGCCTTGAAATGTGCTTATTATCGGGCATTGGCAAGGGAGGTTGCTGTCTCCACCAATCAGCTGACTGGCAGTTGAGAGCAAGTCAGTCAGGATTGGCTTTGCAACTGATCCCAGCAGAAAGCAGAGCCTGAGGTTGCCTGATAGGCACTGACTCCAAACTCCCTGAAACTGCGCTGTGGAGTTCCCCATGGGGGAATTCAGTAGTGCAGCTGCTCCCTGCAGAAAGCGGAGCTTGAAGTCAACAGCTATCAGCTAATTGGTGGTAGCTCCAAACTCTGACTGGGCTTGGGTTTTCCTTTGTACCGGGGTTTGCCATGCTACAAAGAAAAATGGATTGTCCAACATAGCAGCTTCAGGTGACAGACTGGCCCTGATGAAAGGGTCCACCAACAGAGGGGGAATGCAGGGAAGCGACTTGTCTTTCTATATAACATTCCTGCCACCCCAAAAGTGCCTCAGTTATATGCAGTTTGAAAATCTCCACAACAGTAGCTTAAAGTTAGATTTTGTATATTGGTCAAATCCCCACCCCCATTCTAGTGTGTGGCAGTTTCCTTCTCAAGTGTCAGTGCCAGTGTATTTTTGCTGGGGGGACGCAGGGGGATGCATATCCCTAAACATTTTGTGAATCTAAGTTTGGCCTCATTGAGGGGCAGTATTTCAATATGAGTAGGAAAATGAGAGTACCCCTAAACATTTTTTTTAAGAAAAAAAGCACTGGTCAGTGCTGATAATGTCATACAGTTTTGTGGCTAGGTGCCACTGTGATTTTCTTTTTGAATCCTTTCTCCGCTTACTTGTAACGTATTCAGAGCCAATAAACAGCAAGGCTGCAGTTCCATGACATTTGCTCAGGCTTTTGAAAAACTTATTGGGTCATCATGCCACAATAAAAAGTTCCATGAAAATCCTATAGAAACAACAAAACACTTGCCTTCAACAGTTTATATTTTTTCTCTCACTTGCCATAATATTTTCCTTACTACAGAGCTGAAACCAAAGTCTGGTTCTCATTCTGGAGCTTGAGAGCATAACTCCTAAAGACGGTTGCAGTGGATTTACACATAAAAATGTGTCCATTAATTATTAGTTTTAAAAATAATATTTTTTAAAAAAGCCGAGGCCAGAAGTAGCTTGCATGCTGATTATGTGGAGGATTACTTGAACACCTCATTTTCTGTTAATGCCCCACTCCTCAAAAAAAAAAAAGTCTTGTCATTGCCATGGAAACTCACATATTTCTTTGGCTTTTGCAGGAATCACACCAAATGCATTCCTATGGGCTGCCCCCACGGTTCTTTTTGCTCTTCTTATTAAATCAAGTTAAATCTGATGTCCTGTCAAGATAATACATCACAACAATATACAGTAGGTGGCAATTCACTTTTAGGAGAACTTAAAAATAGCTAATAAAATGGATTCACTACCATAACCAAAGGACAGTAAGACTGAGATCCAGCTCCTGAGGTATATTAATGGATCTTCAACCTGAGAAGTTTAGTGTGTGGATAGATGAAGCATTTCTTCTCCTTCTCCTTCTGGAATTAAGGTTTTCCTGACATACATTATTTCAATGACAAGTTTTTAATTCCTTCTCAGCATATATATGTCATGATCCATAGTGGTGACATAGAGGAGCAGGACCTGAACTCAAATTTATCTCCTGGTAAAGTGAACGGAAAAGCTCAATTACTGGCAGAAGAAGTGGCCTTGGGTTTTGAAATTAGTAAATTAGCAATTGAAAATAAAGTAACAAGTATGACTATGCAAATCTATAATGGAGATCCATTTAACAATGCTCAGGAACATCTAAAGAAATTGATTCACAGTAGACCGATGACAGACAAAAAGAACTTCTTCACACTCAGTGTACGAAGCACAGATTTACCAACGCTGATTAGCCCTTGATATATAAAAACAGGATATCAGGATCAGTGCAGCTTTCATCACTAGATGCTGGTAATGAACAGCAGGAAATGGCAAGTTCTTTCAAGATCTGCTTGCAAACTTCTAAGAGGCATCTGATCAGCTGCTCTTAGAAACCTGACGGCTGAATCAGGTGATTGGATCTAGTAAGGCAATTATTATGTTCAGATATGTACATACAAGACTAGGAAGAGCCCTGCTGCATCAGCCTGGGGAGCCCTCAGATCTCACATCCTCATTCTGACACCGGCCAGCCAGATACAGAAGCCATCTCACTGTTTGCAACTCAGCAACTCCTATTCAGAGATACACTGCCTCCATCCGGATAGCATGCCTAATAACCATGGATGCTACAGTTTTTTTATTCCTAGAAGTTCCACTAAACTCAGTGGGGCTTACATCCAAGTAGAGAACAGGACAGCACATTTGAGGAGGCAGATGTTATGCAGAGAGCAGTACTTGCAATGGCAGCAAAAGTAAGATAAACAAAGAAAACAGTCCTGACCCTGAATGTTTCTTAGAATGCCCCCCCAAAAAACCCCAGACTCTTGCCCACTATTTCAGAGAAAATTTGCTTCCCACAAAGTAAATCCTTAGATCATAGCTAGTTTTCCTCACCCTAAATAGTTTGGTACCCAATGTACCTTGCCGTTCCCCCGATTCCAGACTACTTATGAATGAATGAATATATGTAGAAGATCATTTTTCCCCACCCCCCCAAATATCAATACCTTGTTGACTGATATACCTTCATTAAACATTGTGATGCTATAATGATTGTAATGTTAATGCACTGATAAATTAATTTACCCAAGCCCCTTTAATTGGTTACCGCCAGCCCTTAGCAGGGATTAATCAGCACCATAAATCAGCAAACCCAAGATGGACTGTGCATCTGGTTTTCTGGTTGCAGGCAGTTAGAAAGCACACATACAGTATAATTGCTCAGGAAGCTTATTCGGGGTAAAGGGGACAAGCAGTATACTTTGATGATTCATTAAAAAATGTCTTAGCAGAGGCAAAACTGCCCTGTGCCAGCACTTGACAGGAGCCATGCGTCTTTGTTTGGTGCTTGTTCTGCCATGCTAGTTGGTGGGGAGTGGGAGGGGAATACATTTCCACCACAGGGACTGTGAGCATATGCAGTGCAAATATTTTGACAGTGAATATAAACAGCTTTGCTGCATTTTAAACCACTAAATCAAGGGCACAAACTCCTATGCGTTTGCAGATTGCAATCTTCAGTGAAGATGGCCTAGCATCTGTTTTGCATTTGTGATTTCATGGCGTACTTGTCTGGGAAGATCTTCTTTTTTTGAAGAAAAAAAAAGCCTTTTTTTTTTGGTGAGTTATTTGGTTGTCATGGACACCACAACCATACTTGAAAACACAGTGTGGCAATGCAGGAAGAGATCTTGTCCCAATGACTTGTGCCAACACGCAGAGACAGTTAATGAAGATCGTATATATACTATTAATCATTTCCTCTAATAGCAAACTTGGGTGGCTGAGTGCCTTTTTCCATTGGGAAGCAAAACAGGCCCACCCAAAAATAGGGTAGTAGCTTCTACCTACTTGGGGGATCCCCTGGGTATGCAGAAAGAATGTAAGCTTATAATTCAAAAGAGATAAAAAAACTGAAAACCCTAAAAATCCATTGATAAGGACTTGGGAATATTCCAAGAGTTGTGGAATATTTATGGCCCATGGAGATAAATTTTAGGGTGACACCATTCCCTTTGTCTAGAGATGGAACTTCCATGTTTATACTAACAGCCAAAGAAAGAAATTCCTGTCTTCGCTGCTGCCTTTTATTTGGGTGCTGCCCCATCACAGATATGCTAAAATCCTTTGGGCAACTCTCACTTCCCGAAGATTGCCATTTATTCTATGTAACTCTGAACTTGGTGTTTTCATAACTATCCCTGTGGAAGTGAAATGGGGTCAACTTAAGGAATGCTTTCTACAAACTCGGAGGACTCCTCATGTGAAGTGTATTTGTTTGTAAATTAAATGAAAATTGAGGGGGGGGGCAAATACCAAACCAGAGGAAGAACAATGTATGAACATAAGAAGAACTGTGGAACCGTGGCCTGTCTGCTGAGAAAAAAATGGCAGGAGAATGGAGGCCAGGGGGTTAACCTGCTGGATCCACGCCCCACCCCGGTAACAGGAATGTAAGAAGGTGCCTTATACAGAGTCAGATCATGGGTCCATTTAGTTCAATATTTTTGCTAAAAAACGAATGGCACTCACAGTCAGAACACTGTAAATAGAGATGATGATGATGATGATGATGATGATGATGATGATTTTATTTGGTTGTCTGTAAATATAATACACATCATAAAGTGTTTAAGCCTATCGCCTATGTCCTTTTGATGGCAAGGGAGGAAATAATAATAGCTATTATTTCAAGTAGCAAAGAAAAAGCAAGATACTCTTGTAAGAGCATTAAAAAAGTGTTGCAGGGATGTCATGCTTGTTAGATGAGCTGAGCTGTCTTTACCTGTCAGGAGTGCTGCAGCTCAGGTTCTGTGGCTGCCTGAGATCTGAATCAGCAGGACCGAAGCGAAGCCTTCTCCCTTCTTGCTGCTGGCCTCTCTTGGCATTTTAACGTGTCATCTGACAGAGCTTAAGTTTCTCCAGCCTACTTACATTTTCCTAGTGGGGTAAACATTTATAACGTAAAAGTTTACAGTTATCTTTTGGAATCCTGGTTTGGGAATTTTAAGTACCGCCTGAAGAATACGAAGCAAATTCCTCTGCTGACGACAGTAATCAGGAATGCACTCACGAGATCTTTCATGGGTGGGTGGTTCCCCTAACTGTGCAGCCCAGTGCCCCATCAAATAGCAAACTATCACCCAGCTTGTCTGCTGGAATATTGTGATGTTGTCATGATGCCGGCTACAATGTGAAGGTAGCAGCTAAAACGGACCATGTCTTTTCTCCCCCCAATTTGTCTTGAAACCCCATGTTTCCATAAAGGTTCTCGCTTCATATCAGTACCTTTTGTTAAGAATCTCTGTTGGGCCCCATTACTCCACGTCTGGGGCAGTGTAGCTCTCAATTTGGTGGAAATCTGCTGAAATACCTACAGTGTCCATTATTGGGGAAAATCTGAATCTGTTTACAACATTGGCTCCACTACATTTGCTAGCGTACTTGACCATGTTTCATAGTGATAGTTTGCCTAACAAATTACATAACCAAATTCCACCCTTTAGCTCTCCAACCCATATTCAAGAATAAAAGGTCGTAGCAATGAATGTGATAGGTATAGTGTTGATTCAACTGAAAGATGCTCTTCTGAAAGATACTCAACAGTCAGTCCCTTTGGGAGGGGGAAGTTCTTTGGAGTTTTCCCAAATAAACCGATTAGTTCAATTTTTGGCTGCTTCCTAGCATTCCTCCCTGTAATACATATAAATACAGTAGTCCAGAATCATTGCCAGGAAACATTTGAGCATATACATCTTCAGAATAGTATTACCTCTTTGAGAGGCAGAAGCAAATTTATTTCTCTAAATTCAGGTTTTTGGTCAGTTTTCTTTACAGTGCAGCACACTCAGTCGCTCAGTTTATATTTGAACATTACTAGTCCCCACAAAAAAAGGATTTTTTGAGCATTACTCATTCAAATCTCATACGACAGCAATGTGTGCATGGGAAGAACATAAGCAGAGGTCAGCAAAGAAGGAAAGATATTCACACACTATTAGCTACTCAGCAGATAGTTATTATATCCTCAAAATATGGGGATGCATTGAACAGTCTTCATGTTGATAGAGTACGAGTGTGAAGCTTGAATAAAATATGCTTCTGCATTAACTGCTGTCAAATTCCCAGTTCTGAGGATCCGGGTAGGCTTCTAAATGCAACTCTAAGTAATAATGCATGTGCACACAAAGAGAAAAAAGAAATGCACAGGAGTATGGTAGGGCTCTATGTGAGTTGTAATAGGCTCCAGAAAAATTCATGGGGGCCAATCAGGGGTGGCGCTGTGGGTTAAACTACAGAGCCTAGGGGTTGCTGATCAGAAGGGCGGCGGTTTGAATCCCCACGATGGGGTGAGCTCCCGTTGCTCGGTCCCTGCTCCTGCCAACCTAGCAGTTCGAAAGCGCATCAAAGTATAAGTAGATAAATAGGTACTGCTCCGGTGGGAAGGTAAACAGTGTTTCCATGCGCTGCTCTGGTTCGCCAGAAGCGGCTTAGTCATGCTGGCCACATGACCCGGAAGCTGTCTGCGGACAAACGTCGGCTCCCTCGGCCAGTAAAGCAAGATGAGCGCCGCAACCCCAGAGTCGTCCACAATTGGACCTAATGGTCAGGTTACCTTTACCTTTCACCATTCTCTAAAAAGTATGAAATGAATAACATATCTCTCACCTGTGCCATTGCTTTTGGGGTTCAACAAAAGTCCAAGAGAAAAGCTCAATACTTTTTGGGAGTGTGCTGGTTTTTACTTTTTGAAATATGGAATCCTAGTAGTGGCCCATTCACAATGCAGTGCTGTAGAAGTAATGAAGAGATGTGTGAGGCAACCCAGTACGCTCTGATATCCTAGGCTTAACAACACGTATTAGTTCTCCACACACATCCAATTTTTGTTCTGCTTTACTGTTACAACCTCCTCCTTTCATTTCTGATCCCTCCCCTTGACTGCTGCATTTTGTATAGTCACCCACACACAAATGACCCATTACACGTAAATACACGTTTCTTTCAGGCCAGGTTAACCATTGCAGATTCTGCCCAGCATTTAACAAACAGTTATTTATCCATAACTGAAGATTGCAGCTTATACACAGTGGATACATATATTAAACAGATTGTGGAAGAATTGGGAATGTTGCCTCACCAGAACCTCTCAGGATTGAAGCACCAGTCATGTGCACGTGCACAGCATTTATAGAGGTGCTTCGAGACTGGCATGCTAGCAACAAGTTGAGGCTTGCCAATTTACTTCACAAGAATTTGTTGAGTTCTGGCACAATTGGAAGGTAATGCTTCAGCATAAAAAACAAATTAATTACCATTTCATTCTGATAGAATTATATGTCTTCTTTCTACTTTGCTTTTCATCTGTCTTCCCTTTGCATCACTCCCATATGAGTCAGGTGCTTTTTAAAACCATTTTTGATCTTAGCTTTCTAATCCTGTATCTTACAAGGATCCCTGCTGGCCCTCATAGCAGACAAAAATCCTTTCCTGGATTCAAGATGACTGTTAAGTCCACAATGCTGCCTTACCAGGCTGAGTTGAGAGAAATTCCAAAGAGAATTTGCCTCAATTTCCTGCCATGAATTCCTTGCATTCAGGGGCAAGGTGCATAGCTGTCAACTTGTCCCTTTTCTTGCAAGGAATCCTATTCGGAAAAAGGGAATTTCCCTTTAAAAAAGGAGAACATTGACAGCTATGATAAGGTGTTCCTTGAATGAGCCCTGGTAGAGTGGCTTATTCAAATTGACCTTTTTTGCATTTCAGCTAGGGTTGGAAACCTATGGTACTGATGTCATTGGACCACAACTCCCATTAGCCCCCAGCATAGCCAATGGTCAGGGATTACATGGTCCATCAGATCTAGAGAGCCACTGGTCCCCCATCCTTACTTTATGCAATGGGATATGTTCTTTATAGGAGAAGGTATGACCAATGTATAGAAGAAAACATGTGTGAGCAGGATCAGAAAAAGGCATCCTGAATATCCCTCGTGGAGGCACCAAATGCTGTTTTACCTTATTCATGCAGATATAGGCAAAGTGAGGTGTGGGCAGCCATCTTCTTCACCTACAGATCAGGGATGGAGAACCTGGTGACTTCCATATGTTATTGGATTCCAGTTCCCATCAACCCCACCTAGCATGGTCAATGGTGAACAACAATGGTAACTTTAGCCCAACATCTGTCATGGATGCTTTAGGTGTAGTGGTGAACTAGATGGGTCCCTTTCAGCTCCACAATTCTATGATTCTATGAACATCTGAATGCAGGGCCAGCCCTATCATTTGGCAGTATGAGACAACTGCATCAGGCAGCAGATGCCATCCTGGCCATTCCTCCTGAGCCACCAGCCATTCCCTTCTGCTTGACAACCAAGCTGAGGGCTCCATACGGCCTGCTCTGCTTCCCCCAGGGGAATGCTGCCCAGCTGCCAGTGTCAAAATCAAATTCAGCTGCCAATCCATTCAGCTTCTGTATGCAAAACAGGGAGGAGAAATCTGCTGCTTTGCCTTAAGCAGCAAAACCTCTTGGGTTGGTGATGACTGAAGGGCCACAGGTCCCCCGTCGCTACTACAGCAGACAAAACAGACCATCCAGATTGTCACAGGGTAGTTGACTTAGACAAACTTATGCATTGCAATGGGAGAAAATCATTAGACATGTGGTGCTGCAGTGGAGAGATTGAGAGAGAGAGAGCGGCCTTTTTGACATGAATGAAATTAACAGCCAATTTGCCTGGAGGTCAACTGTTCAGCACATCTCCAGATTGCTTTCACCAATGTATTCCAGCATGCGAGCCACCTCTTCAGAAGGGCAAGACAACCAATGCAATTGTGTGAGAGTTTGTAGGCATGGCATTGAAGAGCACAGGTCATGCCTGCTGCTTCCTTGTTTTAACGGCTGCACTGCAATAATGTCAAAGTCTTCTTTTTCAAAGAGGTGTTTGGGAGCTGCTGGCTGATCAAAAGGTGCTCTCAGTTACCTCCTCCTATCCTCTGGTCAGCTTTTATTGCATGTTCTCCCAATCTGCAACATTCGCAAAGCAAGCAAAGTTGCACTTATATTCCACTTCCCCACACACACTGGGTCTGCATTTGTTTTGCCTGAAATTGTTATTCTTCTCCCATTCCATCCTCTTTCTAATCTCATTCTTGCACACCACTCCTTACTCTCCAGCAAATATCATCTTCCCTCTTGCTTCACCTCATTGCTTCTCCCCCCTCTCTCCCCCTACCTCTCCCCCTCCTTTTATACTTAACCTTCTGTTTTTCTTTGGTGTCCTGCAGGAAGGATATAATACAATTGCTGCTACACAGAAACAAAAGTAAATATGTTACACCGAGGGAGTGCAATGAAGCCGCACGGCCTTTTTGCAATATGATACCAAGCCCGGTTTCTAGGCTAGGGAAAGTTTCTTGAATACTAAGCAGTGTTTCAAGTTGTTAGATCAAGTTGTTGTGTGTTTTTCACCCTCCTGTGTTTTCCATAGTTCTTTCAATCTGCTCTAGTTTTTGAAAGAACCATTAGACAAGATCCAACATATGAACAAAAAACCAAAGCTGGATTGATGAACAATGTTTGGTGTTTCTCTCCCTTAAAAAACAACAACACCACACACACACACACATACACACACATTCAAATTTAAGAGGAAATTAATTGCCATATTATTTGAGTGCTAGAGCAATGTATTCAACAGGGAAAAAATAGCTTCCTCCTTTCTGGATCAATGCAATGAAGCTTTTTTTTTTAAGCTGAACAACCCATCACAAAATAAAACTGTACAAATAAAAATGTTACAGAATTATAAACCGTCTGTTAATGAAATGATTCAAAAGGTCGGGAAAATATCTAGGCAACTCTTTGAAACTAAGAAATGTTTGTTAAAAATACCATGACAATTATATTGACTATTGTCTGAGTTTTGCTAAATCCAACTTTGGAAATTGTGACCCAGTATGCCAGCTGCAGGGCTACCATATTTAATCATTCAAATAGTTAGATTAATTAATTAGATGTTTGATTGCATTAAGATTGAAGAAAGGGGGAAGTTTATGAAGATGCTGGAGCAAAAGGAAGAAGTAGTAGGTTTTTAAAACAAATTGATTTTTCAAAATAAAACAAACCAAAAGTACTACCGATAGCATGTGTCATCCTAGATTAAGCCTCTTATGAAGGAAGGCATGTTCGATGTTTTCTGCTAGGACATAGAAGGTTTGACTTGAATATTAAGATCAGTTTAAAGTGAGGAATTTCATGGAAAGAATATTCCTTGTTGCCTCCTCTCGCGGCACAACCATAGAGGATTGAGCAAAATGAGATGGTGTGGGAGGAGCTTTCAGGGATAGATCACCAAAAATTGGATGAATCTCTGCCCAGTTCAAAGCTGGTTTACCTGCTCCAGCAACCTCTGCATCCTGCCAAATATTGTCCAGGAGATCCCCTGACCATTCACAGCAGGTTGGGGGCGGGGGATTGCTGCAGAGAGAAGGAAGGGAGCAGAAGCCTTTCCTTCCATGTACTTCCAGGAACTAACTTACCTGATACTTTCCCTCACTTTTTGCTTTTAATTTTTTTATTATTTTTGCTTTTTTGATTAGTATTCATTTTATTTGCATTACAATTGCAACTTAGTTGTACGGAGGGAGAAGGGTGGGGAAGCAGAAAATTCAGCACAGTGCAAACACACCCCTGGAGCCAATTCAGCGCTCCTGCTGGCAAGCCTGTGTTGGAGAGAGAGGTGTTTGGAAGAGAGATTCTTACTCTCTCAGAGCAGAGTTCGATTACGGGTGACTGCTCCAAGCACAGTAAAACTTAGATTTTACGTCTGCCCTTGTCCACCTTTAAACAAACATTCCCATGAAATTACTTAGGCTAGAATAAATCACAGACAAAACATCTGGAGAGCACCAGGTTGGGAAGGCTGTATTAAATGATCCTTATTAACCTGAAAAAGAACAGTACATTAGGCACCATTCCTTGAAATAAGGATCAGGTGGCAAGCTAGCAACAATGGTCTCCTGTTTAATTTTCTATTTCTTGTATCCATCCTGCCTTATATTTCCCTTTTCTTGCTTCATTTTTTAAAATGTGTGTTATATTGTAAATGGAGAATAAAAAAATAGAACATAAACAGTCAGTGGTAGTGGTTGTGATGACTGAAGTTTTTTGGGAAATAGACAATAGGAAGATATTTCAGTCCCATTTAAAAGAGGCCACATGGTCAGGGCTCAGTTGCCTATATGAGAATGGGAGTAGATTAACCCCCTTTCATTTCCCACAGTTCTGAGCAACTGAGACGACGTGTGAAGTTAAAAAGCTGAATGTGCTATATATTTTGGAGAGTTGCCTGGTTGCTATGCTTTTTTAAAATAATAATAATAATATTTATTAAAGATTTTTTAAATTTATAAAAAAGAAAAAATAGAAAAAATAGCAACTTCCGGGGTGGCGCCATCGGCAATGGCGGACTCCCTCTGAACGGGAGGGACCAGCTCCGCGTGAAACGGGTCTTTTCCGCTACGGCGAAGTGGGGACCCTTTAAAAAATCACAGGCGGATGAAGCCTGTGACCATGGGACTCGGCGGGCACCTTTAGCGCCCCCCCAACCCGCAAAGGAACCCATAAACGGGCTCCGAAGCGAAGAGGGGGGAAGTGGCGCGGTGCTGTGAGTCTACTGCTTTTTCCGTGGAGCGAAGCCGCATAGCCGTTGCCGGAGAGCGCTGCCTTTTTCCTGGGACAATTTGGCATCTAAAGAATCACCCGTGAGTACTTAAAACTCAAACAATTGGACTTTAAATAAGGATCGGCCAGCAGAGAGGAATTGGACTTAAAATTTACTTCAATTTGGTACTGAAACGGGAAGGTCTAAACAGGAAGTCAGCCTTCCGTTTCTTTGTAGTCAGAATAAAGCAAAGACAACGTAACTAGAGCATAGAAATTCACTTTTAAAGGATTGGCTTTCATCATTTAAAATCGTGGAACCCCCCTTCGGTAGCAGGAGAAGAAGGGGGATCTCTTTTTGGATTGTTTAAACCTGCAGAAGTGAGTTTAAAGTAACTTTCCACCGTCCTGATCCTGGAGCGGAGTGTCAGGACTGATGTTTGAAGCTTATTGACCAGAGACAAATGTTTTTGACAGATAGTTAAAAGAAAAGTAACATAGTGACTCCATTGTTTCCTTTCGCATTTTAAAGGAACAAATATGGTCTGAATATTTTAAAAAAGAAACTTTGTTGCTATTGTTCTTAAAAGAAAGAATAAACAAGTTGTCCCCCTAGAGGGAGACTGTGAAATTGTAACCAACTTCCGGAGCTTGCAGCTGTTACAGATTACAATCGTGGGAAAGGACTCGTGACCTTGCAGGACAATGTTTTCAGAAGCTCTGTTGGGTGCTTTCTGTAAAATAAATGCCCTATTGGATCAGCTAAGCCAGAAGACGGACTTGATGACTAATGCGACCAGAAATTTTGAACAGGCAGTAGGAAACTACATGGAGCCTACCCAGGAACTAAAACAGGAGTGTGCCATGACAGCACAGATGAGAGAAGAGGATATTGCTGAACCCTGGGTGTCAGAAATGGAGGGAGCTGCGGCCCTGCAGGATCATGAGCCTCTGGATTTGATAAATGAATTTGGAAAAAACCAGATTTGGAAAGATAAAGTTAGGTTTGGTTTGGAAATGGGGGGTTGGAATGACCCTCCCATGCCGGGATGTTTGGACTTTCTGAGTCTGGTAATGGGCCGTCAGATGTTTGGAGCTGTGGGGGCTTTTAATTTTGAAGGGAATCTGAAACAGGTGTTTAAATATCACATGGAGTTTAGTCTGGACTATGGAAATGGGGCTGATTTGTTGAAAAGGGTCAAAAATATTACTAAGCTGGAGTTCCTACGAGTGGAAGGAAAATATGAAGAAGAGTCGCGGAAGGGACATGGAAGAGACTTGAGGGCCTCGGATATAAGGACACCAGGTTAATGCGCTAGATAAATGGGACAAAAAGGACTGACAAAATCCGGAACCAGGAGGAAGGGACGCTGGATGAAGATTGGATTGTTTTACTTGTTTTTCTTTTATCATTAGGACTGCTTTAAAATAATTGATGAATGCTAGAAAAATGTTGAAGGGGAAGTACTTGGTTCTAGTAAAAATGTTTAAAGAATTAGGTTAATGGTATAGTTATGAGAAGTCGGTAAAAATAAGATTTAAGTTCTAAGTTTTAAGGTTTGCTATAAGACAAGATGAAAATAGATCAAGATAATATAAGGACAAAATATTATGAACTATGGATAGGATTTGCTGTGATAATTATTAACCAGGATATAAGAAAGGGGAGGAGGAGGAGGTCAAAGAAAGAAGGTAATGAAAGTTAAAAACTTGAGAATGATGGATGTATTTTTTCTTTCCATTTTTGTGTTTTGTCTTTTTTTCTATTTTTTCTGGTTGCTATGCTTTTGGATGCCTCTTAAGACATCATAACCATATTTTGCATGAGATCAAGGAATACAATCGGATGCCATCTTTAACTCAAGATGGCAGAGTGAACCTTTCAAACCAGTACAGTGGTACCTCAGGTTAAGTACTTAATTCGTTCCCTTGGTCCGTTCTTAACCTGAAACTGTTCTTAACCTGAACCACCACTTTAGCTAATGGGGCCTCCTGCTGCGTCGCCGGAGCACAATTTCTGTTCTTATCCTGAAGCAAAGTTCTTAATCTGAAGCACTATTTCTGGGTTAGCTGAGTCTGTAACCTGAAGCGTATGTAACCTGAAGCGTATGTAACCTGAGGTACCACTGTACTGATTGTAAAGCATCAATTTCAAAATGGCACTGATTTTATTGATTTATTTCTTGGTTTCTTAGAATCCCCACACACAATGCTAGGTACAAGGCTGCTACTTATATTGCTGTGTTCAAGGTAGGAGGAAATCAAATCAGGCAGGAGCCGGCCTCTCAACAACTGTCCTTTATGGCTACATAACAAAAAGAAAGAAAGAAAGAAACTACAGGAGCTCAAGAGGTCCAAAAAGCATTACATTGAAAAACAGCACCTCCTGGTATATATAAGAAATTTATAATTTGGAGATGCTGCTTCGTGGATTTTGGGCCCCTTGAAGTATAGTTTAAAACTAGAATAATTGCATTTATATTTATGGACATTCATTGTTTTAAAACAGGACCTAAAATAGCCATGTTAAACCAAATGAAGTGGTAAAAAAAATTAAATATATTAAATCTCCACTAACATGGTGTATTGATAACAGGTCTCTTCAGAAAACTCACCTCCTTCTATGATGCAGAATGATGGGCACAAATGGAAGTAAGATATAGTTTATAAAGAAGAGAGCGAAAAACATGAGATGGTGGCCTGGGTCAAAGCTTGCATTTTCATGGGGGAGTTTGTTCAAACAAGATCTCGTCTTTCCTTGTGTTTTGTTTTGTTTAAAGAGGAGGTGCCCTCACACTTCCTTACGTTAGAAGATCCAAGCCAAATCAGTTACCAGCACAATGCAACAACCCAAAGGACTAGGAATGGTTTCCTGCCACTCATTAAATCATAGGAAACCCCTAAATATATTTCATAAATCTGTACTGATTTATTATTGAATTGTTATAATTTACTTGAAAGGTTGATAAATCTGAATTGAATCTTTTGGTTAATCTGCCTTGAACTTTAACCTTATAATCAAGCCTCAACAAGGAATGCTTGGAGGTGACGACCTCTGTTTTACAAGGTCAAATACTGCTGAAGTCAATAAGAAGAGGCACAGCAGGGATCATACATACCCAAGCTGTGACCTGGGAACACAGCGCCAAGGAAGCCGTAAATGTAAAGCTCCCCTAAACATGACAATCCAATCCTCGTCTTGAGACAAGCTGGCCAGCCTTATATACCCAGGCTGTGCAAAGCCGTGGATCTCCTTGTTGCAGTTACTGCTTCATTACACCTCTGCTTATTTGCTAATTTAATAAAATATTCCTTCTGGCTTCTAAGACTTCACCAGTCATTGGCTGCACGTGCCAAGTGTCTAAATGACCCTCTCCATGCATTCATATGGGAAGAGCAGACCCACGCCCCTTAACATTTTGCAGTCTACTTGTTCCACACAACAAGTCACTTGTTGTGTGCACTTTAGCTTGATGTGTGAAAGAAGAGCTATAGAGAGAGCGCAGTCTCCCCCCATCCAAACACTGGGTGAGGAAAATGGGGCGCACAAAATTGTGGGGTGCAGCCAGCATGCACAGTCTCCCTTCCTCTCCATGTATTGGCTTCACCTGCAGTTGGGGGACATTAGAGATCCTGTCTTGAAATGTCCCTTCTCAGTCTCCAGAATGGGAGATTTTCATTTTCTGGTACAGTGGTACCTCAGGTTACATACGTTTCAGGTTACAGACTCCGTTAACCCAGAAATAGTGCTTCAGGTTAAGAACTTTGATTCAGGATGAGAACAGAAATCATGCACGGGGGCGCAGTGGCAACAGGAGGACCCCATTAGCTAAAGTGGTACCTCAGGTTAAGAACAGTTTCAGGTTAAGAACGGACCTCCGGAACGAATTAAGTACTTAACCCGAGGTACCACTGTATTGTTTTTAAAAGTAAACAGATTCTCTGGAAGCTGACTTGCCTCCAGTGCTACGTTCCCTGCTTGCGCAGTGTAATCACAGAATTACGACACACACTCAGCCTTGCTCATGGCGCTGTCTGAGCAACTGCACAAACAGCCATAAAGAGGGGTGGTGGGGCGAGGGAGATGTGCAGGTGCTGGCACAAACCAGATGGGTAGTTTGTTCATCTAGATTTATATATCAGTTGGAAAACACACAGAAAGAGAGAGAGAGAGAGGCGAGGCTGGGGAGGAGAGATGGAAAAACCTGCACAACTGATTAGGGAGCTAAAGGTTAATGCAGGGTTTCCATCCACATGTTGTGATTTTTAGTATCCATGTGAGATGCAGCAGGGAAATGTGCCTCTCTTAAAAGCAGACTAATTTCGAAAGACAGTTTCCTACAGTGCTTACACAAATTCCCAGGCATTTTCAATGGAGACTTGCTGATCAGCTGTGCATGAAATCATCTACAACTAAGCATTGACCCCTGCTCAGCTAAAAGGTGTAGACAAGTCCCTATACTACTGCACCCTCCTAATGATCTGGTTTGCACACTGCATTAATCACTTCATTCAGTGGGGCTGCTTGCCGAAGACACACAGGGCTCAATCCCTTCTTTCACTCAAAGTTAATCCTGTAATGTTTTCCCACAGCTAAATCATACACTGTCATATAGTTGCAGGATATAATCATTGTTTCCTTGCACATTGAATTATAACCTTGAAGCTATCATTATGGTTAGAGGGAGGAACAGGTAATCACTACCAATCAGGGATGGCAGAAGCAGTTTGGCTTCTAAATAAAAAGTTCTCAACACTCCTTTGGTCTTTTGATCTCCCCCAAAAGCCCGTCCATGCCTGGCACCGCATCTTTTATGTGCAAGTGAGTTATCAGAGCTTTTGACAATAATAATAATAAAAGGGTCCAATTGCCTGAGTTTGGTCTAATCCTGCTACCATTTAAATTAAGGCTAGAGTCATTTTTCTGCCCGAAAGAGTTAGGATAAGAAAGTTTCCAGTAAATAAAATGGGTTAACATAAAAAATGTTAAGTCCTCTGTTCAGAACAGGTCTATGTTTAATATGATTCCTAGTTCAATGTTGACACTGTGTACATTTTCAAAGGTAGCAACTTGTAACAGCAGAAGTAAAAGAAGATTAAAGGTAAAGGTAAAGGGGACCCCTGACCATTAGGTCCAGTCGTGACCAACTCTGGGGTTGCGGTGCTCATCTCGCTTTATTGGCCGAGGGAGCCGGCGTACAGCTTCCGGGTCATGTGGCCAGCATGACTAAGCCGCTTCTGGCGAACCAGAGCAGCGCATGGAAACGCCGTTTACCTTCCCGCCGGAGCGGTACCTATTTATCTACTTGCACTTTGATGTGTTTTCGAACTGCTAGGTTGGCAGGTGCAGGGACCAAGCAACGGGAGCTCACCCCGTCGTGGGGATTCAAACTGCTGACCTTCTGATCAGCAAGCCCTAGGCTCTGTGGTTTAACCCACAGCACCACCCGCATCCTGAAAGAGCAGTATTATTTCTCAGTTGGCACTTAATAACAGCAATGCCACTTTTTAGATTGATCTATAAACAAGCAGGGGCGGAGGAAGGGGGCTGCGGTGGGTGTGGGCCACCCTGAGTGTTGCCACTGAGGGGGGTGACAAAATGCTGGGTGGCACTCTCCTGGGAGAGACGTGGTGGCTTGGGCGTGCGCAGGCTCCGTGCTGCCCAAACCGTCCACTGCCTCCCCCCCCCAGCTGTAGGGGGGCTGAGTGGGAGGAGGCTGGCAGACTTCAGAGGCCCTGCAGTGCGCCCCGCCACTATGGCTCCCCCCGCCCCTGGGCGCACCACCCTAGGCGCCCGAGCAACTTCCTCTGCTGCTGTAAACAAGGCAAGCCCAGGAAATTTTGCTGCCTGAAGTGAAGGACAAATAACATCTCGAACAGAAGGCAGGTTGTTTGACAACGGGGCAGCACCCTCTGTCACCAAGCATCTGGGGCTAGTGGGGCATTTGGAATTTAGAGAAAGTGTCAGTGGTGCCAGTTACAAAATGGCTGCTGTGGAGGTAAGGCATAATCCAAAATGGCTGCCACATTAAAAGAGCAGAGAGAGACAGAGAGGACTGCCAAAAGGTGGGGCATGCCCCACATCAGTACTCATAAACAATGGGGGAAGAGGCACCTACATCAGCAACACCGTACTTACTCACAGAGAGATGCATGTAGGAGAGGTGGAGCAAGTGCAAACAGGAACTGAGCAGGAGGAGCAAATTGTCCTTTGTGTTCTGTGGATTTTTGAGGGGATACTTAACAAGACCTTTCACAGGCACCATAGGAGGTGCTGCCAGGCATATTGGTTACCTGTGGGTGCCATATTGGCAACCGTTGTTTTGCTGCACCAGAGGGTAGCAGGCTAGCATGAAGGATCAGTTTTCACAGGGGTCCTCCAAGAGGGCTGGCCCACTTATGAGGCAAGGTGACAGGATCCATCAGAGCAGCAGATTCCAATGTCAGCCTTTCTGCTCTTCTCTTTCTTGAGGTACATCTTCCCTGGTGGGGAGGGGAGGGCACCATTTTGGGATCTGCCTCAGGTGCCATAATGTATTGGGTTGGCCTTGGGTACAGCTGCATCACTTTGTCCAATGGTAGGACTGGCTCTGGAATGCTGCTGTAGGAGAGCGCCTACTGCTTGCTTCTACGTATTGTTGTGAAGCAACGATGTTAAAGTCTAAGACTTCTTTTTAGCCTTGCTGATCTATCCATGAAAACGTCTCTTATATTCTACAGATAAAGCAGCCAGAAGAATGAAGCAGCTTTGATATATTCACTGGCTTTTCCTCTTATTTCTAAATTTACATCATCCTGTTTTTCAATTGCTGTGGTAAATGGCAAGTAAGACCAGCAAAAAAATGTTAAAAGATTGAAGTACAGCTACACAAATAATCTTAAAGATACAGTTCCAGCAAGGAATTTTTAAGACGTTTGGGCATCTCATTATAGATTTTGACTATGATCCTATTGTTAGATTGCCTAAATCTCATTGAAATCAATAAGCAGCCTAATTGTATACAGGATTACATCTCTCTCCCCCCCTTACAATTCAAGTACAAACACGCAAAAATGTGAGTTGATATATTAGGAGATACTATCTACCTAATGATATCAGTGTTACAGAAGAAAGAGATATTTTGTTCAGCTCATATAGTGCTCCAGTCCCATCTAGGGACAAATAGGGTTGATTTAGCACTTTAAGGACAATCACCCTGCCCTGAACTTTTGATAACTTTTATTGTTAATGAAGAAATGAGACATCAAACAATCAAAGAGCCAGCGCAAGCAATGAATCACAGTTTGGTTCTTTTAGCTTGAAAACACTCTGCATATTGTTCTGTGTGCAATTCATACCACCTGACCCTTCAGGAATAGGACAACATATATCTGAAGAAGGGATGTGTTCTCAAAAAAACAACAACAAAAACTAAACATCACACACCATTCTCTTTAGGGTTCTAGAAATGAACTCAAGAATCTGCTCACTTAAAAAACACAATTTTCCCTCCAGGTTCATGAAATGAAATAAACGATCCACTCAACTTATTAATTCTTGGAGCAAAGAAGATTAGATCAAGAGATTTCAAATAAGTTTGCTTATCTGCATTTTTAAAAGAGCAAAATAGTTTATATTATTGTTAAAAGGCACACTGATTATATTCCTTGGGAGACTGCAAAAACACTATTTTACAAACAGTTGCAAAGAGCTTTATCAGTGGAAAGTCAATAGCTTTTTCAAGAATAATGGTTTTTCAAAATCATAAATTGATGTAACATTTCCATAATCCTTTAAAATAATAATGTTAAGTGTTTCACTAAGAATATTCAGGGGCACTGGACTGCAGAAAGAACATGCTTGGTCTTGCTGTTTTACTAGAGATTTCTGCTTCCATTTGTATGGCCCATGACAGAATGCCAATGCCTTTTCTTTGTACAGCAAAGGAAGTTCATAAAAAAACAATTTCACTCAGCTTTCTATCTTATCCCATGATCTGATGATCATCAGCTTTAAATATCAGCTAGAAGGTGAATTATGAAATACCAGCTGACCTAGTTCCCCACAACAGCCTCAGAGAGGTTTAATTTTTTAATGCGCAGTGTTGAGCTGTATTACATCAGGTGCACCAATAACCTGACTTGTGCATTATGTCTTCAGTTGACAGGTGTAGATTTTGGAAATAAAAATGCCAGATTCACTTGTAAAAGGTCTAATAAGGCTCCCTCCAGGTTGCTATAGCTGGGTTGCTATAGAACAGGGGTGTCCAACTGGTCGATCACAATTGACAGGTCGATCCCTGGATGATCATGGTTGATGCTTTCACTTCTCTGACCTTTGATAGATCCCATCCCTTGGCCGATACTGATTCTTTTAAGCACTGCCCTTGGGCTCTTCTAGATTATCTATTTATTGAGAATTCATCTTGATTTACTTTCACAAAGCTGACCTGCAGGTAGGGATAGTCAAATCTGCCCATTTCAGTTTCACTCAGTATCTCTTTTTTCTTTTTCCAGTCTTCACCTCGGTTCTCCACATATCCATATCAGTTTTTGATAAATATATATACTCTCTCTGTGTGTATTGTCTACATGAAAATTCATTAGCATTTTAGTGCAATATTCTCCTAATGCACACGTTTCTGTATGCAACTTTGCCTAACAGAAACATTTTTGCAAAGCAATGTTCCCTAATATGCTGCATTTTTTGTATGTTATTTTCATCAATATATGAAATTATATGCATCTTAGTACACATTCCTTGGCTGGCGCACTGCCTTGCAAAATTCAGAGCAGTACAAATTTTGGAAGAATGGGTGGGTTTAAATTTGCGTGGATTGGGTAGGTTTGCCTTTCAACGTAAACTGAATCAAATATCTCCCCCATCCCTATATGATGGTTAGACTAGGGCTGGATCTATACACATCAAAGAAGCGATTCAGTTCAACGTGTTGTCAACTTCATACAGGGAAGTTCCGTTGGTGAAGAACAGCACTCCACAGCACCATCTGGTGTCAGTGTTACAACGCGTATACAGTGGTGCCTCGGTTTAAGAACAGTCGGTTTAAGAATGATTCGGTTTACAAACTCTGCAAAACTGGAAATAGTGTCTTGGTTTAAGAACTTTACCTCAGTCTAAGAACAGAATCTGAATGGTGGAAGGGCACCGGCGGTGGGAAGCCTCATTAGGGAAAGCGCACCTCGGTTTAAGAACGGTTTTGGTTTAAGAATGGACTTCCGGAATGGATTAAGTTCGTAAACCGAGGTGCTACTGTACGGTAAAGCGCTTTATCTTTACAAATGTAGCTGAATTCTAGGTCTGGTCTTTATTGAACAAGTTGTGAACTACTCAACGTTGCTGAGCAGTATTTAAAAGCCACCCTCATCAAGAAAGTTAGAGTAATCCAAAATGTTGATGCAATCATTAATTTAGAATTCCATGTAGGATTGCACCATTGCACATTCTCCACGGTGGTTTAGCAAAGATTTCCATACAGTTTGGGGGTGCATCTACGTGGTTTTGGGAAGGACAAAGTGGGATTTTCGTTGTATGTACTTTTAGGTCTATTTGGGAATCATTTGCACTCATTCAACATTATTTGACTCTAGAAAGTTTGATAGAAGGGGCATGCAGCTCAGTAGAACAGCAGATGCTTTGAATGTAAAGAGGTCCCAAGTTCAAGACCTGAGACTTCCAGGTAAGGAAATCAAGTGTTGATTTAAAAAAACAACAACAACAACACTTGAGAGATGCTGTCAGTCTGTGTAGGCAACGCAGAGCTAGATGGATTTGATTCACAACCAAACAGCTGCCTATGTACATTTTGTCTCTTATTCTCAGAAATTCTAGTTATGAGCAAGTATAAAGGATACAAAAGGAAGATTATTTAGAATGCATAGAGCAGCCTGCCTTCCAAATTGGGTTTCTGCTCTCCCTCCCCCCCAATATATGTTGGAATGTCATATCACTCAGAGTATCTTCAAATAACACCCTCTTCCCAGGAGTTACCCATCATTACAAAGTGACTAATGCTTACTGCTACACTGTAGCTTAAAACATATTTTCCAATTATAAGTGTATATAACCTTTCTTTAACAAATGGTCTAATTCTGTATACATAAGCAAGTTTTTAATGGAATTTTACAATTGGAAATTACCATATAATTTTTCAAGCACATCGGTGCAGGCCCATTATTAAACTTTTAATAAAAACATGAAAGCCGAGCTATATATTACAACAGAAATTGCCCTTACTTCGCTTGTATTAAAAATAGGATCCTGCTTGTTTTGGAGGGTTGAAGGCCATTTAAGCAAACGCTCTGCTGTGTTTATTTCTGTATTTAATAGTAAAGCTATACTGAGCATCTAATTACCAGTCTGTTCCTCTTGGATGGCTAAGAGAAGGGCTCTTTTGCATGGGGAATGACCTTATTGCAGGAATAAAAGCATTGCAATAATGCCCATTACAATGACCCAAGGGGTAGAACTTTATATTCTTTGTAATCTGTACAGCATCTCACACACCAACCTCATCACAATACAGTACCATCTCATTTAATTTCCCCATCCAATCTGGATTTATTATTCTTACATTTATATCCCATCTTTTCTCCCAGGACCTCAAGGTAGCATACACCGTTCTCCCTCTCCCCAATTTTCTCCTCACAACAGTCCTGTGAGGTGAGGTAGGCTAAGCAACAAACCCAAGGTCACCCACCCAGTGAGCTTCATAGTTGAGAATGGATTTGAACCTTGGTCTCCCAGGTCTTAGTCCTCACAATCTAACCACTACAGTGGTACCTCAGGTTAAGTACTTAATTCGTTCCGGAGGTCTGTACTTAACCTGAAACTGTTCTTAACCTGAAGCACCACTTTAGCTAATGGGCCTCCTGCTGCTGCTGTGCTGCCGGAGCACAATTTCTGTTCTCATCCTGAAGCAAAGTTCTTAACCTGAAGTACTATTTCTGGGTTAGCGGAGTCTGTAACCTGAAGCGTATGTAACCCGAAGCGTATGTAACCTGAGGTACCACTGTACAACACACTGGCTCTCTTCCACACAAAGAATCCAATAAGTCCCTCTCCTCCTCTCCAGCAAACAAACAAACAAACAAACAACACCAGGGAAATTATAAATCTAGATTATACTGGGGAGAAGGGATGGCATTTGATGAGGACGACCTCGTGTGAATGCTGCCAAAAAATTTTCCCATGCATATGGGCTACCAAATCCAAAATAAATTGCCAAGTAGAAGCGCCCATAATCTGGACCTTGCCTACATAACCAAGTTGGCGTTATGCAGCCTTGATTCAGGAAATCTCCCACTATTTGCTAAAAGAAGACAAGAGACAGGGTGAGATGCAGCATACTGCAAGCTGCATACAAAAAGAGAGGGTGTGTGTGTGTGTGTGTGTGTGTGTGTGTGTAAAATTCAAGAGCTGGGATTGTTTAAATCTCAAGACTGTTCTGGCTCACTCAAGCTGTTTTTGACTGAAGAATCAACTCAGACTACCTGTTTGAGCATTGCATTTGTGTTAAATAAGTGGGTAAGAAGAATGCTGAATGCCTTATTTGCACATTAAAAGCTGATAATTAATCCTGTATTTTAACTCTACAATTGTCAACAGCTATTATTTCCCCGAGAGCCTGACAGTTCCATGGATAAACTGGAGCTTAGTCCCATTATAAGGTTCTATGAATAGGCAGCAGGACAGTTTGTACAGCAAACCCCAAAGGCTGTTAAATGTGATACTGAATCAATTTGCAGCTAAATTAAAGGTGAGGGATGTGAAATGTGGGACGGATTCCAGCAAAACAGGAAATGTAACTCATAGAAGACGTGCAGGGAGTGGGGTGGGGGGGGGAGGATGCAATTAAGCAGATGTAAAGATGGAAGAAAATGTGTTTTAAACCTTAACACTTCCATTGATTCCTCCCTTCCCTCCTTGATGTGTTTTGGCTGCACATGTATTGAGCTGAGAAAGTGCTGAAATATTGTGATCAGAATTATGTTTTCAAGATCCTCCAGGGCAAATCAATGGGAGAGGTGACTGTTTTATAACTTCCCTTTGAGGGAAGTCAGCAAGCTAAATAAATGCAACCCAACCACAGCTATTTAAAAACAAACAAAAAACCCTGCAATAAACCGGTGGGATTTTTTATTTTCTGATTTTTTGCAACAGGACATCCTACTGACTTTTATCTAAGCTCATTAGGCTTTAAAGCTGGCATCTAGTCACATGAAAAGACATGTAAATCAAAACAAGGTCCTGTGTTTATGCTGAATGTTAGGTGAGGTCTGAAATACATCCAAGACTTTGGTTCTAGATGCATTCGTTTGGTTAAAGTCAAAAGGATTTGCATCCAAGGGAAAGAATGGCCACCCATTTGGTGGTGCAACTTATACATTGTTAATCATGCACCAAAATGCATCATTAGTTGTATGGTTTATATAGATATGTATAATTTGAGTATATCACTTTGGACTTAATAAAGAGTATTTTGTGTCCTGACAAAGGTGTTTGCTAAAATGCACTGGGACTAATAAATTACATTGCTGCGCACTTATATGTTTTCTCTCCTCTTGCTATTTGTACCCAGAGCCAAGTTACACAAAATATTTACATCATATGGGGTGGTGCTTATTTTCAGCCAGGCAGCAAGGGTGACTGATGGCAGCAGGATGGTGATGTAATTGTCCTCTCTCTCGTGCTTGCTTAGCTGTTACTCTAAGTAATGCTGGATTAGCACTGGGTGAAGTCACAGCACAAATAATGCAAGCTATTGCATTATAACTTGCATCAGGTTCAGTTCCATCCCTTGAAAAGTGCTATGTGGCTGACCTTTTACACGGTTGTGGTGCCAGTGGAAAAACAACCTTATGCTGGTTTTGAATGCCTCCTGCCTGATATTTGTTTCCTGTTCTTGTTTCACTATCATTATGGTATGCAGGCAGCTGAATGGAAAGATAGCAAAACTCTGGCTGTGCTGAAATCAGTGACAAAACTTCATTTATATCAGTGAAGCAAGGATTTAGGCATTGTATGTGCAATTACCCACACCCCCTCTGTGCATTCACAGACAAAACTGGCTGGGTTTGGCTGAACAGTGGGAACAGGATAATCGTACCCATAATCTTATTAGAGGAAAATAGGTTCACAAATAGTGTTCTACTTTTGTTACCGGCCTCAATGGCAGGGAATGGATTGTGTATACTTTGCAATCATAAGTGCCCATTATAATTGCGAAAGTGTTTTGATGCATTAAAAATATATCTGAATGTCACTACTGCAGCCCCAGCAACAAAAGAAGAGAAAGAGAAGAAATGCTTCAAAGGCCAAAATGTTTGAAGATTATAAACAGCGTAAAGCTGATACACATCAGCGTTTGTTTCTCTGGCTCTGAAAGAAGCATAACTTCTCTTTTTCTTTTTTTTATCCTGTGCAAAAGAGCAGGTTGCAGTCGGAGTTGATGAAAATTATTCAGTTGCAGTTGCGTCAGGAAAACCAATTGTGATATGCATGAAATTTTTAGAATATCTTTGCCAACTCTGTTCTGCCAGTGGTGTGGATTTGCATAAAAACAGTGTTGGCCAATGAAAGGCTGTATAGGTAAAAGAATTTTTCTGCCACCCAGCCTCTTGTCTGCTTGAAAGGGAGTTTTTGGTTTCATGGAACAAATAAAGCATGAAGCTAAATAATTAAAGCCTGGCATTAAGGGACAATGTAATTTGTCATTATCTGGAAACTATTTGTGTGTTTCAGATACTGGAAGATTTTTCTTTTTTTAAGAAAAAAAAATCCTAACAAAGAAAAGAGAAATATCCCCGGTAACATTTGGAAAATGTATACTACCTCTGGAAGGGAGGGGGGGAAAACAGAAACCAAGTGGAGCACATCTGCTTACTGGAAACCTAATACTGTTATTGTAAGGTTTTGTATAACTCACTTCCTGTCTTTATACTTACACAACAGGATATTTAAATTACAAGGACAACAGAGGAATGAGACAAAAGATTCAGCTTACTGCTGTTGATCACAAATATATAGTCTCTGATTAAACGCTCACTTTTATGAGGAAAGTCACTTTCAGAAATAATTAGTAACCACAAGGTCACTCCTTAATTAAACAAGCCCAAGTGATTAACATCAGATTTACTGTTTATTAACTGTTTTACTATGCTGCTTAAAAAAAAAACTTTTACATAGTGGCAAGCACTAGTCATGCTACACAGGGAAGTCTTATCACCATTTCCGTTGCTAATGTAGTCTTTGGGGTTTTAATATCTCAGCAGTAACAAATTGCATCAGGATGAAACCTGGTACTGAGATGTGGCTCCACAGTCACACTTTTTATTGTACCGGAATACAGTCACCTCAACTGGAGAGGCTGAAAATAAAGGAAAACAAAATAAAAAATGAAGCAATTGCCAGGCTCAGTCACCATTAAGGGATCTCCTTAATCTGAACGATTTTTAAATTCCTATTTGGAAAGCTTTTCATCTAAAAATAAATATATCCATTTTGCCCTTACAAGCTGCTGCAACACTGATATGGGTTTATGGAAGTATTTAATCTATGGAGGGGAAGTAAAATATATGGATGCTCATGGCGTTGAAAGCCGGCACCTTCATGTGCAGAACAATTATGGCCATAGCTGTCAACTTTTCCCTTTTCTTGCGAGGAATCCTATTCGGAATAAGGGAATTTCCCTTAAAAAAAGGGAAGAGTTGACAGCTATGATTATGGCTTGGAGTTGTGTTAAAGCATTCAAACTGCAATCCTAACCATGTCTACTCAGAAGTAAGTCTAATAGGGCTTACTCTCAGGTAAGTGGGTTAGTTTGTGGTAAACAATTTAGACCTGGGTAAAAATGGCCTCCAAAAATCCTCCATGACTGTTCAAGGGCAACAAATTGGGGGGGGGGTGTTTTGTGGGGTGTTAATGAAATTTTCCGAACAGTTTTTCCTCAAAATTTTAGCTCTTTGGACATGCAGTCCTGTGGTTCCTTGAAGGATGACCCAGGGCCATAGGAAGCATTGGCTCTTCCTTTCTGATGGCATGGAAAAAGAGCTCTGATTTCAAAGAGGCAGATTTTATATTGCATTCCCCGCTGCCATGGAAACTTCTTGGGCTACTTCACTTCTAACATCAGAGCTCCTGTGTCAGGATCAGTGTCGGATTTATGTATAAGCTAAACAAGCTATAGTTTAGGGCCCCACTCTCTTGAGGCCCCCCAAAAAAATTAAAGGGAAAAAAACCACTGGATGTACATTTCCAAAATATAAGATAAAAAGCAAATTACTTTGATAAAATACATATTTTGTTATGTGCAAATGGCTTTAGATACTTATTAGGTCCATAAATTAGCATATATTCAACACAAAAAAACCAGCAACCATTTATTGGACATACAAAGAGTCCCATTACCTTAAGTAGCTTAGGTCCTCATCAAATCTAAATCCGGCCCTGGTCAGGATAGGGCAGTCTGCAGTGGGCCACATCAGTCCCCCAGCACATACACCCCAACTGGGGAGAAAACTGTACCATTTTCAATCAGAGTAAAATCAGATGATAATGAACCAACTTCTGGGAAAGGATGGAAGAGCACAATGCCCCGCCAGCAGAAGCCTGGCAAAGGACTGGATCAGGCAGATGAACTTCTTTTGGTTGTCCTTTCCCTCCATCTTAGAATTGGAGCCTTAATGCTCATAGTTCATATTGGTCAATGAGCAAGGGTGTCGGTGGGGCAGGGAACCTCAGCTCCAGGGGCCAAATTTTGCTCCCCAGGCCTCGCTGTCCTGCTCTGTGGCCAGACTCAGGCTCTAGCGATGCAGAGCTCTGGCATTGCTTCAGCAACAAATGAACAGAGACAGAGTCCTATATAGGCAGCCCTGTATAGGGAAGTTTTTAATGTTTGACATTTTACTGTGGTTTTGTAATTTGCTGGAAGCTGCCCACAGTGGCTGGGGCAACCCAATCAGATGGTTGGCATATAAAGTATTAACAACAACAACAACAACAACAACAACAACAACAACAACAACAACAACTGACCCAAATGTAATCCCCGCCTGCACTGGAAGATGGTTCTTCCATTAAAGGGGCCCATTCTGCTTCAGTTGCATCCTACCATGACAGATTTGGGGGATGGGGGCTCTAGTTTCTTTGAATCTTTTGCAATGAAGTCTTCTGACTTTGTGGACATCCTTGGGCCTACAGGATTGTTTGGTGGAAGTGCTCCTGGGACAGGACCCCTTTTAGTTCACAGTCCTCAACCTCGTTTCCTGAAGAAGGATACTCCAGGTTCATGACACTTTCTGTCAGAACTCTCCCAAGGCCACACTCTGCACCAGCCCTGCTTCACACACCCAAAATGTTTGCCTGGGATAGTGCTATTGTGCTCCCGCCCTGCGTGCGGGCTTCCTGCAGGCATTTGATTGTCCAGTGTGGGACCAAAGATGCTGGACAAGATAGGCCTTTAGTGTGATCCATCAGGGCTCTTGTCGTGGTCTTATATTTAAAAGAACCCGACGGCCCATTAAGCAGACTGCTCATCCATGTCTGGAAAAAGTGTTTCCCTGGTAGCAGAAAGCAAGGAATGCAACAGGAAAAGCAAAATATCAGTTATCTGACAAGTTACAAGCTCCAATTACTCTAGCAGGCACGGAGACAGCTCTTTCTACATCTCAAATGGAGGTTAGATCCTAAAATGGCTACATATTTGCTTAAAACGAGAAGCAATATTGCATTACTTGCTTTCGTTCAGAACATTCCTCTCAGGACTGAGAAGGTAGGAACAAGGCCTCTGCTGACCCTTTGAATTGCACCCTGTCTGCATGTTTGGTCTCCACCATTTCTTTTAAGAAGGGAAGGAACAGGCATTTCTTGGGAAGCAGAACACAAGGATATTACCGTATGCTGTTCTTCAGGTGTAGGATCACATATCCTAATTTGAAAGGATGCATTGCTGTGTAGTGCAAACTAGTCCATAGAACTGAACCACCCAGATGTGAAAATATATTGCACTGGGTTTATTATCTATTTTGTTTATTTGTGTAGCACCATTTGCCTAAGCCACAGGGCAGTTTACAACAAAATCAAATACAGTGGTACCACTAGTTATGAACTTAATTCATTCCAAGGTCTGTTCTTAACCTGAAACTGTTCTTAACTAGAGGCGTGCCTTAGCTAATGGGGCCTCTTGCTGCCTCTGCACTGCTGGCACATGATTTCCGTTCTTATCCTGGGGCAAAGTTCTCAACTCGAGGTAACTCTTCCAGGTTAATGGAGTTTGTAACCTGTGGTGTTTGTAACTCAAGGTACCACTGTACCTAAAATTGGGGAGGGGGAGATTGGATTGCTTAAAACAGAAACACAACTCCTCATAACAAATCACTAAACAACAATTATTAATAGCAGCAGCAGCAACAACAACCAATCCAGTTGGATCCAGGCTAGGGGTTTATTTCATGTTAGTCCTATTCAGAGTAGACCCATTGACCATCGCTGCACTGTACATTTGGGGTCTATGGACCACAATAAAGCTGTTTGTGTGTGAATAGACCCATTGTTGTTAATGAACCTAACTAACATATGTTCATTCATTTCAATAGGTCTACTCTGATTAGGACTGGCATTGAATACAACCCTGGGTGAGAGCCCTCACACTCAAACCCATATAAAGATTGAGTCATGACTAACATAAGCTGGAACTGTGTGTCTAAGTCTATCTGAATGCAACCCTTTGAAATTCATGCTAAATAGTTCAGACTCCTTAGGAAAACCCTCCATATGTTATTGGACTCCATCTCCTATCAAGTTCAGATAGCCTGGTCAATGGTCAAGGTTTAAAGGTGTTCTATCTAGTGACTAGTCCAGCAACATTTGAAGGACCACAAGTTCCCAACTCCTGATATGAACAGAGCAACACGGTTCTGTATGGTTGGTGCATCACTTCATAGCAGTAATCATGCAGGTCACTTGTGCTTTCATGGCAATAGCACACACACAAAAAAATTCAAATATTAATGTTGGCCTGGAAATAATCGAGCATTCCAGGAGAACTGCATAATTGCCACTTTAAGGCTGTACCTTGGAACCTTGACTGCAAGGTGTGTCTGTGTTGGAGTCAAGAGTGGGAGATGGCAGTAATGTATATATTGGACCTGAGTTTTTATGTAAAAAAATATCCTGGTTAATTTTTCCTGGAGCCTCCTGAATTAACATATGGTTATGCCTTTCAATTTAGGGGGCTAAAGGAGAAAATACTTTGTATACTCTGACTTTGCCAAGTGATAGTTGTCCATCTTAATCTAGGAGAAGATTGCTTTGGACAGCAGCTGAAGCAAAGGTCACTTCATTATGCACAACCTCTTTTTCTTTAGCAAGTCTTCACTGAAATGAAGAAGCCATTATTCCATTGCCTTGTGTGTGCGCGACATTGTGCACAGAAATCACATCACAGGTTGCAAAAATATTTTATTTGGCGACTGCCTATATGTGTATGGTTCCCCCAACAAAACAAAAAAAACCCCACAATGAAGAATAACAATCCATAACAGCAAAAGTATCCAGTGCATCCCCCTCCCACTTATATCTCATTATTCAACTTCCATTTGCTATCCAGAATGTAGCTCCTTCCTCTGTTGCTCCCAATAGTCATATCAACCACCACACTATCCTTAAGCACACTTAAGGATATCATGAGCGAAAGGCAGGTTAATCACTGACTTTCTATAGACTTATGAGGTTACTTAGGAAGTTCTCAGGGGCTACCCCCGCCCTTTGGGAAAACTTTTGTGCTTTAATAGCCAGCTGCCCCGTGGAGTTACTCACAGTATAATACACCTTTTCTGTACAGGTTTGAAAGGCATACTGTAAAGAAAGAAAAGGGGATTAAATTGTAAATTTAGGAGAGAGAGAAACCAAAGAGCATGTTCAGCTTCTGTATATGTGGCGTATGACTAAAATATCTTCGAGTTCTCACCACAAGTTTCTTAAGGTTCTGCAGCCTCTAAGTAAGGCCTTTGTTGATATGAGTACTTTGCTTGTTACAGAATGCTCAAGGTTTATTAGTTTTGGAGTTTTAACAGGGGGAAAGCAGCAAACTGTTCTCAAATTTTGCAGCAGCCCATAATAACCCACACTGGCTTTTAAACGTAAATGAACACTACTGTTGGGTGGGATCATGAGCTGTATTTACAATAATAGTGTCTTGGTCCAAATATTTGACAGACTGTCATACAAATTATTTGTTTCAGCTCCTTCTCAATAGCTTCCAGCTTCCTGGGAATGTCTATAAAACATGGATGGTGTAAGGAATATTGATAGAGAAAACCAGCAATCTATTTAGCATTAAACTTTAAAGCAAAAGGAGTAAGTGGATGATTTTGAAATGTTTCAGTTTCCGACTATAAATATGCACATATTCATGGACTGAGATTGCTAGGGATGACAACTAATTTATAATACAAATGTATTCAGCATACTTCCTCTAAATCTTAATCCAAGTAATCTCAGAAAGATAAATAACACACACACAGCAAAGAAATCCACCTTCATGGCCTATGCTCTGGGAACGACGTGCCAACATTGTGCCCAATGGGGAAGATACAGTTGTGCTCTATCCTTATCCAAATAGTTGTGGAATCTGCATAAAGGGCTGGAACCTTGGCTAAATCACACACAGAGCTGTAGTAACCCCTGGCCATGAATGCAAACAACCTACCGGATGCAAATGGGTTATATATTAAACGACAGGAAGCCAATCAACAGGCTAGGCTATTTTCAAATCACACACACTAAATAAACAGCCTAACAGTTATTTAGAGCTGAGACTAGAACGTATCAAACCAGGAACATCAATGAACAAAACTTGCAGTGGATAGAATTTGAGCAAGGGGAGGATGAAACTTACTGAAGATAGCGGATTCCTTCTTCTGGTGAAGGACTTTCAGGGATTTAAATGTGAGAGGGTGTCATGAACTGGCAGGATGACGGGGAGGACAGCAAGGAGGAAGGGTATCCCAGCGAGGGGTGTAGCCAGGAGTGGGACACACCGGAGCAAGCAGGGGGTGGGAAAGGAAGTACTCACAGGGTGACAGAGGATGGCGAGGGGATGGGGGTCAGAGCACAGGAACCAGAGCAGCAGGATCCATCACCAGAATCAGAGGACCCCCTGTCTCCATGAATACAGTGTGCTCTGAGGCATAGAGAGCAGCAGGAGGGGTGCCCTAGGGGCTGAGGCAGGTAAGGACCCACAGGTTAGGCTTGCTAGCTCTGGGATGTGATTCCTCAGCTGAAGTAGGCTTGGAACAGGTGAGGGTCACACCTTGCCAAGCCCAGGTGCTGAAATCAGCATGCAAAGAGCAAAAAGGAAGCAGAGCTGAGGTGCTGGGTCTACTCAACTGCTCACGTTGAGGGACCTTGGCTTGGCTGCTCCTGGATCTCTATGTGACTGTGCTTCAGGTTTGACTCTGGACTGTATCCTGACTGCTGGACTTCAGACTTGGCTACTTGGATTGACCTTGGACTTTTGCTTGTGTGGACTGACCCCCAGACTTTGAACTTTGGTCTTGGCATACTGACTTGCTGCAAGGTAGGCCAGGGGTTCAGGGCAGAAAGATGTGCCAAGGTCGGAAGAAATTGGCATTTCCCTTGGAGGCTTTGCAATTGTTAAACATGCTCAGAATGGTCAGGGAAGTGCCGTAGCTCAGCTGTTTTTCAGCAAATGCTTTGAATGTAAACTGCCCCATGTTAAATCCCTGGCATCTCCAGCTAAATAGTCTGGTAGTATGCAACAGATGGTGCTGGAGGAGACTCTTGAGAGTCCCATGGACTCCAATAAGATCAAACATATCCATTCTTAAGGAAATCAGCCCTGAGTGCTCACTGGAAGGACAGATCCTGAAGCTGAGGCTCCAATACTTTGGCCACTTCATGAGAAGAGAAGACTCCCTGGAAAAGACCCTGATGTTGGGAAAGATGGAGGGCACAAGGAGAAGGGGGTGACAGAGGACGAGATGGTTGGACAGTGTTCTCAAAGCTACCAGCATGAGTTTGACCAAACTGTGGGAGGCAGTGGAAGACAGGAGTGCCTGGCGTGCTCTGGTCCATGGGGTCACGAAGAGTTGGACACGACTAAACGACTAAACAACAAATGCAATAGAAATCCCAGTGAACCCACTGCCAATTGGGCCCCGTCTCCACTATGTATTTAAAGCGGTCTCATACCATTTTAAACAGGAACTGCTTTCCGCAAAGAATTCTGGAAACTGTAGTTTAAGAGAGCTGAGCCCTGTTGGGAGGCCCCTATACTCCTCACAGAGCTACAGTTCCCAAAGTGGTTTAACAATCTTTCCCTCTTCCTGGGGAACTCTGGGAACTGTAGCTCTATGAGGGGAAGGCATGGCCACACAGTGGCATGATACAGTGGTACCTCAGGTTACAGACGCTTCAGGTTACAGACGCTTCAGGTTACAGACTCCGCTAACCCAGAAATAGTACCTCTGGTTAAGAACTTTGCTTCAGGATGAGAACAGAAATCGGGCGGTGGCAGCAGGAGGCCCCATTAGCTAAAGTGGTACTTCAGGTTAAGAACAGTTTCAGGTTAAGAACGGACCTCCAGAACAAATTAAGTTCTTAACCCGAGGTACCACTGTACTACTTTCAATGTAGAGTGCAGAAGCACTTGAGTAGACAATATTGGGCCAGCATCAGACTCAGTATAAGGCGACTTCAAAGGAGGGTGTGCAGAATTATTCCAACCTAGCGCAGCAGTTGTGCTGGAGGAGGGCCCTGTTTTTAAGCTCACTCTTGACATTGCAAAAACATCGCATTGAACATTTATTTGTCTTTTTTTGTACAGTGAACCTTGCGTAAAGTGCATCCATGGTCCAATCTCAGGCTGCCAAGCAATTAGTATATTACAGTTCAACAGTTAACCGTCGATGTGAAAGGAAAATAAACAGTTGGCCAAAATGTGCCATGAGAAAGTTAGGATATGTTTCAGGGTAGAACTCTTTATTGAATTTGTCTCTCTTTAAAAATCATTCTATTTGGCGGCTTCATTCTTATTGCTAAGGGTATGATCGACCACATATGTGGCATTCTATAGGAATTGTTTTGAAACCAGCTGCTGCTGAGATTCTTTCAGCTGAGGCTGAAATTAAGAACAGGTTTCATAGGTTTTCTACCCGCTGTGAATCCATGATATAGTATATAAAAGCGCAGATGGCTAAGAATGTTTGACTTCTACAGAACCTTTTTTTTAACTTCCATATGTAATGATTTTTATAAAGCAATATTTATTCTATAACCATTCGTTTTTTTCTATTGTATAATAGGACTCTTGGATTATTGGGTAGATTCATCATGGAAGGGCTTTGGATCCAGTGGACATCTCTGCTAACATGAAGGACAGGGCAGACATTTATGCATTTGTATATTATCTCCTCCAGAAAATCAGCTCCAGAGTGTTGCAGAATCCTTCAGAGCAGCATGGAAAGGCGGAATTGGTGAAGCATCTCCTCTCCCCTTCTGCTGGCAGAGGCATCCAGTGGATCAAAAGCACTTTCATGAATGCAAGGCCACCAGTGGAATTCCCTTCATGAAATAGCCTTTTGGTTTTACGTTTAACCAAGTGCAGAGAAAAATGCCCTTGTGTTTCTCTCTGTCTGTGTCCCCCACATTTTATGATGCACTTAAATTTAAACCATCTCCTAGCACAGTAGCAGGGGACCTCAGACTTGAGAGCTGAATGCAGCCCTCTGGATTTCTGTTGACCCTTGGCCCTGCCCACCACTGGCACACGCCCCTCAGAAAGTTGCATTAAAAGGAACGGGGCACAGCTGACTTATGCGCACTCCGCCGACACACACAGGATTTGGGAATGTAACCCCTGCACAAATCGGCCATTGCCTTCAGGACTTCATCTTCAGGACTGCATTACCTTATATACACTGGCCTGGTTGCTGTGTTCCTCAGGAGAGACACTTCTCAGCTGTGCTACAGAGTCATGGTTCACTTTTTATCTATAAAAACAAAACAAAACAGGACTTTGAGTGCTGTGGCACCTGCCCTCTGGAAAGCACTCCTAGTAACAGACAGGCACCTACTGAATTGGAATTTAGGTGCCTACATTTGCCTACTCAGGCTTTCCTGAGGGATAATTCGTTCATTTGTTGTCAGTAGTTGTTTTTATTAGTGTGATGTTATTGTTGATTTTACGATGTTCACCACCTTGATTGTTTTATGTTTGGAGGAGAGAAATATTTGCAAAAAAAATAAAATGTATAATATATAAATAAAGGAAATCACAACTGAACAGTTTTTAAAAACTGAAAGAGGAAAGGAGAAAGAAGTTACAGGAAAACTCCTTATATTAAAGTTATATTAAAGCATCCTTCAGGAACTTTGTTAAAATAACCATCAACTTGGCCAGAAAGGAAAGGTGTATGAGAGACAATTTAAGCAGTGAAGCATTTGAAAGGGAAATGAAGTATTCATTATGTCTACATTCACTTGATTATTCCTGCTATCAGGCAAAATTTAGCCCCATCTCAATAATAACAGCATGCCAGAGTCCTCCTCTTCTGCAAATTCTCTTTAAGGCAGTAAGACATCCTAGCTAATGGAAACACTACCAGGATATAAGGCTCTTTATAAACTCCTGAAATACTATCTTGTTGCCAGAAGCAAGAGTTGCATAACAGGCTGGAAATCTAACAAGGTTAAAAACGTACTTCATATTTTCCCCCAATGGAAAGAAAAGGCATTGTTTCGCATTGGCTGGATTTATGCTTGACAAGGCACAACAGCTTGACCCTAGAGCTTGTAGTCGCATGGAACATCAGTATGTAAAACGATGCTGGACAAAAATGAAGGGATTGCCCTTATGCTCACTTTAGAATAGTTCTGGCACCTCATAGCTACAAAAGAATGTTCAGATTTTTGTGGCACAGACAGTGTTGAGTAAGAGGCTTCTTTGTAGCAGAGTAAAATTCATCTTGCTGACAGCTGTGAGCATTACTTCTTGAGCAGACTTTTAGCCAGCTTTATGCACAAACGGACTGGAATTCGCATGTGTAGGTTGTATCAAAACCACCATTCTTGTGGCAATTAAACTTTGCATGTGACAGTGGTGTTGTCTGTGTTTTATAGCTGTAAACTGCAGATGCTATTTTTATCCATTTCTAAGTATTTTGAATGGAGTATTTCAGTCCCAGAATGGGGAAGAGTGAAATAAAGTAGTAATAATAAGTATATACCAATGGGAAAGAAAATATACAAAGATTACATTTATTAAAAAATGGACATTTCTGAAGATATTTGCTCTCTGCAAAGTTGCAGTTGCAATCTTATGCACACTTACTTGGGAGTAAGTATTGTGCTTCAAAGGCTTGTTTAGCTGTACTTATGTCTATATTCAAATTCTTCCTCGGGGCGGGGGAAGGGATGAAATTTTTCAGTATTAACTAACATCCTGTTACCTAGCATGGAAACTAAAACAGATTCATGTTCTAGATATGCTTCATGGAACACACATGTGCCATGGGTGAAATTACAGTTTGTTTCCCAGCCTTTGGAAATGTTTCATGTGGCCTTTCCTTCCTACCCCTAGTGCTTCTCAGGACCTTTTCTTATCTAAACTTCCACCAATCAGTCTTAAGAATGAGTGATACAGCACAGAGTCTCATCAAAATGCCATTTTCCTGAGCTTGAGAAAGCCTCCTTCCAAATGCTGAGCAAATAATTTATTTGACTCTGGCAAAAGTAAATAAATGTTTTCCTGTTCCTTGTACTCCATTAGACAGAATTATTACACATAGCAAACTATAAATAGCAAAATATGTATTGAACTATTAATATCCCTGACATTCTTATACAGTATTGTATTGTAATTTAACAAAATAATTTCAAATTGGAGTACTTCTGTAAGATTTCACTGAGACACAGAATAGAAAACAAAGCACCTTTAAAAGAGATTGATCAAATCGGAAACTGGGATGTTTATCATTTATTTCTTTGTTATCATGTAACACAATATTATTCCTATCATAATATTATTCTCTGAACCAAGAAACAGTACAATACATTGGAAGATGACGATGATGAACAGCTATAGATTGAAATTATTTGGATCAACTAGCTCTCTGCTACTCTGCAGAAAACAGCTTACAGTGAGATTCTAACACTATGCAGAAGTAAATCCTGATGATTTCAATGGAATTTACTGTCAAAGAAGAGTATATAAGAGGGCAGCCACCTTAGTGGCAATTTAATTAAAATGTGTTTCTCTTTCTCAGTTTTATTTGATCACAAACCCTGTTCACCTCTCTACAAAATTTAAGGCCCAACTAGGCAGCCCTTTCTAAGATGTTTATTCCTTTTACCGCATAAGGATGAGCTCTGTGAAAAGCATTTTTGAAGGACCACATAATGGCATAGTAAGCTTAACTCCAAACATTCACCTGACATTTGCATCAATGCCAGCCATGTTGTTGAGCCATCATGGCTTATGCTGTCGAGCTGTTCCCGCTTTTTGTGAAGACAGCGTCTAAAGTAATTAGTGCTTGACACAACACGGCTCACAAATGAAAGAGATGGGTCATGACATTCTTGCAACGTGGAGAAGTTTAGGCATCCTGTCCAACTTTCACTCCAGTAACTTGTCACTTTTCCCCACTTGGAAAATTGTTAGCCTCATATTATAGCTTTAAATGCTGCCTAGCAAAGCTGGCTTACAATGGATGCTTTAAAAGTCTGCACCAATAAATGCTCTTCTATTGTGTGCACTATAATGGTTAGAAAATTTGCACAGCACATTGTCGCTTGTATAGGATTTTATAGAGTGAAATCGTATTCCTGATTTTCACCTGGTACAAAGCAGAAATTACTGAAGTGTGCATATGACGAAGAGAATAAACTGCTGTAGTCTGTGTTTTGAAAAGGACATGCAAGAATGATGAAAATGCAAAACGCAACCTTTTGAGTACAGATTAACTCTTTTTTCTTTTTAAAGGAAAATAAAATATTGATATGATATACCAGTCTCAAGCTGCTGTCAAAAATCACTGGAAGGGGCTATGTATACACTGAAGTATGAGTCTGTGGTATGGAATGAATCGAGAATGCCCCAAAACGTATCTCACTCAGGCATTCATGCTGAAACCAGCAACAATTGTCAATGACCTTTAACATGTTTGCTATTCAAATTAGCACAGATCATCAATTGTACACAGCATACATAGTTATGTTTTTGTGTGTTCTTCATTACAAACTTTCCCTCCATTATCTTCTCCCCTTTTTTTGATCTCCAAGTGTTCCCTGACTCTAAGTATTTATATTTATGAGTTCAATTTGCCACAGACAGCGTGCATGCACGCCCCTCCCCCAGCGACTCTGCTTGCTGCCGGAGTAGATTCTGTCGCAAATGGGAAGAAGCTGGAGAGGGCTTATGCAGAGGCTTCCAACAGTTATGTGCACCAAATACCACAGCACTAGGTAACTGTTTAAACTGAAGCAGAGGCATCCTTGATTGTCTGGCTTGCAAAGAACCACACTGAAGAGATTTGGACAGCATGTTCCTTTTAAGTGCTTAGTAATCATGGTTGGGCAGGGAGGAGGGGGGAGGAGGGTGAGTATGCAATGGAAGGAAAATGGAAAGATCGAATCAACACTCCTCAAAAATTTTGCCTTTGCCAGTTATCACACACTACAGTACTAGACAAAGATTAAAACAAAGCTCCATTCTTACCCTCAACACATCCAGCACCTAGGACCACAATTCAGCCAATTAATTTGAGGCTCCCCACCTCAGACTCAACATATATCAGCTGCATGTTTGGGCAATTGCGGTGAGCTTTAGAAAGCATCCTGGAAAATATGAGATAAACCTTAGAGCTTATCTATTTATTTATTTTTAAAGGTATATGGCAAATGGATTTGTTTTGAGAAGTTCCAACTCTTTCCACTGTTAGTTAGCAGTATTGTCTTCTTCTTACAGCCTCTTGTTTAAAAGAAGGGGGGGAGCAGGAGTAAGCCACTTCAGATATTATGACTCCTCTCAATGGGTAACATGTTTGTTTAGGGAATTCCATTGCCAAACATATTGGATAGTAGTCAACCGAGGCATACTCAGAGTAGACCCATTGAGATCAATGGACTTAAGTGAGTCATTATTTTAAATGAATCATGTCCATTGATTTCAATGTTGACTACGGTCACATGATACAAGCACACACGTATTGGTCCTGTATATGCACACTGTGACTGATATGTTTTGGACAACACCCAATGATACAATCGTGTTTATTTAAAAAGCTGTGATGCAAACTGAGTTCATAGCTGATAAATGTCTCATTCTGACACTAAACAATGTATACCTTTAAGAAGGAGCGAGCATGTGTGCATAGCTTTCTCTTTCAGCTTCCAGTACATTGCCACATGAGATTACTGTACATATATAATTTGTGTGTGGGTATTCTAGTACAGCATGTACCTGTGATGAAATTAATGCACCCAGAAAAGTCACACGCTGCAAATGTCAAACCAAGATTTCATGTAGAAGTTGTCTGTAGCAGACCTCTCTGAATTAAACAATAACAACAGCAACAATTTAACAAGAAGAATATACAATATGCAATAATGTTTTTATTTCAAAGTTGAGATACCAGCAGCATGATATCTATCGCGAGAGAGTCGAAATTATACAAAATTGCAGTGTGAATATATAGTTTCCTGTAATCCCCATCTATGTAGTCATTTGGCTGAAGCAGAGATGAATAACAGATCTGCTAATGAATCAGTCCTGTTAGTGGAATAATTGTTTTTTATGTGACTCGCTTTTGGCTATCTAGACTTTCCCCGCATAATACAAGAACTTTGTGCTGATGAGACAATAGTAGACAGTGTGTGCATTTAATATAGAACAGACCATTCGCCCGGCTGGGGGAAGACGTCAACCTATACGCTGCGAGGTAAAAGACCAGGAAAAGGAGAGGGGGATTCCTCCCGTCGCCCTCCATCCCAGAGCCCTCAAGGGATTCCCAGATGGGCTAAAGGGCGGTGGAAAGTTTGAAGCCGGAGGACCCCTTGCCCAGGGCTTGGCACCGAGGGGTGTAGAGACGCCCCCCTCGCTGCTCGCCGGAGTGGAGCTGGCGCAGTGAATCATGTGCAGTTCTTTCCTTATTGCCTTCAGCGCATGGTTTCACCTTCAGGTTTCTTGTTTGTCTGTGTCCTTCTCCAAATCGCTTCACCTCAACTGCAAGAAGGTAAGGGGATCGGGAAGAGATTGTTAAGCCATTCTTTTCTCTCCACTTCCTCCCTCCTCCTTTTTTTCTTTCTTTTTCTTTCTTAAGTGCTTAGGAAGAAGATGGGAGGGGATCAGAAAGAGGGGGGGAAGAGCAGGAGAGAGATGAGAATATTCTTAATACGCCCGTGGGAAAAACTTCGCGTTTCCAATTAATAGTTAATCTCGCTCGGTAATTGAAGGGACTTTTTACAGAAACGATAACTTTGGGCTCTTTGAAAGGGGTGGCGGGGTGGGGGGGAGGGAGAGGGAGGAGGAGGAGGAGGAGAAAGATGGTTTTGTTTTTTTTTTTGCTGGGGCTGAATGGATTGTCGCTATATGTTATTTCTTCAAACTGTGAACATTTGGACTTTGTACAGAGTGGGGTGGGGAGGAGATCTCGCATGCAAGAAAGAAATCTGCCTGTCTTTTTTAAAAATGAAATGTTTGCGGGCTGCGGGAGGGAGGCGATGCTTCTCCAGCTTGGGAGCGAGCCACTTACATTATTAAGGGTATTTGCAGATTGGATTGATTTATTGCTTAGGGTGTGTGTGTGTGTCCTCTTTCCCTCGCCACTTCTCTCTCTTCCACCCACCCCCCAACCCCTCCTGATCCTCTCCCATCAGCTGAATTAAAAGGAATAGTTTATCCTGGAAAGTTGAGGACTGTAAATTAGGTGGAGAGGAAGGGAGTCCTTGGAGGGCAATCCCGGAGATGAGTCCTGCCCATTGGATATACTGGGAAGGGTGGGGGGAGAGAGATGAGAGGACTGGTGGTGGGGGGGTGCAGAGAAGAGAAATAATGCAGACATTTTGTCCTATGAAACCCTCCTCTTCCTCCTCCTCCTCCTCCTCCTCCTCTGCCCCTCCCATCTCCACCCAGAATTAGCATAATACTTGCAACCGTCATTTGAATCAAGCTGTTTCGACAAGTTGAGGAAACTTTAGAGGGGTCGGAGTTGAGCTGCAAGAAGTCTCAGGGAACAGGAGGCGTTTTTCATCCAGGTTAAGGTGACAGGGAGATGGTCCCAATTTTGTGCTCTGGCTTTCGGGTCGCTTGCCCTCTGCAGCTGCAGCGCTCTAGAAAATGCTGCCCACTTCCCCGCGGCAAAGATCTTGCTCCAGAAGCGCTGAAAAACTCCCAGCAGTAGACCAGGACGCTCTGGAAAATATGTATTGGGTGGATCTAAGATCTTGCAAATTCAGGCAGCCCCTCCCCCTCAGCTTTTGGAATCTAGATGTAGAAGGATATTTGTTGTTGTTTCTAGACCGTTTCTGGAGATCTATTAATGCATGGTCTTTATCTAATCCAGATGTAGCCCCCTGCCCCCACTCTCTCAATCCCCATTCAGTGCCTTATTGTTGGTTTACATTGTGTGTGTGTGTGTGTGTGTGTGTGTGTGTAAAAAGCGATCTGTGTAACCTGTGGAATTTGAAATGCAAATAAAAGCCCGTGGGAGTTGAGGCAGAACAAATCAGCATTTATAAAGTGGGAAAAGATTTCATGTCTTTGAAAGCATAGGGGGCGAATTCTCTCTTTCTGTCTCCCCCCCTCCCCAATTCTATTAAAAAAAGAAACCACCGGAGTATTGAACAGTGACGTCAATTCGTCCCTTTTCTAATGTGTGTGTGTGTATGTTGTTGTTCTTGTTGTTAATGTCTAAAAAGCGGGCATGCGAAGTGCTTACAGGAAAACAGATTACAAGATTAACATCTGTTAACATGATCGTTTATCTCCAGCCAAAAATAGGTCAGTCCTTTCTTAAGGAAGCTCGATTGGTTGGCGCATGATTAAATAATGAAATTAGACTAATGAGTTCGCAAATTAGACAAGAGTTGGGGGTGCTGTTATAATCCAGCTGACTGACCTGCAAGAATAAAATTCATAATGGTAACGGTAATAATATTAATGGATTCAGAGACTTTAGGAGATCAATGTAAGGTCAAAGCCTCTTTCAATGGAGTGACACAACTCCTCTCACCTCACCTCTGGGTCCCTTCCTCCTCCTCCTCCTCCTCCCTTTTCTCTCTGCTTTACAGCAAATAGTGTGTTACAGACTCCAACTCTCGTTTTTCCCTTTCTCTACTGAGGTGATGCATTAATATTTTCCATCTCCAGTGTTTATGGTGAAGGAGACCAACTCCTCCATGGATAGGGATGTTTGTTGCTTCCTAAACAGTGGGGTGTTATTTTTGGGAGAGGTGGGGGGAGGGGTTCACACAATGTGACACACAGTGGCAAAGAAGAATGGGAAACACCGATGCAAAGTAGCTCTGCTTCGCTTGACTCTGCCCTCCTGCAAAGATTGGCAGACCCACCGTCCAATCAGCAGCTCCAGCCCTCCTTACTGCCTTTGCATTGCAACTCCACATTACAGGCTCGGGAAAGCGGTGCTGTGCCCTTGCGTTTCTCTCTCTCTCCCTCTCTCTCTCTGTACGTGCATCTGTCTTTGTTGGGATATACGTCAGTATTGAGATAGGTAAATTAATACTTTCCCTCCCCCACCACCCCCGCCCATCTGCTGTGAACTAAAATCCAGTCCTTGGGACCAGAAACTCGAATAGTGAATAGAGAGTTATCGTTAAGGAGCTGGTTTTAAGTATCAAGTTGAGACCTGCTGAAGTCAAGGAAGTATAAAATGATCTATGGGTGTATTTGAACAATGTGGCAGACTGGCTTATCTGAAGGGAGAAAAAGGTGGAGTGCATCCAGAAATTCCACCCATTTCCAATCCGAAAATGATTATTTATATCACTTTAAAAGCCCATTGCTGTTAAAGACGGTTTTGTTGTTCTTTGGCCTTTAAGGTACTGCAGATTCACACCACCTCTGTAACATAATGGGTGTGTGTTTGTTTGATTTCTTCATGGTTTTCAAAGCAGACAGCTGTGTAGCCAAATAATAATAATGAAACAGGCAGTGCCCTCTCGATTCTTTCTGCACCAAGTGGTGTGTTTTTTTTTAATGCTCAGAAATAATTTAAATGTAAAATTTCGCTTTAGCAAATGTCAGATTTAACCATCATGGCACAACAGCATGACTGTTAGGCAGCATACTTTGTGAATGCCACACCACACAATGAGCACATTCATGGAAGGAGCAATCCTATACTATGCTTCAATTATGTTAGGCTGTGGATCTGCAAGATACTCCCCCTACGCCCACCATGGCAGCAATGCCCATCCCACTTGCATACCTTGAGAGGTTTGGCCCTTGGGGTCCAGGCAGTGGGGGGGGGAGGCCACTGCCAGAGCCCATAAGCTCTTTGTCTCCTTTAGAGAACCACCCTGAGTCAGATTTTTCTAGGGGGTTAGGGAAAAATCCATGGGCATAGCGAAGGGGGGCAGGGGGGTAGCTGAACCCCCTAGATCAAGCAAAGCAGTAGAAATACTTAACTAACTGACCAATCACGTCGGTTCTGCCCCCCAAAAGTCCTGACCCCCCCCCAACAAAAATCCTGGCTACGCCTAGACCTAGAGGGAAAGGGTTGTATTCAGCTAGGTCCTACCCAGAGTAGACCCACTGAAATCAATGGAACAATGTAAGTCTGTGTATTCATTTGAATGGGTCTACTCTGAGTTAGACTAGTATTGGATACAGCCCAAAGGAATAACATGTATGATGATGTCAAAGTCTTATTGAACAGCATCCAGGATGGAGGTAATTCTGGAAGGAAAGTACAGTGTGTGTGTGTGTCTAACTAGCCACTCCAGCAGGGATTGTACAGTGGCTTGACACAGACATGAGGGTAGTAGCTCCATATTAAGGACATATTCACCTGTTGCATCTGTCTGAAATAGAGCTTTTCTGCAAGTCAAGAACGAGGAACCCCTGAGAGCATGCTGGTCACTGTTGCAGGTTATGGAGTGGATTTTGATCATGATGAGTGCAAAATGGGGAGTGGGGTGGATCCTGTAGCTGTGGCGATCAAGGGAAAGACAAATATTGTATTCAGTTTTTTACTGTTACTTATTTGTTCTGTGTATGTTTACCTAAAAACCAATAAAATGATTTTTTAAAAAATAAGAGAAGAGAGAATATCAAGCAGTAGCCAACAGGTCTCCAGCATAATCTCTGTAGAGGGATGCACAGTGGGTGCCTGTGAGCAGGTGAGAGAGAGCAGTGACTGGTGCTACCTGAGTGCTCATCCCATGCTCCTTCCCCAGCCTTCCTGCCCTCCCTCTTGTGGGCTCCCATATGTGTGGTGCTCATTTCCTGTCCTACTCCATGCATGCAGGTTGTGATCTTGTAAGGCAAAAGTGTACCTGAGTGTCTCACCAGCAGTGGCCATAGTTGCGGTGGAGTGCCTGGCCTTTGCCAACAGGTAGCCTTGTTGGGAGGCAAGAGAACATCATGTAAAAGGCAGCAGGCAGTGTGGCTGCTATAAATAAAGCTGTACAGTTTAGACAAGACGGATGTAGTCACACATAGCAAAGGGGATGTGGTGGAGGGAGACACTTGAAGCAGGCATACATTACAGGATGTGTTCCCCCCTTTATTTCCTTAGTCGTTGGTGGGGTGGAGTGGGATTTGGTGATAGGAATTTGGACCCCTATGGTGAGTTACCTGCTAGGGTTCTAGGCAGTGGGCTGAAAGATCTCATGTGCGTTGTGAGGTCTGTCTGTTTTGTGCAAACTGCTCCTTTTGTCATGGGGGGGAATCTTTTCCATCAGCAGAGTTCTCCCTTGTGAGCTCTGTAAACGGGCACAGCATGAGATCAGAGCAGCATTCAAAATTCGCCAGGCATGTTTTGAACCTGGCTATTGGTCACTTGCAACCAAGTGAAGATGTGCGGGCGCCAGGATGGTGCCTGATGTCTCCACTATCTGGGGATCCTTGGATCTTGCCTGTTTTCACACACTAACAGTGCATCCTTTAGAATTTTATTTGTGGGGTGTTATCTGCACAACTGGAACACATTTCATTCCATTTTGGCAACTGTAACTCTGGTTTAAGGAGCCATTTGGCACCTAGCTTATATTCCCGAGTTTCTAACATTGGATCAGAGTGGTACACAACTCTATGCACCCTATCAGCTGACTTAGGATGTCTCTGTGTGGGGTTTATTTACTGATGGTGGTGTGCTATGAATGGGTCCTATGCTTTGCCATGAGGATGTGACTGGAGTGATTGTCCATGCAGGGGTGGCTTAAATCCCCCCCTTCCACTGATATCTCAGCTGTTTGTGTGGATTCTTTGTGATAGGCTGAGCACTGATGTAATATTGTGCTACTGATGGGGATGTGCCTGTGGACCGAAGGATTGTAGGATATGATGTCTGTAGTTCTTCCCTGTGTGGCCCATGACTCTGCCTGATGTTGGCCTTTTTAATCCTGGAGCGGCTCTGCCAGCAGAGTGCTCTACATATCTGTCAGGGCGACGGCCCATCTGGCATTCTGCCTGCGTAGCATGGCTTTGCCAGTTCCTACGGCAAATCTCAAGTATACGATTGCACCCTAAAAATGAATAGCTGCAATGTATCCTTCCCTGCTTTGTGCTTAGCAAATTCTTTGCTTTGCGATTTCATTTGTTTCCTGTTATATCAATATTATAATTGATTCTGGTTTTGTATGAGGAACATACTGCCTGTTAGTGTATTGATTGTTCGGGGCAAATGAGGTTTCTGTGCTTTCCAGGATAAATGGTTGATTTCTTGGGTTTTTCCATGATCTGTATTTGGGTGAAGGGGCAGGATGGACAATTGAAGGCCTAAATTCGCCCTTTTGTCTGACAGAAGCCAGCTGCCCACTTCTTTCGGAAGATGGTCAGAACTATTTCTTGTTAGAGAGAAACCTGAGTAGGTTCAAAGAAGAGTCCTTTATGCTTTGGCCTTGTGCCACATACTTTATTTCATAGCTGCTATGCTAAATGAGTTAACTACCAAAGGGTTTTTCATTAACTCACTTGGCAGCCATATATTTAACTTTTTGAAAAAGAAAAAAAAGAGAGTGTAACTTAAAGAGGACAAAACCTCACACAAGGAACATTTTGCTATTCAGCGGCATAGTTTTAAGAACCAGATTTATTTATTTTTTAAACCGTTTCCTCCTATTTGTTCTCTCCATCTCAACCTGGGACCAAAGTGGGTGGGGGAGATCTATCAATATTTCAGCAGCTAGTTGCCATAGGCGAGCAGTAACTGAATATAGTCCTCACCCCTTGAACTCCAATGTCACCAGTCCCCTCTGTTTTATTAGGTCAGGCGTGCACCCATTGTTACACACTGTAGTGTTAGGAAGAACATTGTTCATGTTACAGAGCAATCCATGGCAGCTTTCAGGCCGTGTGGTGTAAGCAGTGGTGGTGTCTGTTTTCTTGCTTGACACCAATAGCCAAATCCTACGTACTGTATACCTAGTGCTATTTTTCCAGAAAAAGAGGTCTTGGGACTCAGCATGAGCACCTCCCTTGTCCTCTTATAATTACAATGGTGCCCACCTGAGAGTTCTGGTGATTTCTGGCTGAAAAAAGGCCCTATGTATATCCATTTATTCATGATTACATTTATATCACACCTTTCCACCAAGAAGTTCAAGGTGGCATAATTGTTGCCTCTCACAACAACCCTGTTCGGTAGGTCAGACCAAGAGTCCGACTAGCCATTTGGTGAGTCTCATAGCCAAACAATTATTTGAACACTGGTCTTCCAGGTCCAACATTTTAGCCACTACACCACACTCACACACTTTTTGAGAGAAAGTCCTGCTGAAATCCCTGGGGCTTCCATGGTGTGTGTGGGGGTGTTTAAAAACCTCCATTGGACCAGCCTGTTTAAGCATATTTGCATTTCCCACATCTGCCATGCAAAAATGGAAAAACCTACTTGGCTGGAATGTATGTTCTGCTTTCTGCTCTGTATGCGCAGAAATAGCAGTTCAAAAGTGCACTTACAAGCACAATCCTATGCATGTGTAAGCCAGAAGTAAACCCTATTTCCCCCTCCAGTGGAACATCTTCCAAATTAGAATGCACAGCCTACGGTTGGAGGCCGAGGCTTCAGTCCTCTGTACACTAACCCATCGAACGCAACGGGACTTCCTCCTGAGCAACCATGCGTAGGGGGAAGTGCGCTTTTAGGATTATTTCTGAGAGCTACTGCAGACATGCCTGACAGACCCCCTCAGCGACATTGGCACCAGTTTGGGAGAAATGCAGGGTCGTTTCAAGGTGCAGAAGGATAGCAAGAGTGGCTTTGCCCTGCCCTACCCACTGTGGCAGTGTCAGCTTTTATTATATTCTGGGACTCCAATTAACTATCCCAGGAGAAGCAAAAAAAAAACCTTCTGACAACCCAACACTGGTAATAAACAGGATAATAACTGATGTTTGAGATTTTTGAGTGGGGCTTGGAGCTGCAAGGATTGGGGGACGGTAGAGATTATACCTGTGAAGGACAGAGCCAGAGCTCTGTTTCCTCTCCACCCCCCACCCCAAAAGCAGCTTGTTGCTGTGTGTTAGTTTGGAGGAAGGAGGGAGGGGAAAGCAGCAGAGAGGCGAAGAAGGGAGGAGCTTCGCCCTGGCAGGCGGCTCTCACCCTCAGTTGTTTTCTCCCCCTTTTTCTGTAGCCAGAAACGTCACACAGCCATGTAACTGTAATACAAGAAGTGAAAGAGGCAGAGAGAGAGAGAGAGGGAGGGAGAGAGAGAACAGGCACAGCTCAACTTCTAACCCTTAACAAAGGCAAAAAAAGAAAAAAGAGAGAAAGGATTTGTCAAGGCGCTACCCAAAAGAAAAGAAAAGTGGAGGTGGGCGGGGGGGGGGGGGAGAGACCGCTGCAGCCCCTGAGAAACCAGGCGAGGCTCAATTTCTGGAGGAGGAGAAGCAAGCAGCTCTGGAGGTTAGAGCGCTGCCCTCTTGGATTATGTGGGGCTCCGGTTGGCGGAGGACACTGACTCGGGAGGTAATTGCTTTCTATTTTCAACTTGAGTTTTGTTATTGTGGAAAAGGGAGAGCAGCGAGGGAGCGTCGCAAGGCGTGGCGAGCGCAGCAATTGTTGCACAAGTGTTTAAAAGGGAGGAGGGAGGAGGGAAAGCATGAGGTGCAATGGTTTGGCTGGGTGGGTGGAAGGGAAATATGCAGCATGCACAGATGTAGATAAATAGTTAAGATGCCGCACAGCGGGGGATTAGTCGCCTGCACCCCCCACCCCACCCCACCGCCTCCAATCGCTGGGAAGCTTTCCTTGGGGAAAGAGGGTACTGGGGAAACTGGGTGGTGGTGGTTTCCCAAACAGGAGATCCTCGCTCGAGTCTGGAAAGAGATGAAACTTTAGCAACCCAGATGTATTTCTTGGGCGTGAGATGAAGGCAAGCGCAGGTCTGCATAACAAAGGGAGACGGATGGATCGCGGATTGCAGATCTTAAATGAACTCTCATTCTTGTTCTGGGCTTTTTCAGAGAAGTGGGTGGCTGGGAATCCAAAGCCCGTGCGTATTGACTCAAATATGCATTCGTTCATTGAAATGGGAGAGACTAGTCGCTGTTGTTGTTGTTGTTGTTATGTCATGTTGCATCTTAATCACTGGGGAGAGAGGTCTGCACAGAGTGTTCTCCGGAGTTCTAAGGCCTTAACAACTTACAAAGGAGTTGAAAAGTTGACATCAGGCCTTACATTGTTGTAAGTATGGAATGGCAGGCTTCCTCTGCTGTGTAATCAGCGGCTGCATTTAGAAATGAAACAAATCCCACGACATGTTTTCCCAACCCATGATGTGTCTCAGCAAAATAATAAAAACAGAAACAGCCCTTCAGCTCAGTCCACAGGATGACTATTGCTCTGAAACATAAATATTCCAGCGGCTATATACATATTATCTCCTTGTGTTTGTGTAAGGGAGAAGAGAAGCTTGTTTTGCGAGGTTGCTTCCTTTTCTGTCAGTATGATGTTTAATTGTATCCTATCAAAATCTGAAAGATGTCATGTTGATACTTGCATATGTATATAATTGAATGCTCTCTGTCAGATTGGTAGGAGAGAGGGAATGGAGTAATGTATGGGTTTTCTAATAAAACTGGAGGCTGAGCTCGCATAGGAACATTTGTGGCATAATTAGTACTAGAGCTCAGTTATTCAAGGAGGCGTCTTCAGTTTCACAAGAGTTACTGCCATAGCCATCTTGAGCAAACTCTTAGTAATAAAGTGATCTTCAGTTCTGTTTGTTTTACTCTGAGTCATTTAATATTAGGCATGCCTTTATTTAGACCTGAGACAATGTGAAAGATGAAGTCAAGAGGCCTCTCATTCATTTGAATATAGCTTCTGAAAGCTATATATGCCACCAGTAGGGTTTTGTTTTTGTTTTCTTAAATACTGAATCATTTGAACATTTTATTAGATTATATCTAATGCATACAGGTGAAGATTTGTTTAGATAAAGCTCAAATTCAAAGTTGATGGCAACTATAAATGAGTATATTCTTCAAATCTGGCATGCACAACATTAGGAACAAAAGAAAGAGCCCTGGTGGATCAGACTCTCTTTCCCACAGTAGCCTAACAAATGCTTCTAAGAAACCCATATGAAGGCAGTAGGTGTTCAGGAACTGGCATTTTTAATTTGGTGGTATGCTGCATTTGAACATGGAGGTTCTATAAAACCATCATATCTAATAACAATTGATAGACATATCCCCCATGAATTTGCCTAATCTTCTGAGGTTGAGCCAGTGGTCATCACCACATCTTTTGGCAGTGAATTCCCTAAATTAGTGATGCTTTGTGAATTGGCATTCGGGGTGTGTTTCATACCTGTCAAGAAAAACAAAGCTGTGATAATTCAAAAACAAGCAATGATAACTCAAAAAGGATTATTAGTGGAGAACAACGTTTTAAATCAGGCTGCACAACTTAAGCATTTTATATATTTAGCTGTTAATTTTCCTTTTATCAGGCATGGGAACGGTTTGTAATCACTAACCAGATGATAACCCAGTAGCATAAATTGGTTGGGGCATCAGATGCAACTTTTTCCAGGGACGTGCAATGGGTCTCTGTGGCTATGCAATGTATGGATAGTTATTAAAATCATTTAAAATGGAAAAATGCATAATTCACATGTTTTCAGTGGTGGAAAGTGAATCTTCTTGGGAAGCAGGCTGCTTTGCAAGTTTTTCATTGGCTCTGCACCTGCAGTAATTCCAGAGTTGTAACCACACTTACTTAGGAGTAAGCCTCACTGAGCACAACAGGGCCTTACTTCCAAGTGGATTCAGTCAAACCTCGGTTCCCAAATGCCTCCATTATCATATGTTTCAGCTCCCAAATGCTGAAAACCCAGAAGTAACTGTTCCAGTTTTCGAATGATTTTCAGAAGCCGAACGTGCTACATGCCTTCCCCTTTGAGTTTCACTATTGTATTGAGGCTTCCGCTTTCAGTTTTTGGTTGTTGAATGTTTTGGAAGTCAAACGGTCTTCCAGAATGGATTACATCCGACAACCGAGGCTGGACTGTATACACAGGTTGGTCTGCAATCTATATACACAACATGATCATAATGACACATAAGCTTGTATGTTTATTCAGAGGTCTGAACAAGTTCAGCTGATTTCCTAGGAAGTGTAGCCTCAACCAGTGAATACTGCTGATGGGGCAAGAAAGCAACAGTGAGGTCTCCCTCTACCCTTCACTTCAATAGTCTCCTAGGAAAGCCTCTCAGGAGCACCTCTATGAGCAGTGAGATAATGTGTGGTTGTTAGCAGCAAGTGCCCTTAAAGGTTCTCAGCCATTCTTATCTGTTACTTGACTAGGTCAGTCCAGGAATAACCATTGTTTTCTTTGTTGACTTCTTTACCTGTTACATATAGTGATCTTACTGATGCTCCAGAAGGTATCTTGGTCGGCTGCTGGAGTTTGGTAAGAGTTGTAGCTCAGTGGTAGAACATCTGCTTTGAAACCAGAAGGTCCCTGTTTTAATCCAGGTAGGGCTGGCAATGTCCCCTTGCCTGAAACTTCAGGGAACTGCTTCCAGTCAGTATGGACAGTACTGTGCTAGACAGACTTCTGAAGAAGGCAGAAGGGGATGTAAGCTTGTCCTAGTACTAGGTATGTGACTGCAACAACCTGTTGTGGTTTACTGGTTCTAGATGGCAGGTTTTTATTCAGGTCCTGTGGTGATTGCAGTAACATTTAAATCCGCCACAGTACCTACATATGTGTCAGTGAATATCGTCTCATTAAAAAGAATAAGAAAGAAATCCAGAAGTATGTCTCTTAACATTTAAGAAGACCCAATATCAGTGCAAAGAACAGATCAAAAGAACCACGGCATTCTAAATCTTTGCTTCAAATCTTATTCCAACATCTCAGGGCTTATTTTATTCTGAGGTGTGGAAGCCACAATTCACTTCACATAAATGAGCAATCTGTAAACTTTCAGGTGCTAATATTGTATTTATTTATTTCATTTTTTAATCTTCTCCTATGAGGCACCCAGAAGCAATTTACAACATATAATATATATACACACGCACTGTATCTGGGTTGTGTTCAGTTAACTTTTACTCAGAGCAGACCTATTGAAATTAATAACCCTGATGAACTTAATTTCAATGGGTCAGATCTAAGCAAAAGTTAGTTGAATGCACCTCTATATGTCTCTTCCATATCTTCTACTTCTGAGAGTTACCAGAATAACAACAATATCAGAACCAAATAAGGAGAAATCAATAGCAACCTTATTTTTCATTTGTCAGATAGGCCAACTTGAGAGATGTATTCATGACCCTGTTCAAGGACACAGAAACTGCTCTTTTAGTTTTTCTATATGTTGTCATGATCTGTTCAGATGCAGAGTGTCAGTCCTTTGTTGTTCTGTCCAAACAGTGTAATGGAAGAAATTTTAGGGCTGTTTACATCTAATCCATCCATATGAAGTCATACGTGAGGCTGTGCTAATGGCTGCACACACTCTGTTAATATCATATTCAAGATTACTGTCTTGCACTGTGTTGTGAAAGGACCTGTTGTGGTTCAATGGAACCAGGGTTTCACCTTATTCACTGTTTTGAATTAAGCACTTGCTTAAGGCTTTCTATCCATACATACAGGTTGTTTCAGGATTGGGTACTTTGTAATACTACCTGTTTGGTAGGAAAGTAAATTTGTAGCACTGATCTGCCTTAATCTTAACTCCAACACAAGAACCTGTAATAGCATCTGGCTGTTTAGAAAGACCTTGTCTAAACCTTTGCATTTCATTGGTAATTTTTTCAAAAATATGTTTACATGCTTCAAACTGTGATGTATTTCTTCTTGGGAGCAGTAATTAGTATTGGTTCTTGTGTTTTTTGTCAAAAAGTTTGTTCACATTTTTGACAGAGCCATGCGATTTGGTGTCATTGGATGTGTGTATTTTCGCTTACATGGAAGGCAATAACTGCTTGCATCCATTGCAAGAGCTATTGACACCTGTTATTGTAATGCGTTGCTTCTGACAATGATGACCAACTAAGGACTACTTCTGATGTTCAGAAATATGCGAGTGCTTTCTTAACCCCATTTTATGGCTGGAATTATTACCAGGGCTTTCTTTTCAGGGGGAACTCACAGGAACTCAGTTCTGGCACCTCTCAGGGGGGTGCCATTGTCGTGAAGGAAGTGTCCATGGCCGAGTTCCAGCACCACTTTTTCTAGAAAAATAGCACTGATTATTACCATTAATGTAATAGTTAAAATAGAAGAACTTTCTCTCGCTGTGTGCCTTCCATATGTCTTGGACTGCAACTGCTGTCATCCCTGACCACTGGCCATTCATGCTGGAGCTGATGGAAGTTGTAGTTCAAAATATCTGAAGGGAAACAGTTTGGGAAGTCTGGAACAGAGTGACAGGCTCCAGAACTGCTGTTAAGAGAGCAAGTCTTTACTTGTATCATGATGGGGAAGGCTCTGGAACTGACTTTGGCATTCCTGAAGGTATACGTATGCCTTATATACATATGTATACATACATACATACATACATACGGTATACATATGTCTTTCTCAGATTGTGAGAGTGGCATAAAAAGCAGAGGGAAAATAATTGTTTTTCTCTGGAAGTGCCAAATTGTATGGGTGCTTTTGGAACATATGCTTCCTTTCTGCAGGGAATGATCTCAAAACTGACTTATTCTCCTGTAAGGGAGAAATGAGATCCTGTGTGGGTTGACACTGCCCATCTCACCACTGGTGTGAAGTACAGTAACTTTTTTGAGAAAGAGAGAGAGAGTTGAGTGTCTTTGTATGTGCTCAGGTCAATATTGAAACACTTTTGAGCAGTGATAGCTGGAGATTTGTAATATTTTGGTTCTACATTGCAAAAAAGAAATGTTCAATATTGAATCTGAAAACTTAATGGCCAGATAGCAAAATTCAGAAGAAAGTCTCATTTATTTTAGTCAACTTCTTCAGTATGCTGTAAATGTTTGTACCTTGCAGCAACATTCCTTTTTCAAAGTCGACACCTTACATATTGTAAATGTTTATACATTTTCAGTGCTAGGTTAAACTGTTATGACTCACTTATGGCAAAACTCTGATCTCCACTCAGTCGGCGTAATCTTCGTTATTCTGTTGGCATGACAGTTTTGCAGTGGTGCAAAGATAATATGTTTACAGTCCTGTGCAGACTTAATGTGGGAATGAACTGCATTGGATGTTGTCAGAATCTACTTCAGAGTAGCCCACATAAGTCTGGGCTGTTGGTCTTTGTTTATGTTTACTTTAACCTCCTCTTTTTGCATGCTTAATTATTTTTAATTGGAAATCGTGCAATTAGAGCTTTACAGTGTAAACGTTAAATGATCAGAGTGAATAATTTTTTAATTGTTCACACTGTCATAACTTACATTAGTGTGGTTTCGGTGCAAGTGTTGACTTCATTGGGCATTTGACATCCAGCAAGTGCCCTGTCTCATAGTTCAGTGAACTGAGCTTCCTGTTTGAGGCGCACTTGCCTTTTCAGAGGTAGTGCCCAGTATAATAGTTATTCTACAAGCAGATGGTAGCCTAGTTTTAATTATATCCATGTTGCTTTTTATTGTAATTTCATGCCTTTCACTGGAGATCTGCATGGCTATATGATTCCCGAGAACACATTTTCTATTGCTGATTTATCCATGTATTCCTGAAGTTTGATTACAGCAACCGTTGTTTATGCCAGCACTCTCAAGGCACGTGCTTATGTTCTGAGATGTGCTTCGAACAAGGGGTGTGGGGGGTGAGAATTTATTAAGTAGCTGCCAAATAACTTATTACTCAATAGTACACATGTTTTCTTCTGTATGATTTGTGAATTTATTGCTTCTTAAATATGAGGTAATGGCTTTAATACAGTATTATGTTTTGCAAGCTAGCTTTATTTTTAGCCTAGCTTATCCAGTCAGTGTCAGAAGCTTCTCCTCTAGAACTGCAATACAACATGGATTAGACCAGTGCTCTTCAACCAGTCGAGACCTGAGACCCACCTCTGACTCCCAGACAGGAATATGGCCCACTTCTACATTTTAACTTTTGATTTATACTTAGTAGTGCTAGCATCTCACCGCATATCACACACTGAGGTGCTGACATGCATATTTTTTCAGTACACATAAGCCAGTATTTCATGAGCAGTATTATGGGTCAAACCTTTCAACCTTTTAAAATAGCTGCAGATTTCTGACAGTCTTGTCTAAGCCTGTGGCTAATATTGAGCATTGCTATTGCATTATTTTACCAAAAAATCCTTTCTCTCACTTTGTTCCTTTCCATAAGTTTCACCACTTCCCTCCTTTTCCTGTCACTTCTGGTGACTTTTTCTCTGCCTACCTATGTGCACTTTCTGTCCTCCATCTTTGCCTCCCCCTTGCGCTTCCTTTGTCTGTTGTCACTCGCTATCATCTCATCTTCTTTCACGATCCTTTCTGTCACCAGCTATCTGCCTGCTGCCTCTCTCTCTGCTCATGCCTTCTTCCACATTTCCATTACCTACTCAAATATTTCTACCCTTTCTCTCACCTTCTTTTTGTTTCCGTTCATCTGCTATCATTGCCTTTCTGTCTCTCTCTTTCACTTTCCTTTTTACTGTGCTCACTTTCTTCCATCTTGTGTCACCTTCTCTGCCACCTTTAACTCACCTCTCCGTGACTCTTGCCCCTTCTGAAGGTCAACTTGCCTGAGATCAAAATGAACAGCATTTCACCCTCAGAATTTATTATAGGTGGCAACCAAATGTTGTTGCCCCTTTGTTGGATGACGAAGTGTGAAGGAACTCATCATATTCTCCTCCACTGAAGTAACATATAGTTGTCACTCCAAAACACCTTTTTCATTTAGTTTGCAAAGTCTTTCCATTTTGCGGTCTCTTTAAAAAGCAACTAAAATTAATTTTCATTACAAATCAATGATGAATGATTAAAAGTCGCAGTTCTGTGCTTACTCACTTGAGAGTAAGTATCGTTAAAATAACTGAGCCATACTTCTGAGTAGACATGCCTAAAATCTGCTTATTAATTTTACTAAGGTCCTACCTGAGGACCTGGGTCTCTTTCCCCCTTCCTGCAGTTCCACCCTCTTTTCTGTCCTCTTTTATGAATGCATCTCTTTCCCTCTTTCACAACCTCTTGTCTAATCTGCCCTCTCCTTGTGTCGGCTTACCTGAGATCAAATGTACAGAAAATAAATCTGGAAAAGTTTTAGTACCCTAAGAACCTAATATATGCATCAATTGCTTGCTGTTATCCTAAGTCCACATAATTTGGAGTAAATCCCATTTAAATGAATGGACCTTCTGAATAAGTGTTACGGGGAGTCAGGAGGATGGTTAATTGGTCTTTAAGCAAGCATGCCAGTGCAACCCTATGTCTGCTCAGAAGCAATTCCTACTGCATTCAGTGTGGTTTACTCCCAATTAAATAGTTTTAGGATTGCAATTTTACTTCTGAATAAATAAAGATTTGGCTGAAAAGCTGTAAGTTTCCTAAGAACATAATAATAGCCTACTGCATCATGCCAATGGCCCAGCTAATCCAGCATCTGGTTCTCGCAGTGGCTAACCTGTGGGAGACTAGGAAGCAGAATTTGAGCACGAGAGCACTTTTCTCTCCTGTGGTCTCCAGCAAGTGTTACTTGGAAGCATTATTTTGGCCAACTGTGGAGGCAGAGCATAGCCATTACGGCTAGTAGCCAGTGATAGGCACATTACTATTTTTAAAAGGGGAAGGAGGAAAGAATAAAGGTATTACTTGCTTATTTTTGCATGTGTCTACTATAAAGTTATGCAGTGCCTATAGGAATCCTGTGAGGCCTATAAGACCTGCCTCACAGCCTGATCCTATGCATGTTTACTTGGAAGTAAGCCCTGATGGGGGCGCGGGTGGTGCTGTGGTCTAAACCACTGAGCCTAGGGCTTGCCAATCGGAAGGTCACATAAACAGATCTTTTAATTTGTCAGATGATATGGTCACAAGTTAGGAGTGCTTCATAAATTCAGTATTGTTCGTAAGTCACAAAGTGAATGAGGACAAAAAATATTTTTATTGGTGTTTTAAAGTGATTCACATTTACTGGAAATCATTTTTTTTTTTAAAAAAAACCCACAGCGTTTTGCTAACCTAGTGTTAAAAATCACCACTTTCCATATAAAATTTTAACTAGCATCAACAAGAAGAGTACAGTGGTACCTTGGGTTACATACGCTTCAGGTTACAGCCTCTTCAGGTCACAGACTCCACTAACCCAGAAATAGTACTTTGGGTTAAGAACTTTGCTTCAGGGTGAGAACAGCAGCAGGAGGCCCCATTAGCTAAAGTGGTACCCCAGGTTAAGAAAGGTTTCAGGTTAAGAACGGACCTCCAGAACGAATTAAGTTCTTAACCCAAGGTACCACTGTACTGGGCCTTTTGCTCAGCTCCTCTCTCCTTCCCAAGATGTTCATGGTATGCTTAGATTGAGCAATTCTAGCACTGTGAAACAGTGAAAGTTAGAAGTAATTCTGTCAGCTTCACAGGAACTGTTCAGAATTAAAAACTAGTGTGTGGGAGCAAGACTTCTCTTTAGGATGCATGGGCATCTTATGGCAAAATGGTTACAATGGATCTTTATGTAATTGCCATATGCACCCAGTAGTAGTTATGCTTATTTAGCACATTTTGTAACAGGCATAAATATTGAAAACCACTGAAGATGTCTGGAAACAGGAAATTTTAGAACCATTAAAATTATCTGGTCACTGTATCTACTTAACATATATTTTAGGCTGCAATCCTATGGCCATTAATTTGGGAGTGAACCCAGTTGAACTCAGTGTAACGTATGTGTGGGACATGCCCTGGACCTTGATACATGTTTCCTCTCATTGTTGTAATTAAAGATACCTAGGACAACACTTTCATTTGCATTGTTAATTTGCTTAATGCAATAGGGATAACTTTCACCTCAAACGGTTGTTTAGTTCTGAATATTTATTGAGAAAAGCAAGGTATAGTTTTAATATGTTTAGGGCCATTTGTAAGGAGTTTATGTTCAAATTATTAAATGAATATAGGCTACAAGCCTTCAGCTATGAAACTGACTTATTTCAAATGAATACTGTATATAAAATTCATCTTCCAGCTAATGTCTTAGCCATGAATCTTCTTTCATAGAAATCTCATTGTGCCTTCATTCTGCAGCTCCCCATTAACCTTGTTTTCCCTAAACCTCTGTTTTTTCCACTTGACCTTTTCTCTATTCTTTCTGCCTCTTCCACCCATCTTCTAGCTGTTCTGCCGCTGTGCTCCATGAACTTTCACTTCCCTAACACTGGAGTGTTTTTTCACTCAGTTTTCCAGTCTTACCACACATAGAATTTCCTATCCCTAAACTATGGCTGAGGGTATTAATCCTAACAAAGCTTAAAACATTCTTTTCCCGTATAGATTCTGTATTGTGAGTATTCTATTGATGCTGTTTCCCTATGACTGAGAACATTTTGTGATAATGCTCAGGGACTTGATTTCAGAGGCCTCTACACAGTAGGCACAATATAATATAGATGATGGAGTTGAATTGTCACTGTTCCTGCTATTCCATTACACCAGCAGTCTTCTTATTAAATTATGTGAATGGAGTAGTTAGATCTGAGCATAAAGAATTAGTTTCGTATTTGCTAGCTGCAGCTAGAATGCTTTTTCTGCAAAGACTGTTAACAACACTGAACATTACAGAGTGTGGGAGTTTGCAACTATGACTGAAGTACATACAGTGGTACCTCGGGTTACATATGCTTCAGGTTACATACACTTCAGGTTACAGACTCCGCTAACCCAGAAATAGTACCTCGGGTTAAGAACTTTGCTTCAGAACAGAAATCGCGCGATGGCAGCGGGAGGCCCCATTAGCTAAAGTGGTACTTCAGGTTAAGAACAGTTTCATGTTAAGAACCGACCTCCAGAATGAATTAAGTTCTTAACCCGAGGTACCATTGTACTTTTTTAGATTCCAAGAAGGCAGGCAAGACAATATAATTTTTTGATAAACTGGCAAAACTTTGTTGGCTGCAGCAGAAGATGTGGGATATTTCCAGTTATGAGTTACAGGTTTTCATTGTTTTAATTAGTTAAGGCAATATGGTATAAGAGACTCTGGGGAGAGCATTTTTTTTTACAAATGCAGCATTCATCTCGGCTACTTACAAGCATTAACACACACACACACACTCTCTCTCTCTACACACACACACACACAGAGAGAGAGAGAGAGAGAGAGAGAGAGAGAGAGAGAGAGAGAGATGCGTTATAGCTTTCAAATAAAATAATCTGACGCCACCTCCCTCTCCTCACTCTCTCACAGTGTTTGTTCACCAAAGGGAATTAGTTTTGTCAGATCAGACTCCTTGATTTGAATGCCCTATCATTATTATTTCCTTGGCCCATTTAAAAATATGGGTTATAGAGACCAGGCCTGTGACATTTGCTTTCAGGAAGCATTTACCCATTGTGACTTCCAACCATTTTAAGATTTTAGAGGTTATTTGTATGCAAGGCATGTTCAAATATATCAAGACAAAATGACGTTTGAAAAACAACACCTACATTTAGTTATTTTCACATGTAGCTCCTCTACTCTACAGTAGTTTTAAAGGGTTCCCCTGCTTGATCATCCTACATTTGGTAAAATGGTACATACCCATATTGTATAAATAAATCTGAAGTCACAGTTTGTGGTTTCCAAATGTTCCTTTTTCTGAAGTATGATACAGAGTGTGATGGTGCATGTAATGTTGAGCAATTGATCTGTGAATTTGACGGTTTGTCATGATCCTGGCTTGAATGAGTAAACACCCTTTTAGACTATTACCAGAGTAGATATAGATATATGCAAGCTCTGAATATTTGCATATATATGGCAACTTCATTCCTATAAATCATTGGCAGAGCATTGCCCATATGAGAACCCTAGCACTAAATGTGTGCTCATTTATTGGTTGAAACATGGCCTATTTAGAAGGCCGGAGGGTAAGATTTCCAAAGGTATTGACTTGTTATTAAGAATATTTAGGTCCTCACCTTTCAACATAACATTGCTCAAAATAGTTAGCAATAAGAAGAAAATTCATTAAAATACAGCAAAACTTAATTTAAGAATACACCACCAACATTCATGTATTTATTTAGACTACAGTGGTACCTCGGGTTAAGTACTTAATTCGTTCCGGAGGTCCGTTCTTAACATGAAACTGTTCTTAACCTGAAGCACCACTTTAGCTAATGTGGCCTCCTGCTGCCGCCGTGCCGCCAGAGCATGATTTCTGTTCTCATCCTGAAGCAAAGTTCTTAACCTGAAGCACTATTTCTGGGTTAGCGGAGTCTGTAACCTGAAGCGTATGTAACCTGAAGCGAATGTAACCCGAGGTACCACTGTACTTATATCCCACCTTATAGCCTAAAGAGTCTCTCAAATAAAATAGTCACACAGTAAGGCCTGGTATCAGACCCTATGGTGACAGTATTATTCAGGTGGCATTGCCTTATTTAATCCTTGGTCTTCCTTTGTGTTGCCCTTTATCCTCTGCCTATGAGATGGTAGAGTCTACTGAGGACCCCTGAGGCAAGGGAATGTGGCTGAGTAGCTGAAACTCACTCAGCCCAGGAAGGATACAAGTTTTCCAAGGAAACAAACACCACTAAACAACAAAGGCAGCACTATCCATATCTACAAGCAGCAGAAATTAAAAACCAGATGACTGATAGGCCAGATGCTAGCTGAATGCCATTAGGGAGGGATGTGATGAATTTCTCAAGGGGGAAAATTCTAAAATCTGGGTATGTCCACTGGAAAGACTTGCTTTCATATGTTTGCTCCCAAAAGGATCTAAAGTCCTGATTATATTTCACGATAAAGATCTTGCAGTTAGGAACAAAAAGCACCTTGGTCTTAGGACGAAGTAGGATTCAGTGAGCAGAATATCTTAGAACGATCCAGGCCATAGCTCTGCATGAAGTGGCCTGTGGCAGAAACCTATGGGAATCTGTTTTAGGTATTTTCTGAATGATAAGTAGTAAACAATGGAACTGACATTTCACAGAAAGGTAGCTATGACTCAGTTCACCTACAATGCTCTTAGTATGTGAAGAAACTGCAGCGAGCCTCAGATTTATGCATTCCCCTCTCTTCTTCTTTAGTGTACCAGAAAAGAAAACTGGATGCATTGATATCATTCTAAAATATTGATAATCGTTTTATCCAATATCACGCTAAAATAACGATAGTTTCAGACTTGATAGTTCAGACTTGAGGAATGAGCCAAGATAGGAAAACCTGCTTTGTTGTCCCTAACCATAGTGAAAACAAACCACAGTTCCTTGAGTGAACACCATGGGAAACTGGGGTTGAGTTTACAATAGCCAATTTGTTTTTCTTTCACACAAAAGATGGGAAAGGACAAGTGTTAAGTATTTGAGCTGTAACTGGCTGCAGCACATTCATGTAGCGGGAACCCCATATGAACTGGCCAGTGTCTCAGATCACCCTCAGCGCTAGACTTGTTATAGCCATTGGCAGAGTAGCTGTGAAGTCAGCCATTCTTACGAGACGTCTCTAGTGCCTGCCCTGAATACCTTCAGCAGTGCAGCATTTAAAAAAGATGTGCCGACTTCAAGTAAGTGTTTTCATCTTGAAGATGTGACTTTATACTTATTCTTGCATTGGTGAACAGGAGATGAAAATTAGATTTCCATACGCTGTTTAGATGCAATCATTGAGTTCTGTATTCTACAAACCTCTCTCGGCAGCATTTTATTGGTATCTCTTTGAATTCAGCAGTATGTATCATACATTTTTGCACCTGCAAAACTGTAGATGCAGTAGTTCTATCCGTGGTTGATTAACATTGGTCCCTTGCTGACATATTAATTAATGACTATGCTAATATATTTATGAGAAAAGGAGGCATGTGTATTTGCAGAGACCTAGGAAAAAAATCTACATAGATGGGATGCTGGATTCAGGCTCGGCCCTTTTTTCCCCCTAGATGAATTTTAATGCTGCGAGTTAATGTCATGATGTGTAATGCATAATTTATATTATCATTAACAGGGATGTTAGAGAAATGTTTTCATGCCAGGTTAAGAAAACAGTGCAGTTAGTAATAGCAACTGTCGCCGGAAAATATTTGAACTGGTATTGCCAGAGATGTTCAGGTCAATGGTATTAATAGAAAAAATTCATATCCTTTTCTTAATGGGGTGGGTTTGGAGGAATTCACATTATGGAAAGAATGCACACAGTTCCAATGATTGGCCCAGCATACATCTTTGATTTGGAATTGTTTTCGAGACATTGACTCTAGCTGGAGCAATGGTGCCTGAATTCCTTAGAATTAATTTCTGCTGATTATTAAATTAAAATATATATATATTTGCGAACAGCAAGCAAATTCCTGTGTTAAGCATTGGCACAATAAGAAAAAAATGCAACATAACTGCCATGGGATTGATGGGCTCCTCTTGGGAATAATAATAATAATAATAATAATAATAATAATAAAATGTCATTGTAAAAGTTGGGGTTTGGGTGTTTTATTTGATTTATTTATTTATTAAATTTGTACGCAACACTTCATCCGTAGATCTCGGGGCAGTTCACAAGATAAAAGCACAGAGTACACAATAAAAACCAAGAACAGAACAAAACAATACCCCCCCAAACTCAAAAATACAGTTAAAAGGATATAGGATGTTAATCAGCCAAAGGCCTGGTTAAAGAGGAACATTTTTGCCTGGCGCCTAAAGGTGTATAACGATGGCACCAGCCAAATTTCCCTAGGAAGAGTATTTCACAAATAGGAAGCCACTGCAGAAAAGGCCCTTTCTAGTGTTGCCACTTTCCAGACCTCTCATGGAGGAGGCATATGAAGAAAGGTCTCAGATGGTGATCGCAGGGTCTGGGTCAGTTCATATGGAGAAAGGCTGTCCTTGAGGCATTGCACTCCTGAGCCACTGACTTTTCATTGATATTGTATATCTGAAACACATAACCATATGCTTGCTGAAGTATGGAAATTAAAAATAGGAACAATATATTAAGAAATAATCTGCTGATTATGTTATGTCTCTTACATATGATGCCATGCTTATTGTGTGTCTGTATTTTTAGGTGTGTTATTGTAGTAATATACAATCTTCATGAATTGTATGACCTTGTTTAGATATAAAGATGATCCTGAGGACATCTTCACATATTTTTCATACATACAATGCTCTAGCACTGTGTGGGGTATGGGATGTATTCATTGTCTCCTCTGAAATAAGGCCCTGGAGTTTGTTAGTTGCTAAGTGTCATAAGGCCATCAATCTCACTTGGCATGAGAAATGTGCCCCTGCACCTTCATGCTACTCAAAACGTGAATTGTTTTATCCATCTAAATCTTAGTGTGCCAAATGATATCCAAAACATCCCTTGAAGAGCCTGATGTTGCATTTTTCAAATATCCTTGGGAAGAAATGTCCTCCTTCTGTTTTGCGAGTTCTTGGTTTCTGCAGTCATGGCAGCGTGGCCTGAGATAACCCTGTACAACTTGCATGTAAGGCTTTCATGCTATGAGCTAGTTGACAAAAAGCCTGAAAGGAATGTAACTCTTGAGAGCTGAAGGAGGGATTAGAGGAAGAGCCATAACTAACTCAGTGGCAGAAACATGTGATTTGCATCTGAAAGGTGCCAGTCCACAACATCTCCAGTTTAGAGCTGGGCAAGACTTTTGCCCAAAACTTTACAAGAGTTATGACTAGTTAGTGTGCAGTACTCAGCCAGATGTATCCACTGTCTGACTTGGTAGACAGCAACTGCCTACATGCCCTAAATTCATTGAAACCAGCTCTGCATAGAAACAGGGTGTTGAAATATATTATGTTTATTTACTGGTATAATCATCATCACCATCGCCATCATCATTATCTGCCAGTTTCAAAGTTAAGAGAACATAATCTCTTAACTTCACTTTAAATTCTTAGTTAGAACTTTGCCATTAAAACAACCATGAGTGGTAGCAGAGAATAAAATGTTTATTTTGTATACAGATTAGGATACCGGCTGACGTTGCCTGTATGAATGCTCAGATTTTTCAAGTTCTCATTTAGGAGTGATATAATAATAATGGAGGGTTCCGATTACCATTCTTTGAACCAGGATTGCATTTCTTGAACTCTGTAAATTATGGCAGGTTTGAAATATACCTGTTTCGAGTAATTACAGTATATATATATATATACTGGTGTGTTTATGCATCAGGGTAGGGGATTGGAGGAGTGTCCCCTTCCTCTTGTGAGGACAACCAGGATAGGACAGGAAGCCAAGAGCACTTGCAGACCTTGAGGGCCTCAAATTTCAGCATGTGAAGCCAAAATTCAGCGCCCCCAACCTCTTGTGTTCCATTTTCTATTATAGTTGTGGCACCCCTGAGATTTCATGCCCATTGTGACCAAACCAGTCGCACTCCCCTAAATCTGCTTCTGCCAAGAAATGTTCATAAACATTTGAATTTCAAACCTGGTAACTTATTTAAAATTTGCTCTGGTTCAGAACTATCTTATCCTCAAGGAACTTGGTTACCCTTTTCCTCAATGTACTCAATAAGTACAGTATATTTTATTATCCTGATTCAGAACCAAATTATGTGAACCAAAGTCATCTTTCATCTAATTTAAATGCTGGTCGAGTTGGCCTTGGGATAATTGTAACTAATTATGTTTACTTATGAAAGCCACAGTCCTGAGACTACTTACAAGCTTAGTAAATCTTGATTCCAGAGTTTAGCTTAAATTTGACTTTTTGTTTTAACCTATATTTAAGATGATTAGCGATTTAACTGCCCAGTCTCTGTTACACTATTAGTCATTCCATTTAGTCATGGATATTGTCATTTTGCTTGTGCATGTATAAAGTTGCACTTGTATCATATCACATGCCTCTTTGAAAATCTATATGTCTTAAGAATCTGACTGTGAACCATCTATACAAATTCATAACAAATAGGAGTGGTGATGTGCTCAGTCATTTACAATCACCATTTCTTTTTCAACCAATTTCTAACCACCTTGATGTAAATAGTATAACGTGACACATTAAGTTAAAGACAGACAAGCAGCAACTTGAAAAAACAGAGGTGTATGCTAATGTGTCTTTATTGTTTATGATTCTGTTAGTGGCTTAACTATTTTCTGAATAAAATGACTTGTCATTGACCAAAGCAACACAACTTTTAAATGAAAAACCTCCAGGAAATTAGCTATAACTGGAATATTTGGAGGAACGCAGGTGGTTCTGTAGCTAGACTTTTCCACATCCAGCAGATAATTTGTCTTTAGTAATGAACATTAATATTCATTCATTCGTTTTCTGCAAGGAAAATGCAGAAAAATACTTAGGCAAATGTTAATAATTCCTTGGTGTATCCAGAGGCAATTGTGGGCTGGGATGAAGTTACAGATAGGATGTACATATGTTATGAGAGGCTTCTGTGAACAAACCATTCGCAAAATAAACTTGATGTAGTTGTATAGTCATTTGGACAAATATTTTTGTGTATTTTGTACTTGTGGGTGCTGGTATAGATATCAGATAATGCCATTGGGCATGTTTGGCTTAAACAAAGCAACAGAACAAATAGTATTCTGTCTTGCATCCCTCCCCCCCCAAATCAAACATTCTTCTTAAAGTTAATGATCACAGAAGCATGTAAGATATCTTCAGAAAACACATTCCTGAGATGCTGTGAAAAGGATCATGAAAATAGCTGTTTTGTCTTTATGTCCATGAGAGTTTTTAGAGGGGCTGCCAAATCAGTAACAGCTATATGATAGTGACGTCATCTTCCCACTTCAGTAATGGTTGCTTGTGCATATGTCTGTCTGTACTCACTGTGAATGCAGAAGCCCAGTGTGGAATTGTAGATTCGTGTTTGCAACAGGATGAAATAAATTACGGATCCACGGGACATAAAAAGCAGAATTTCTGTTCTCAAGTATTCATCTTTTAGATATTCAGGAAGCTTATCTGAACACGGGCTTTGGTGTTTAATTTGAGCTGAGACAATTTTGGTGTTGAGTGTGATTGCTTAAAACATTCACACACACCCCAGACTTCATTTTAGAAAGTTTTGTTACTCTCCTATTAGAATAATATCCTTTCAGGGATTTGTTTTTGGAAGAAGTAAGGGTTAATCCATGCTGTTTCATGCCCACCTTCTCTCTTTGCTTATTGTTGTTGTTTAATCGTTTAGTTGTGTCTGACTCTTCGTGACCCCATGGACCAGAGCACACCAGGCACTCCTGTCTTCCACTGCCTCCCGCAGTTTGGTCAAACTCATATTCGTAGCTTCGAGAACACTGTCCAACCATCTCGTCCTCTGTCGTCCCCTTCTCCTTGTGCCCTCCATCTTTCCCAACATCAGGGTCTTTTCCAGGCAGTCTTCTCTTTTCATGAGGTGGCCAAAGTAGTGGAGCCTCAGCTTCAGGATCTGTCCTTCCAGTGAGCACTCAGGGCTGATTTCCTTCAGAATGGAGAAGTTTGATCTTCTTGCAGTCCATGGGACTCTCAAGAGTCTACTCCAGCACCATAATTCAAAAGCATCAATTCCTTGGCGGTCAGCCTTCTTTATGGTCCAGCTCTCACTTCCATACATCACTACTGGGAAAACCATAGCTTAAACTATATGGACCTCTCAGCACCAAACAAATGCGGTTCTGTTTGTTTTTGGAATAATTTCTTCAGTCATTCACCAGGCAACACATACGCCATTCTCTGACCAGATTCATGGGTGCAAGAAGCTGTATGGGTGGCTCCTTCAAACACAATATGCAGGCAACTTTATGGGCAAACTGTGTGAGGTAACTTCCCGATTGTGGTGGCCTCTTTCAACCATGCCAATATACCCCACTTTCTTATTTTGCAAAATGTGACTTAAATTGTGATGCTTTCTAATCACCATTCCTGTGTGGAAGATGAATAATACGTCCCATGAATTTCATTGTGCACAAGCATATATACAAGCAGGACCTGCAACAAACTGTCACCATGTGGAGTGTTCATTTTCTGGATTATACCTCGCCTTAGAAACAGAGAATTGTAGATAGGAAGGGACCCTGATAATCATCTAGTCCAGTTCCCGGCAATGCAGGAATATGCAACTGGTCCTTGGCATTATTAGCACCATACTCTAACCAACTGAGCTAAATGCCTTGTTCTCTTCCAGGATACAGTTTCCCATATTTTTCTCTAAAGGGTCTTTGCATTCTGTGTCCACTGAACTTGCTCAGTCGTCATGCAGCTCTATTGGGGCTCCTCTCTCTCTCTTTCTCTGTGTCTCTCTCTCTGTCCTCTTTTGGATCCCCATAAAGTTTGTTCATTTTATCTTTGGTGCTTCTGTATATGGTGCTTTCCTCTGAGCCTGCCGATACCTCCCTCTTGTTTGGCTACATCAGAATCTACACTTGAGAATGCGTGCAACATGAGCACATATGCTGCTGACTACTTAGCCACTAAATAAAATAAAATAGCTATGTGAGCAGTGTGGTTTCAGTGTTATTTTAGGCCAGGTGTTTTTAAAAAGACAACAACACACCACAACATTTCACATTCACTTGTAAGACGAATTAATTACTCTCGGAAGAATTTCCTGTTTAAAATGGTTTGTGTTTTGTTGTCCTGAAATGGAATTCAGATAAGGCTGAAGAACAACGGTTTCTCCCTGACCTTGAGTTGTGCTTGTTTTTCTTGGCATAACTAAAAAAGAAAGTTAGAATACACTTGATGGCAATATATATGCAGACCAATAAGAATCTTGTATTTGGCAGTGAAGTATTTGGCTGTGAAGCATTTAAGTTGCTATTTATTCCATCTTAGCTTTTTTAAAGGAAAAACAAAGCACCCTATGAAGTTAATCGGAACCCTTAATTAAAAATGCAGGAATTCATATTATTCATTTATTATTACATTATTCCACCATTTCTCTATGGAACTCTAGGTGGTATACCTGTTTCCCCCCCTGCCTATTTTATTTTCACAAACTCTGTGTGGTAGGTCAGGTTAAGAGACAGCGACTGGTCAAAGGTCACCCAGTGGGTGGGGATTTGAACCCTGGTTTCCCAGGCCCCAGCCCAGCCCCCTAACTACTTACACCACCCTGAGTGTTTCTCAATCAGGAAAGGATCTCCTATATTACGTGCCTATGTTTGCTTCATCATACTGGACAACGTGTGAGAAGATTTGCTTGTGCTAGGTAGAGAATTCAGTTCAGGGGTGTGTGTGGTATTTTTAAAAAATGAAAAGTCTTGTTTTACAAGGCATTTGAGGATATTTACAGTACCTTTTCCATCTTTAGGCATTTTGCCAGTGGAGAACAATAACAGTCATAATAATTTGAGCATTTCCTAATGCGGTGTTTCTTCCATAGAGAAACAGATATTTTCCAAACAACAGATATTTTCCAAACTTGCATATAGAGCCAGATAAATTGTGTGTGTGTGTGTGTGTGTGCGCGCGCGTAAATGTTAGAGGCAAAGTACAAAAAACCAGCTATTCTATATTACCTAGGAATTCTATTTATTAGTAAATGGTGTTTGGTAAATTATCAGATGAGGCCAAATGAAAATGGGTGTAGCTTGATCTAACCTAGTCAGAGTCCCAAGAATTCTATAGTTTTCCAAGTAAAGCTTAGGGCAGGGATATGTAAGTAGTGACCTGCCATATCTGGAGAGCCACTGGTTCCTCATCCATGTCTTAAGAATGCGGGGTTACATGAAAAAGATGTGCAGGCTTTCCACTGGCACTGAATGTTGTTTCCTCAAATTCTCTGGGTGGGATTAGGCAATGGTCAGAAAACGCCAGAAAAACAACAACAAAACACACTGCAGAATGTGCAATTAAATATTGTTTTTATAATTAATAACAGGACAATGTATTTTTGATTGTAACTGAACCAAGCACGAATGCATGACTTGTGACACCTGTATGAACCACAAACAACATTGCCCATATTCTTAAAACATGCAGAATTGTATATTTTTACATGAATTTATTATAGCATGACAAAACACCATTTTAACACTGGGTTTCAGCACTTAGACTTGAAGTTGCATTTTACAAAACCGTGTCTGGTTCTAGTCAATTGTTCTACTATAGCATCCAATGTTAGTGACAACTCTTTGACTTTGGGGGTATTGCAGGTATTCTGTAGAATGGCTGTGTTCACCTTTTGCCTCCAAGCCCCATGCTTTACTGACTCCATGCTAGAGACAATATTTTTGGTAGAGCAGCCATTTAGTGTTTTGCATGGTGTTTTGGAGTGTGCTGTAGATTGTCTAGGTGATAATTAAATTGCCTGTATTTTGCCTCCAACATATGTTTCAAAAAATACCGTAAATAAACTGAGCAAACTACATGGAACTGCAAAGTGACACACATTGCTGTCTTTCAGCCGAAGCCAAGTGCTTGCATATAGGAGGGTAGCTAATTTCAGGGGAGTGCGAAGTATTTTCATTTCACAGAAAGGTGTTGTACCCAGTGCAGTTGGCAAGGGAGTGAATATAGATGGGTGTCCTTCCAGTGTGAGTTGCTATAGTGCAATATAGCTTAACATTACAGCCTAGCAACTGTTCAATATTAACATTGTTCATTGCCTTAATTAGCTGCTGAGCCCTGAGTCTGGCTGTAAAACACTTGGTGGTGTCAAACATTGATCTGCGCTGCAGTTGTGGGTCTGGCAAACATGAGAATAAACTCATTGCTCAGTGTCAGTAATGTGAAATAATGTGCCATTTGTTTTGTACCTGTTTTTGAATGTCTTTGTGCTGTAACAGTAAGAAGAGTAGCAATGATCCCCCCCCCCAAAATTTATGGATCACTTTTTGCCCTTTAACCCATCGGAAGAGGAGGAGGAGCTCAACTAATCACAGTTATGCGTTGCTCAACCATCCCTACTCTAATTCACTGTTTGGGTGATTTGTATAGATGCTCAGTTTTGAAGATGAATTATTCATCTTGGGAGATGAAAGGGTAACTTCATACATTCCATTCTTAGAATGGAAAAGACTGTGTTGTAGTTCTGACACTACTGCTAGCCACCATTTTATTCAATACTAACGCGCGGAAAGCCCACCTTGCCATTGTTTACAAGTAACAGTATTGTTGCATGAAGTATCATCTTAATGCTGCCCTTGTAGAATTATGCAGCATCTTTGGAAGAAATCATCTGAATTACTATTTTTTTAATGTTCATACAAATGTGTTGTAATGTGCTAAACACTTTTTTAAAAAATTAAAAGGATTTTAAAAACCATTCAGTGTGAAAAAAAGATACAAAGTACAGTACAGAGTTAAACTATAAACTTAGAAGAAATCTAAAGCCAAAAAGCATGCAAAACTGACATTCAGCAACATTTTTGAGAGTAAGTTACCAGCACAGTTTACCTAACCCAAAACTGCAACATGAAGTAGTTAAAAGTTAAAAGTAGTTAAGTAGTTAAAAGTTTCTGTAGCTGATCACACAGATGGGCGGGGTATAAATAATAAAGTATTATTATTATTACAAGCTATTCTTTTGTTGTACAATCCAATGAAGACTTAGGCCGGGCTAAGCTTAGTTTGTAAGCAGAATTTGGTGCTGAATTGTGGCTACCATATATAAAGTTTCCATATATTTAAACAATTAATATAATGCTTTAAAGTAAAAATCTATTAGGTGCTTCTGTCTTTATCACCACACCTTAACAGTATAGATTGCAGTCAAATATCTCATTTCTGTACTACTTTGTTTCTCGTGGCCACGAGGCAGCTGAACACTCAGTTTCATCAAGGTTCTGTTTAGAACACAAGCGTTATAATGACACTGGCATATATGCAAGATGATAATTTACGTGGCAACATGTAGTCCCAATACACCTTTATCAGCCCCTAAGGGATTTTTTTAAAAAGAGAAGTAATGCAGAATCTTATTTGTCTTTGAAGTGTTTTCTCAAGGTCTTGTTGTTGAGGTGAGTTTAAAAAAATGTGACAGCATGTTTTGCAAGCTTGGGGTGGGGGTCTGGTAAAGAAGCCTAAGCTCATATTAATAGCTTCTAGAATGATTTTGGGGCTCAATTCAGCATTATCCCCTCCCACCTCTAGTTGCTTTAATTATTTAAACATAAGATACTCAACCAGGTGACAGGCATGTTCATCACATGTTTCCAAATACGAAAATGAGAGTGGTAGTGTGGTGAGAGCCAGCATGGTGTAGTGGTAAAGAGCGGTAGTCTCGTAATCTGGTGAACCGGATTCGCTTCCCCACTCCTCCACATGCAGCTGCTGGGTGACCTTGGGCTAGTCACATTTCTCTGAAGTCTCTCAGCCTCACTCACCTCACAGAATGTTTGTTGTGGGGGAGGAAGGGAAAGGAGAATGTTAGCCGCTTTGAGGCTCCTTAGGGTGGTGATAAAGCAGGATATCAAATCCAAACTCCTCCTCCTCCTCCTCCTCTTCTTCTTCTTCCAGTGTTGACTCTTCAGGTGTGAATGTCTTGTCCACTGTTTTTAACAATGAATAATTAGGGCACAGGTTTTGTTTATGGAGCCAGACTTGTTTGCTATCCATATGCAAACTCTTGGTGAGAATTGGAGTTGGATGTGAAAAATCAGGACAAGCAGACAAAGTATGTGCGTGTCTAATTTTATGGGGTTTAGGCTAGAAACTTTCCTGGAGAATGAAGGGACCCTAATCAGTAGGCTCTCTAGCCCCATTTTCCTGTGCAAAAGTGCCTGAAGCAAAGCATTGGAAGAATTTGAGAATGAATACTTGCACTGAAATCCTTCACGCTGGAATATTAGTGTGTGCAGTGTTGCAGATAAGAAAAGGGGAGAAGAATAGTGCACCAGCCTGCAAAACAGTTTACCAACTCACAGTTCTGCAGGCTTCCTGCATTGGGTGTGGCAGAGTTGCTCAGAAGGAATTTATATTCATTAGAGGTGAATGGGCAAGTAAGAAACTGAGCCAGGCTATGTTAGTGTAGTGCAGAGGATTTCAACCTTTATACAAAGACCCAGGGATAGATATGGTCTCTGTCAGTTTCTCATATATTTATAAGCATTTTCTATCCTGTTTCCTTATTAATCAGCGATTAATAAGCTAAGTTCAGCCAGTATGTCAGGTCCAAACTCCATTCTGGACCCATGTGCAGTGTGCCCCGCGTGAACGGAAGGATGAGATGGAACAAACTGACACAACAACTTTGGGGGATTAAAATGGGCCACAGCTTTATTGATTACAGGTGCAGGTAGGCTTAGGCTTAGGCACTGGGCATGTATCCTGTATCAGCTTCCTGGCTGAAGGCTTAGGTTTGAATAGAGGCATGCCTGGGTTATGAAGCACCTCAAGATGCAGGTCAACTAAGGTGGCTGTCCTCAAACTGCAATTGGAAGTTCTATGGCCCCTCTGCCCACTGTTGTGCTTCAAGACAGAAACTTCCACCCATACCCCTTTATTGGGGTAATCTGTGATATCGTACCTGCCTTAGGTCAGGGTGATGCACCAAGCCACATACCCAGAATTGGACTAAGGATTCTACCCAATGCCTTACCCACCACACAAACCGCCCCTGCATTGCTCTTCTGCTAATTGCGCTGGAGATTTGAGGCACAGTCGGCTTAAATCTTGCAGCGGCGGACCAGCGCGAAGACTTGTGCACTCTGGTCTGCTGCCCAGGCCCTGCCCCTCCCTCAGAGACCACCAGTGGCCATTTAGGATTTAAAACGAAGACTTATGAGCAGTGGCTGAGGGAATTGGGTATGTTTATTCTGGTAAAGATTATCCTGATGTGATAGCCATCTTCAAATATCTAAAGGACTGACACATGGGAGATGGAAGTTTTCTGCTGCTCCAGAGAGTAGGACTGAGGATCAATGGATTCAAGTTACAAGAAAGGAGATTCTGACTAAACATCAGGAAAATCTTTCTGACAGTAAGTGCTGTCGGACAGTGGAGCAGACTCCCTCAGGAGGTTTGGACTTTCCTTCTTTGGAGGTTTTTAAGCAGAGGTTGGATGGCCACCTCCCATGTATGATCCGGTTGAGTTTCGTGCTTTGCAGTTGGTTAGACTAGATGGGCCTGAGAGTCCCTTCTGACTCTGCAATGCTATGATTCTAGGATTCTGTAATATACCTTAACATTAATATATATAATTAAATATAGAATCAATACAATTAATATATTTAATTATTAAACAAATTTAATACACAAACAGAAGTATGCACTTCATGAAACAAACAATATTTTTTTAAAGGCTTCAATGTGTTTTTTTCTTGAACGTTGCCGAGGATTGCCAAAAAAGGCTGCAGTTTGTACCACCCTGAGCTAAGGTCATTACAGTGGAAGCGGGTGGGGTGATGTCTTGATGCTGGAGAAATTTAAAACTTGGAGAATGGTCACTATCATTAAAAATACTATTGATTAATGGCGCATGGTAGGACCTGTAACTGTTTTTTAAGTGTATGCTGTCAAAAAGCAGCAGAACAAGTTGTACTATAATGTGATCAACAATTAGATCACACCAAAACATTGCTAACATTTCAGCAGTTGGGGAAACGCCTTGCCTTATGCGAGTTTCCTTTGTCTTTTTTTCTGCAACTTTTTAGAGGCAAGGGACCAAGGGGTAAGTGGACTTTTTGGATAGGAAGAGGTATATTTGAGCATCTTGAGGAAGGCCAAATCACATTGCACTGCTCATGACACAGCATGGTTCAGTTGTGTCAGGTGATATTATATATAACAACAACAACAACAACAACATTAATGCTTCCTGGAAAACCTGCAACCAATTTTAAACACACACACACACACACACCCCACCACCACCACCACCACCACAACTCTAAGCCCAATCCAGTTTCAGCAATAAGCCCCACCTGTTTTGCAATAGTTGATAATTCCTTTTGATGTGAACTTGCTCAACTTTACTGGAAGGTCAATATTGCATGATGCATTGTGTCCCACTGCAAAAGTAGGGAAGTTATATAAGTCTTTCCAGAAGATTGCACAATTTTGACAGCATACATTTCAGTACAAAGCAAATTCAAATGTGGTTATTTTGTAAACACACCTTCACTTAGTGAGCTTAAGAAATATATATATATAAAGTGAGATGCAAGTGCTGCAAACTAGCAGGGTGTGTTCATAATAGCATCTTTCTACATACTTATATTTTTATGGAGACCTTTCCCCTTGGGAGCTGATCCCCAGAGAACTGAAAACTGCCTTTAAAACCTTTCTGAGTGTGAAAAGCTGGTGACTAAATAATTCTCTTTAGAAGAATTTCTGGAGTGGTATTATGTATGTAACAGTTTGAATAACTTCCTTTTAAAACTTGCTTGCACCAAATCTCTAGATCGTCTTTAGAACTGCAGTAGGGAAGTCATGAAGATTTTTTTTCCTTAAAAAGTGTGGTTATGTGAAGGCAGCTACTAAGAGGGAAATAGGGGGAAATGGGTGCATTCAGTTATGGGCCATGATAATAATAACTTTCTCTAATAGCAAACTTGGATAGTTGAGTGCCAAAAAGACTGGACCCCAAACTGGACCATAGAAAAGCAAGAAGGCTGAACCCCAAGTTCCAAAAAACAAACAAGCCCCAAAACAAACTCAACTCCCCTGTCCCCCCAAAAAGCAGTCTGATGAGGACTGAGCCTTTTCAGTGACTTTCAGGAAACATGGGATGTTGCCCCAAACCTCTCTGATTTTCTTCTCAACTCAGAAAGGGTGGGTTAATCAGCTGGCTTGAGCTTTCTGGACTCTGACATTGCTGTTACATCTACACTGCTCAGTTTAATTTGAGATAAATAGTTTTGCTTCTATTTCCCTAGTTTTCAGGAAATGTTAGTGCCATTAAAAATAGTTTTTATGGAAACTGCTTAGATTTATATTATATCAGGTGGTATATTTTTTATATGAATAAGTAAACACAAGATTAATTTTTATTCAGTACACACAGTTAAAGAAAGGAGAGAAATTAACAGAATGGCCCATAATTATAATACACAAGTCATGCAATCAAAGCATTTGGTCAGTGCAGTTTTTCCTCCTAACGTGAATTATTTTTTTAAAAAAAAAAATATATTCAAACTGCTGCAATATTTCTTGTGCTCTGATACCTCTGAGGACATCCATGTTGAATCCTTGGGTTGCGTTCAGTTGATTTTTACTCGCAAGTAGAGCAATTGGAATTAATAGCCATGAATAACTTAGGTCTGTTAATATTAATGGGTGTGGTCTGAGTGAAACTTAGCAGTTTGTTAGAAGCAAATAGAACACACTTCCACTTGTACAATTAACTTAGTCTTCTCTCGCCTGCAGCCACATGCTCTGCCCCTTAACTCCATTCTCTTCTATGCTGTTTTTCTTTTGCCCAATCAGTTAATGCTTTTTCTTCAATAGAAATGCTGCCACATGGCGCTCCCCCCCCCCATCTTCTCTGGAGGGTTGTGGGTGCCTATTTTCAGAAATGAATATAGTGATGGCCAGTATCTGTATCAAAATAATGCCAGGCATTTGCATTTTAGGAACAGAATTGCGAAACATCCCATATAATAACTAAGGCTGCAACCCTAACCCCATTTACCTGGGAATGAGCCTTGAGGAATTTGGTAGGAATTGCCTCTCGGTAGACATGAATAGGATTGCACTGTAAGCCATGGCATAATCCTTGCTTGTTCATTGTGCAACAGGTTTAAAAATTAACAGCACATTTCCATACATGTCTGTTCAGAGGGTAAGTCCCATTGTGTTACTCCCAGGTGAGTGGGTATCAGATTACGACAGATTTACTTGGGAGTAACCCTATTTAAGCAATTGGTTCTTTAAAAGCATTTCTAACTTGCTTAATATTAATACTAATCTCTAAGCAGTATACAAAAATACTACTTAAAAACAATAAAACAGTATCATGAAAACAAGAATTCAGTAATAACAGGGTCCAAGCTTATGAGTCAGAGAGAGCATGTGCAAAAAGATATATTTCTTTAGAAAACGTATGAAGCAACTAACATGTATGGTGGGCAGAAAGGCATTCCAGAGGGCAGGGGCAATGTTAGAAAATGCCTGTTTTTGTGTCTTTGGCTATAGGGTGCAATGCCACAAGTAAAATTTCCTCATCGTTACAGCTCTATACAAGTCTTTCACGTAATATGGTCCTGAGTTGTTCACTGCTTTATATGTTTGTTACAAGATCTTGAACACGGCCCTGTAGTTAATTGGTGTCCAGTGCAGTTCCATCAGCACAGATGTAATATGTGCATCAACAAACAACCTGGGCTAGCATTGGGGTTTACTCCCGAGTAGATATGCATAGCATTATGTGGTTAGTGTTGTAGTTCAAGTTCTGTGATTGAAATAGAAAGCTACTCACTTTTTTTTGTTTCCTCAGCTAAAATATCAGTTTCTAGAATTCTAAATACCATACCAGAGTGACTTTAACACTCCCTGGTACAAGCATGAATACAAACTAGATGATGGAACACTCTAAATAGTCTGGAAATGTCACATTGGCACTAGAAATGCATGGATTACAGCAGATATAGCCAATGTGGTTCCCTCCAAATATTTGGGTTAACAACTCCCATCATCTCTGTCCCTTGGCCATGCTGCCAGGAACTGATAGGAGTTGTAGCCCACTCCATCTTGAGAGCTACCCATGGATTATAGGGTTTTATATATTTTTTAAATTCCCATCAATCTCAGAATAGTTCTTAATGGTCAGTTATCTAAGTAGATTGCAGAGAGGCAAGCCATATTATAGGGTTCTTCATTGGTTTTGTTACCACCTACACCCCCCCTCCTCTGGTCAGCCCAGCCAGTATCAGTTGCCAGTATCAACTGGTCATGCAGGCAGAAGTTTGGGTCTTATCTTTTTACTCAAATATGCCATCAAGTTGGTCAGGGCCATTTTTAAAACTTTTGTATGAAAGCTGTGTGAATGGTAAGAAAGCAAAAGGATTGTATTTCAGCACCATTGCCTCTTTATCAGTGCAGCAGCCAAACGCTTAATCAAATTAAGACGTTTTACATACTGTACCAGGGTACTTAAAGAAATGCTTTAGATCTCTGGGATAGAGCAAAATGTAGTGCCTTCATTTTGCAAAAGGAAATAACTTGAAGTATCCCTTTGTTGTGTTTACAACATACAGAATGTTGGAGATACAGTGGTACCTCAGGTTAAGAACTTAATTCGTTCCGGAGGTCTGTTCTTAACCTGAAACTGTTCTTAACTTGAAGCACCACTTTAGCTAATGGGGTCCTCCTCCTGCTGCTGCGCCCCCGTGCATGATTTCTGTTCTCATCCTGAAGCAAAGTTCTTAACCTGAGGTACTATTTCTGGGTTAGCAGAGTCTGTAACCTGAAGTGTCTGTAACCTGAAGCGTCTGTAGCCCGAGGTACCACTGTACTAAAGTTTTGAAAACAGTGCAGGATAAGATCGAATTAGCCCTTCCTGGCAACCGTGTGCAAGGAACACATCCTGCTCGTTCATTTATTTAATTTAGTTGTGTGTATCATTTTTCCCCATCATGTGATTCAAGATATCATACACAGAGTTCCTAGGCAACCGCCCATTCAGATACTGACTAGACCAAAAACCCCTTAGCTTTGGGATGGAGTTTGGTCTTTCAAATTTCAGCCTCAGTGTGCAAGGCAAAAATTTGGTGTCCCCCCACCTGTTACCTTCTGTTCTACATGTGCAATATGTCATAGTTGCAATGCCCTGCACCCCCCCTCTTGGCTTGGTGTGCAGTATGGGGGAACAGGTCCACCTCTGTTTGCTTCTGCAAGAAAGCTCTAACATATGCCTTCACGCTATGACCTGGGTCAAGGTTTGTTCCTGTAAATAACAGGATTAACTGTATTAGTCATGGTAACCAAATGCTACTTTAATCATTCTCATTGGAATAATGAAATGAAATTTTAGACCCAACCACCTAATTCAGTTAAAAGCATATTGGAACAGCCAAATCATCAAGATGAGTCAGAGACACGTTCACAGGGATGGGGCCACCACTGAAAAGACCTTGTCTCTAGTGCCTTAGAAGATCTCATGGATCTTCATGGCAAGCCTGTGAGCAGGGCCTTTGTGCCTGTAGATGCACATAAAGCATGTTATTAAGGTCAACTACATCATTTTATGAGGGCATGAATGCCTGTGGCCAGATCTGCCTTCTCCAGTGTGTACTTCAGCTGGTAAATCAACCAAAGTTGACAAAGGGCCTTTCTGGCATTCCTCTTCACCTGCATCTCTAAACATGGCACTGAGTTGAGGACAGCCTCCTGATTATTCAGTGAGGTTCACTTAGGTGGTTGAAAATAAAACCATCTTGGTTTCCCAATTGTATGCTAGCCTACCTCACAGGGTTGTTTGGAGGATAAAGTGGGGAGATCGAGAACTACCTCGAGCTCCTTGGGGGATGCAATTAAATAAATAAATAAATAAATAAATAAATAGATTTAATATATTTGGAGGTGATTTCTGTAATATTTCTAAATCAAAAGCAAGAATTCAGAGCCTGGGCATCAAGTGATATCCGAAGTGATATTCAGCACTCCTATTCTACCTGTAGATATAGTGTATAAAAATAGAACACAAATTTCAGAATGCTATTAGTGATCAATATGTATGTACAGTATTCTATAATTCATCTATTGTGCTTGCTAATAGACCACTTTTTTGTCACATTGTGCCCACAAAGTGGTTTCTAGCATATAAATAAAATAGTACTTAAAATTCACAAAAAGCACAATTTCAGTTGATGGAGCAAGCAGTGCTATGGTACAAATTCTGAAACGTAGGATAACCTAAACAATTTACGTGATAGAGAGCTTTGACTTTGCCTCCCCCCAATACATATGGTGGCAATGGAGAAGTGTCCCAGTGATGCTTCATAGTACAAGATAATGTATTTGTGGAAAATCTGTTCATGCTGTTCATCAGATTGTATTCTTAATCTGAGCCTGCACTGTATATATAAACAAACTGCCCTAGGGGAGAACTCTTCATTCTGTGCTAGGTTGGTTGTCTATATCATCCTGTCCAAAAAAAAGGCAAACAGAATTTAGTCACACTCCCAAGTGCTGATATGTGGCTAAAATATGTGGCCAAATGTCCATCTGTATGGGCTCTGTTTCTCTCTAAGGGCAAGTAAACTCCATGTGTTTAGCTCAGAAAACTTGTTTTTGTCTTGCAGGTAGCAACACAGTTGTTATGGACTCTGTGTTTTCTCTGGCTGCTGCTAAAATTAGTCAAATGCCTGCTGGAGATCTGCATTGCTACAGGAACTCTAGTTAAGCTACTGAACTCCAGTTTCTCAGATCTGTGTTTTTAATATTATTCATTTAATGTTATTTTGACTGCTTGCGTTGCTCTTAGATTTCATTTATTTTTCTTAGTATTTGTTCTGGAATGCACTATTGCCTCCATGTGCAGCTGCTTCGGTACGTTTTGTCAAAGCCTTCGGTCGGTTAAAAATTGATTGCCATTTATCATGGATGGTGTACTGTTATGTTTTACGTGAAAAATAAAAGGCGGTGGGACATTACATTCCTGGCTAGGAATTTTGGCTTTCCATTTTCAGTGGAAATGTCAGATGTTTTATACTGGATAATTTAAAACCACATGAGGACAGCAGCTTCAGCAAGAGGCTGGAATTCTAACATAACTCTACACTCTGCCTTGAGTCCATTGCTCTGGTGTGACTAGCAATTTGTTAAAGTTTTAACAAACTGGAAAGGCAAGACATTCTATAAAATGTAGAGCTCGGACTAATGTGGGATGCAGAGCGCATCCAGTATTTTCTCTGTTCTGTTTGTAAAGCCAACATGGAAAATGGAAGACAGAAAATGCTTGCAAACCTCTGTTTGCTCTTGATGCTGCCTAGGAAAATAGTCAGGTTTATGCTGACTCTACAGAACAGACATATGAGGGATTCTATCCTTGGTTTCATAGTCATTGAATAAATAACCTTGTCTGTACCACTCATTCTGCATACTGTCTTTCAGGAGCAGCCTCCCAGAAAAATTAAAACACTTCTATTCATAGCAGGTGAGGATAGCAGTAGGAGATCTCTGTACCACTGGACAGAATGAGAGGCTTGAAATATGTTTGCGGCTACTTCCCCATATAAACCAAAGTTTATGGAGGTGGTGAAATATGGTTTGGGAATGTTATTGGCAAGAAGCAAAGAGGGCTTTTCTTTTTGCCATTGTGCCGTGTTACGCTGGAGTTCCATATAAATAGTTCAGGACTTTCCACCAAAATAAGCCGGACTGGGGTGACAGCTGAAAGGTTTGATTTCAGGTTCGATTTCTTCTCTGCGGGGATTACTATGCCTGGCAGCTTTTGAAATTCAAAATAGTCAGCTTAGGTTTCACATTTTATTTGCTATACGGAACTATTGCTTTCCAAATTGTCCCTCTTTATCGGTTAAAAAAGAAGTCCCATCTGTTACTTAGGGCAGCTAGGTTTCGTGAACGTTGCATGTATATATAGATGCTTATGAAATATGTGGGTTTCCAAACAGTAATAGGATGATTTAAGATCCTGTTTCATCATGAAGTACTCTACACTGTGGAAGTACCTTAATTTCTGCTGTAATGGGTCCATGAGAAAGGCCTGGCATGTACATAATACTACGTGCAAACAACCAACCATTTGAATGCAGAGTGAAAATTGCAGGAGCCAGTGTGGTGTAGTGGTCAAGAGCGATAGACTCGTAATCTGGGGAACCGGGTTCGTGTCTCCACTCCTCCACGTGCAGCTGCTGGGTGACCTTGGGCCAGTCACGCTTCTCTGAAGTCTCTCAGCCTCACTCACCTCACAGAGTGTTTGTTGTGGGGGAGGAAGGGAAAGGAGAATGTTAGCCGCTTTGAGACTCCTTAGGGTAGTGATAAAGCGGGATATCAAATCCAAACTCCTCCTCCTCCTCCTCCTCCTCCTCCTCTTCTCTGGTTCTGTTGCCTTCATGGTAGTTGGTGCTAAGCCTTGGTTTGGGTTTTTGTTACATCCACACCTGGGCATCTGCTTTGTCTTGCCCTGTGTTGCCCTTCAGTGTTACTATTCCCAGTGAAATAAAACAAAACAAAACAGAAGAAGAACAATTAAAAACAACACAACCAACAATCAAATTCATCCCAGTATAAACAGCACAGCAGTCAAAGCAGACAGAGGGGTTGTTTTGAAATACAATGTTGGTAAGACAGTTCTTTCTGTTCTGGATGGGTTTGCAGACAGGGGTGCTCAGCTTGGGCTGCTGGCTTGTTACCTTTGTCACTGGAAGTCCAAAGGGGTATCATAGCATGGAGTGCCTCCGCTAAACCCCCGCTGGTACAACTTGCTGTGTCCCGTCTTTCTGGACAGACAGAGCCTGACCACAGTAATCCATGGTCTGTTACTTCCAAATTAGACTGCTGCAATGCATTGTATGTGGGGCTCTCTATGAAGACTGCTCAGAAACTGCAGTTAATGAACAACCCCCCCCCCAAAAAAACAGGCAGATTACTAAGTGGCTCCCAAGAACGTATATTGCCTTTATCAGAATGCAGCTGCAGACTATTATCCAGTCAGTTGCTAATCCCAGTCACTGTTATTTATTATTACTAGAAACAAAACAAGAAGCGAAATACAAGATAAAAATACAAGATTTTGGACATCCAGTGCTCATCTGACTGAGAGTCCTCTTCCTTTAAAACAGCCTTTCTCAACCTGTGGGTCCCCAGATGTTGTTGAACTACAACTCCCTTCACCCCTAGCTAGCAAGGCCAGAGCTCAGGGAAGACAGGAGTTGTAGTCCAACAACATCTGGGGACCCACAGGTTGAGAACTGCTGCTTTAAAACATTTGGCTGTCTGGATATTGCTGGTCTCCAGCTCCCATCAGCCCCTCCAGCATGGCCAGTGGTGACGGATGTTGGGAGTTGTGGTCCAGTAATATCTGGAGGGCCACAAGTTGCCCATCCTCAGATTGGAGTAGTACTGCGGAGACTATCAACAAAGCTCACTGGGTTTCCTTAGGCAAGTGACTATATCAGCCTAGGTTCTCATTGGGTTCTTGTGATGATAAAATGGGGTGATTGGGAAGAATCGTATATGCTGCCCTGAGCTCATTGGAGGAAGGGCATAAATAAATTGCAGTCTAGGCTGTGCTGGGGCTGCACCAGGAACCCAATAAGACATCCTTTCCCAGCTGGTCTGCCAATTTGGGCCAATTTAGCACCCTCATTCAGGATTAAATCATGAACTATATATGTTTAAACCTGGATGCTTCTCTGGCATCCAGGTTTGACCTCTGCTGGGAATTGTGAGAATGGAGAAAACATAAATGCCTACGATTGCAAGAACATGACACGTGGTGCTTTGGCTCATGGTCAGCTGAACTAAAGATGGGTCTCATTTGGAAGTTTCAGCTGATTCGGAATGCTAGTGTCTTCCAATGATCATAAAGAGGAAGGAAGATTTGCATCCAGTTTATTGGGAGATGTGCTGGCTCTTAGGTGCAATGCTTTTTGAACTTTGGAGTCTTAAATTGTCTGAGCCCTGAAGATATTGAAGAATGTTTCTCAGACTGGGAGGATGGTGCATAAAATTTCCTCTGCAAAAGCAGCAGGGAGATAGAGCAGATCATTATAGTGATGTCCTATGAGGTTTGTTATGTATAGGTATCAGCATTGTTTCAGAGTTGGGATCCTCAGTGTGGCACCATGACGCTCTCAGACATTACCCTCACTGCATGTTTTGTTTTGGGTGTTTGGGGTGGTGGTTTTGAGCATAGCTAGTTTTTCTTTTGTGAAGTGGCTATTATGTGCCCACAGCAGTTGCTTAGATTTCCAAATATAAGCCCAGGCCCCCAAAGGCAGGAGAGCCCTGTTGTAAAGCCTTTAAGAGACAACCTAAACATTGTTATTTGTTGTTATGGTTTCTTTTGTGGATTAGGTAGCTTCAGAACAGAAGAGACTTCGATACTATTTTTAATGCAGTGATTTTGTTCATTTGTATTGTAATTGAATGATATTTGATTTCAGGACAATTTAAAATGTTTAAAATTATGTGCATCCTATTTAGAAAATTTTTTGATTGGGCGAGTTAAAATGTGTAATACACATTTTCCTCAAATTCTCCTTAAGCTACTCTTACCTGTTGCCACTCAGCTTCTCCTTAGTCTAAAGTTGCCAATAGCAACTTACATATTAGCATTCTAAAATCAAAATATCTCTGGCAAAACCTCCATACCTACTCATGTTCGCTGATTAGTTTTCTTAATCTTACCAACAATAACATCCTGTCCCCGACCTCTTTGCATTTGAGGTCAGCTTCAGCTACTAATCTTTATATTACCAGAAATACACTATATGCTCTTAAGTAATAATATTTTTCATCTAATGATTAAATATTCTTTATTTAGATGATTTTCTACTACTTGTCTTGCTCCCATTTGATAACTTAAAAAGCTATGTTGACAAAAGAAAGAATAGCTTATTTGTGTCAATGTATGCCAGAAAACGATGGATGCATACTATGTTTGATGAGATCAGATTGTGTTTTGAAGATTTGTTCATACTGCTAACTGCAATTGGGATATGATGTTTGAGATGTGTGACTTGCTCAGAGAAACAAAGACATTAAATGAAAAGGAGAATTGTGTTTTCTCCACTTGAAAATGTGATGTGCTTGTCCTTTGTCCTGCAATTATGGTAAGGCACTAATTTGGAAAGCCCTATTTCATTAGGTGGGGTGTCTGTGTGTTGAGTGTGAGAGCACATGTGTGCAAAATATGTTCACGCAGAAATAAAGGGGGTTGGTAAAGGGGTACTGTAAACAGTTTTGTCAATGCCATGTGTGACCATTCATTTCAACCTTGTGATGGTAGCATTTTTGTGTATTCTGTTTCATTGATTTTCCCCTCCTGTACATGAAATAACTGCTAATATTGGCTGTCCTTTTATTCTTCATATTAGAGTGGAAATGTAGTTTGGACATAATGGATTATTGATTGGTCTGAGAACAGCAGAAGCCCCAAGGCCTTGTCATCAATGGTACTTACTCTCCCATTTAGAGAATGCATCACTTCATACAGCTCTTTGGGACCCAAATCTGCAGAATATAAGCTTATAATTGTTGATCTTGTAACAGCGGTTTTTAGGGCAAGGAGTGCTTCATTGTTGTTATGAGTTCCCCTCCTCTTCCCATTTGTTCAAAGAATAGCCTCTTTGTCCTGGTAGCAAGATAAGCTGGACCAGGATGTTAATGATGTATTTTAATTCATTCCTTATAGTGCTACAGTGTAGCCAATAAAATACATTTCTTTGTCCCTGGGAGGACAAACAGGACCAGTATACTGAAGCGCAAAATATGTCCTGAGTGGGGGACGGGTCTGTGTTTCTCAGAATACCCTGTAGAAGTGCACAAGAACACCCTCTTCAGATGGATCTCCTTTAGAAAATGCTAAATAAGCTGCTTTATTGGACGTATCACTGTTGTTCTTTTCTTGCTTTCCCTTATTGTAGATATTCCATGGCCAGGAGGCTGCATATGCTTCATATAGGTGCTTGTTGGTGTGCTTTGTCTCTTCTTTGGGGTTATTGTCTCTGGTGCTGTTTCAGAACAGCTTAAATTATGTTCTCCGGAGGTTTAGAGCCCATTCAAAATATCATTAGAACAGAGAAGGGAGAGCGAGTGAGTCAGAAAATGCCATGGAAAAGGATTCTCGGAGTAAGGATGCAGGATTAATAGCTGCAAATCTGAAAAGGATGTATCCCAAAGTGTAAAACAGGATACATTAATTAAAAAGAAAACACCTACTTCAGTAACCCTGGAAACAAAAGTAACTTCAGTTTAAAGAGCACAACGCCCCTTATATATTTGTAGCATTCTCTCCTTTTCATTTTTCACTTCTACCGTTATGTTTTGACAACTTATGCTTCAGTTGTGGCTATAAGTAACAAAACCTATTTTGTTGTCCGTTTTCTAGATATGTATATTTTAAACTGCCTGTATTTTTGTTCCCATGGTTTTGGGAAAAGAAAATCAAGGCAATGTCATGCTGACTTTTTCCTATTGCCTGCATTTACTTGGAAGGACGCAGGTTGCTAGGGTTTCCTGTGAATTCAAGGATATGCTTACTATTTAAAGATAGGCACCCCTTCCCCGCCCCTGTGCATTTAGCTGCTCCAGGGTTACTGAACAGTTGTGTTCCCTTTGGAAGTAAGCAGTATAACAGTGAATTAAGTTGTCCACAATAGAAGGAAAGAAGAGCCTTTCTGCAGGATTTTTGTCAGAGCAAGGAGGTAAGGATTAGGTATTCCAAATGTGTTAAGTGTTAGAGTTTTACAGCACATCGTTTTCTATTTCCCCGATAATGTGACTGCCTTTGGTGATGAGAAAGGGGCACTGCAACAGATGGTTTGAAGCAGAATATCAAGGTCCGGGATTCAATTCTAGGGCAGCCATAGGTGCACTGCCATATCAGACGTGTAATATAGGTCCTATTGGGTTCAGTGCAATGTATTTCTAAATAGGCATGTGAATGATCGCAGCTTCGAAAGTGCATTTCAGTTTTTTGAACTGTTCAGAGCATTCTGGGTGTTCCTCTTGTGCAGTGGGTGAGAGGATTGCTGTGCAAAATGTTAAATTCTCATATCTATCAGAACTGAAAGTTTATTTTTAAACTTGCTTCGTTGCTTGAGTAACCCTACAGTCCCCTGTCTGAGCAGATGTTCTTTCAAGGCCAAGGGTGCATGGCTAAGCTGCTGTTGAAATAATGAAAGCCTAGGTTCTTCACATGTTTATATATGAGAATATATTTAAGTAAGTGAAACAGAATGGGTGTATTCACCGTTTCTTTTAATGAAACACATGCTTAAGTGTTGATGGTGTAAAGGAGTGGGTGTGGTGAGCTGTGGTTGCTAGGTCAACTTTTTAAAGGCAAAGCTAAATTTATTCCATATTCTGAAGAAAAGGAGATTGCCACCAATAAGATATGCTGTACGTATAAACCAGAACAACCAGAACTCGATCTAGTTCAACAACTGGGAAAACATTCTGCTTTGGATAACTTGCTGCAGTGGATTAGTTATCGCTACTGAATGGAGCAGTAGTTTTTGTCCACTGCTATTCAGCATTGCGTAGAACTGGGCAATGTAGGAAGAGATATTCATGAGACCATCTTAATAATGGAGTCTTTATTAGCAGTGGAATATGGTCAAAATTTGCAAGTGGTATTCTTTGTGTCTGATTTCAGAATTAGGTGCAGGTTTGACAAAGCCCAAACACCATGCAGAAAACATTTGTGGTGTTTTTAAATGGGGTCCAGGATGGACATTAGTATTGGGTCCTGATTGGATTTGAAGACTCTGTCACCTGTCGAAGGATGCAAGGTGCTAGTGCCAGCCCTGGCTGATCATAAATTTGCAACTCTCTCTTCCTGGATACTTGACCAAGCTTGAAATCTTTTGGATGCATTGCACTGTTCACACATTCATGTTAATAACTTGGTGACTGTAATATAATAGAACAGGATGTCTCTTCACCAGCAAAGAGAAGGGCTCATTTCTTCTTAAAAAGCACAACAGAATGTCAAGATATCCTTACAAAACTTTGCTTTACATGATTATACTTATGGTCAGAAGGTAGTACAAGTATCCTTGTCATCCCATGCAATGGGACTTAAGCAGCCGAAGTGTGTGTAGGCCTCCAGTCTGTATGAGCACTGCAGAAGTTAAGGCATCTCTACCCTTCAATAACTTTTACAGAAAATACAAAATTTTGCTCCCGTTGAATTCAGTTTAAAATAACTAATGTAGAAGGATTTCAGCTTAAAACAGTTTAACCCTGTTTTGTTGAATGCTCCATGGATCCTTCTTGGTATTAGTAAGGATTTCCAAGTCTACATTAACATTTGCCTGAATAAGGTATTACTGTTACTGTTAATTTTAATTGGCCTGTATAAAAATCTTATTGAATTGCATTGTTGCTTTAACAAAAATTCGGTGCACTCTTTGCTGTCTCCATTCAGCAGCTATGTTTAAGTTACCATCAACAGGGATAGAGTGCTGCACTCTACAAAAACCCTTTATCTCTAGGCAAACAAACGTTTGGCTGTTTTTCATTAAATTATACATGTCCATAAAGCCACAGACTTAAAATATTACAGCTCCTTCGAGAAAGGACTTATTCACTCGAAATTATGTACACACACACTTTTGTTTGGGCTAGAAAGAAAAAGTACATGTTTTTTTGATACTTATATTCTTATTTTTAGTAAACATAGAGACACATACTCTATTTGCCCGTGTCTGCAACTACTATGGAAGTATGCTTGTGTAAATCCTCTACTGAACATTCAGTTTGTGAATGACAATATTCAATGCAAAGTCAGACTTTCTGCAGCCTGGTGAAAATGTAACATTTTGGTGAAGATGGCAAGAAAATATTAACAGGGGGCTATTACAAAGGGAGCAAAAGGAAATGAAATGCTTTGCATTTAGTAATGCCGTGTCCTGTTTTCTGTTTTGGTTCCAGGTCCTGCTTGCTATTTGACTCAAGAAACACCAATGAATGTTTATATCCCAAATGCTTTTAAGCAGCTGGAAGAAAACCCAAATACGAGAATGAAGAGATAAAGGTTCCATCAGCAGGAATGCATGATTGAAAAAACAACCCAGTTTCCCAGCCCGGAACAGGGTTCTGCCCTTTTGACTGATGCTTCTGCGGTGCAGATGGATTGTAGCATAAGCGCAAACATGGAATTACGAAGAGCCTCCAGTCCTCACAAGATGAACAAGAGTGATATGAATGCAAACAAGTCTGTGCTGCACAGCTGCTGCATCTGTGGCAAAAGTTTTCCTTTCCAGAGCTCACTCTCGCAGCACATGAGGAAGCACACAGGGGAGAAGCCATACAAGTGTCCTTATTGTGACCACAGAGCTTCCCAAAAGGGCAACTTGAAGATTCACATCCGGAGTCACAGGACAGGCACTATTAGTCAGGGGAATGAAGTGGAGATGGGAGGAGAAGCACAGCTCAGTGAGATGAGAGTATCCGAAGGCCTTGATGGTTGCACTAGCCCTACCAAAAGCACCTCTGCCTGCAACAAGATATTGAACGGAGCAGCTCCCAAAGAAGAAGGCAAGATCTTGCTCAGGAGCAGCAGGAAGGAGTCCTCAGAAGAAGCACCAGTCGGAGAAGACGTTAAGTTATGTACTTTTCCATGTACCTTCTGCAAAAACAAGTTTGAAGGTAAGAAAGAGTTGGAGCAGCACATACACCAGGTCCACAAACCTTTCAAATGCAGGCTGTGCAACTACATGACGTTAAGAGAGGAGACTCTGCTAAACCACATAGAAAGAGACCACATCACCACTCAGATTCCAAACGGGGAAACGTACAATGCCGAGAACTGCAAGGCTGAGTCGAGTGCTGGAGAGTTTCCTTGCGAAGTCTGTGGGCAGGCTTTTAGTCAAACCTGGTTCCTCAAAGCTCACATGAAAAAGCATAGAGGGTCGTTTGACCACGGATGCCACATCTGTGGCAGGAAATTTAAAGAGCCCTGGTTTCTCAAAAACCACATGAAATCCCATGGCCCAAAATCTGGGAGCAAAAACAAGCCAAAAAATGATTCGGAGCCTATAGCCACTATTAATGATGTCGTTCAAGAAGAGATGATTGTGACTGGTTTGTCCCTGTATGAAATTTGTACAAAGTGTGGAAACCTGTTTACAAATATGGAAAGCCTAAAAGCACACAATTCTGTACATTGCAAGTCTCAAGGAGCCCGCAGTGAACATAGAGTTGATAGGCTAGTTGACGGGGACCCCCCTGTTGCAAAGCAGTTTTTCTTCCAGTATCTGAAACTAAGGCCATCTGTAGGGACTGATGGCACTCCAAGGGGCCATTCAGGAAAAAGAGTAGCTGAGCTGGATCCAGTCAACAGTTACCAGGCCTGGCATCTGGCTACCAAAGGAAAAGTTGCAGAGCCTTCTGAGTACGTGAAGTATTTAGGATGGGACGAAGTCCTGGCGGATGCTGACGTCACTTACGACAGGGACAAAAGGGAATATATTCTCGTCAGCCAAGAGAAGCGCAAACAAGAGCAGGACTCCTCCAGCTCGTCCAGCAATCCGAAAAAGAAGAATTGTACTAGTGGGCGTTCGGAAAAAAGCAGCCATGTGCAGTCGGGAGACAGCTGCATGCTTAGCCAAGAAGACCTGGAGTATAGGCCGTCCTCGCGCCAGAGCAGAAGGGTGTCTCAGAACAAGTCCACAGAGTGCTTTGAGTGTGGCAAGATCTTCCGCACCTATCACCAAATGGTACTTCATTCCCGTGTGCACAGGAAAGACCGCAGAAGCTACAGTGAAGGGGTGGCGGCTGCTCAGCAAGATCGGTATAGATCAAATAGTGAGGATGGCGACTCTGGGTCTGCCAGTGGACCGAGCACCCCAAGTTCTGCTTCTGGCCCAGATGATTCAGTCACCTCTGGAGTGGGTGAGGAGGGGCCCGAGGATAGTTCAGAAGAAGGAACACAAGAGCCACCCCCACGTAAGTGTCTGCATTTTTTAAAAACAACTTCCTTTCCCCATTTTGTTATTTTGCTTCCTTTCTTGTGATGCTAGAAGAGCTGTTCAAGTACCTTTGACAGGTAAAGTAGGAAACTTTGAGTATCCCTCGGAGTCGTTGCTGGACTGCAACTCATAGAATCATAGAATTGTAGAGTCAGAAGGTACACCAAGGGTCATTTAGTCTAACTAATCTCAGGAATCTCAGCTAAAGCATCCATGAAAGACAGCCACCCATATCATGTCATCCCTGCCCTTTGGCCATGCTGGCTGGGGCTGATGGAAGTTGTATCCAGATTAAATTAGTTGAACCTAGGTCCTGTTGAAATGTGGAAACATTGTGGAATGTTAGTCATGATTAATGTAAGCTACATTTGATTTAGGTGTGCCTAACGAAGTCTGAATCCGACCTCCAATGCCTTTAAATGGTCGCCTTCAAATTCAACCAACATACCCACAGAGAGCAGTGTGGGAACCACTTGCATTCGGTGTGATTCCAGGCTGTTGGGGAACATGCACAAGTCATTCATAAATTAAGAAATGGAGAAGGCCATTTCAGTAGATCTTTCCCACCAGATGAGCACAGTCCCTCTCGGTGAGATGTGAAGTGGGTGAGAAAGACCTGTCTAACTGGCCCCACCCACATAGCTACTTATCCTGCCTGGTGCACCAGCTGAACTGCACCAGCACTGCTATATGTGTCTCTGAAAAGGACCTTGTATTTGATTAAACATACCAAGGTTCCTGATTTGGAATAATTATTATTCTTGAATCCTCAACTTAACATGGGATGGTTTCCAACCATAGGGAACGGCAAGTAGCTGGAATGGGGGCATGCTGATCCTTCTCTCTTCTCATTTGCAGTTTAGCTTCTGCATCTTGCTTGCAAATCCATGATTTGAAGCCACTATGTAGTAGCTACTTTGACTGTGCTAAGAAACCATGGCATTAATTCTTGCCCGGAGAATTAGTCATATGTAAATCTTACACAGGAAATTGTAGCATGCCTTTGTTGAATTTGCCTGGTTTTTATTTTTTTGATAAACAAAATGGACATGATGGCAGCAACCCTGAGTTGTTTCCTTTAAAAAAATAAATAAAGAGTAGTTAAAATATAGAAAAGGGAGGTGGGAATATGTGTCCATGATTCCATTTTAGAGCACCCCTTTAATAGGCATTCAGCACTGTTATCATTATACCAAATGGGTTGTGCTGTCGCAATGTATCATTAGCTTCTTAGAAGTGTTGGTTTGAATCCAGTTTAATTTATGTCAAAAGATTTAGGAAGCATATTTAGGATGCCGGTTGCCTCTGAACGATATCATGGTCTTTGTTATCAGTTAATGTGTATCACCACATACAGGATATCTTGTTCCCATTTATGCAATACTCTTCTTGATTCAATAATTGGTGGCAGCCCTGTTTTGCTGATGTAACCTAAAGCACTCAGATTGCCTAACAATTATCAATGAGAGAAGTGTGCATTCTTCTCTCTCTCTCTCTCTCTCTCTCTCTCTCTCTCTCTCTCTCTCTCGGTACTGTGCCTTCAAAAGTTGTTCGAAAAACTTGAAAGGATGTAATTAATCTCTCTGGATTACTGCAGTCCTCAGAGTCTGATTCTGGTTAAATGGAACAAGTTATTCTCCAAATAGAAGCAATGTAAATATTTGAAGAAACACTACTGTGACTGCTTTTGTACAATGTTGTTTTATTATTTTGCATTGTTTATTTCTCTTTGTTTATAAGGCTCTCTTGGATTCTAAGAGAAGAGAATTTCTTTCCTACAAGTTGTTTATATTTTTGTTTTTGGTTAAACAGTGCTTTCCTACTGACATTTTCATCCCCTGAGAGTTGGCTGATTAGAGTTTTGAGAGTTTTAGCCTGCTGTTAGGAGCTTCGTTGTGGTAGTAATCAGCACAGTTCAGAACGAAATTTATATAACACTGACTGTCACTATATTGAAGATTAATTCACACATTGGCCTGGTTCACATGCCAAATTAAACCTTAATTATAAACGAACTGTGCTTTAATGTGAATGAACAGCATGCTAGTGCATGCTGCCAAAATGTTCTACTCCTCGCCAGAGTCTGGCTTGTCACGGTATTCGGAACCTTGTCCTACTGTTTTGTTTCTCTCCAAAGTGAGCCACAAGTGATAACCAAGGTTTGTGCTTGTGGTTTGTTGGAGAAAGCAAAGCACGAGCTGTATTCATGTGCCACAACAAGCCAGACCCTGGTTTGTCATCCAGCAGGGGGGTGGTAGCAGGAAGAAGAGAGGAGCAGCGTAAGAACTTTTCAATGGTACGCACCAGCATGCTGCTTGTGTACAGTAAACCATGGCTTGCTTTTAAAACTAAGGTTAATAAAGAACAGAAATCAATCAGAACCCTTGAGGAGTGCACATGTATCACGCACCATTTGCAGACACGTGTTTGTCACATGTGTGTACCTTAAATTGTATCTGTGAAATCTTATATTCCTTTAAATTAATTGAAGTAGGTCTGCTCTTCCATGTTGGCTGATGTTGGATAGAATCCACAGCTTATAGAATGATTAAAACACTAAAAACAGCAGTAGAAGGCTTCTGAACTGTAGCAACATTGGTGTTGCCTGACGTGCCTCATGCTGTTTGCATAAGCTCATATTTACTAGCATCAGCAATTAAGGGTATGATGTATTTATGCTAAAATTAGTTGTTAAACTAACCTGTTCTACCAAACTAAATGAATATAACTACGAAAGGCATTACCTTATATAAGCCTTTCTGTCACAATCATAGATCATTTTAAGAACCAGTTCTTATGAAAAAGCAATCACCAATGAGCAAAATAGATTCCCCCCCTTCCCTTTTTCTTTTAAATGTAGGGCTTCACTTCACAAATGAATTAGCTGGAATTCAGTGAGATATAGTGGGTTCATTGGTTTGTCAGCCAGACTGTGTGTTGCCAAAGTGTTTTAAGGGCAAAACAGAGGATAAAATGCTGCTGTTATAGAGTGGAGAGAACCTCTGAGGTACACGGATTGATAATTTATTCAGTTTAGCCCAATGTGTTTTGATTATAGTCTTTGTTAGGGGCACACTCATGTTTTGCATGTTGCCAGGTGATAGAGAAATCACTCCACAGCACGCAGAAAACTCAGAAGCTCTATGCCCATATTACTTGTGTGTAGACCAGCAGCCTTTTAAGTAAGGACTCAGCTAGGTAAAGGTAAAGGGACCCCTGACCATTAGGTCCAGTCGTGGCTGACTCTGGGGTTGCGGCACTCATTTCGCTTTATTGGCCGAGGGAGCCGGCGTACAGCTTCCAGGTCATGTGGCCAGCATGACTAAGCCACTTCTGGTGAACCAGAGCAGCACACGGAAACACCGTTTACCTTCCCGCCGGAGCGATGCCTATTTATCTACTTCCACTTTGATGTGCTTTCGAACTGCTAGGAGCAGGGACCAAGCAACGGGAGCTCACCCCGTTGCGGGGATTTGAACTGCCGACCTTCTGATCATCAAGTCCTAGGCTCTGTGGTTTAACCCACAGCGCTACCCACATCCCTTCAAGGACTCAGCTATACAGCTGCAAATAAAACGTTTTAAGTGTGCTTTAAGTGCAGTATACAATGTGACACTAGATGGCAATGGTGAGCCTTATGGAAAATTCAATGTATTTTTAAAAATGCTTTTTAAAAAGCATTTTCAGAACATTTTTTTATATGTGTGTAGATTCCACCTAAGTTGTGAGCTGAGGCACGCTTTGAGCCCTCACCTTCAGCATAGCACCTGCTTCTTGCAGCCACTGCATGCTGCACACAGTTGTATGTAAAGAGAATTGACAAGCAAGCTCCTGCAAGAGTTTTTGCAAGATTGGGACACCTGTATTACCACGTGTCTCTTCATTTGAGCAGGAACTTGCATGCTGAGGTTCCTACACAGAATCGCGAACAGCATCTGTGTTTTACATGAAGCAAACACAATGTCAGAGGCAGGGCTAAAATTACGGCCCCATTCCCTACTCATTGCATTGTTGCCTTACACGTGAGCTACATGTGCTACAGGCTAGTGTGTTGTTTTATTTTACAGTACCCCCAATTAAGATTGTAATTAAATGCATTGGTATGAATCTCCTATATATTTTGGAAAGCTCTTTGTCCGTTCCCTTAAGATATCTTGATGAAATTTTGCATGATGGTTCCTGAGATCAGCAAGCACATCTTTATTCTAAATTTGGAGACAGTTGGATATCTTTTTGAATGAAGATGGTGTGCTGTACTTTTCAAAACTGCACTGATTTTTTTGGTTTCTTAGAATTTCTGAGCAACTCCGAGTATGAGGCTGCTAGTAAACTCTTAATTACGTGCACCTCATACTCTTTCTTGCTCCTTCATTGCCTTTGCCATTTCTGTTTCATCTTAACCAAACAGTTCCACCAAAGTCTTTTTTTTATTTGCTCATATTTAATTTTATCATAAGGCTTTGTGGTGTGAAACCTGCTGTTGAGGTTTCCTCGTTAACGAACAAGCAAGTGTTTCTAGCTGTTGACCTTTTCACAGCAAAAGGAAAACTCATTTTGTAATTAGAGATGCAATAAGTTGAATCTGTACACCTGACATTTCTAGAAAAATCTTTAAAATGTAGTTTGGAACAATCTTTAGTGGTCGTAAAGTGGTCTTTAAGTGTTGTTTTAGTCAGAATTGTTGAATTTTATTTGCCCTCCTCTCCAACCTGAGCTGTAGTTCACTGTGAGTTCATTGACTCCTTGGGTATATTATGCCAGGGATATATTTTTTTTCTTATGCTCTTAAGGTTTTGCCGAAGTTCCACTTGTGGGTTTCCCACATGTGTCTGGGTGGCCACGGTGAGAACATTAGCCTGACCCAACAGGCTTGTATGGATGATGGTGCATGTATGCCATTTTGCCACCGTTTTTTTAAAAAACAACAACATTTTGCTAGTAATTTTAATAAACACAATACAAACAATTCCATACATTTAAATGAGTCCCAGAGAGAAAGAAAGAAAGTGGAAGGAAAGAGAGGCAAAAACTATATGTTGCATCACAGTCAATTTTGGTTTTATGAAGGGATCATGACACCTTCTATATTAATTTTAGTATACTTCAAAGTTATAACAACCAGATATTAAAACAGAAATGTTAGGGAATGGAAGAAGTCAGGAATGGTCCCTATTCCTGCAAAAGCTGATGGCTGAGACCTTTCATGCTCTTTCTTGTTTGTATAATAAGTAAAAACAGACCATGTACTGAAGAAGGTGTCCTTTTTTACCTTGTCAGTGCTCGAATTCTGAGCCTTTGTAGTAACTTTCTCACACCATTTTTGTACTCTTTGGTTGTATGTGTCTTAACTCCTGGGCTTCAAAGTACATCCATTGTTCTTCCCATGGAGCTGTGGTCCATATCTCCTTGACTCCCTGGCGTAATGTGAATACTGTATAGGATTGATCTGCCTGCCTATTGAGATTTAGCACCACTTGACTGCATTTTAGGGACCTGTTTGCTTTTTTTGTAGTGGGGTTGGGATTGGGTCCAGGACAAAGCCAGAGAAGTAAAGCTTGAGTTACTGGGAACGCAATCTGTTTAAACGACTACCAGCACAAGTAGTTAAATTCAGAGTCACTGGGAGACATGCCTAGGTTTCAATTCAGCTTGTATTTCCCTCAGGTTGGCATTTGCCTTTAGGGCTTAATTATGTAGGTAGCACATGATTACTCAAGTTAGTCAAAATGTGCTAACTCAGGTGTGTTAACATGTTGAAGTAGATATGCTGACTCTAATCCAAAGTTTCATGTCAGTGCCAGATCAGTGCAAGCTAGTGGAACTGCATGAGTAGAGTTGTCTTGCATGTTGAAATCAATGGAAAAATCATTACTTAAGTCGGGACTTGCAGGTTTGCATGTGAGCGCCTTCATCCGTATGGGGCTCTTTAGTTGACACCATAGAAGTGTCTTATTCTCTTGAGTCCTGTTGCAACTCTGGACTCATCTGGAAACAGCCTTTTGATGCTGTTATTCATAGATCATGTATAATTGAGAAGAGGAGCCTCTCTCTCTCTCTCTCTCTCTCTCTCTCTCTCTCTCACACACACACACACACACACAGAGACATACACCCCTTCCATTCATTTGTGGTTGTCTAGTTTATCATTTTTGGAGGTGATGGGAAATGCTTTATTTGGTGGCTGCTATAAATAATGGACTTTTAGGAATTACATACTGTTACATATTATTTATATCTTCTATAACTCCATAATTTTAGTTTTAGAATGTTGCTGGCCAAGGTACAACTCATAATTCTTATTTCACAGCTTTGTAGGTTTGTTTAAAAATACAGTTGAGTTTTCTCTCCAGGACTGGAATACGTCTCCCCACCACGTATTTGTGGGCATACAAGTCTGGAATAAATATTCAAAATATTTAGGAACTGACGTATCCAGCTGCCTGCAATTTTTCTATATAAAAGCACACACACACACATTTCAATGTGTGTTATATATATATCGTGAGTTTTCTTCTAACTATCTGCACTCTCATCCATTCAGCCCTAACTATGGTTTGCCTTTGTTTTAGTATGTGCACTGGGTCATCTTGTGCTTTTTCGCTTCATTTCTCAGTAGATTATCTATAACAACAAAATGAAATATAGGTTGCTATACAGTATACTGAATTCTGAACATTTTAGTGTTAGGGGGCTTTGTAAGATGCTCTGAAGATTGTGCAGATTTGTGGCATCTAATTGTTGTTGTTGTTTAGTCATTTAGTCGTGTCTGACTCTTCATGACCCCATGGACCAGAGCATGCCAGGCACTCCTGTCTTCCACTGCCTCCCGCAGTTTGGTCAAACCCATGCTGGTAGCTTCGAGAACACTGCCCAACCATCTCGTCCTCTGTCGTCCCCTTCTCCTTGTGCCCTCCATCTTTCCCAACATCAGGGTCTTTTCCAGGGAGTCTTCTCTTCTCATGAGGTGGCCAAAGTAGTGGAGCCTCAGCTTCAGGATCTGCCCTTTCAGTTAGCACTCAGGGCTGATTTCCTTAAGAATGGATAGGCATCTAATTAAACATATGCAATTCCCCCCTGTACCATCTGACGTATTCCCAGATACTATAATTGTAATATGTTGCTTTTGATGGAGTACATTTATTGTGTACTGTATTGTTTTCTATTGAAGTGACTTATTGTACACTGCCTTGGCGTTATTTTAATGAGAGGTGATAAATAAATATTGTAAATAAATAAATTTAGATATGCATTTTCAGGCTGACAGAGATATGGTTTGTCTATTGTTAGGATTTGAAAAGTTCCATTTCTAATGCAGCCCTGCATTACTGCTATTTTGAATGATGCTAAGACTCAGGGATCACTGACACACATAGAGCATGCAAGCAATAAAAATCTTATGAGTCTCCCATGAAAATGTATGGGATTTAAGCACTCCTAACTTTCTGTGGATTATGCTTAGGGTTTTAGTTAATTCAGAAGGGTACAGGAATCACCACACAACACGACTACTCTTTGTAGCCACGCTGATCCCCCTCCCAGCCCCCAAGAAGTCTGTCTTGCTAAAGAAACAAATAATAAGACTATATTGGGTTTTTCATTACAGCTACAGTGGGGCTACCTCAGCAGATGCTAACAGCTGTTGCTCTGTTTTGTTTTGTTTTTTACTGACCTTGGTTGTCTTTTTCTCTCCCCCTCTTACTGCATTCAATCTCAACTAAAAATGCCTTATAGGAGCCATTAATCACTTAAATCACACACACACAAAAACATTCAGCGAGAAAGAGTTCATTTTTATCTTATCCTTACCAAAGCATTTTTAGTGGGAAGAACTAAAAGGACCTTGAAAATATATGCATGTATATAATGTTTCTTTGGATTTCCTGTACAGGTGGTGTAGGAAACCACACAGAAATATCAGCAAGACTGATACAGAAGTAGACTGAATTATGGGGCAGCACCAATATTTTGTTCTCTTTAATATAAGCTCCATCCAGGTGGGTCCATCCACAGCCATACACCACCGTTGCTGCTTCTGCATCCCTCCACACGTTGGTTGAACTTTGGCAACCTGTAGGTTCTTTGTGTGATTTTAACCCCTGAAACATCAGGGTTGTGTAGGGAACATACACAAGTAGGAATGTTTCTCCTTGATGCAGATGTTCAATTGCCAACTAGATATGGGAAGAGCTATAGCTCAGTTGCTTCAGAAGTCACTTAAAAAGGAGAGGTTTAGGGAAACACAATATAGATGTGCTCAGTGGAAGACCAATGGCCACATTCTGGTCCAAATGTTGAAAATGCAGTCTCAGATTGTGGACGATATTTAAAGTCAAATGTCCAAAATTCAGGATCAGATTTTGACAACTGATCCGCAATTTCTGACAGAGCCACAAGTAATGAATTTGCCTGTGCAAGCATTTCTGTTGTGATTGACAGCTGGCTGCCAAACAGCTGTGAGGCAGAAGAAAATACCTGCAACAGTCGTGTTTTTCCTTTTATCCTTTTCCCTTTGTCTCCCCACTCTTGCATCACAATTTGGGATTATCCTTTTGGTTGCATCTTTGATACAATTTTCATTTTTTCATGCCTCCTCAGTTGGTGGAGGTGTGTTTGTGTTTGAGGATTGCCAGATGAAAAAAAAGATGAATGCTTTTGCTCTTGCACAGCAAGGCTTTAAATGGAGTATTGTGCGAGAGAGGATTTGGTGTCAAAATCTTGCAAGATTTCAGACAAAGTAGAAAAGAGAAGTCTGGTTTCTGCCCGAAGAATGGTTAGCTGGGGGCAGGCAGGCGGTTCAACACATGCACCCTTCACTTAGACCTACTGGTCTTTGGTAGGTCACTTTTCCTGAGGGCCGAGAGGGATTTTCTTTTTTTTAAAAAAAAAATGTTTGCCCTGATTGGCAAGTGGACAGGTATGTTTGGTTTACATGTTTTGTCGTTGTTGTTTCACATTCCCTGGGGTACCCTTTTTAATTAGAAAACTCGCTGAGTGTTGGTTGTTTTTGTAATAGCTGCGTACAGTTTGGTTTCCTCAAAGTCAATGGCAGCCTTACAGTGTCTGAAAACACAGCACATGTTAATTGAATAATGGATTTAATGTCAAATTTCAAATACCAGTCCTGAAACTCAGTTTTTAGCATTTGAATTTCAGTTCCAGCCATCCTAATCTATCTGAGCCATGGAAATGCCTTGGCTGATTCCATGTAGATTTTGAATGATCCTTACATTTCACTCCTTTGGATGCATAGGAATAATATTAAAATAGCACATGATTGTTGCCAAGCAATGCATGAGAAAAAGATCCTAAGGCTTATGAGTGACTACCACAGTAGGGAGCAAAGATGCCCTCTCTTAATTACCCAAATTAATTTGGAACACATTAGCAGGATTAGTCTTCAAGGACTCTCACATTGTACAAAGGCCACATGACTCAAATATAAGGAATGAGGTAAGGCAGAGGTGTAGGCCTAATGCTTAGCATTCAGACATCAAAATAATTACTCCGCATTTGGCATGAGCTGAAACCAAGGGTATTGCAATTTGAACAGTATTTTCCCTACTTAAACTACTGAAAGCTCACTTACCATTTCAGTTTAATTTTAATTCTTCAAATACTGTTTGAATAGATGTGCTGGAAGGGCATGGAGATGCATGGGATTTGACCGTTTCCTCTGATTGTAGATGAGAAGCTCTTACTGTGCTTCCATTTATTCACACTCCCGTTACGTCAGCCCATTAGGGTATTGATGCATTATTTATCATTGTAATCATGGTTAGGACAGGACAAGCATGTTGAAGGCCTGAGTAAAAATGGGTCAGGTCCACACTGTTGCCAAGGATGGGGAAAGGTGTAGGTAACTACAGCAGAATATGTTACATAGCAGAGAAACTTGACTCTCGCCATTCTGTCTTTCAGGGCTGATACACACAAAATCCTTTCCGCCCTCTGCCATCCTTTCCCACCACAAACACGCATACACCCCCACACGCTATAAAGGTAAAAGACACCTGCAAAGGTGCATTAGCTCATACAGTTGTACCTCGGCTCCTGAATGCCTTGGGAGTTGAACATTCCGGCTCCTGAACAATCGAAAACCAGAAGTGAGTGTTCTGGTTTTCGAACGTTCTTTCAGAAGCCAAACATCCAATGGGGTTCTGTGGCTTCTGATTGGCTGCAGGAGCTTCCTGCAGCCAATCAGAAGCTGTGCTTTGGTTCCTGAACATTTCAGAAGTCGAATGGACTTCCGGAACGGATTCAGTTCAGCTTCCAAGGTACGACTGTATAGAAAAAGCCCTACTCAGTTTTTGCATCAAGCTTTTCATAAGCTAGTCAGTTTGAGAAAAATCTCTTTAACTCTGGATGGTTTCATTTTATTTTAAGCTTTTGTGATTTTTTGGTTAAAATTTTAAGAGTATAGTAGGAAAAAAATTCTGGATACACTGTTCAAAATTAATATTTCTTCTAGTAATTTTGTGCGTGGCGAGGAAACAAGGCTGCCATTTTTTACAAGTGTTCTGGAATATTTGTGGACTGTCGCAGGTGCATGATCTAGCAGTGGTCTGTGAATGATTGACAGGGTATTTGTATGGAACATAATCTATGATAGCTGTGCAGCTGTAGTTTTACAAATACCTAAAAAAAAGATTAAAATATTATTTACATTTTTTCTTGCTAGATTTTATTTTTGCATCCCTTTACTTAATGATTTCTCTTCTGATGCTGACCAACATTTTTAGAACTTTTCCTTGTCTGTTAAGTTTTGAGCTTAGCCACAACACAGAAGCCACTTCCAGAACTATAGTGGAATGTAGTGCCAGTTTAGTGCTCATTACTGTATTATTTGCTTCAAAAGAAAAATCATTTTGCAAATAATATGGGAATGAGTGTAAACTTGCCCTGCATGCCACTGTAGCTTTTACATTGTGAGAAAACTCAATTATAATGTGGAATTAACAGGGGAACTTTGTGAAAATGGAATAAGCTGCCATGTGAATGTAGCCAAAGTTGCATCTCAACTCATGTTTAAAACGAATGAGGACCAGACTTTGACTTGATATTCTGGTTTGTTAAGTAACTCTAAGCGGCACAGGCCTACATAAATTATACCTACTCAGTTCCACTCCACTGGCTTAGGAGACCTGTTGGGAATGGCCAATAAATAAAGGCTTCTCTCTGTCATTGGCTGAACAAGCTCCAGCTGCCTCAAAGGACCTAGAGGAACCTGGAGCTGTGGTAGGCAATGGCCATTGGGCCAACACAAGGAGAGGCCACAGAAGATGTTAGGAAACGCCACTGAGGAATCTTGGCACCACGTGGACACCATGTTATTTCTTTTCCTGATTCTACACTGGAATATGAATATAATTTTATCATTCAACTCTTTTGTGAACTACTTTGACAGCCTTTTGAAGCTACGAAGGAGGATATCAGTTTTCTAAATATGTAAGTAACGGTAACTGTGGTTAGTTCTTGTCAGGTGTGAAGGAGAAGGAGCGGGGTCCAAGCCCCAAGGCTCATCACGCAAGTTCATTTTTGCAATCACAAAGCTTGCTTTGACATTACTTCTGAATCTGGCCAAAAACACTTGGCTACCAGAAATTGAAAACTGGCATTATTTTGTGTAAAGCCATGATTTTCTTATCACATTAGGGTTGGGCTCTGTAATAAAAGGGATAATGTTTAATTTGTCATTAAAGAATATTGCAGTTCAGTTGGCTTTCTTTTGTCCACTCAGTTGTACCTTTCAAAAATCCCACTGAAGATGCTCAGTCTGCCAAATTCATTCTAGAGTATAATGTCCTTTGAGATTAATTCTGTACACAAAATATGTTTGCTAAGTATTTATTTGGTCACAGTCCAGCTTTTAGTGTTTCTGAGACTTCCAAAAGTGGAAGAGGAAATGGAGTGGTATTGTGGATATATATGCTGTTGGCACATTTAATGAAAGTTATGTTTTACCTATAAATAAGCAAGTGTTTTTATTCTTAAATATAATAAAATTCGGTCATTACTAATCCTATATGGATTTCACGGGATCAGGAGACCTCTCAAGTTATCTACTCTGGCCTTAATGATAACATATTGGAAGAAGCAACACTGAAAAAAATCCTCTGTAACAAGTAAACATATTCCTTTAACATTGGAAATATAATTTCTATAACCATTAATAATGGCATACCTAATAACAGTTTAATAATGTGGATACAGCCAAAAAGCTGGCATTTGTTGCAGGCAGGCAAGGTAACTAATCCTAGAAATCATACATATGGACAAATTAGATTTATGATTATGGTTGAAGTCACAGGGTGGGGTTGCAAAATCAAACTGAGCATCTGCCATTGTATGAATACTATGAAAAACCTGGCCTATAACCTTGGCAGACCAAAGTTTTTGAATTCAAACTGGCACAGAGCCAGATATGCACCTTTGCCTTAAAAATGACATGTGGGAAGAATTACTCAATGGTTGCTTGAGATTATTCTAGTATTAAACTGATATTTACATATCAGTGGAGGGAATGCATGATAGCTGCCGTGCAGATCTGCTTGTCTTCCTGCTGATACAAGCACAGAAGATTTAGGAACTGTGTGGGTAGGGGAGTAGGGTGAAATGGCAGGCAGTTTTCCTGGCACTGTAGCAGCTAGGGTGCAGAGCTCCCGATGTCTGCCTGTGACCAGTTGGTAGGCTTTTAAGCAAGGCAATTAGCATTGACTGGGTAAATTTCACACTGCGGCATGAGAATAACTGTAGCTACTAGCAGAAAAATCTTATGGAGAGGGAAGGCTCATATATTAACAGTAGGCTGAATGTAGGCATACAGTGGTACCTTGGGTTATATATGCTTCAGGTTACAGACTCCGCTAACCCAGATATAGGCTGAATATAGGCATACAGTGGTACCTTGGGTTACATATGCTTCAGGTTACATACACTTCAGGTTACAGACTCCGCTAACCCCGAAATAGTACCTCGGGTTAAGAACTTTGCTTCAGGATGAGAACAGAAATCGTGCTGTGGCGGCGCGGCGGCAGCGGGAGGCCCCATTAGCTAAAGTGGTGCTTCAAGTTAAGAACAGTTTCAGGTTAAGAACAGACCTCCAGAACGAATTAAGTACTTAACCTGAGGTACCAATGTACATTCTAAGCATGGTGTAGTTGAATGAACACACAGACACACACACACTTTTCTCATGAAATGCCACACAACAAATGTGTTCAAGCTACCTCCACCGGCAGGAAATGGTTTTATCTGTCTTCGCTCAGAGAGCACGTGCTTTGAGTGCAGAAGGTCTCAATAGTGTTGAGGCAGATGGGCAGTTTGTTCTTTCCCCCAGCCTTTCCTTCAATGGAAAGCTTGAGGGAATTTTCTCATGTTTCTTTGTTTCTAATCTTGGAAAAATATATCCATCTTTTTCTTTCCTTCAGTGTAAATTCTCTCTCCTAGCCCATAAATCTACAGTGGGTCAGCATTTCTATAAGAGCACAAAGAGACTAGATTCCGAAACGGTTTTGTGTTTTTGGTTCCTCAAGCACTGGATTTTTACACACACACACTCACTTGCTGTAAGTGAATGAAGTGCCTCATGACTCGTGAACCATTGCTAGAAAAGTCGCCTCACAAAGGGGAAAAATATGTTTTTGGGCAAAAGAGGAAATGGGATTAATTTTTCCCATTTCCTTTATGATAAAACTGTTTCAGGCGGTTTTATGTTGGAGAATTGAGTGGCAGAACAATCAGAAGTGGTCTTAATGAAAGGCATTGCCATCATGGATAATTCTAGTCTTCTCATTGTCACATATTCTTGTATTTAACTTACTGTTTTCTATTTGGCTAGTAGGGGCCTTTTGTTTCTTAGCAACCATCTGTTCATCCAGTTTATTCCCCCACCTGAAGTAATCCTTAGTTTAGCATCACAACTGATTACTGTTGAATTGATTATGGGATGACTGCCAGAAGAGGACGGAGGAAGGCATTTATTTACTTTTCTATTAAGGCATACCTGAAGTTCCTATAAATTTTCACATTCTGACAGTTTGGTTAATGTGAAATCAGAGCTATATTTTATAACATTCTTATTTTATTTTAGCTGGAATAAAAAGAGAACAGTACATTAGAGACTCACTTCTCATTTGCTTTCATGATAAAATTATTTTTTAAAATGTAATTAAAAAAGAAAAAAAATAGTTTCACCAAAAGGTTGAGTAAAAAATCAAACCCCAGTAAACCTTATTAAACCTAAAATCTCAGCTGGAAATATATATGTTACATGTGGTCTGAAAGTTAATTGTATCCCTCTTTTCCTTAAATCAAGCAGTCTTACTCTCTTCAAGACAAAATTTTGGACTACGACCTGGTTCAAATACCTACTTGGCCATGGGGCTTACTGGGTCAGTCACTGTCTCTCAGCCTAATTTCCTTCACGGGGTAGCTTTGAGAATAAAATGGGGAGGAGGAAAACCAGGTATGCCACTGTGAGCACATAATGATAAATACATTAAATAAAAGAGATAAGCCATTTTCCACAGAATGTTGGGCTTCTGTGGGCTTGACCTCAGTGACCGTGCTTCTCAGTCCCTGCTTTAAAGCAGAGACCTAACGTTACAAGTGCCTGCTAGATTTTCTGCTGTTTTAAGTTCAAACCCTCTTATGTGATTGAGGAAAATAGCAACTGTCACATTGAGGCAGCTTAATCTAGAACGAGGGACTGACTGGCTTTATCTACTGCTTTCTGGCAGCTAACTGTCATTAGGTCTGAGCCACCTGCTGCTTATGACCATTGTCACTTGGCCAAATGTATATTGTTCTCTTACAGTCTGTTACTATCCAGTTTTCTATTTATTAGAAAGTTGCAGGTCAATGTTTTTCAGGTGTTATGAAATCACGTTTCCCCAATTTACTGGCTTTTCTTCTTCCCTCAGCAATTTTTGTTTAGTTATTCAGGCTCCCATAACCTCCTTTGCCATTTCAAAGAGTGTTAAAGAATCGTGACATGGGCTTACAAGTTAAGGACAGTCATGCATGCCTGCTGTCAGTGGAAAAGGGAACCTATAGCTCTTCAGGTGCTGCTGAACTATAACTCCTATCAACCCTGACCATCGGCCATATTGTGGCTGAGGGGAGTTGGTGTTGAACAATATCTGGAGGTCCACATGTTCTCCGTCACAGTAAAGCAGTTAGGAAAACGAGTCTCTCCCCCCCCTATTTTCCTCCCCCAACTTCAGCCGATGGTCACCTGGCTTTTACATTTTATGGCTCATAGATGCCGCTGAGTATGCTTAGCCTTCTACACACTAGAGTTTTGTTTTATTTATTTGCTGAATAATATTTTTCTGCATGCCAGCAGAGTCCCCCAAGTACACAGAAACCATTAACTTTTTAATGGTCAGCCCTGTCTGTCTTTCCAGATGAATAACTAAGTTCTCTCTCTAACAGGAGGAGCAAACGAGAGCTGCAACAAAACGTTGCAGCATATCCTATGTCCTAAAAGGAAGGTTCCTGCCAGGGCTCCAGTCTGGCCTTTTGGCCCAAGAAAGGCATTCCACTAAATCCACCCTCTCTTGTCTTTCTCACCATTCTACATACTGTGGCTACTGAACATACTCAGTTCACATTGGGCTGCTTGATTTTTCATCCCTTAGAGTTTTTTAAAGGGAAAAAATGTGTATTAGTATGAATCTTGGCATTCCCGCAAGCATGGGTGCATTTTGGCTATAGTCTTGTTGACTCATATCACTGATTTTGCTGCTAGAAGGAGCAATCATTATAATATTTGATTACCGTAGCTATAGAATAATTGTTAACATACACCATCAACCTCTAAATGGCTGATAGTCATTGATTTACTCTATAAAATGAGGTTATTGTGCTTGTTGCTTTATATGCATTGTGTTGTTAATTCAATTTACATAACACTCTTCGTCCTAAAATAACCCAGGTGCAATATGTTTATCCTGAATATATAACAATAATCTAAGTATCAATGTAAATATAGCATTTCTCGATATTTCTCTGCGAAAGGAACCATGTTTATATTGATACTTAGATGTGAAATGTTTAACATTCTTTTGCCTGTAATAAGTGTTGTTTCCGAAATCTCCAGCTGTCTTTATATGCAAGGCTAAAGCTCAAAGCTAAAAAGAGCTATAAAGAGGGCTGCCTTTTCACTAGACTAATACTAAAAGCAGACTTTGCACTCTTTAAAGTTAAATAAAATGTTTGTATTTTAAAACAGGCAGCTGAATTTTAATGTTTTGCCTGAAGACAAAGCGGAAAAATGATTCTGCAAAAAACCACTATTCTAGCCTGACTTGTAGTCTGTAGCTATGGAATGTAATCCACTCGCCCCAAAAGACGTTTCTAATATAAGCAAAAAAGGAAGGGAACATCTGAGTTTCAGCTCTGCTGGTTTGTCTGCCTGGTTGTCAGTTTAAAATATATTCTAGGCTGCTTTTATTGTATCCAGTTGCAATCTACCCATAATTAGTTACAAACAATTATGCATTTATTTTCTTCTGCACCCAATTTTATTTGGGTTGGGAGTTTTGCTAGTGTCAACCCTCTGACCTATGCAATTTCAGTGTTTGGAATCTGGATGATCTAAATGTTTGCTCTCTGTTTTGAAACCTGTCGAAAATTCATGCTAGGTTTCCAGCCAGTGTAGTGTCGAAAAGAATGCTAGTTGTTTTCCTTCTCATTCTTGATCAAAACATCACCTTGTTACAAAATGTCCACTGTGCTTTGCATATACTGTAACATAGCCTTATTTCCCCTCATAGACAGTTTTTTTTGTTTTTGTTTTTTGGTGTGGGCACTAAATTGTCGCCTTCCTTTGAAGATGCAAATTTTTGATCCAGCCTCTGTAGGAGAGTTGCACAGCATATATGCTCCATTGATTATGTGGGGGTTAGGAGAAGGGTTAGCTAACACTGCTCTTCCTTATTACTACACAACAGAAATATTGTGCATTGTATTTCTGATATGTGGCAAGCTTTTATGCCCTCCCGTAGCTCCTCTCAGTACTTCTTCCTCAGAACTTGCCAAAAGGCTTGTCTGAATGCTCCAGTGCAGTCTAGTCGTCGCAAGCAGTATTGGGCAATATAATTTTTAATTCAAACATTTTGCTCAGCACAACTTCAGTGATGCTGACTTCCCTGAGATATTGTTCTAATATTGTAACCTGTATGCCTCTGAATTTGTAACACTGCTACAGCGTGGGTGCTTTCAGTCACTGCTCAAGATACTGTCATCTTTAATTCACTGACTGTGAATTTTAAATGCATTGTAATAGCTACAGATGATTGCTGGCAGTTGGAAAAAAAATTCTCCCTGGCATTATCCTTTGATGCCTGTCAGTTTTTAAGTTATGTTGTCACTTCTTGCCCAGAGAATAAAAAGATAACTGGTCAAACAAGTTAACCAGGTTGCTATCATTTACATTAATCATAAATGTCATCTAGGCTGTTCTCGCAGATTTCAATTACAGTATAATCTGCTATCATTTAAAGTATTATGACTTCCCAATCTGTATCTCATTAGCCCATTTCTCGTGAATCTTATTCAGCTTGCAAGCTACAGGTATATGGTTGAAGATATAACATATGCTGCAGAGTGTAAGCAGCAGTTCACTCAAGCTCTGCAACTGATGAATAAGTAGTGTTTTTTTGTTTTTGTTTTTAAAAGAGACGCTTGAATTGAAGTTGAGGAAGCTGTGCTGCTTGGTTCTGCACAAGGAATGGTCCTTGGCTTGTGTATGTTTATAAACTTCCTTATATGTCACTAGTTTTGGTGGTTTGGAGAGTAACACTGAGATGTAAAGCACACATTACAGATTATTGTTCAATTCTATTCATCATCTCACATCTTTATGTCCTATATTTCTTTGATCATAGAGCTCAGTAGTCCAGGACCGCAATGCCTCATGGACTGCCTCTCCCCATATAAACTGACTTGGACTCTGTGATCAACAACTGAGGCCCTTCTTCGTGTGCCTCCTCCATGAGAGGTCTGGAGAATGGCAACATGAGAACGGGTCTTTTCTTCAGTGGCTCCCCATTTGAGGAATGTTCTTCCCCAGAGGTTCATCTGGCCCCTGCATTATATATCGTTAGGCGCCAGGTGAAAACATCCCTTTTCAACCAAGTCTTTGCTTGATTAATATTCTATGTCCTTTTAAATGGGTTTGTCCCAGGGGATGTGTGTTATTGTTTGGTTTTCATTTAATTTTTCATTTTGTGCTTTTGTCCTGTGTTTTTCTGTTGTGAATTGCCCTGAGATGAAGGGCGGTATATAAATTTAATAAAAAATAAAAATAACAAAAAATACACGTAGCTCCCAGGTGGTCACCTATCCACTAAACAGACCCATCCCTGCTCATATGCCTTCAGGCCATACACTGGCCACTTGACTACTCATTATTCCCAAGCAGAAGATCTTCTGTCCTTTTTTTTTTAAGTGTAGCTTCTCCCCACTCACTTTCTTTCAATGTGCAAAGGGATAAAACAGCAAGACTTTTTGTTCTGGTGCCCTTCTTCATTTCCCCCCAGTTTCTAGCTGGTTTCTGCTTTGCTTCCATGGTAGCAATAAGCGAAACAACGATATTGCTCTTGGTATTTTGTGAAGTGATTCTATCTGTGCAGACAGAAAACACCTACCGCATTTTCTTTGGCAAAGAAATATCATGTTGCTGTTCTTAGCTCAGTGCTTAATCTGAATCTAAAGATCAGCTTTGAAAGTCCTATTCTTGCCTTAAAGAACAGATTAGCTGGATAGCAGGAAAATATTTTGCTGTTCCTAGTGAATGAATAATCTGCCTTTATTGCTATAGGTGTTATGCGAGAGCAAACAGGCGCGGTTCTTGAAAAAAATAATTTTAACTGTGATGGGATGATAGCAAAATAACTTTCAGTGACATTTAGAAATTTCACCCATTTATTGTCTATGTCAATATGAACAGAGGTCAGTAGATCCAACCTTTTTTTCCATTTTTTGTAGAACCCCAAGATCTACCAAGCAGAGCCAGACATGTAGTTAGTAGAATTAAAGAACAGGGTGAATCTAAGCACATCATGACCCTAGAAATTTATTTGCTGTAACAGAACTGAGCTGGGTACTTTGGCACACAAGTCCTCAATAGCTTTCTTCAGTCCAGCAGCCTAGTTTGGGTGGGAAAGGCAAAACGTTCCGTGCTTGCAACTGTGTCACACACAGATTGATGAAGTGACTTCCCCAGTGGCTTCATTTAGATGTTAAATAATATCGGGGACAAGATGAACCCAAGCTTAAGTGCCATGGAGCCAAATGATGTTCTTCAGTGCTATTCTCTGGAATCCATCTTGCGGCTGGGAATGGCACCACTGAAAATGGTACCTGCAGCTCCACATACACAAAGCTGTGTGTAGACATGCTTTTCGGTGGCCGTCCTTGCCTTCTTCCTTTTATGGCAGCAAGATTTTTTAAAAAAACAACAACAACAAACGGGCCTGAATTGTGTTTAAAATAAAGAGATTCCCTTCTCTTTACAACAAAATCACAATCAAATTAATAAGGATAGAGTATGAGAGAATATTTGTATAAAGTGTGTGTGTGTGTGTGTGTGTGTGTGTGTGTATGTGTATGAAGTTTTTACTTAGCTTTGATCCACTTTTTCTGCATTACACTTTCTGTGCAGAAGGCATTCAGTATCTATATTGACTGAGTGAAGTTCTCAGCCCATTTTAGTCTTGAGCAAGAATGAAGCATTAGTAGATAACATATTGGGCTGTATCCATTGTTCTTGGTCTGCTAGCGCAAGGGCTTTTGTGTTGTCCAATGGGTGAGTCTTCAGGTTGTTCAACGGAGGAATCTAACACAACAGTTGCATCACCAGAAACCCATTGCACAATCTATTGTGCGAAAGGCCACCAGCAAGCAGCTTTTGCATTCTCTTGCACAATAACATTTTGCTGGCACAGAGCATTTTGCCGGTGGACCAAGTATATTGCTAAGTGACTTTAACTCAGAGCTACATTGAATCCCCATGACGGGGTGAGCTCCTGTTGCTCAGTCCCAGGTCCTGCCAACCTAACAGTTTGAAAGCACATCAAAGTGCAAGTAGATAAATAGGTACTGCTCCAGCGGGAAGGTAAACGGTGTTTCTGTTCACTGCTCTGGTTTGCCAGAAGTGGTTTAGTCATGCTGGCCACATGACTTGGAAGCTGTCTGCGGACAAACGCTGGCTCCCTCGGCAAGTAAAGCAAGATGAGCGGCGCAACCCGAGAGTCGACTGTGACTGGACTTAACGGTCACAGGTCCCCTTACCTTACCTTACCCCTTACATTGGGTGCAACCTATTACTTTCTTACACACATCAGAGAGTAATTTTAGTTGCTTTAGAGCATGGATCCTTGTTGCCAGACTGTCCAGGAGAGGTTATAGTTGGCATAAAGGGACCCCTGACCATTAGGTCCAGTTGTGACTGACTCTGGGGTTGCGGCGCTCATCTCGCTTTATTGGCCGAGGGAGCCGGCGTACAGCTTCCAGGTCATGGGGCCAGCATGACTAAGCCGCTTCTGGCGAACCAGAGCAGCGCATGGAAATGCCGTTTACCTTCCCGCTGGAGCGGTACCTATTTATCTACTTGCACTTCATGCTTTCGAACTGCTAGGTTGGCAGGAGCAGGGACCGAGCAAGGGGAGCTCACACCGTCCCAGGGATTTGAACTACTGACCTTCTGATCGGCAAGCCCTAGGCTCTGTGGTTTAACTCACAGCCCCACCCACGTCCCATGTAGTTGGCATACTAGCCTAGAAAACACTCTGTGCCACTGAGGACACCTGTACCTCAAGTGCCAAGGATGGATCAAGAATTACTCCAAAGCTGTGAACTTGATTTTTCAGAACCTGATGCAAAACATGCTGAATTTCCCTTCCCTGGGCTAGGGAGTAATTTCCCCACCCCACCCCCATTGCACCATTTCTCAGCAAGGAATGTTTCTGGGATCCCTGCTGCTCTTTGCAGTTCTGCTGCTGGTAGAAACCACTGCAAAGCTTTTAACAGATTTTTTAAAATAGAAAGACTGATGCAACCCTCTGCCACCTCGTATTTATTATGGCACATCTCCCATCCCTCTGCCTTCTTAACAGAAATGTCCCTTGATCCAAGAAGCCTACCGGGGGGGGGGGAATCTCTGGGGAGGGCATTTTTACAGGCCCACAAAGTATCTCAAAAAAACAACAACCCTGGTCTGAATACTTCAGCTCAGCACTAGAGTCAGGGGTCTGTTGGCGATGTGTTGCTAGGAAATCCAAACAGGAGGAAGGGAAAACTCTCATGGGAGTAATATGGAGATACAAGTCACTTAGCTGTAGGGAGGATTCCCTTGAGCTTCTTGCAGACATTGTAAGTTGGGCAAAATACATGATGTGTGCATGGAGATTTTCATTTTTATTTTGTAAAGGATCTTCATCTGTTTTATGGTATGCATCCCCCCCTTTGTCCTTTATAATAACACTTGCTGAGTGTCCCTGAGTGCTATGATGTTTTTGCAGTAAATGGGGCAAGAGAGAAACAGGCTCCATTGCACAGGGCGATTTCACAGTCGTCCGTTATTGATTATTTTCCTCTCCCATTTTCTTCCCATGCCCTTGCCCTCAAACCTGTCAGGTGTCTAAAACTTTCAAAGGCAGCAGCAACACTTCCTTCACTCAAAAATCAAACCTGTTACTTATTTCTGCGCAGTAATCTTCCTTTCGTTTTCTTGCTTTGTTCATTTCATTTCTTTTTTAAACTTCGAGGGGACTGGCCAAATAATATAACTTGTTAGTTTTGCTTGGATATTCTTCAGCACATCATTATTTTGTACAATATTTCTAATTAAACCATGACGTCCGCTGTAATTTTCTGAAATGCTTAACTGAGAAGGGGGTTGGAGGCTGAATGAGGTTGGAGGTTTGCTAATTTGGAATACAGCAAGAATGTCTCTCTTGCTTGACTTAAGGTTAGATTGAAAATACATTTCAAGGATATTTTTGTGTAGTTTGGGTTGTGCGAATTTGTTCAAGGCTTTGGAGAATTAAAATGGAGAAATATTAAATTAGGAAGTGTTACATTAAGAAAGAATAGCTGGAATATTTTTTTAAACTTTTGAATGAGTTTGTTGCTTTTTACCAAGATAGTTGCAGGTTCCTTCTAGTTGCCACTTATTGGTCAAAGCTTGACATACTTTCAATTGTGTTTCGATGGAACTTAAGACCACACACCATGCAAAGGGAAATGTTGCAATTTGGATTATAAATTGTGAATAGGTGCCATCTAGTGGTTTTTTGGGTACAGTGCAGTTCCAGCTGAATAAACTTGAGGCAGCTGCCCTCTGAATGAATGTCAGTGTCTTATTGTATTACATTCTTAACAAAGATTGCTTATATTCTGAATTTTTTCTCCTGCAGAGGCATGCACTGCAGACATTTAGCAATTTTTTTTAAAAGAAAAAAACTTATCATAAAAGGGATACTACTTTTAAAATAGAAATTAATTCTTAACTTCCTTGATATTTTTAAATGGTAATAAACTGTTTCAGTGCATACACACAATTAACAAAATGCACAGCCAGGCTTTTTACAAGGTCACATTTCTCTAGTGTGTATCAATGATTTCTTTGTACTCTGCAGCAATATACTGAAACATAATGCCACAAAGAATCTTACATACATAGGAATCTTAGGTTTTTATTTATGACAGACTTTTAGCGACAAATACACTGCATTTTAAGATTGCACACTATTAGTCCCACAAAGGAATCTGGGCACTGTGCAACTTTTTATTAGTTAATTGCAGCTGTTTATGAGCCGTAGCAACAGCAGTAAAAATTCTCTGCACACTCTAAAAATCACTTTCAGGAACAGGAAAATACTTGGTGTATGGCAGATCCTTCATCATGAAGTTTTACAAAAGTTTTATGTTCAGAAAGGAAGTCATTAGAAGTGTTGCTTGATAACAATTTGGAAAGGGAATTGCAGAAAACTTTTGGTGCCTTTGTAAAGTTGGCTTTATGCTTATACAAATAGAAAATTGCAAACGTTATTATAAATGGAAATTTTTACATCACAATCAGGACATGAAGGGTGGACTTGACAAGCTACAAGATTCAAGCTCATATTGGTGCATACAGTCACGGTGGGTGGAAATCGAGCAAACATAACACTAACACTATTGTGTAATGATATCAGGCAAGTGTAACTTCTACTTAAAGCAATCCCCAAACACCACCTGAATCCCTCTCACATATTGTTGGCCTGGTTGAATGAATGGGTTTCTGGACAGATGATGGTGACTGCTTTACTCTTCTCTGGTCATTCTGCTTCTGTGTTAAGCTAAACCATGGTTTGACTTAGCGTGCCGTACAAACCTAACTTCATAGTTTAACTTCCTTCAGACTAATCATGAGCTGTAACCAAGGCTTCTTCTGCGGCTCACAGCTCATGGTTTGTCCTTGTGTTTACCTATACAGTTGTACCTTGGAAGTTGAATGGAATCCGTTCCGGAAGTCCGTTCAACTTCCAAAACGTTCAAAAACCAAATCGCGGCTTCTGATTGGCTGCAGGAAGCTCCAGTAGCAAATCACAAATCAGAAGCTGTGGAAGCCCCATCGGACGTTCAGGTTCCAAAAGAACGTTCGCAAACCGGAACAATCATTTCCGGGTTTGCAGCATTCGGGAGCCAAAACATCCGAGTTCCAGGGTGTTCAGGATCCAAGGTACGACTGTATATTTTTTGGAATATCTGCAGCAGTCCTTGAAGTCGCTGACACCTAAACAAGCTGAGTGATTTATGGAGACCAGCTTACACAATGGGAAGTGTGTCAGTTGTGGGTTCTGCCAGGCTTGTCTGTCTCCAGACCTTTCCTCACCAGAATTGCAGCCTTGCTTCTAAAAATGTGGTCTAGACACTAAAACCTGGTAGTTTGAGCTAAAGAGAGGTGCAAGAAAGTCTGATAATCACTTAAACACAGTGGGATGGTATGCTGTTCCATTTCTCTTCGCGTAGCCCTAAAACAGACTGCAGAGACTGGAAAGGCACTTAGGTAAACAGCATCACCATCCTTTGAGGCCTAAGTCTGTAGAGAAGTTGGGATCCACAAAGAGACACGGCCTAAAGTGAAGTGAATGGGTGGACGAGATGGTTATCAAAATATGGTGCCACAAAAGAAAAGGAAAACTTGTTGTTTTCCCTTGGGCCGGGGGAAAGCTTTCTGTTTGGCAATAGACAACCAACTGCAGACACAAACACATGCAGAATATTATAATTTCTCCAGTAAGAACCTCACAGTGGCTGGGCAGAGGAAGGAGTTTGGTACCAAGTAGTGGGATGGTCATTGCTAGTTTGGCACTCCTACTGGTGCACCTGTGTGGTCCTTGCCTGGCCACACCGTGCCCCAGCCTGGTTTTGGGAAGTGGCAGCATTGCTAAAGTTGGGAAGGCAGATTCAGCAACTGGTCTGATGTTCACCTGCTTAGCTGGCCCTCCACTACAAGATTTTGCTCCGTAAAATAATTTTGCAGAAGGGGACCTGCCCTCACAATGAAAGGAGTGCACACAATGGGTGGCAGTTTTACTCAGAGTACACCTATTGAAATGAATGAATGTGGCTAAGTTAAGTCTATTCATTTCAGTGGGTCTGATGTGAGTAAAACCTAGCTGAATATCTGGAAACCTTTTCAAGTGTATGCCATGAGTGATATTAGCTCAAATTTTTTAAAGGTTTTTACTTTATTTTTGAAATTTCATTTAATGACTGATTGCTGAGTCATTATTTCAGAATGTGAGTGTTCTCATTCAGACTTGTAAACAAATCTGTCTTAATTTGAAATGAAACTATCCTTCTCCCCCATTTTGGGTATTCCTTAAACATTCCCTCTAGAGCAGACATTTCTGTAGAAATGTTAATTTTCTGCTACCTCAGCACTTTTGTCCAGCATAAATAGTCACCTACTTTAGATTGAAATCACTTGAGATTACTGGTGAACCTGTTTGGTAAATGTGGCTCTCATCAGCTTCCTGCTTACTTATTTCCCTAACTGTTCTTTTCTATTTTTATATTTGCTTACAGGTGCTCTGTTCGTATTTCTTCACTTGTGTACTTAAAAAAGAAAGAAAAGCAGCTCATGTGACTTGAAGGTGGAATGTATTTCCAGAGCAAAAAGTGACCTAACACCTGAATTTCACTGGGTTCTTTTGCTTTGGGGATCTGAAATCATCTCGTGCTTTCAAAATACACATATGAAAACATTCTATATTGCCATTATATTGCAGATGAGAACACTAACATAGTATGGGCATAGTAATAATAGGTTCTGTTTATCACAGTGTGATCATTTGATATATAACACTTCTAAGCCATGCTGCCAGAGGAGCTAATAAAATAGCTACAGCTTCTTTGGACAGCACCTGACAGTACAAAATAGAGCCATTTTGCAGATGGAGTGAAGATTCTGAATTGTGAAGCTTAACAGCATTTAGCTACCTTTCCTAGAATAAATTTAGCATGGCCAGAGTGGCTCGGAAGAGGTTATAGTGCTAGGAACACACAGCATAATTTATATACAAAGCAGTGTAAATTAAGTGCCCACATAGACCTGGATTGCTTCCTCTCCAGAAACATAGGATGATATACTTCTGACTAATATGATTACCTAGTGGGACAGTATTTGAGTTGCCATGTAAAACTTGCACGAACCCAGACAAGTAGATGCTGAAACAAAACAGATTGAAGCGTTCTGAGTTCCTGCACTTTATTTATGTACTTATTTCAGTCACTAAAAGGTAAAGGTACCCCTGCCCGTACGGGCCAGTCTTGCCAGACTCTAGGGTTGTGTGCCCATCTCACTTAAGAGGCCGGGGGCCAGCGCTGTCCGCAGACACTTCCGGGTCATGTGGCCAGCGTGACAAGCTGCATCTGGCGAACCAGCGCAGCACACGGAACGCTGTTTACCTTCCCACTGGTAAGCGGTCCCTATTTATCTACTTGCACCCGGGGGTGCTTTTGAACTGCTAGATTGGCAGGCGCTGGGACCGAACAACGGGAGCGCACCCCGCCGCGGGGATTCGAACCGCCGACCATGCGGTCGGCAAGTCCTAGGCACTGAGGTTTTACCCACAGCGCCACCCGCGTCCCAACCCATTTCAGTCACTACTTCCTTGTTAATTTATTTAAATCAATGTTCACATGGCTTTCATAAAGATAATATGGCAAATTTATAAGGGGCAAAATATATGTAGTGGCATCTCATTGACTCAGTCCCATTCTTTTTCACTCTAACTATTTCTAGTATATGCATATCCCGCTTCAGAACGCAGTGAGTTCCCAGGAAATACGCAACATTTTTCACATATCTTGTGTTTAGTGCTGAAGACATCAGGACTTTCCTGATGGAGAAGGGTAGAACACATGCATTGTATTTTTATTTTATTTTTTATATTTCAGATTCAATTGTTGGAGCCTTGAAGAAGGGCTGAGAAAGATAGAATGGCAGCAGAGCTGCAGCCAGTTAGTTTCTTGTGCTCTCTAATGTTTAAATGATTAGCGGTACAATCTAAGAGTTTTGCACCATTTGTGAAAGTGAAATGCTGCGAAAATAAAAGCATGTTTGTCACAATGTTTTTCTTCTACCCAGGTTAGCAAGTGGGTTAGGAATAGAAAAAAGCTTTGATATTCTCTCTTTTTCTCCTCCCTCCAGAATGAAAACTTCCACTTTGAGCCAGGCTGTGGCAGTGTGCTTCAGCATTTTCTTTGTGCTTTCCAAAGCGGCCTCTCTCTCCCCCCTCCCTCCTACTATTCCCAGCCAGAATCCTTGGGAAGCATCCTGCATGTAGCCCATCACTGAAATCTTTGAAAGATACCCTTTCCCATCTACTAAAATGAATGTACTTTTGCATGTCCCTACGACTCACCAGTGTGCGGTAGAATCAATACTACTGCATGTGGATGAATTTATTTTAGGGGTGGTGTTTTGTTTTTTTTAAAAAAAAGGGATTTGGATATCTCTGAAAAAGACCGGATGGCAAAAATTCAGATTGCTCTTGTTTTCATTCACTCAAACATTAGTGCCAGCATCATCATTATTATTATTATTTAAAAAATCTTTCCGATGGGTGATTTGTGAAATGAATGTTGCCTTCCACTTTTAGAACAAATCTGATGTGACATTTTGGTATTGATTAGTGTTTCTTTTTATCCCTCGCTCCCCCCCCCCATCATTCCTTTCCTCTTTAGGCTTTATTCATTCTTCTGGTGATCTTGAATTCTTTTGGCTTCTTTGTCTTTTTAAAATAAACTAAACACTTGTTTATGAATTGTGGGAAAATGCGCTTCCTTTTTCTAAGGAAAAAGTTGTTTGTTCACGTGCTGTTTTCCTCTGTGATTTCCAAAGTGTTAAGCAGAAAATGATTACTTCCCCCTTTGTGAGCTTTCAAATCCAGGCCCCAATTTGAAAGCGTTATAATGAGGTGGAAACTTTTAAAGGTCAGTGCACCCAGAAGTGGCACCCTCTCCTGCTTCAAGGAGGCTTCTCTCATAGATTTGTTGTCCCATTGACTCTTAAAGGAGCTTATTGAAGTTGCCAGTAAATGGCTGATGTCTTTGGCAATCTCAGCAAGGCTGTCACCAGGACTGTTTCGTAGTAGGTCTTGAAAGCTGTTTGCTGCTTGCTTGTCTTTTGTCTTTCTTTCTTTTTTTTATGCCACACATAGTTATCGTTGTTTTCCCTCAGTTCTTGTGCAAAGGAGAAAATGGTGGATGCTGGAATGAAAGGAAAAAGGAAATGCAACTGTATACAGTATTTGTTCAACCTTTAGAATTAACTAGTGTGGCAGGTCATCTGAGTAGATCCAGTGGTTCGTTTTTACAAGAACTGAGATTGGTATGGTAACTGCACAAAGCTCATAAGAGTCCCCCTATGCATGATAGAAAGCTGTATCAACTTTTGGCCAAAGGTTGAAAATCAATAGGACCTCAGAATTTAACAATAATAATAATTTATTTATACCCCACCCATCTGGCTGGGTTTCCCCAGCCACTCTGGGCGGCCTCCGACAAAATATTAAAATACAATAGTCTATTAAACATTAAAAGCTTCCCTAAACAGGGCTGCCTTCAGATGTCTTCTAAAAGTCTGGTAGTTGTTTTTCTCTTTGACATCTGGTGGGAGGGTGTTCCACAGGGCGGGTGCCACTTCCGAGAAGGCCCTCTGCCTGGTTCCCTGTAACTTAGCTTCTTGCAGTGAGGGAACTTACAACAAGAAACAGCTGGTGAGATATGTTGCCTTCACGCCCTGCACCCCTTCAGAAACTAAGCCTAGATACATGTAGCTGCAGTTATGCACATTCTTCCCATGCTACCCTTGCCTCTTATCTTTTTCAAGACACAGTGTTCAGGAAACAATTTTCCGTTTGAAGTTCAAAACACAAGCTTGTCTCCTTCACCACTTTGTGGGGGTTGAAAGGAGAGGAGGGGAGAAAGAATAGAGGCAAAATGCAGTGCAGTTATCTAAAGCAAGGCTTATCAGCGTCGTGCTGTTACACATTACGTTTTATTATTTTATTATTCCATTTTACTATTTTTAAAAGTAAACATTAAGTACACTTAACAGTTACCTATGTAGATGTAACATTTACAAAAGCCATTAAAATGTGTTGTCTTCAGCAAAGCTGTGGGACATACTTATTGTCTGTCTCCAGACAAGAAGACTGACATCTTCCTCTCTCATGTAAACTTTCCTTTTTCATAGTTGGTCCAATAGAGACTCCTTGTTTCACTCCTCTCAATTTGACTTTGCAGTTTTAATTGATGCCTACTTCCCGATAAAACATGGTTGTTGTTTTTCTGTTGAAGCTTATCTTCCCTCTGTGGTTATTTTCATGGACTGAAAATGGAGATGGCAAAGTGATTTACTCTTTTCTAACTTCTTTTTTGGTCCATACTAACTGGAAAGAAAAATAAATACAGGCTGGGAAAAAAGCCTAAAAGTAATTTGGATTCATATGAACATTTGGTGGCTGATTTCAAAACAGCATTTGTTAAACTGTGCGCCATTTTATTTGCAGGGATCTAAACTCTTCCTTTTGCTTGTGCTTTTTAAAGGGAAGACCAAATATTTTACTTAAGAACCATTTATACAGTTCTCTGTGTTAGTCGATTTTGCACAATAAGGATCCACTTCACAGATGACACTTTTTCCACGTGGAAAGAAATGCGCAGTTGTGTACAGCATCATGTGAATAAAGCAAGTGTATCTAATTTTTTACCTCATAGGAAATAGTCAAATATAAAGTTGCTTTAATTTTGGTCGTTTTCACTAGCATTTTCAGTACTGTAAATAATAGCTTTCTACACACACACACACACACACACACACTTTGGACAACCTCCTTTGCTTCCTTGTGCTTCATTATCCCCCCCCAGTACCCCTTTCTTTCTTCAACCTCTAACAGTTCCAGTGTTACGACTGCAAGATTAATGCCTACCTTTATGATTTCATGGTTCACAAATTTATACTTTTAGCCGTAATGTGAAATTCCTTGCAGGAAGGATTTCCAGAGTTTTATGTTAAAGAAGAAGAAAGGTCTCGTTTTCCTGAAAATGTTATTCTTGAAAATGAAATAATTTTATTGATAAAGCCCAGTGGTCTCAGAATGCAACCCTAGCAAAGTCAGCATTTGGGAACAAAGGAGCAGACACTTGCCTGCAGCCCGGAACAGAACAGATTATTGAATTGGTCTGCTGGTTGTCCATTCATGTTTTCCATTGCCCAAATTGTAAGAGTTTAGTGCTTTTTATTTTCCACAAGCACCAGGTGTCCACTTAGACAATGCTAGAGAGATTAAGATTCAAATATGTTATGAGTTGTAAATTCCTTTTGGCTTTGTGTGTGTCACCTGTTTTTCCTCATTTGTTGTAGTATTGTGTTTTGTTTTGTTTTTTAAGGACTGTGGGGGTTTAAAGGGATAGTTGAAGCAAGCATTGGTTACCCTAGAACTGGAGTAAAATAATACCTAATTTTTTTAAAAAAAATAAGAAACAAAAATAATTTAGGCAGAAAATGTACTTGGATCTAATTTCCACAAGGGTTATATAAGGTATGGATAGTGAATTACAAAATAGCACAGGTGGTTTTGTAGAATGGAGGCATGTTTGAATATTATTACTAATATTAATATCGATAATAATTCTAACTCAACCTTTAGCTCTTTACATATCTGAGTGGTATGCAGGCGTGTGAAATAAAACTAGCAGTGACAAAACAGTACAATAAAACAAACATCCTATAAACAAAGGCAGCTAAAGCAGTAGAACATATGCCGTCTTTATAGAAGGTGAATGGAGACCTTTTATATCTGTGGGCCCAGCCCTGCTATACAGTGGATACCTATATTTATGATTCACTGGAGAGAAAGGTTCAAGATTAGTTTGTTCTTAACTGCATTTCTTCTCTCAATTGCTGTTAACTATTAGGCTGCAATTTTGTACTCACTTACTTGGGAGTAAGTCTCATAGATCTCATTTGGGCTTGTGTTTTTATCAAAATGAACATATGTAATCCTGCTCCTGAACACCAAAAGATGGCTATTAAGATCATAATCAAGATCAGAAGGTATTGGGCTTTTCGGATGCAGCGTTGTTTCTCATAATGAAGTCCAGTTTAAAAAAAATTAAATGATACTGATTCCTCTGATCAGTAAAAGTGGTCTAGATCAGTGAAAAGTGATTGATTAGTTTGGGGAGTTGCTGAGTTATTCTCAGTATTAGAGCAGTACACGTAGTGGGTAGTATGGCGGGGCTCTGCACTCACCCAACCCCCAGTTTGTCATGTTGCTGATGCTTACCAAGAAGTACAAGGTCAGTGTCGTGCAAACGCACTGGCAGAGCCAATCAAGTGCTCTCGCCAGTGCCTTTGCACTGTGCTGACCTCACCGTCTACCTCCTGGTAAGCAGCAGCAATGCAACCAACCACAGGTGTTCTGTTGCTGCTATAGAGTTTGCATAGGTTGTTTGTGTATCTTCTCTCATTCTATAATGACTTGGGTAAACTAACTGGACTCATTTTGCTCTCTCTGGTTTCTTAAAGATGAGTATCAGGTGAGGGCTATAATACTGTTGAATACTGAGTGGTCCAACACGTTATATATGGATGCTGTTGTGTAGGGAAGTTTTTGATGTTTTATCGTGCTTTTAATATTCTGTTGGGAGCCACCCAGGGTGGCTGGGGAAACTTAGCCAGATGGACAGTGTATAAATAATAAAGTATTATTAATTTCTTAATCATAGTTCTAAGACTATTTGGTTCCACATTTGCATTGGGGAGGGGAAAGGAAAGACAAACGCATTTAAAATACACCCTCCTTTTTTGTCCAGTTGTATTCCAAATATTTTGCTTTAAGTTATCGAAAATGATAGCTTCTGTTTACAGTTGATGACATTTAGATTAAAAAAATAAATAAATTAGAAGCATGTCTTCAGCAAAGTGGAACAAACTAGAGTCTTTTAAACGTATACTTGGAGAAATACACTGACAGGAAACAAACAAACACAACCAGAATTGAAAGGCAACTAGGGTAATCTGATATCTTTACAATATTTTGCTTATGTTTTTTATATTTTAAAATACAAGATTCATGTAAGTATTAACCAGGTTTTCTGGATGCATTAAAGCCCTTCGTTTTTAATATCATGCTGCCAATAAAAGCCATCTGTATTAGTTTCCCATCTTCTGAGTTAACACAGCAAAATATAAAATCTTGCAGGCAGCATCACCAATCAAAACAGAGCCAGAGGTCTAGCAATAAAATGTAATAATAACCAAAAGCCATGTAATACAAAGCAGAAATGCTTGTTCAACAGCTAGGAAACCTTCTGAGGTTCTTTGTGGCATTACACTTAAGTAGGTCAGACTTTCTTTTCATTCACTTTTACTGAGCAGTAAAATGAGCCTAGGCCCAACTTGTTTGACTTAACTAGGCTTCCATCAGTGTGTCACTCTAAAAGACATCAGAGCCCACTTTGGATATTCATTTATTTAATATTTATTTATTTAAGAAATTTACATCCCACCCTTTGTCAAAAGTCAACAGAGCGATTTACAATGTAGTGACATAATAAGCAACCTAGTGTATAACATGATATCCACAAAATGCAAAATGTTAGAAGTTGTTGTTGTGAATTGTGTGTGTGATAGTGTGCATGTGCATGTGTAATACACAGTAAAAGATAATAGCACATTATATGTTCTACATTATAAGCAGCAGTGTCAAATTATTCACAGTGCCAACCAAGCAATAAACACCACAACCCTGCGAAACACAATGTCTAACAACATGTTATTATTTATATGCATTTACTGTGTCGGTAGCCCCCTCCTTTTTTTGTGTGCAAGCTGTTTTTAAAAATGCGAACATAGTAAAAAATGCAGCCAAATATGCTGCAAAACCATGTGCAATATCAATTTAAGGAGGAAGCTGGGGTGGTGTGAGATTGATTAAATATCACGTGCAACAGGAACCCCAGTCACAATTCAGGCATCCCATTTAGCCAGGTGACCTATATGAACCACCGTCCTGCAAGACCGTAACCACCACCTTAGCTGATTGTATGTTTCAAGCTTACCCTTGCTGACAGGTAACTATGTTCACATGGTAAGGAAGCTTGAACCACAACTGCTGGTTTAAGATAGCTAATAGTTGCAATTATCCTGTGATGAGCAAGGTTGCCGTAAATCTTCCCTAAATGCTTAGTGCAGCAGAATGACCTGCTTCTCTCATTTAGTAATTTTCAGGTTGCACCAGATTGTGGCTTACCACAATCACACATAAAAAGTGCCAAGGGATATGTTTGTCGAATCTCTCAAAGTGTTGCTCCTAAACTTTTCTATGGCTCCAGCATCTCTGCAATATCTCATCAAGTATTGTGCACTAGTATTGCAATGGAACAGTGGTTGGCATACCTTGTCCTACAGATGTAGCTTGATGAGTTATTCCTCTGTTGAGTTTATCAGCCCATGGCTGAAAACTATGGCCAGAAAACCCACCTCGATTGGACTGCCACCATCCCTCTTGTTTCTTCTGGGCTATGATACCGCTCTTGAATCCCTGAGGCAAAGGCTTTGGGACATTTCACATAGCAACCTGCAATCTCGATCTCATGTAATCTGTGGCCCGGTAGCAGCAGGAATCCAATATGGGTACGACTTACAGATACCCTCATATCTTAGGAACCTGTCTGTTCCACCCTATCGGCATTTATTTACCAAAGCCAGACTAAATTTATTTCCTTCAGAAGTGCTAAATGGTAGACTGAGAGGCATCCCTTAAGAATAGGCTTTATTTATGTTCTCAGGACGTCAATTGCATGAAGCATATCTTACTGCATTGTGGGCAGTACGAGCAAGCAAGGGACCAACTGATCAAACCCCTACTGGCAAATCTGCCGGGAAAATCTGAAGCCTCCCATATTAAACAACTTTTGGATGACAGGTCTAATGATATTACACTGGCCGTGGCAAAGTTTCTTTCAGAAGTCGAAAGAAACAAAGATCATCAAGCTCGAGAAAAAACAAAATGACCGCCTCGGTTCCTCTCTCTTTTGTGGTTGGCTGTCTTAACTGTATTTTGTTCTGAAATTGTTCTATGGGTCTTTGGACTGCAATAAAGATTTATATATTATTCCTCTGCCTGGGCATAATGAGCAGCATTGGGTTTCCCCACTGAGTAAGTTTGCCCATTGGCATGAATGACCTGAAAGTCATAGGACTGACATTATGGAAATAGTGTCCGAATACTGAAATCCTCAGCCTTAATAGGTAAGTTGGGGTGTGGGGATGTATCCTACTAAATGTATCCTACTAAAAGTGGCTGGGAAAATTCCACATCCACTCCAGAATTGTATCCCTCACAAGGCAGAATTTCTTAGCCTCATATAGTTAAACCCTGCATCCTAAAATAATCTAAACTTCCACATGCTCCAAGCCAGTACATTTCCCCCTGTGCCATGTCATTATCAACTCTTTTCTGCTCGTAGGTCCCTTGATTGGTCAATAAAGAGAACTCTGAGTCATACTACCCGGGGCACACTTAAAATAGTTCATTAAAAAATTATTCTCTGCAGCACCTCCAGCAACTACTTGACATCAAGGATGAGTTGTGGGAGTTAGGGGAAAATGGGGGGCTTTGGCTTGGGAAGTATCAAGGCATTTCTCATATAAGATCTTTCCGGAATAAATTGCCTCAGTAAAAGCTGATAATTTACCATATAAAAAAATGTGGCATTCTTTTCAGCTGCTGGTTTCCTCCAAACAAGTAGATCAGGGTTAGCTAACATGGTGCCCTGCAAACATTTTGAACTACAACTCTCATCATTCCTGGCTGTTGGCCATGCTGATGGGAGTTGTAGTCCACAACATCTGTAGGGCACCATGTTAGTCCAGATATTGACATTAAAATCATAAACCAAGAGCCAATGTGGAAATAGTGTGGAAAAGACTACTTGGAACAGCTGGATTCCTGAGGCCTAGTTTACACAAACAGGCAAATGAGATGGTGGAGTTGTGAGGAGTTGTGATTGTATCTGATTAGACTGCATTTAGGCACCCATGTTTCTGAACTCTCTCATATGGGGACAGGGAAACTCATTTAAAGTAGGAAACTAGCACAAAAGTGGGGCGTATGCTGGTTAGTTGTATGCTAGTTTATTTTTATTATTTTTTACTGGCAGAGTTTTCTTAAGTTAGGGAGCATGCAAGAAGTACACACACATCCAGGCCAATAGTTTGAAGCTGTAGAGTTGTTTTGAAAATTAATAAGAAAAGCATACAGTACTAGGCAGAAATTAGTGAGTTTTTAAAGTCTGTATTTCTGCGATCTGCATGGAAGGCTATGATTCTGTGCACAGTTAAAGCTGCTTAAATTGCAGTGGAATCATATGGCTCTAAGGCTGCTAAGTGTGTACAGGATTTCAGCCATTCTTGGCTGTCACTCTGATGGCAGGTGATTTCCCAACCTTGTAAAGCACCAAAGTCTAGAGGAAGCCTTTATTACTGAAACTAATGACTCCTTGTGGAAAGGGTCAGTCTCCTCTACTGTATTGCAGTTGACCGGGAGTGTTAGTTATTTACTTCTGTTGATTATTTAGGTTTTTTTAAGCAAACTAACTGCACCATGGTAGGAAAGACGTAGAATTCTTCAAAACATTTAACTGCGACAGATGTGCTTTAAAAATAACACAGATGTGCAGTGTCAAATTTCACAATCCCTGGCAGCTCTTTTGATTCCAAGTGTCGATTTAACTAGCGGTGCTGGGCATGTGCTTTCAGGAAGTCTTAACTTCTTGTAAAACAGGAAAAAACACTTTAAATACAAAGGACCTTGTCCCATTGAGAATTTGAAAAGAAAATGATCTTTACCGAGTGAGTATTCAACCCTGCTAGACAGCAAATCCATGGGTTATTTTTAAGCTAATTACTCAGAATTAAACAAAGGCTTAAGGCTTTTTGCCTGAACTGTAGTTGAGGCCAAATTAAATCGAAGTTGAGTCACTGATTTTTTCTTTTTAAAACCCACACTCAGCCTAAAACAGATCACATTTGGCAGGGTTTGAACACTGCCTGTGGTACCAATGTTATACTAAGCAACAGTGATGTGTTTGACTTTCCAAAACACTTGCTTTTAGAGTTGATGCGGAGAGGAGATGCAGATACAGAAAAGACCACTTACGATCTGATTCTTGCAATCTCAGTAGTTCTAAGAACATGGAATATATGTGGAACATGAATATTACCAGCCATAGGGCCAGGCCCATCCATGAGGCAAGGTGAGGCGACTAACCTCCTCAGGCAGCAGGAGCCACAGGGTCAGCAGATCTGGCCTTCAAGGAATGTATTGCCCACTACTAGAAATGGAGCAGCAGAACAGAAGTAATAATAATAATAATAATAATAATAATAATAATAATAATAATAATAATAATAATTTGTATCCCGCCCTCCCCAGCCGAGGCCAGGCTCAGAGTGGCTAACATCATAAAAACAACACAATATACATAAAAACAGACATCAATTAATTAAAATACATTTTAAAATTAATTCAGACAAGTTAAAATCTGGGCAGGTGGCAATTATCGGGTTGGAATTGAGAGTGGTTAATACTTGCCAGGACCAACTGTTTCCACTGATCATACAAGGACCTGTGAGCTGGTTGGGGGCATCCTTCGGGCTTGTTTTACACAAAGGAAAGTAAGTACAGCCTTAGGACTGGCTCATGTGGTTTGGGGTTGTTTTTCTCTCTGAGTGAACTGTCCTCTCTGGTCAGTATTTCCTAAATGGTATTTAGGTTGCAGCATGGTTGCAGAAATCACTGGCAAAGTGTGTGTATCATTTGCCCACACTGTATGTTCCCCGTGTTATCTGATGCAGGTCTGTATCTGTGAAAAATTGCCCTGAGGAAAAATGAGCCCACAGGACTCTGTGAACTGCTCTTTGGTCTTCAATTTTAGCTTGCAACGATTTTCAAATTGTTTTTCATTTCCGGCCATCGTCTTAGATCCTTCTTCATGTACCCCTTCCATGGGAGATTCAGATGGTGGCTACTCGAGAATGTGAAAGAGCCTTTTCAGTGATGTGTTCCCCACCTCAGTTTGTGGAATACTCTCCCCAGGAAAACCCATCTGGCACCATCATTATAAATAGGTCCCAGGCCACCACTTTTTTGTTTATTCAGGCCTTCAGTAGCTAAGCCTCTTCTTTGGTGCTCATCTTGTAGTGGGGTGGGGAAGGACTTAGCATATTGATTGTGTAATGGGATGACCATTTTAGGAATTTCATATTGCTTTAAAGTGTCTGGTTTTCACTTGATTTTATCAGCTTGCATTTTATCCAAATAAGTCACTTAGAGGCTTCTCTATAAAGTGATTAACACATGTCTCAGTAGTAAGAATAGTAATGATGATGATGATGATGATGATAGCTTCACTGTGGGCTTGTGTCAATGGGGTATTTGTACTTTTGCAATAAGCAGTGCACACAGAAATCCACTACTTGTTTGTTTCCCAGCTCCTTTCAGTGGTGGTTCCTTGAGCGGAAAGCAATAGGTGGGAAAGTCTTGTGGAGGGTGGGGACTCACTGTGTGCATAAGAATCGCCCACCTGTGGGGCTGCAGTGGTATGCTGTGAATTTGTCCAACCCAAAGAAGCTTTTACCCATTCTCTGATATTTATCTAGAAAACCTGCATCTTGCATGTGTTTTGTCTTCATAGTAATTCTGTTTTTATGTGTGCCTTCCAGGTAAAAAGCCGTACCTCTGCAGTTTTTCTGAAGAAGCACCTCTGGCAACCCTACAGTTCAACCATGGGAGAAACATTACAAGAGAAAACAACGCCACTGAATCTAAAACAGAGCTGTCTTTGGTGGCATCTATACCAGAAAACAAGACCAGAGAACCCTTTCCAAAATATGTGGATTGCAAAATTTCCCTGGATTTAAAGAAATCGGCATTTCAGCAAAGCCACAATTTCCCTTGCTCCAGTAGGACTGTTGACTTTGCTTCTAGACTCTGTCCAACGTATTCTGATGTGAGACTAGATTTGCAAACCCCGATGGGCAAGGGCTCTAAGGAGAATCCTCCTGATATGTGTGAAGACTCTGTGTTAATTGACAGTGCAGATTTCCCAGAGAAGATTCCATTAGATCTAAGTGAGAAGTCAAGCAGGGCTGATTCATGCAATACGAGTTTTACCTCAACCTTACAGGCTGCTTTGATTGTCCACCCGTGCCCTTACTGCAGTCATAAGACCTATTACCCAGAAGTCCTGTGGATGCACAAAAGAATTTGTCACAAGGTCAGCTGTAACTCTGTGGCTCCCCCTTGGGTTCTTCAAAATGGATTCAAGAGTATAAAACACAACGCCGTTTTCATGGCACGAAGTGGCCGCACCGGACCCCCTCCTGCTCTTGGTGGTAAAGAATGCCAGCCTTTGCCTGTCAGCAGATTCACACGCCTTCAGGTGCCAAGTGGGTTGCCGGGATCTAAAAATAATTCTTCTGGTTCTGCTATGACTGCTAAGCCCGGGACTATGCAGAAGGATGCGCCACTGCCCACTGGCAGCTATGGTCCACGGTCATCAGGCACTGATGGGTACAGGCAGCCCAAACTGAACCACACCCACGAGCAAAACAGCACAGTATCCCAACAGCCCCAACTGAAAGCAAAATACGAAGCAAACTCCAAGTTGCTGCAGGCAAGGAGCTTTGGTGTAAGTTTGGCACCTTCCCCGGTGATTGTCTCTAAACCCAACTCACAGCCCTCCAACAGCAAACTTGCCGAGAAGTATACCGTTCCCCAAGTCAGTGCTGGGTTTGTCCCTTTAAGCAAGCATTGTGCTTCAGAACCAGGGAAGGCCAAATTTTACTCTCCGCCTCAGTACCTCCCCCCGTGTAAAGCTGAGCCATACCTTGTGCAAGAAGACCCACCTGTGCCTCAGCAAGATCCGAACACCAAGAAAGAGAACGAGGGGAGGGCTCTGGTCAATTGTACAGCAGGGTCCAGAGCAAGTCCTCTCATGCTGCCCCAGCCTAACACAGCAGGGCCTCTCCCACCTGTACATTCCACCAAACAGGAGCCACCGTCGGAAGGACACGAGAAGTGCTTGGACATTTTGAACATCTTTAAGACCTCCATTCCCAAGGATCTCGCCACTCTCTACCAAACATGGGGTGCCAATAGCCCTGTAGTGGACCATGCTGGTAAGAGTTCTAATAACTGCTTTTCCATGGTATTTTGCTAAGTTTAACGACTATCGCTGACATTTTGGATTTGTGAAAACGCTGTGTATTAATCACCATGTTTAAACAGATTACCTCCCCTGTTTTAACTATCCCAACCTTACTCCAGTTAGTTCCCTGGGAATAAGTCCTGTTAAGTTCTATTGGTGCAAATTCCATGGCATTTTTATTTTGTGTGCAATAAACATACCTTTTAGAGAACAGTTACAGAAAGGTAGCCGTGTTGGTCTGCCATAGTCAAAACAAAAAAATTTTTTCCTTCCAGTAGCACCTGTGTATCTGAAGAAGTGTGCATGCACACGAAAGCTCATACCAAGAACTAACTTAGTTGGTCTTTAAGGTGCTACTGGAAGGGAAAAATTTTTTTGTTTTGACTTTTAGAGAACGTGATGCTTGGAGAATTTGGAAATTGGGGGTCGGAAGAGACCCTCAATGGTATAGCCGGCCATGCCATCATTCACTGCCCTTTGCACCAGAATCCTGGGGTGGATCTACACTTATGTTTTTAACGTTAGGAAAAGGTTAAGGAAGGGTTGTGGTAACGCAGAGGGACAAATGATGCGTTGCTTTTAACATTCCTGTTGTTAAAATGCGACACCAGAGGGTGCTGCAGAGCAATTAGCAGTGTTTTGACAAAAATAAACCAACAACAAGGTAAGAAAGGGGATTTAAATTACAAGTATGCTCTGTGACCTTTTAGAACAATATATCTTACAGTTCAAATAGCATTAAACAGGTCAGTGTAGATCCAGCCCTGGATGCTTTTCAGCAGCCTTTGAATGTGAACCAAGTTCAGCTCCTGGCCCTAGTGATGAGGGGGTGTTGGGAGGGTGGGAGCCCCTTGTCAGCACTGTGCCAGTGCTCCCCTTTCTCTGGTGCTGATCCTGGTGAAAGTTCCATCTACACACATGTTTCTCAGCAGAAGGTAGATATAGAAATGTTCTTAGTCTTCAGTGCAAAGAACTAAGATTTTTAATATTTCTTTTCTTTGTGGAAGAGTCTTTGAGGAAACAGGCTTTATTGAATGCAGGGTTTGATTTAAAAATGGGGGGAGGCAGAGGAAGGGAAAGTCATAGGGAGCACAGTTGGTGCTTAAGGTGTGTGTGTGTGGGGGGGGTGTCAGTAGGGCAAGAATGCAGATTTACCAGCAGAGCCAGAGTTTGTGTCTTATTTGTTTGTTTGTTCATCAGTATAGTGGTTCACAACATAAAAACAGGAAATAAAAATAGGAAATTTGTCTCATGTCCTTGTACTTCCAAAATCTATCACTGATCACTACTAGCAACTAGTATGCCATTATTGGTGCTTTATTTTGAATATATTGCATGCCTCCAGATCTTTCCACTGTATGAAAACAACAAAGAGAAATCAATGGTGGTTTACCTATGGCAGCATCCTCCATCATTGGGGCAGCCATACATTATACACTTAAAAAGTGGTGTGGCGAAGGAAGCCCTGGAGCAGAGGCAAAGGTACATGTGCTCGGTTAAGAAGCTAAGGGTCTGAGCTAGGCATGTTGAGGTGCTGTCCCTCATGATAATACTAAGCATACCTTTTCTCCAAGTTGAAGCTTAACTGACACATTTTATTTATTTGTTTTATTTAAAATATATTTCATCCTGCCCATTTTATTTGGAATGTCAGAGTTGTGTACAATGAGTTATTTCACAACATAAAGACAATAATAAAACAACAGATGCAGATGGTCATGCATGAGAGAAGAGAGTAAATGGGTAAGGGAATAGCAGGTACCTCATCTTCAAGGATTTGACTTTCCTATGGGATTCTGTGTGTATAAACTGATACGGAAATCTGCTTCCTTTTGTTCATTGCCCTTGTGTAAACATCCATTGAGAAATCCTAAGGCTTTTCATTGCTAATTCTCTTAGCAAGCTAAATATAGCTGTTATTCCTTACCAGCTAAATAAGAAAGTTTTAACTAACTGTTAGTTAGATAAATCTAAAAGATGTCCTTAGAAAAGTTCCTTCTGTTCTCTCTCTCTCTCTCTCTCACTCTCTCTCTCTCTCTCTCTCTCTCTCTCACACACACACACACGCACACATCTCAACACCCCTCATTTATACCTGTCTATTGAGTAGCTCTGGTCCATGGGGTCACGAAGAGTCAGTCACGACTAAACGACTAAGCAACAACCACAACATTGAGTAGAAAGGCTTTTAGAAGTGTATTCCAAAAAATGGAGACCAAAGAGGTGAAAGAATGACCTTGGGCAGTTGTGGATACAAATATAGTCCTGAGTAAGGCATGAGCTTTTACTTTTTGACAACTGTGAAAGAATGCAATAATACAGCAGAGTCATTAGCAATTGTTTGGAAAGGGCTGGAGAGCAGTATCTGGTGGGTGCTATAAGGAATTATGGCTAAAACACACAGCTTGTTTTTTGCTTTTAAAAAAAAACTTATTTAAGGATGGGCCACCTGATAATTCTGGAACCACTGCTACACAGTTTCCCCCACGTTGCAAAATAACACCAGAATCTTCAGGCATAGGGATCAGCCTACATTTTGACTTTCCCCCATGGCAACATTGCCCCATTTCTGAAATGGTCAATTACAGCATGGGGAAGAGGTACAGTATGGGTTCTGCTCATGTGACTCCTGGATGCTGATTATACTGCCATACTGCGGCTACTCCCACCCCACCCCATGTAATGTTTCCCAAATTCTACACCCCACCAGTTCCATATTCTAGCTTCCCATGCAGGCTCCAACCACACATGGCTACCAGATGGTTGATGATGATGTCATTAGACTTGCTGGTGCAAGCATGCTTCTGGATCTGGGCACAGAAACTTGGCTTAGCCACAGGCCACCCTTTAATTTCCTGGAGTTGGGATATGTGTGCCATGTTGAGCTGTTAATCACAGGCTCCAGCCTTGGCCATTAGACTGGCCATTCTGCCTACTGCTGGCACTTCACATGCTCCCCTAATCTAGATTGAAAACACTAGATACCCCTGGCCAATCATAAAAAAATTAAATTCTTAACAAGAAAGGAAAGTGGGAAATAGTCTGTGGGCAGGAAAGGTTTTAGGTAGCCTTTTAACACGTTTCAGAACACCAGTATTGACATTCAGTTTGTGAGAAAATGTAAAAATTGTTAAAACGAATTAGGAGGGCTGCTTTACCTTTACATTGTTTTTAGAAGTAGGGTGGAATTGCAAAATGTTTATTTATTAGGATATTTCCTACAGCACTGTTGGCACTCTATTGCCAGACTTTCATGCATACTCATTGGGCATTGCATTCCCCATTCACACACATTTTTGTCAACAACAACAACAACAATAAATCCTAGGAATTCAGATGGTTGCTTTTGTGTTTTAGTTTACCTTTCGTTTTCTTTTCTGATCTCTGAAGCAAGTGCTGGTGCAGATATTTAGACACACTAAATTTGCTTGGACAAGAGTAGTTTCATTCAGAAGAATAGTTGAGTGATTATAGTTCTACCCAACCCACAGATTATAATTAGTAGAAATTTGGAACTATTTTAGCATGTGTTTGCCAGCGTGGGTCACAATATTACATTGTAAGCAAAGAATGCTTTTTTGTAGTTCACATACAATCTCTCTCTCTCTTTCTCACTCTCTGTATTTCTCTCTCACACGCAGGAACATTATTCATCTTCTAATTTTGAATATTCAGTTTATTTCTCTTTTGCAGTAGAGCTTTATTGGCCCCAGTAGATCATTCCCTTATGAATGCTTTAGTATGCAGTGGAATTGGGGCAGGTTTGGAGCTTTGGCTTTTACATTTTAAATTGGCCTTCTATTCTCAGGAGAGAAGTGCACAGTTTTGTTTCCTTCTAGTAACACAGTGATTTCCCAATCCCGCAGAGAAATAGTTACAAGTACTGCCAGAATATCAGTGCAAGCTATTAGCATTTGTATTATGTCAGGCATTCAGCAGTTTGATGCTTGCTTAAGAATTTCTAAAAACTAGAACAACAAAAACCAGGGGCCTCAAATCTGTGGAGGTTATTTTTCTATTTTACTGTTAGTGTTATTTACTGCTATCATAGTATTAAATGTGACATTGGCAGCATGGTAATTTCCCCATGTGGTTTCACAGAAATTCCTACGTATGATGAGAAATTGAAATTTATGTAAATAAAAGTGACTAATATTTATATACATATATACACTCCTAATATTATATAATTTATCTTGAGAGATAATTCCACAAAGGTGTCATTGTGATCTGCATAAACCCTTGTGCATAAAAACCTTGAGAATGTTTTTTCTCATCAACGGTTGACAAAACACACTCTCAAGGTATATAACCAGATTTTTGCAAAGGGATTGTTAACATTAGTTATAAATTAATAGTGTTTCTCCTCTGTGTGATTTAAGACCAGTTGATTGGCTGCTTTCTGCCCTCCAGCACTGCTTCGTGGTGAGATAATAGTATATATTTATGTAGCACATTGTGCATATATTCATATGTTAACTGCTTTTTCTGTACAGCCCAGTAGCTGAAGCTCCTTTGGCAGCTCACAAAATGGAGGTCAACAACCATAATATAATAATAAGACATGAAGTAAAATCTAAAATGGATTTCAAAAGCCACAGAGAAAACAACAGGGAAGAGTAGCAGTGTAAGGATATTATAAGCGTCAACATATTTTTCAAATTAAAGGACAAAAAAGTCTAGCAGAATGAAAAAAGTCTTCATCTGGCGCCAAAAAGACCAACATTTGGGGGCCACATGAGCATATCTGAGATAGGCGTTCTACAATCCGTGTGACATCACTAAAAAGCAGTTGCCTGTTTCCCCTGCATTTGGTGGGAGCACCCAGAGAAGGGCTTCAGAAGGTAGCCTTTGAGTTTGGATAGGTGGTTCAAAGTACCTCATATACACTATTTATACACCTCATACACACATTTATGAGATCCCCATGGAGCAGTGGTTTGTAAACTTTCTTTGGTGAGCCGTTTATATAACAGCTTGTCCAATGTGAAACTCATATGTTTTACAGTGAATACAGTGCCTCAGAATGCAGGTAAAAGGTAAAGGTACCCCTGCCCATACGGGCCAGTCGTGTCCGACTCTAGGGTTGTGCGCCCATCTCACTTAAGAGGCCGAGAGCCAGCGCTGTCCGCAGACACTTCCGGGTCATGTGGCCAGTGTGACAAGCTGCATCTGGTGAGCCAGCGCAGCACATGGAAACGCTGTTTACCTTCCCGCTAGTAAGCGGTCCCTATTTATCTACTTGCACCCGGGGGTGCTTTCGAACTGCTAGGTTGGCAGGCGCTGGGACCGAGCAACGGGAGCGTACCCCGCCGCGGGGATTCGAACTGCCGACCTGACAATTGGCAAGTCCTAGGCGCTGAGGTTTTACCCACAGCGCCACCCGCATCCCGCCTCAGAATGCACCCTGCTTTTAATCCATGCAGAACAGTTTGTTTAGGGGGTGTAGGACAGGCTGCACGACACATGCACACACAGCTCTGTCCACTCACTGCCCCCACAGCATCTGCTGCCCGAGGTGGCTATCTCACTCTACCTCATGGTAGAGCCGGCCTTGCTTCCCCTTGGTGAAGCAGATGTCTGGAGCTCAAAGCACAACTTGTCCCCACTTGACTCCCGGGTTACAATCCAGGTCCTCAGAACTCACTGGGTAACCCCTATTCTGCACATGCTTCTCCCAGTGGAAACAAACTCTGAGAACTGGGTTTAGAATATACTTTGGATATGACCAGTAGGAACAGCCATTCCTTTTTTATTGAAAGTCATGCCATGATGCGGCATAGTTCCCACTGGGCCATTCTGTTTGCATTGAGGGGTTGTTGCCACATACTGTACCTCAGCCGCAGCTGAAAATGGCACCATTTATTTCTTGTAAAAGGGAAACTGCAGCTCTATGTTGCCTCATCTCTACTCCTTCTTGAAAAATGTGAGGAGCTTTGCCCTTTAAAAAGTCTTTAAATCCTAACACCCACCCACAGAGTTTTGCAGTCCGTTACTACTTTCAGCTTGAATTCTGGATTGCCTGCCATCCCTTGATTTTATTTTGTTTTCCTTGCAAGGCTGCAATGGAGTAAGAAATGCAGACTGGAGGTGGGGAGAGAGGCGGGTCTTGTCTGTGAGGAGGGGATAGAGAGAAGATCTGGAAAAGGGCCAGCAGAAATCATTTACCCATGTGAGCAGCTCCCCCCCCCCGTCCCCCTGCCTCTCTCTAACCAGCTTGGGCAGCTGGGTTGGAGCACCAGAATGAGCTAGGATTAAGACAGGATAATGGATTTGGGTGAAGACAAGGCCAAATTCTAGCCATGGTTTTGGACTGTGGTTTGTTGGCCACAAGCGATCCATAATTAGCGCTGCCCTAAAGTGTACATGTGTGTTTACTTCTGTAATGTCTGGATGGCTTTTCTACCACTTGGATGTTCCACAATGAAACATTTTCAGTTTCAATGTGCCAAGGCAGATGATGCCTATTTTTAATTATATCTCTATCTCTCCATAAAAGAAAATTAAAAAGATAAATTCTGTTATTCTACCCTTGATCCCCCTCTCCTCCTCACCACCGCAGCGTTTTGATGGGTTCAAAATTTTCAGCAACAGCCCCTTAAATGATTTTTTATTTTAAAAGGCAGGACATGCTAATGGCAAATAAAAACCTTTTCCCACCCCTTTTGAAGATGCTGCCTAACCAAAATAGCAAAGAAGACGCTTCAAATATTTTTGAGAAAATAAATAACCCAATAAAAGTCAAACGTGTCCTTTTTGATCAGCCGTAAAAGACAAAGACCAGCCCTTTAAGTCAGATACTGTAAACTGACCTTTGGGAAAAAAGAAGAGGTTTGAGTCATTTTTCCACAAATGCTAATGGCCTAGAAAACATGTTTATCAAAAGCTGGCAGAGGACTGCTGCGTTGCTACTATCTCCAAATGTCTGTAATGACACTTTGATTCACAGATGTCTTCCGCCTGTGCCTCAGAGCTCTGGGGTCAAAGCAGCACCAGCAGGCAGGTAAGGCAGGGCTAAAGGTTTGATCAGCTTGTGATGGCTCCACTCACTCTGCATTTGTCTCCAAGGTATTGCAGCCTGGGGGGGACAGTCGGGCTCTGGTTCTACTCACTTCCTATTATCCATGTGACTTGTCTCCGCCACGCTGGAGTCACTTTGATTTGCCTGATGTACTGCTTGACAAAGCTGGGTGATGGCTGAAAAGTAGATCCAGCTGCTATGAAAAGCGCACACCTGACATGCCAGTCCTGGTGCGGGCACATCATGGGGAGCATTTTTTAATTCAATGTAATTTATGCATCCTTGCCGTCCTGTGTGTGCCTGGCCTGTCAGCCGGTGCCTAGATGAAGGCTGACAGTTGTCATCCAGGGCCTGAAGGTAGCCTCACATAATGACACATTAGACATACTAATGATGTTTTCCTCTGGCATAATGTTTTCTTCTCAACTTTCCCTTACTCCTCGCTTCTCTCCCCCCTCCCCTCTTCTCTCCACCATAGGGATGCTTAGGACACAAACACGCCAAGGAGACTATCTCTGCGTAGAGTGTGGAAAGGGTTTCACCCAACCAAGCCACCTCAGAACTCACATGAGGTCTCACACAGGTACATTTTTCTTTACCATTCCATCAAGCGGGTGGGAGAAGCCCTTACTTACAATATTTCGCCTTGCTCTTAATTTCCTTTGCTAACCTGATTTTTTATTTTTGGAAAGATTCCCCATTTTGTTTAATTTCATATTTGATTAGCGTTGATCTTGTTCTTTTTCAGGTACTCAATTCTCCCCCCTCCCCACATGCCTTGCATAGCACTGCAGCACAATTGAAATAAGCTTATTTGTAAGGTTTTGGTGTGTGTGTTTAAAATAAACCCACCACTTTAATTAGAGAGCAGAATACTCTGGAATGAATATGCTAATGAATTCTCTTGCCATCAGCACAAATTGAAATCAAAGAACCTTTTTGATCCAAACATAAAGCTTTGTTTTGCTGTCTCCTTGCTGCAGACTGAAAGAGGTCTGGGGTTTATTTTTATTTTATTTTATTTGGACAATGATAAAATTCTAAATCTCAGCCCTTTTCAAGCTGTGTGATTTGGAGAACGTAGCAAGCTTGAAGCTGCTAGTGTGTCAAGTTACCTTAATAGCATTACATGAGACAGTGAGACTAGCAAAGGGTTTTTTTTTTATTAAAAAAATATTTCTTTTTCTTTTTTGGAGAAGTGTGAATGATGCATACATAAGCCAGTCTGATGCAAAATGACAGAGGCCAAATGGTAAGTAATTCAAGAAGAGGGTCCCTTTACACATACACTGATAATTAATGTTGTCAGTGATTGCTTTCTTCAGCACTGAAGTCTGAATTAAAAAGGGCAATGGCCTTAGGCTGCCATTAGCACACTCTCTTACAGTAAGTGTTACGGTAAATTGGTATTTTCCGGCTACGGGCGAGGAGCTGGTGTCTCTGCTTTTTTCCCCACCCTCCCCCAAATGTGGTTTAATCTGTAATGGACTCGAATATTGTACGCGCACTAACGAAGCTTGAATGTTAATCTGTTAACAAGCCCCCTTGTTCCCACAGTGGTATTTGAGTCTAATGGACTCCGAGGTACTGACGTTCACACCACCTCCGCAGACGCCCCAAAACAAGTATGTTTTACAATTAATTGGGTATTTGGTTTTTAATGTGGTAGCTGGGGAGAAAAAAAAAAGTTACACCGTGATACTCATCAGTAAAGCACTGACTCGTTAGATAAGAGTGTAAGTAAACAATAACCGTGCTGTGTTTGGTTTTAGATGCTAAAATTTGTGGAAAGGCCTTACACAAATGAGACAATTTATTAGCAAATGTCAACAAAATTGCTAAAAATATATTGAGAAGGGAGGGTAGTTTTTGTAACGGCATATAAAATTGCTATCTTGGTTTCGCTAGATAAGTTCTTCAGTGCATATCTGCCCACTACTTTAATTTCTGAAATGCAGCAACAGTACAACTCATCCATAGTCCGTGTTTTTCTGAAGAGTATTCCTATCACAGTATTATATAGCTCCTATCTTTTGAAAGACGCTTATCTTTCAATCTCTGTGGACTCTGTGTGGTGGTGTGTTTTCCTCTCTTGACAAGCACCTGGCTGTCCTCTAAATTTCCTTATTTTCACTAATGCTGTCCTGGACGTTATGTTTCTTGCTTTTTCTTCCTCCCTGGTGTTTTTGGTTTCATTTTTATTTCCAGTCAGTTCCAGACCACCTAGTTCCCAATGGCCCATCCATGCATAGCATGGACCTAACATCTAGTGCAAGCAAGCTCAGTTGCTTTTTCAAGTTCTGAATGTGATCCTTTATTAGCACAGAAATAAATTCTGACACACACACACTCAGGCAAATACTGAGTAAACTATGTGTGTTTATCATCGCCTCTGATAGTACTTCAGCCCATCATAGGAATTTATCAGTTTTTCCATTACAACATCCCCACCATTAGTTTCAGCATGGCAGTAGTGCTTGGAGAACTGCACCCAGGATTCTTTGCACAGGATCTGGAACAAGAGATTGCAATGCCCTGATCCTGAGCACACACGTGAGGAAATGGACCTGTGCATATATTATGTTGATTCTGGGATGCCTTTGAAAATAACTTCATCCTATCCTGCCCATAACATTTGGAAATGTTCATCAAGGGAAGAATTAGCATCATGTTGAAGGTTTCCATTCTCCTCAATGGCTGTCAGGAATGTCCATGGGGTAATGGAAAACTTTCAAAGCAGTGAAAATAATAATTGTTGGTAAACACTTCTAAATGCAGGTAATTCATATAGTTAAACACCTCTAAAAAATAAGAAGAGAAGGACACTTGTGTTGCATTAGATACATTCTGGAGCTGGATCTAGATACATTAAAAAAAAAATTCTGGAAAATGCATTATAAACCTCATAATGGGAAATCATGTTGCTGAAAGATGGAACTTCACAGTGCCATCTGGTGTCACAGTGTTACAACACATTTAAAACACCTTTTCTTTACTAATGTAGCTGAGTCCCAAGTCTCTCATGTCCACCATTTTATCTCAAACAATAGCCAACCCAATAATTTGAGACCACAGCTGACTGACAGACCACAAACTTTACATGGAAAAGGACCTGGGATAAATCCCTGGTACCTCCAGTCAAAATGTGATATGAAAAGTCTCTGAGATGATGGAAGGATACTGCTGTTGAGAAGAGCAGTACTGGACTAGAGGGACAAAACAGTCCATCTAGGTTGGTACATGGCGGGTACAAGGATATGTTCTTATGAAATTACTTATGAAGCACCACATTGGGGTTCCTAGTTCTAGGTGATGGGCCTTTTGCAGCAGTTCTATTTCTTGTTTTATCACAGCTGTCCTTCCATTTCACATATGTGTCCGCTGCCCTGTCCGTGTCGTTAATTAAAATGCATACTTTAACTGTGTTTACTCTCATCTTTTTCACTGCAGTAACCAAAAGTGCACTTTATCCACAATATCAACTTCTAGTTCATTCTCGGGGGTGGGGAAGGGATCTCAATGCCTCCAGCATGCTGATAACACCATTGTTTTCCTGTTATAAACTTCTTAATTGGAGAAATAACTATTCAGGACACTGGAGCAAAGTCAGTTCTGGTTATGGCAGTGCCATGATTTCCAGGTTTTCTCCATGCTCCATACCATAACAATAGCTTTGGAAAGAAAGATTAAAATGGTTTTCAGTAAAGGTTTGGTGGTTCTTAGCACTGTGGATATAATTGTACCACTGCCACATTTCAGAATGTAGGGAAATGATGCTTATCCCAGGTGATCAGAACTGAGTCCTTTACTGGCCCATTCAAGACTCATTGTAAGATACTGGCTTTTAAAAGAAATGAGTATCCAGCTTAATGACACCTGAAAAAGACTGTCAGTTTTGTGAAACCAATTAAATTACAGTCACTTGTGATTGTTTAAGTGATCTAGAGTCTTTTAGGTGAGTTTAATCCTCATCTTAAAAGGCTGGTAAATGTCTATGGGTCGATTCCAGTGTTTTTGCAGATGGAATGCAGCTAATGCAACCAATGTTTCTCTTTCCCTCCTCCCTCCGTAAGCCTCACAAGGGGATCAGTGGGCGGAGGGGGGAGCTTACATTTGTCTTTGCATATCTCATGTTTGTAAATCAAGTCTAATAATATAATTACGTTGGGTGTGTTTCACATTCCATTCTACCTTTATACTACATTCAAATGTGCACACAAGTAGTGTGGGAGAGGTTCAAAGTAAACTTTCATGCCGTACGTGAAAATGTTCCAAGAAATTGTCTATGGGTGGAACAGAAACTGATTACGAAGGTGCCCCCTCCCACAGTAACTCCATTGTGTTGCATTAGAGGCTATCTTCTCTTATTTGCAATACAATCATTCTGAAGCAATTTTAACACGCATATGTCTCAAAGCATAATGCAAATTTTTTACTTTTTATGTGATGGAAATAAACTGAGATTGATTGAAATCATGGAATCCCAAAACAGAACTGCAGTAACTTGTCAACTGGTTCACATGTAATGCTAAGCCATGTTCTATAAATCATGGTTTCATTTGATCAGCTGAACACAGCCTAGTGCCTTAATCATAGTTCATTAACCAGAAACTAGCCATGCTAGTCATGGTTTAATAAATAACACCCTCTGATGCAGAAACTTAGATATCCACTCTGGCTGTGCTCTCACACTTTAAAGAAGGAACATGGATGTGAAAATACGTGGGAAAAATCTTCCCCCTCCATTAATATGATTAAATTCCACATGCCAAAACCTCCATGGTGGAATCTTGGTAAAGGTAAAGGGACCCCTGACCATTAGGTCCAGTCGTGACCGACTCTGGGGTTGCGGCGCTCATCTCGCTTTATTGGCCAGCGTACAGCTTCCGGGTCATGTGGCCAGCATGACTAAGCTGCTTCTGGCGAACCAGAGCAGCGCATGGAATAGTGTCTTGCTTTGAGAACTTTACCTCGGTCTAAGAACGGAAGCTGAATGGTGGAAGGGCACCGGCAGTGGGAGGCCTCATTAGGGAAAGCGCACCTTGGTTTAAGAATGGTTTTTGTTTAAGAACAGACTTCTGGAGCGGATTAAATTCGTAAAACGAGATACCACTGTAATGCACTTTACAACATACTTAGAATGTTTTATTTGCAGCTGTTTAGCTGAGTCCCATGTGTACAATGCAGTGCATATTTGGCTCTAGATTTGGGCTATTGAACTGCTTTCAATAGGACTGGTCAGTAACAGTTTGGGAAAGTCTGTAGATTAGATAAAAAATAATCTGGCATTTACCACAAAACTCAAAAGGCGTACAAAAATATACCATGTTTACAGTATGGTAATTAATAGGCATATTCTCAAAAATTGTTAAAATGAAAAAGTTTGGAAGATAATTAGGTGGGGAGGAAGTTCACAATAAATCATTAGCTGCCTAAACATTCTTAAGTAGAAAACATTTCAATGGTTGGTTGTAGAGATGAATACATTTTATCATACATCTAGACTTTCATGTGTTTGAGAAAGAGTAGAAAATGTGATCAAAGGGAAAACACAGGCAAATATTACTACAAAATCTTTTCTCTTTTCTTGACAATTTTCCTTTGCAGTGTTAAGTACTAGTGCTAAGGTAGCAATCTAAAGAATACTGAAGCTACCAACCTTGGTATCTTCAGCTAAACGTCCTCTTTTTGACATTTCATTGACATATGGAATAATATGCCTGCTTTCTTTGGCTTTTTTAGCCTTATGATTAATAGTTTATTGCAAATGTTTTTTTTAAAGATAGTTAGATTGAGCCCAAGAATTCCATTAATCAAAATAATGCATAATGAACAAATAAATGGCAATCTAATTTGTCTCCTTCACAGCTATAAATATTATAGTACAGTCAAGGAACAGGTAGATCCTGTTTGGATTGGACTGCTTGTGTTTCCTTTTGCTCACAGATGATTCAACTGACATGTTGAAGCGAAGAAGACCACATCTTGGCACCCTTTAATTTTTAGCTGAATGTGGGCAAGTCCATCCACTCAGCCATTCATGATCATAAACTTCTTTTTAAAAATATCATGAGTTTATACACAGACACATTTCTAATTTCTTCTGCAGATTTCTCAGAGGAAGAGAGGAGAGGATTGCTTTTGGTCTGCACAGAGTTGTATCCAAAGCTTGCTCTTCTGCTTGTGCATCTTAACTTCCACATTCTCTCCTCTCCCTTACAGTCCCCCACCGACCCTCAAAATCTAATCCAGAAAACTGTGGGACTCTCTCCCAGAGTAATTTATTCTTGGGGGGGGGGGAGTGCATGGGGAGAAGAGAGGAAGGGGAAGTTCCCTTGTACAAGGGGAAACACACTTGCTCAGTGATTCACTTTTCATGCCTCTCTTGCATTGCACTAACTTTATTGTGTGTATGGATTCATATCCTATAACCAGTTCCGACTTATGGGAGTGGGAGAGGGAAGGCCATTTCTGCTGATTTCTCCTTCCCCCAAATCACCCCAAATCACCAAGCAGCTCCCTTTGTGCACCATTAAAACAACACGGGGGGGGGGGTTAGAGGACCCTCTGGATAAATATGGGAAGTACTACAGGAGCCTGCAAGTTAAAGAAAGAAAAAAGCAAAAAGCACCCCCTTCTGTTCTATGAGCTTTTGCTGGGTCACCAGCCCTTCTGTGAGCTGGATAAGCCCTTCCATGAAGAAGCCGTTCCATGTGGAGAGGGCTGCTCTGGATCCAAGCCTGCTATTTTTAATAGTTTGATTTTTGCAGGCAGACAAGAATTTCAGAGTACCAGTGTCTTGTTTTCTTTAAGAAGAGTTCAGTTCTTTGCTTGATCTATGCTTTCTTCATGGTGCTAGTTAACTCATCCCTATTATCACATCTGTAAACGGGTCAATTTGCTCATAGCAAATTGGTGGCTTTATTTCACCCCACCCACCTGCCACCATCCTTTACACTGGTTGCTGGCCATCAAGCTGCCATAACTGCACTGGCAACCCAAACTTTGTGTGGCAAATAAACCATGTGGAATCCAAGAGATACACCCCAGCATCTTCTGTATAATTCCAAGAGATTCAGTGGCAGCTTATGTAGTGTAACAGTATAGGGTAGTTCTCTCTTGAGTCAGCTTAGCAGATCACTGTTGGTTGTATCCAGTGCCTTGTTATTCAGAGTAGACTCACACATTTCACTGTTCCTAAGTAGGGTTAGCCTTGGATACAACCTTATGTTTGTGCTTAGCCTAGTTTTGGAAGGTGTCTAAGGGCATCATGACACCACGATCTGTAATTCATGATAATGTGTTCCTAAAAAACAATCCGGCCACCCAAGTATGCCAATAGGTATAGGTTGGATCTCAGAAAGAAATTTAAGGTGACCTTTCTAAAACTCACGGGCAGCTGTGAGGGGCCAAATATTGAAGAACCGCAATAACCACAGTGGCTTTCCATATTCTGATGGCAAAAGCATGCTGTTTAATCAGAAGCATCCCCATTTGGTTTGGAGTTGTTTGAATACCTCCTTGCGATACAGACAGGCAGCTTTTATGAGCAATGCAATCAAATAATTGATTTGAAGTCATTTGATCTGGAGCCAGTTAAACTAGCTTCAGATACTTGGCATCTTTATCTCTTGGTGGAGCTTTAGTATTACCTTGGCCTCCCATCCTGTAATGGCTGCAGTTCATCTCTTCTTCCGTGTAACAAGGAAACTTTTTCTCAAACTTCCTTTAAAAGAAAACAAAAACCTCTTGCCTCTTTAGAGCACTTTCTCTTATGGTAATGCAGACATTCACACAATATCATTACATATTCTAATTTAGCACTGAGGGCTCTGTTCCCATCGTAGTAACACAAGTGTGGGGAAGCTTTGCTCTGAGCTATGGCCTTCTCCAGTATTGTACCCAGAGAGAATTCCACTAATGTGGTCTGCTTAGGGAGAATTATTGCGCACCCCTCCCACTCATTGCCTGAGCTCCTGGCCCTCTTGCTAATCTTATGTTGTGGGACAGTTGCTAACCCCTTTCATGTTTCTCCGCTATGTGTTAATTCTCCTCTGTGGGTGAATTACAACTGGACCTGTAGGGCAAGCCTTCCCGAGGAGTCACTGACGAAGATGGCTGTCCCACATAGATACCTAATTACACCCTCAGGCCAAGGTCCCTTCTTCCATCGCTCTCTCTTTCTTCCCTTTTTTTTTTTTGTTTCTCTGGCAATTCTTATCCAGGGAGACTGGATCAAGCTGTTCCTTTTCCCTCCCACCACAGACTTCCTTCCCATATTCCCTAGTGCACCTGTAGCCCAGTTCAGTACAATATTTTGCGTGTGTGAGAGAGAGAGAGAGAGAGAGAAAGAGAGAGAGAGAGAGAGAGAGCAGGGCCTCTCTCTTTTTTAATTTAATGATGAGCATCACCTCTTGAAATTGTTCGCCTATCTCTTAGGCATGATGTAGCTGTGCAAAAACATAAGGCATCTTTCTCAGTTTACTGCAAGGAATCCAGCAACCAACTAAATAAGTTTTATCACATCTTTCACTCAGTTACCGTTTCCTACATTTCAAATATACTGCAGTCTGTACAGCTGCTCCCCCTCCCTGTTTCACCCCTTTAATTTTGTTGCAAATCTTCCCAACTCACAGCAGACATTTAACTGGTAAATGCCATGAATCTTAGGCCGGCCTTAATTAGGATGCTTTTCTCTCCCTAAATCTATTAACAAAGGGGAGATGCTTAATACGTTATGTCAACCAGCCCAGGCTCTTCTTTAGTTCTTCCCAGGACTGCCATAGGCACGGCTTGAAATTTACTGGGAATGGTGGTTCTTTTTGGATGGATGTTGAGTCTTACGTTGTGTTAATTTAAAATGGTCTGTTTCCCTTCATCAAGGCTTTAGCTTAAGGTTAATGTATGAACATAAGATGCGTTGTGCCATAGAGCTTTAGCAATCAGGATTGTAAGCCACATTGTTTGGACAGGGCTGCTCAGAATGCCAATGCCAGAGAGCTGGAGGCATCCATTTCATCGCAACTTTATTTTGAGGTTTACTTGGGTGTGGAACAGCCCCTTCTGCTTTTCCATGGTGGTAATTTTCCTTTTATGGAAACTGGTCAAAACTCATACATATCTGCTTACTTTATTTTAAAAACAGTTGTTACCCACTCTTCAATGCCACAGGCAATCCCAGAGCAGGGCACAAAAATATGGATTGATTGATTGATTGGGTTTCTATGCTGCTTTTTGTCACACCTGACAGTGTACACAATACATCATATAATTACAAATCACAGAACACAATAAAGTACGAGCAACATCAGTAATAAAATCACAAAAGCAGTTCTATAAAATGAAACAAAAAACTCAAGGGTCAAAAAAATAAGTGAAGCAAATAAATAAAAAACACAGCTAAAAATGCATAGCAACTGATTTAAACCACCAGGATATACTATAATAGTATTTCAGAGGGGAGGGAGTTCCACAAAAATAAGTTCCACAAATCAAGCACCACTGCAGAGGGCTGTGCTGCCCTAGCTTATTAGAGGCATATATACAGTCTATGCTCTCAAACCTAGCTTGATCTGACGATTACCATAACTTCTCTTTTTCAGGAATGGACACTTTTGATTGTCACTCACATCTGTGTAATTAGCTGTTGCCTCAACACATATAATAATTTTAATAATAAATTTATTATTCACACCCCACCTATCTGGCCGGGTTGCCCCTGCAATAGATTGTTGCAGACAATCTATACTATACATACTATGCATATTGATACGAGAGATCTTATTGCCAGCAGAGAGACAGTAATAAGTAGATTTCGTTAAAAGAGGAGAGAGGGGGGCTGATTCACACAAACAAGCAGCTGTGGGGGGGCACTTGAAATATAGCGACATGACGGTTGTTTTCTGTGGATCAGCCATTTGTATGAAGTGGCTTCCTGTGCAGTTCAAACTGCATCTGAATGTAAACTCTCACTTTTGGTTTGAGCTTCTCTCTCTCTCTCTCTCTCTCTCTCTCTCTGTGTGTGTGTGTGTCTGTTGCGGCTGCATGAATATCCCCGTAAGAATGGATTAAGGTTGGTCCTAAAAACAGGATCAGAACAACCTGCCATTAAAACAGATCGTTAAACAAAATGTGCTCTACCCAGATCATTAAAAGGTGTTTGGTCCTGTCCCTCCACTATATTCTTCAACGCCAGAAAATAAATCCTTGTCAACTATACTTTTTCCTGGAGGCTGGGGCGTGCTACTGTGCAGGGATTTGACCAAATTTTGGGATCTCCCTTCAGTGCAGAGACAGGGAACTTGTGGCTCTCCAGACACTGAACTACAACTCCCATAATCCTTGACCATTGGCCATGCTGGCTGAGACTGATGAGAATTGGGAGTCCCATCGACATCTGGGGAGCCATGGGTTGCCCAATTGCTGTGTACAGAGTGAACCCAACCTGCTTTCTTAGGGCTCCTTTAAAATCTCACCCAAGCATGTAGTGGATCTTGTCACATGAGCAATGATTACATTTTAAGCCAAAAGAGAAATTCTAAATTACTAGCAGGCTGTCCGGCATGAAGAATCCAATAACTATGTACACTGTACCAAAGTATTGATTCACAGATGGGGAAGATAGCATGCCTCTGTGCCTGGAAGATGGGGTATTTTGGCATGGGTGGAAATCTTAGACCCAGGGGCCAAATGTGGCCGTCAAAACATCTCTTTCTGGCCCTCAGACCTTTCCCCTTGTTGGCTCTGCTTCCCAAATTGAGTGCTTTCACCTGGCTGGAAAAGTATCCTTGAACTCTAATTATGCCTCTTGGTTGTATGGATGAAGAATAGATAACAGTGTGTTTGTGTGTCTCTATGTGTGTAAAAAATAGCCTACAGTACAAATGTAAAATTTATCTTCACTAGTCTGCCTCTGAAATGTGGCCCCTGAACTAAAAAGATTTCCTCACCCCTGTAGTACGGCGTAAGACATTTTGGATCCTTGAATATAGTTCACTATTCAGCTCACATGAACTTCAATCTGGTCCTGCCACCAAAAGCAATTTAAAAACTACCCTATCATTTACTTATAAATCCCCTCAGTTACCGTAAAATTTTGCTTCCCCCTTCCTCTGGTCTTTTCCCCCTTCTTCTAGCTATTCTTAACCTTTTCTTAAATGCTCCTTCAGTCACTATTATTTGCTATTCTAGTATGTCATAGAGTTTATAGGAACTTGACATGCTGTGCTCTCACTGGAGATGATTAAAAATAACTCTTTGTGATGTATTAGGTCAACGTTAATGTGCATAATGCTAATAAAAAGGTAGCTGGGGCCAGTAAAGAATGTGAGATTGCTCAACTGCTAGCCTAGAAATGGAAGCGAGAATAATAAAAAAAGGGGTAACGAGAAAATAAGAATAATAAAATGCTCTGCCTCTTCCCTGTTCTATCTCTCCTCTCCCTCCATTTAGGCGAGAGACCCTTCCAGTGCAGATATTGTCCATACAGTGCCTCTCAGAAAGGGAACCTAAAGACGCATGTCCAATGTGTACATCGGGTTCCTTTTGACAACAGCCAGTACCTTGATCGACGGTTCCTTCTGCCTCCAAATAATTATTCTCACAACCCTATGGAAGAACAGCTGGAAAACCTCCTTGCAAAGCATCCGGTCCCAGGAGCAACTGTGTTACAATGAAATCTGTGCTCTGTGCTTTGCTGGAAAGCGATGCCTCTGAACTGTTAATCATTTTTAAAATAAATGAAGAAGCTGCAGAAGATATATACAAATTGACATACTAATCAGTCCCCACAGCTCCTTATTTCCTTTATAACAAACAGTGGCGTTGGCAAGCTTTCTGGTGGCGCAAGGCATCTATATTAATCAAGATAACTTTTTTTAGACACTGGAAAAATTAAACTTTATATGATTTGGAGGGCAGCACTGCAACAAAATCCTCTCTCATGGTTGCTTGAATCTTTAAAACACACACACACACACACACACACACACACACGGATTTGGGAATGTGGGATGGAGTGATTAATGAAACTGCCATTAGCTGTCATGCTGGGGGGGGGGAACACAACTTTTCCCCTTCCCCCCAAAAGGAAGAAAATAAAATGGAGGAGTCATTCAGTGCTGTGAAAGCCAGGCTTGATGAAGGACGGAAGGGACTAAAGAGAAAGACCATCATTCTGCAGTGAGGTTGTTTCATGATAGTTTGGGGACCACTTGCATTTCCAGTGGGCTTATCCTTGACTGCACACCATTAATAGTATGTGAATATGGAAATTGAAACACTTCTTAAAAATGCTTCTCTTTTCACTTCAGAAAGAAAAGAAAATGGCTAGTCAAACACTAAAAAGGAGAGGAAGAAGAAAAACAGGCTTCTGTGTTTTTTTTTTTTTACTCTCAGGGCCTTTCTAATTGTTTGTTTATCCTGCTCTTTCTTTCAGTGCTACTTTCTGTGACCTGATCACAAAGGAAATGTGCATGCTTTTAAAAAATAAAATTAAAAGGAGTGGGGGGGATGAATCAGCTGTTTAAAGCTGCTGATTTGTATGCTTTTATTGAAAGAAAGAAAGAAAGAAAGAAAGAAAGAAAGAAAGAAAGAAAAGAGTTCAGGCAGACCTAGGCCCTTAGGGTACTTTATGTGCCTGTATTTCTGTGCAGCAAGCCAGTTACCCTTTCTGGGCCCTTGTGACATTTTGAAGAGAGAGAGAAAAAAGATGAATAGCTTCTTTCGTGGTGACAGGTCAGTGTTCATCTAATGTGTCATGTCTTGTACTTGGTAATCACTGGGGTAAGGGGGAGAGAAAGGAAGCTTTATATACCTCTTCTACAGTAGTTCTTTTCAATGCAGGTTTTCAAGGTAAGGGTGCGGTTGCAGGTTGTTAACCATCCAGTGTCTGCAATTCATTTTTAAATAAATAAATAAATCCCACAGGTATAAATATTTTTCTTTCCCTTCATTGCTATGGCACTGTGTGTGATGGTAATAATTCAGATTTTCAGATTTTGCACGTATAATTTTATGCATCATCATCATAAAAATGCTGCCTTGAAAAAAATATTCTGTGAAAAACTTTTTGCAAAAAAAAGAAGCTTTACTAGGTTTTTTTAAATTGTAACATTTTTGTAAAGGCAGAAAAAGGATTTTTTTAAAAAAACTAGCATGCTAAATATATTTTTCAAAAAAAGCAATAATTTTACATGTACAGAAATGGCGCTAACTTTTTAATACTGATCGAGAGCAACCGTTTACTTTCTACAAATAATGGGATAGTGCTGTCTTTGAAGTAAATAGGCTTCTTACACAAAGAATTTTAAATGTGTACTTTTTCTGTGCTAATTTTGTTTTTGTCTCTCTTTGATTTGGGTTTCTACTTAATTGCAGATTACTTGACCGTTCTTGCTTTACAGTTGCTGACGATAATGCAATTGAAACGTTTGTATGCAATTTGCTGGTTTGGGATTTTTGTTTGATTCCTCATACACCAACTGTATGCCTGCTGTAATCCTGGTATAGCTAAGAATATCTGTGCAAATGCCTATATAAGTGATTGTAATCTGCTGTCTTTTGAAGTTATCTTGCAGAAATTTGTATAGACACATTCCACACTCACCCCCCCTTCCTGTACCCCACTCCACTTTCAAGACCCCCCCCCCCAAATCAGCTCATTTTCTGTCTTGATTAACACTTGATCAATTTGGGATTCACACTCAAGTGCTACTTTCCCCTTTATCAAGCACTTATTTTCCTTGTTTAAAGCAAACAGGTAAGGATTCAGGAATGCACCAAGGTAGCTGCTTTGCCTATTTTGTGTGTTTGTAGTTATTAAAAAACCCTTCTGTCCCTCAAAAGTTATATGAGTGTCATGTACAGCTGTAATTATTTATGTTGGTTGATTGTGTTTTGTTGTTGACGGGTTTTTTTGGGGGGGGTGTGATGGGTTGTTTTTTGTTTTTGAAAGCTGATATGAAAGGATCTTAGTTAATATTAAGACTTTAAAAGCTCCTCCTGGAGACTGTTTACTTCAGGACTGTCTGACGCAGAGAAAGTGCTGTCACTGCCATTACCAGGGTACTAATCAGCAAAGTTTACAATCATAATTTAGCTACATGAAGAACAACAGCAGGGGAAATCAGTTTAAATAATTATATGCTGTGTATAGCACAGAAATGAGATTTTCACTTAATTAAACAAGAAATGGGGAGGCTGAGGGGGAGCAGTCATTAAAGAGCAGCCGTTTTCACGTGTGAATCCCAAGCATTGTAATTTCCTCCTTTATCATCCATATTGTATCGATTTGTTAATTCAGTTAGACCCTAGTGCTTAGGATGATTTGTGTTCTTATTTATTTAGTTCTTTGGGTTTCAGATAGCTCCCCCCCTTTTTTAGGAAACTTGATAATTTTGTAGCATGACACACTTTGTAAGCCATCTTCTGACTGTTACAGAGACTTTTCTACTACCTCTATCAATCTGTTTCTTTTCCTTAACAGGTTTTCTACAGTGTTGCAGTCTAATGTACCTTAGACAATAAAGGGTTCGATTATGATCACTGCAGATGGTGTATCAGCTATACCTTTCTCAATCTCTCCTTTTGTTTTCCTTTCTCTCCCCCCCTTTTTTTTGCCCTCCAATAAAAAAACAAACATGAGCCATAGCAATTCACCTTCTGCTCTGACACACATTAAAATACTCTACAACAGGCTTCCTCAACCTCGGCCCTCCAGATGTTTTGAGACTACAGTTCCCATCATCCCTGACCACTGGTCCTGCTAGCTAGGGATCATGGGAGTTGTAGGCCAAAAACATCTGGAGGGCCGAGGTTGAGGAAGCCTGCTCTACAAGGACCAAAACCAAGACACATGAGTAACGGCACCTTTCCAAAATGCTCTGTAACGGCACCTTTCCAAAATGCAAGTGAATGGCTCTGTGTACACACCATACTGTTAAAGTACATTTAAATCACATTTCCTCCCCCAAAGAATTCTGGGCACTGTGGTTTACCTCACACAGAATTTCAATCCCCAGCAACTATTAACAGACTGCAGTGCCCCATAATTCTTTGAGGGGGAAAAACATTCTTGACAGCATCTTCCTTAGGGGATCAAAAAACAAACAAAAAAGGTTGGGGTGGAAGACATGAGTTCTCATAATTTCAGAACAGCCACGTGCAAGTTTGAAATGGGTTTGATCTGGTTCACACAATGCGTGTCAATAGTTCCTTTGCAGCCCACTCATCCTGGAGATGCCCACCAACTGAATATAACCAGATGAGAGACAGATAATTTGTGAAAGATTAACACTCAATTAGAGGGATATGACTGGAAATAGTTCCCAAATTATTTCGATTTCTTTCCGACTTTCCACTCTCCTAATTCATAAATTGGGGGGGGGGGGTTAGCAGAATTAATAAATGTTCAATGCAGGGCACTATTCTGGTTGAAGATAATGATCTCCATAATTCAGCTTGTCTTGCCAGTAGTGATTTTCTAACAATCCAGAGCACAGCAGCTTTGAGGAGTGTCCAAATCACTAAGATTTTACCTAGAATAAAGTGAAGTGAAAATTCCTGTGTCAAAGATGAACGTGCTTTGATTCTATCAATGATATCCTTCCAGAAATGTTCACTTACGAAGATCTCCGAAACACATACTAGATTCACTTGTGAACTTCTGCATCAGTAAGATCTCTAAAATGCCGAAATCAAGTTTCATAAGTCTGAGTTCTAGTTCCACATATGACAGTGATTTGTATATTCTGGGTCCTGCAATTTATTACCCTGGTCAATGCATTTGGATGGCTATGTGATGTTATTACCAGTAGAAAGAAAAACATCGACAAAAACAGAAAAGCCTTGGTTTATTATGTTGTTTATCCTTTCAAAATGGAGGCAAGATCTGTAGCATATCTATTACATTGAATCCTGCTTGTGCATGGGAAACACAGTAGAGTATTTGTTCATCTTAAGGACTTTTTTTGAACCAGCAGCAAAATTAATGAGCAAAAATTGAGCATTAATATATCACCTTAAAACTTTTATCTATTCTACTAGTTGTGCTCAACAACAATGTGTAGGAGATCAGGATCCTATACCCCATTGACTGGATACAGACTCATGTCTCTTTCCTCTGCTGAGGACATGCTATGCTTCTGTTCCTCACTTGTGTCTCCTTGGGTGTTCACAGTACCAACAAAACCATGCTGAAAGCCAAAAGCTGGGCACTTTATAAGAAGTCAGTCTACTTAAAATCTCCATTGACCATGGGCAATGAAAGCAATGACAAGGGATGGCCAGTTAAAAAGGATATGATGGCCCAATGACAAGGAAAAGCCCAGAAAGACAATTTGCCTCTCCTTTCTAAGCGGCTTGTCCTATTAACACAGGGAACAGGAAGTATGAGATGTGTGTGTTGGCTTAACTCAATTGTTCATCTGTCTCAAATTTGCTACCAGAGATGTGGCAGTATCCTTAGCAAATAGGCAAGCAACAAGACGCCTTGCAAAGTGGTCTGGAAAATGAAGTTTTCACACCAAACAGTGCAAACCTGGCTTCTCTACCAGTACTTAAAATGGTTGGTGCAGCACTTCAGAGGACCTTCCTTTTTATTATTTCCTAAGCAGATGCTTTGCTGCAGCAGGCCTTTGAGGTTGCTGGAGGGCTGGCACATCTAGCACTCTCCAGTATGCGGTTTGTAGACTTCATCGCTGTGCGTTGGATGACAGTGAAGTGGGGGTAATGCCCCAAGCCTCTGTGAAAGCACATTTAATATTTAAATAGCCTCATGAATTTCTGATTACCAGTTTGAATATTTTTCTACCAAAAAAATTAACAATGTATATCACAGTTTGTAAAATAAAGGCTAGCATTATATTTGTTCTTTTGAGAGAGAGAGAAAACATACACGTTCCGATGAGCAGGTCATTCAACCTAGCTTAAAAGAGGTATTTCTCTACAAGAAGTTGGTAAAGTTATAAAGAAAATAGATCATGTTTCCCTGGTTTGTTCCTGTAAGATAAACTCATGCCATGTCATCTGTTATCTCCATCATCTGGAGTGCAGCGCCATAAAAAGTCCTCAGGGGAGGAGAGTTATTCTGAGAAGTGGAAAAGTATTTATTAGCCTTATGAATACTCTCTTTTCCCTATCTGTCTCTAAAAGCCTTCCAATCTTTCAAAGTTGAGGCTTGCATTCGCTTGTAATTAAGCTGTAACTTGGATTTAGAGCTGCCTTGCATCATGATATACGCAGGTAAGGAAGGATGCCTTCAGATGGAAGTTTAATGTGGAATCGGTGCTGCTCGTGTCCACGGCTTTTATTGCAGCATCTGCGTGATGTCATCATCCTCAAAATGCCTGCCCATACTTTTTATTTCTTTTACATTTAGAGTGGTACCTCGGGTTACAGACGCTTCAGGTTACAGACGCTTTGGGTTACAAACTCTGCTAACCAGGAAGTGGTTGCTCCAGGTTAAGAACTTTGTCCCAGGATAAGAATGGAAATCGCACGCCAGTGGCGCAGCGGCAGCAGGAGGCCCCATTAGCGAAAGCACGCCTCAGGTTAAGAACCGTTTCAAGTTAAGAACGGACCTCTGGAACCAATTAAGTTCTTAATCCGAGGTACCACTGTAATCCAGATTCCTCCTTACCCTTGGAAATTTGATAAGTTAAACACACACACATACACATTGTACATCTGTAGTAATTACTGGTGCATTTTTTGTGCTATTATTTATTCGTTTAATTTTTTGAGGGTGGCTCGTCACATGTGGTGAAATTTTGGTGGATGATCTCTGTCACTACATCCCTACGCCCAGTGCTCCCTCCCTCTCCAAAAAAAGGTGCTGGTACTCACCATGAAGTTGTTACAGCAAGTGTCACACTTTGAACAAATAAAAGAAGAGGTGTCGGTACTGCATAGCCTTGAGTACCCCCAGAAAAAAGCACTGCCTATGTCAGTTTACTGTTCATCTGAGCACAACCTTGCTGTTTCATTTCTGGCAGTCCGCAATCCCAAAGGAAGGAAAAGCTACATGCCATTTTGGAGGAGAAATCACCTCAAGGTCTCCACATGGTAAATATGGAAGATGACCTGGGAGACTGTACCTGTGGTACAGATAACAGGCTTTTAATAATCTTGAGCTATTGGGACTTCTTTTTTTTAAGCAATATGAGGAAGATATGGACAAGACCTCTGCATCATTCACAAGACCTAGGTATGATTTGAAAAACAACAACAACACACACAATACACACTGGAAATGGGCATTTCCCTGACCACAAATAGCAAAACTGTCAATTTTGCTCATTGTGAAACATGGCTCAGTAAGGCTGCTAATTTTTGCTCTTGTGCACTGTCTGGGACTCTCTCGCTGAAGGTTACTACACAAAGGTACAGAAATACATGTTTGCATGCCCAGAATGAGAAAAGTTAGTGGAGGGCAGTGGAAATACAGAATAATATAGCCCCAATACATTTGGTCAAGCTCCACCTCCTGGTGGGGGCAGATAGCAGCATAGCAATACAGTGGTACCTCGGGTTACAGACGCTTCAGGTTACAGATGTTTCATGTTACAGACTCTGCTAACCCAGAAATAGTACCTCGGGTTAAGAACTTTGCTTCAGGATGAGAACAGAAATTGTGCAGCGGCAGCGTGGCAGCAGTGGGAGGCCCCATTAGCTAAAGTGGTACTTCAGGTTAAGAACAGTTTCAGGTTAAGAACGGACCTCCGGAAGGAATTAAGTTCTTAACCCGAGGTACCACTGTATTTATCACAACTGGAAAAAATTGGAGCAGGTACACACTAACTTGCCAACTTTACACACAGAAAAATAAGACCTGACTGACCAGGTTGTGATATAAGGTCTGAAGTCTGTAAGCACCCTAAATTGGTAAGGTGAACACTGTCCTGCCTGGATTCTTGCTGTTTCCTATCTATATAAGGGATCCTCTCCTCTCTGCTCCACCAAATGCTCTCTGCCATTCCAATTTGAGCAGCGGTGGGGCAGCACCACAGAGCCCACCTGACACCTGTATGCCATTTACCTGGATGGAGCAGGGCAGCAGAAAGATTGGAGCTACATGGGTGCCTGTGGGGTTGCAGGATTGGTTCCGTTTGCGACCCTGTGCAGCCACAACCTCTCCTTATCCTTGCACCATGGGACAGCAGAGCTGGGGAGGATGGCTGTGGGGCAGCATTCTGAATTCTAGAACATTCTATGGCAGGCTTCCTCAACCTTGGCCCTCCAGATGTTTTTGGCCTACAACTCCCATGATCCCTAGCTAGCAGGACCAGTGGTCAGGGATGATGGGAATTGTAGTCTCAAAACATCTGGAGGGCCGAGGTTGAGGAAGCCTGTTCTATGGCGTTCTTGGATGTTGAACGCCCATAGTACAGCAGCAGCCGGTGAAGTGCTTTGTTGGGTCACAACTAGTGCCCATTTTGGGATATGAGGCAGAGAGAGAGGGATCCCTGCCTGTTTCCAGGAAGAGACAGTGACGGATGTGGGGCTACCACAATGGTATTCGTATGGTCACGGCCGGCCTGCCCATGAGGCAGACTGAGGCAGCTGCCTCAGGTGGTGGAATTCAAGGGGTTCCTCTGTGGATGAGGAGAAGCAGCTGGCACCTTTTGGGTTCTGGTGAGATCTCCCAAGAGGGCTGCAAGTTCATGTGAGCTTCCCAAGACCCTGGTAAGCAAGTCAGAGCACCTTGCTTACTGGGTTTTGGGAAGCTTCCACATGACCTTGCCGGGCTCTCACAAAATCTCTTCAGAATCTGGAAACTGCAGCCACGCAAACCTGGTAAGTGAGGCTTCAACATGGGTGGTAAGCGGGAAGGATTGGGACCTTTCTGTATTGCCTCAGGTTGCAACATGGGATGGGCCGCCCCTAAGCATGGAACTGCTGTAACCGTATGGTAGATGTTTCCCTCTAATTCAGGGCTGCAGCCATCTTTCCATACTAGGTGGGGCTGACTCATTTCCAGGTGAAGCTCACATACAGTATGTCTTCTTGGAATTTTGCCATGGTATTTCGCTTTCTTTCAGTCAGTGGACTTTTCAGTATTGCAACAGATACCTTACTTTATAATAGTCATTAACCTGAAGCCTATGGGATGATTCAATGACCTAGTAAGATATAAGGCGTGGACTTAATTGCTGCTCTCAAAAGAAATCTGCTTCTTGCAATTATTTGGCTGTAGTTTTTCTCCCTCTGTGTGCTATGTTCATATACAAGGATTTGACAAAGTGCCACAGTATAATCTAATAATAATATCCATTTTGTCCCATAAAATTATTATATGCAGGCTTAAAATGTTAAATATGTCACTATTAGGCTGGAGTAGCGAAGCATTCAGTTTATAATATTAAATGCCCCCAAATTACACAACGTTATCAATCACGCACTCTGCTAACAGTCAACTTTCTTCCCTCTCTCTCTTTAATTTTGCATTTTTTGTCGAGCAAATTATGATTAAAGTTCCCAATCTTGGGCTAAAAGACTTCCTAGTGGTGAGTGGCAGCAAAGTTCTAAGCAAAGCAGTAAGAAAACAAATTACACTACAGTCTAATATTTAATAACATTGCAGAGTACAAAGATTTAACACCCAGAACTACAATCAGCTTTGGATCAGAAGAGGAATGCTAGTAATAACAGAGGATATATATATTTTTAAAAATGACTGCAGATCATCACTGAAAGACTTAAAATAATTTGAATCACCGAAAAATGGCAATTTTAAATGTATTTTTGAAGGATTTGTCTGCTCTCTTTGGTCTGTTTGCACTTTTAACTCAAAAGACACTTGACAACGAAGTGATCTGAAGCCTGCTTTCACTTTTTTGTTATTATATGTATTTATTTGAAGAGTATTTAAATGGATGGACAACTCTTCCATCTAAAGGGCTCTCCCAGAGCATCTTTCCGATCAATTTAAAAAACAATCATGGGGAAAAGGGAGGTGGGTGGGTGAGGGAGCAAACTCAGGGACCTGTTCTTAAAGTTCAAATTCTTATAACAATAAGATGGAGTGGAAACTGCAGGTAACCTGATGGACTGGTCACTATTAAGTGACAGAGAAGGGAGGAACACCTCTGCATCACCACAAGTCGATAAACATCAGACCATGGTAAGACTAGCTGGTTCTATCTTAATGCTCTTACTGGAAAATGAAAGGGAAGTCGGTCCACCAGGTACCATGGTCCAGAACACATTACAGTAGTTTAAACATGAATGACTCACAGTGGCCAAGCTATCCTGGTCCAGGAAAAGGTACTGTTGGTGCACCAGCTAAAGCTGTTGATAGGCGTTTTTTGCTGTTGTGGCTACGTGGTCCTTCATGGGCAAAGATGGTTCCAAGAGTCCTTCAAAACTATGTACCTAGTCCTTCGGAGGGAGTGCAGCCCCATCTAGAACAGACAGGACCCCCTCCAATAATTCTAGGACCTGGGAACCAGTCACCCACAGTATACTACTGGACTTGATCTTGATCACACCTGCAATCTGTTGTTTGGTGCAGAAATGTACCTAAGCATGTTAGCCTGCATCCTGGGGGGGAAACGTTGACAGGGAGCTGAAGGTGATGCTCCTTAATAATGTAAAAGAAAAGGCTACAATTCAGTTAACCAGGCTCTATCCTTGCACATAATGTACATATCAATTGTCTAGCGATGCATTATATAGCATCATCTAATTCAGTGTGTCAAACTTTTCAATCCAATTTATACATTCAGCTGCACTGAGTCTCTGCATCATTTACACTGAGTAATGTTTGAGCTGCTCAGAAGAAAGTGAGTAGATTTACGGTACGCATTACACTCTGGGACCACCAGTGAGCAAAATGAATGAAGTAAACCTCACATTGAAGTACTAGATTATTGTGTGCTATATTTTGTTCTGTGATTTTTCTCTCTCTTTATTTTCCCCATCCGCGCTTGCCCCCCCCCCCCCGCCTTGCCAATAGAGGTATCCAGTCTTGAATGTGTCAGTATGTCGTGAATTTGCAGTTGCATTCAGAAAGATGCCTTTGAACTGGTGCTTTGCATTTCTTTGAGAGCTTGCATGGCGAAGAAACAGAACGTGGACTCAAATGCTATGAATGTGTCTCATTATTTCCCTTCCATTTAAAAAAGAAGTTCAACATAGGCAGATAGAGTAGATCCCATCACTTATTATATAGAGAGCATATACTCTGTGAGCTTCTTCTGTCCTTATATGCCAGCCGCGAGACCATAATGATTTTAGATGGTTAAGACAGCGGTGATGTAACTCTCCTGAACAAAGGAACTATGCAAAGCTTGATGTCTATTTTTCACTTGCTCTATCCTGTTAAAAGAGAGAGAGAGAGTAAGAGGGAGAGAGGGAGAGAATGAATGTATTTTGGGGTGGGGGTAATTCACACACACACACACACACACACACACACACAGTTCATGATGTCCCACACTGACAATACGTGACATGGACATCATGAGACAATTTGCATCCCTTTCACAGGACCCCAAAATCTATTGCCTGAGCAAGTCTGTCATACTCTGCTCAATGGTCAGGCCAGCTAGCTTTTAAAAAAAAAGAACCTGGAATATTTGAGTAGAGGCATAGCTGCATTCTGCCTAAGGTTTCTCTGTGTGATTCGTGTGTGTATCCAGCATGTGTTCGGGCAGCCCCATTCTTGTCAGGGTGATGTGCTGCTTCATGCTCTCATGGGAATGTTTGTTGCATTTTTAAACTCATAGTCTATCATGAGCAGTGTCTGGGTGCAAGCACTTCTGTGTGCATGTTGCCCCACGTCTCTGAACTTGCTGGAAAAGAGAGTCCGTTTTTAATGATACAGAGGGACATCACTGTGAAATGCAGAACAATTATTTGTGTCACTGTCATAAACGCTTTGTAAAAAGATGAATTTCTGAGGTGACACAGGGCCAACCCATGGAAGGGCATACTTCACATGGGTGGTGAGAGGGACATTGAAGGTTTAAACGCCTGGTCTTGAATATATTTAAAATGAAAGGGCAAAAAAAGCGGTACAGTATCTTTTAAGAGCACATTGTTATATCTAATAGCCACTAGAGCTAGGGGTATATGGGACTTTAGGAGAAGGATAATACTTCTGGTAGGGTACACATCATGCTCCTTTTAGGATAGTTTGTCCACTTTTGGTCTCCATCCTGCACTCAGCTCTCACCTGTGGCTCCTAGAAGCTTTCAGCATGTGACAGTGGTAACACCCCAGGAATGGCTTCAACTGGCTTGCTCAACCAGGTGAGGGTAGCCGATAGGGCTAGGAAATGTCAGTTTTTCAACGTTGTGATGTATCACCAGCCAAACATCATGATATAGTGGTACAGTGGTACCTCGGGTTACATACGCTTCAGGTTACATATGCTTCAGGTTACAGACTCCGCTAACCCAGAAATATTACCTCAGGTTAAGAACTTTGCTTCAGGATGAGAACAGAATTTGTGCTCTGGTGGTGCCTGGTGATACAGCCCGTTCCTCTGTGTGCGGGGCACTGGCCGTGTGGGGACTCCAGAGCGGCGGCAGTTTCACCCACAATATACCACTGGGTGAAGGTGCCATCACACTCTGGCCCTCAAACCGGTCCTGGGTGATGTATTGGTACATTACCCAGGCTAGTAGCTGATGACTCTCAAACCCAAGGTAAGTTAGGGACTCCCCCTGCATGTTAAGCCTGGCTTTATATATTTTTGGAGTGCTTTTGCCTGGTTTCAATGGGTGCTTAACTCTGACTGTTGCTTGCATGAATGGAAGCTAGAAAAAGATGTGAGTATGTATAGAAACTAGCCTAATACAAAGGTAAGGTAAAGGTAAAGGGACCCCTGACCATTGAGTCCAGTCATGACCGACTCTGGGGTTGCAGCGCTCATCTCACTTTATTGGCCGAGGGAGCTGGCGTACAGCTTCCGGGTCATGTGGCCAGCATGACTAAGCCACTTCTGGCGAACCAGAGCTGCGCACGGAAACACCATTTATCTTCCTGCCGGAGAGGTACCTATTTATCTACTTGCACTTTGACATGCTTTGGAACTGCTAGGTTGGCAGGAGCAGGGACCGAGCAACGGGACCTCACCCCGTCGCGGGGATTCGAACCGCCAACCTTCTGATCGGCAAGTCCTAGGCTCTGTTTATTAATTTCTCTCTACACTTTTTCCTTGCCCATGACATGCAGCCCCCAGGAGATTTCATCCTCAAAGGAATGTGGTCCTCTGGTTGGTTAAAGTCTCCCATCCCTTAACTAGACCTGTGTTGTCAACACATAGCAGTCACTCACTTTGCTCTCCTCTCCTTCCTTAGAGGAGGGGTTTGTGTCTTGGTTCTATCTACCTAGTGTATTGGCTCATTTAATTGTTTATAATAGTAATAATTGCTTGGAGAGTAGAATCAGTGTGTTGACCAGAAATACATATTCTCCTGGGGAATAATAATATATGTGGTCTGTAATTGTGCATGTGTGTGTTTGTGTCTGCAAGAGAGATCTGCCGCTACCTTCCCTACATGCTGCCCTAGAAAGCTAGCAATGTGGTTCCTTTTTAACTGAATCAAGAGTTCTGCATTTTTCATTTTGAGATAAGCAGAGGAGAAATGAAAAGGTGCACATTTATTCAAACTGGTGTCTTAATAAGTTCGACAGTTATTTGCTGCAGTTGCAGCTAAAACTCTCCTGCTTAGCAACTAGAGGCACAGGCTCGTTAAAAAGTGTTAAGGGATCTACATTTACTACATCAGTTAATACTTTGCAATAACATGTACATTGTAATGTGGGGAACACATTAAATTTTTTTAAAAATCCATTTTGCACATGTCTGTCTTCTGGGGGCATTCAGTAAACAGACTGTTTTTTAAATACAATTTGGGGCCCAGACTCTGACATGCGCTATTTTATAACCTGAAGTAAGTGTCTTGATATCAAATATTCAGTTGCATATCTGGGATTTCATTCAGAGTGCTTAGCCAAAAGAAATAGTGGACGGCTGCAGAATTGCCTGGCTCATTTTAGCCTTGTGTGTTGTAGTTTTGTTATTAGTAGTTTTTATAAGAAAAATAGAGGGGCGCACTCAAGAGAGTAGTTCAGCAAAAAGGAAAAATATAGAAGTTCGTTAACAGCTAGGCAGGTTATTTTAAAACTTAAGTGAGGACACAATCCATTAAGGAAGTTCTGCACCTTAGACTCTGTTACATTGAGAAAGAGCCGCGTAAGAGTATAACTCCTATTCATTTCAATTGACTTTTCCTCAAGAGAACTTGCTAGTGGATTGTTCCCAGGCAGATCTGGAATACTTGTCCAATGAAAGAAAAATGGTTTCCCTGACTGTTAATATGCCTCTCAAACACTAAGCTAGGCATGGCTTACCATGTCCTCTACAACACCAATTATCATTAAAACCTCCCTCCCCATCTCTTCTGTTTTTAAATTATCCCCTGCTACTTTTATCAAACCCATATGGAACACTCAACTAGGCAAACTTTCGTTTGAAAGCTAGGGCTGCAGATACACACACACACACACACACACACACACACACACACACAGCTTCCAGCATAAATGGGGGCAAAGGGAAATGGTACGTATCAACTTAGTTTGGCTGTCAGTATCAAAACAGGGGCTGTCTATAGGCACAGCAAAGAAGGATGGAGGGGGGGAATCACTCCAAACTTCTGTTGGTGCAAGGAATAAATAACTACTTCACTCCATCCATAAAAGTGTTGCCTCCTCCCATATGTCAAACACCTTCCAAACAGTTTGACTTGCAGCTTTTAAAACATCTGTTTCTTCTCTCCTCTTTCCACACCAAATCACAGAGCTTTTCAACTAACGTGATAGAGGGGGAAATGGCTTTGTAGCAATCAAGGGTGCTGCCATGGTGCCTCCCCCCCCCACAATAAAACAGAAAATACATTCACCCATTGTGGGTCAGCTATTCTTCAACATGCCTTTACCCACCATTTCAGCCCCACAGTCAGGAGTTTTCTGCCCCACTCCCCCTTTCTTCCAAAGAGCAATTGTAAAAGTGGAAGTTATTTTTTCCTGCATATTCAGAGACATTTTTGTGATAGTTTCTTGTAGCACAGCTGGCTATGAAATCAGGAAGTCCCCCATTTTGTATCTTACCATGAATTACCTCAGTTGGGGATGGGAAACTACAACTCCCACCCTCCTTGACCCACTGGTTATGCTGGCTCAAGCTGATGGGAACTATGTGTTGTGCTTCCGCCATCTTGGCATTCAAGATAACCCTTCAATTAATTGGTAGTTGTTACGACTATGAGCTCATATATGTTTATATGCGCCTGCTTTGATACACTAATTGGCTTGCTTTGATGGCACCCTTATCTGTGGGAACGGGGATGTTGGGCTCAGAGCCCGGAAGATAAACGATCAGCAATGTTTTGGGTACTGGCCACCTGCACCCCTGGCCAGGTGGCTGACATAGTTTGCCTTGTTGTATAAAGAATGCTTGGATCTTTGCTTGGGAGTGGACAAACCGTCTCCTTGCTGCAGTACCTGCTTGCTGCAGGGTCCGTCCTGTGTCTCTGGAAGAGAAGGCAAGGGGAGGTGACAGACTGCTTTGCTATAAACCTATACCTATGTTCAGTAGAACTGATCACTCTGGAGTTTTGGACTTATTGAAACTCCTGCATCTTACAAGCTTTCCTCCAGCTTTGGGGCTGTGGTTTGGGTGTGCAAAAAACTGGAGTTCACTAACATCTATAGGGCCACAGGTTATGCATCACTTCTCCAGGAGATTTTATGTATTATCTCTCTGACCCTCAACCCTATATTTCCAGGGTTGTGTCTGTTGCGTCTTACAGGGCTGTTCTTAGGATTAGGACTAGCTAGGGCATGTGAAGCACCTTGAATGCCTGAAAACACACTATGCATGTTGTTATCCTGGAACAATGCCACACTCACAATAGAAGACAGCAATGCACACTTCACAGTCCACTCTGGTCCTTGTGTATTCACCAGGAGTCCAGCATAGTATGAAGCACCATGGTCACATATACCGTGCTGTCAGGGCTTAGGTTTACAGAATGGGGTATTGGGGAAAGACAATGGTGACCATCAGCCAACCAAAGTTGTGAAGGAGCTTTGGTAAATTTGGCTCCATAAAAATCACATTTGCCTCCAAAATGTGAAAGAAAGATTGCGGTTTCGTCCGCTTTCACCCCGAAGCCCTTCAATTCAGACCAAAGTTTAAAGGCTTTGAAAGTTCAGCCAAGAATTAGTGTGGATAGTATGTGGTCGTTTAAAGACCTTGGTTCAAAACCATGGATTCATAGGGTGCATTAGGGAAAACCAGTCTCTTGCAGCTTCATCTAACAACATTCTTGCTTATTTGCATCTGGGGAAAAACCCTTTTCCTTTCACAAAAAAACCCCTTCACACATATCTCTAAAATCCACCAGAATGGTTGTCCCAGTTTGGCAGCATGAGAATGGAGCCGCAAAATGGCAGGGAGATATTTCAGCCCAGCCCCATATTACCATTTAACTTTAACTAAAGGAGTTGAATGCAGAGAGTGCAATCATACCAGCCAGGGAATCCAGAGTGAGTCAGGTGACACTATCTGACACCTATAAAAGCTTCCAGGTCAGCTTGCTCACTGTTACCTGCAACCAGGAATCTTTGATGTATGCAGATTGCCTTCACCTTCAGCTGCATCAGAGTCAGATCTGACACCTGTGTACTGTCTAAGGATGAGCCAGGTGTGTGTGCCCTCAGCAGTCTCAAGAACTCTGCAGATCAATTCATCAAGACTAAAATATAAATAATAGAAATGCATAATATAAATAGCATTGTGAAAATGTTTGCATGGCCATGTATAGAACAAGGAGAGAGAAAATTGACACTGTTCTCCTTATTTGGCCATGTGATGCATGTGTACAAATGCATTTGTGTTTTTGAAACAGTATTTCTTTTTTTATTATTACATGGAAACTCTGGAGCCAGATATTTATACACTAGTGTAGCAACCAGATAGTAGCTTCTTATTCTGTCTGTCACAGAGGCAGCTGGCCAGAAGATGGAGCTGCAAGTACACAGTGCCGGTTTTCCATGTCTCTTGGACACCACTGAGACTGAATGAAGGTACTCTTGACTAGGGAATGGGTGAATAAGTCAGTTTCTGGTTCCCAATTTTTTTTCAATGCTAAATTTGGTTCTTAATATTTCCACATCAGTTTGTGATTTATTTATTTTTTAAGTCCTCATGAAACGCCTTTGCATTGTACTGCATACCCCCCCATACACATTTTTGTATGCATTTCCCCCTGAATATTCACATTTTTGCAAAGCTAAGCTTTTCATTTGTTATTTTCACTTGTGTATACATTTATATGCATGCTTCACCCTAGCATTTTCATACACGTTACTTGGTGGGAGAACTGTAGGGCAAAAATCAGACAAGCACCAGTTTTGAACAATGTCTGGGTTTCAGTTTGTGTGCTGTTTCAAAAGGAGCACATTCGATAAAACAACCTTTAAATGCTAACTGAATCGAATTCTTACTCCTGACAAAACAAGTCCTTTGGTTCTTCCCATTTCTAACCCCTGCAGCCTCTCGGGCGACCTAGGGAACCAGTGCTGTTTTGCCCTCAAGCATCAGAGCCTGAGTTTGGTCTGAATTCTGGGCCACTGGTCTCTTCAGCAACAATCAAGCTTTTGTCAGACTACCTTTCTACATGCTTGCATGCTGCCTGCCCAGTTTGGTCCACATGACATTCCTTGCCCAGACCACTTCTGCTCCACCCAACCTCCTCAACCCTCTTTTAACTTCCAGACTTCACTTTTGACTACTGTTGCATTTCCCCTTCCCATATCCTCATTCTGCTGCTGCACCTGGTCATGTCCCCTCCCAGGCAACCTGGCTACTTTTATTGAGAGGTTCGAAAGAGGCCTTTACCCAAATGGCACCAGTACATGAATATACCAAAACAACAGCAGATTAATTCCAAAATAGGGTCTGGGTCCTATTTCTGTTCCGTTTTAGCAATGGTCTTCTTGCCCAGCTACCTGCATTAGGATACCCGCTGGAAAATGCCGTTTTAAGTAATGCAGATGATGGAAGCTACTGCTGAACGATGGAATTATTTTTAGTCCGCCTGCCTCCCCTCTTTAACAACACTAAATGTCAGTTAAATGTAGCCATGGTATAATTTTCCATCTGTAGGCACAGAAGCTGCTGTGGCATAGGCTTCCCTGTATTTAAAAAGAAGAGAGCTATAAACTTCAGGAATGATGGTATCGGATTTATTATTGCAGGCAGAAACACAATGCACCCTTTCCCGAAGTGCTGAGAATCAGACGAAGGAATAAAAATGGAAGCATTACGTCTCTCATGGAATGTCTTGGCTGTGTCAGTTCCAGGGAACATCATTAGTAACAAAAATGCAATAGAGCTATGGCTTTCCTCCTTCTTCTTGTTTTTTTATCAATTACATTAGCAGTTTGAAAGTGGGACTATAATATTTTAGTCATTTAGTTTAAAATCTTCCATTTAGTCAGGTACCTACAAATTACAACTGCACGTATAAATCAAAATACAGGCTCGCAGAATTGATTGTCGTGTCTTTAGCACTATTAGCGGTAAAAAGGAGCAACAGATGTGCTGCGTTCACGGGGGGAGAATGATGGCGGCAGCAGGAGAGTGGGTGACCTTCTGACCTCCCACAGGATACTGAACAGGGAGACTTTTAGAGGCCACTGAGCCACAGTCTCTCCCGCTTGGAGAAGCTTCTCAGAAGAATCGAGAAAAGATGGCCAGAGGCAACACTCCAAAACCTCCCTGATTTATTTAAGCAAAACAGAACAGTCCAAAGGTAAACCACATTGCTAAGTCTGGTATTGGAAAGAATAGTTAAGGCAAAGGGGTAACTTCCCGCTCACTTCTGCTAGCTGTGACAAAAGATATTTTTTAAAAATCAATTAGCCAGTAGCCACACTGAATATCTAATACAACAATCCTACCTGGGAGAAGTAACACCCCAAGTAAGGTAAAATTAAAATTAAAAACATCCTCCAGAAAACTAGCCTAAGAGCTGATCAGATCTAACTTAAAACACCCCCTCTCAGCCTCTTCAGTGATGAACCCAGAGAAGTGAATGTTGGGCAGCCTGCCTGCCGCTAAACCAGCCTTTCCCAACTTCATGTCTTCCATATATTTTGGACTACAACTCCCATTATCCCTGACCATTCACCATGTTTTCTGGGGCTGATGGGAGCGGGCAAGAGCCGGCATGCACAAGTTGTGCTCCTGAGCATCTGCAGAGGGTTATGAGGTGCCTGATCTGGGAGGGGCCTGGTGCTCAAGCCCTAATGGGGAAACTGAACCCAAACTTGGCTGGCTGGTAAGGATGAGCTTGGAGGCACAGCTTCCCAGCTGTGGTGATGGGGGGTGATGAGGTTTTTCTGTTAGGCAGGGTGGAGAAAGAGCCTTGCTGCTGAGGGTCTGGACTGAACCAGATTTGATGGTAGGCAGGCAGGCAGGCAGCTGATCCCACCCCATCCATCCCTCTATTGACTGCTTCCTGGCCAGGTCTGTCTCTCCCCTGCCCCCAGTGTTCTTCCCTCCAGTCTCAGGAACCTCATCCCACAGCACAGCATAATCATAGTGGATCGATGGTGCTTTTTGGTGAGCAGATGGGAATCACTGAGCTAAAACATCCCAAAAACTTTTTGTCACCATTCTTCAACCTTAAAGTGACCGCTTCTAAAAGTTCATTGAATAAAAGTAGTTGTTTTTTTAAAAAAGAAAGAAAGAAAGAAAGAAATAGATAGATAGATGCTTTTCCATACACCCATTTATTTGGACACTTTTGGGGGTATATCAGATCTTTTTCAAGGATTATTTTGCTTTCCCGGAGATATAACTCAGATTGAAATTCAGGGGAAATATACAAACAGTGTGGAAAATATCACCGTGCCACCCTATGCTTTTTAACTGAGTTATACCAACCAGTCAGTTCCATTGAGAGTCAATGTAATTGTCTCTGCTTAAAGTGTGAGAGGGTATTAATTGGCTTAATTTCTGATATATATATACACACACACACACACACAGAGAGAGAGAGAGAGAGAGAGAGAGAGAGAGAGAGAGAGAGAGAGTATTGATTCAGCAAAGCAAATGATTCCTTCTTCCATGTTATAGGAGAAGATAATGCATGATTCCTGATCTCTTCCTAGTGTTGCTGGTACAATAATTCAGTGATGTTCCAACAACTTCCAGTAAATTTTCGCCCTGTGGATTCCCTGCTGAGGCCTTTAAATCAAGCTTGGTACAGATGTGAATATTTCTTTGCTGGGTGGGGGGGAGACATGTTGGAGGGATAACTGCACTCCAGTTAGAGCCATGTAAGCCGCTGCCTGCTAATTGTGTTGGCCACTGCTATTTCGACTCCATTAGGAGTCCATTTTGAAAGGGCAGCCTGTCTCCAACGGGTTAACTGGTGCCACATTAACAGAGCAGCTCTAACACTATGAACAAATATAGTTTAATGCACCCTACTTTGAATTCAGAGTCCATATGTATTCCAGACAAAAGGCCAAACAAATTTACAAGACTTCGTGCATTTCTATAGAGCTACATTTTTTTTCCTGAAGGATATGTAAATATTGCACTAATCAGAGGTTCTAGAATTCCAAATGCCACAAAAGGTTATGACCTGAAGCCCTGCTAATAGATGGCTGAGGGCGTAGACTAAGTAGCTCTGAGTGACAGCAACCACAGGGTGTTTTGCATGAAAATCAGCCTCTAATAAATGACCTCTGCTTTTTTCTTTTCAAATCTATGACAGTAATGAATATGAAAGGGAGAGCTTCTTGCACATCAAGTATTATTTACACCTAAACAGAGGAGAAATGGAGTATGGTGTACAGTAGAGTTTCAAGTCAGAACGGAGCTTCTCTCCCCCCCCCAACCCCCTTTTTCTAACTGTATTTCGGCAGCAGAAGTCTACAAGAACTGGAGGTTGTTGCAGTTTTTTTAAAAAAAGAAAAGAGGAAGCTCACACATAAAAGCCACGCTTTTTGAAAGCAGCATTTGTTTTTCTAATGAACACTTTTTTTCTGTCCTGTTCAGAAAATGTTTTTTGATCTCTATAGGTTGTGTGCCAAGCTTCCTTGAATCCCAACATGGGAGAAAGGGGGGATATAATAATAATAATAATAATAATAATAATAATAATAATAATATTCTCATCAGTTGATAAATGACGTGGTGGCAGCAGTCTACAATGAACAATGGTTAAGGATCTGTCAGAGCTTGGATAGCACAAACTTGGGAGCAGCCAGGGCAATGGGAGAAAGTGCTTCTTCCTGTCCGGTGGCAAGAGTGAGTTCAGATGTCATGCATGTTCCTTGTTCAGGAACCATTGATCAATAAATCATTGAGGGCCGGTTCACACATGCTGGCTGGCTGCTTGTTTTGTCAAAGACAGAAGCCTAACAGGACAGTAACTAGGCAGCTATTTCCCTACATCACAAACTAATGCTAATGATTAAATGGTATAGAAATGCCTTAAATAAATAACAAATAAATGATTGGCAAAACAGCTGGGAAAGATACCACCAATACTGGACTGGCACTGATTCTGTGCTTCTGCTGGCGGGGCACTTGCAGGACTGCTGCCTGAGGGGATTCTGTTGCCTGAGGCAGCCGCCTCAGTCTCCTTAGTGCCAGAGCCGGCTCGGCTGGCAGGCGCTTTCATTCTACATTGAAAGTGCTGTTTTCTGTCTTCTTATTTACACATTTATGCAAACACATGGGTTACCCATGTATTCACAGAAGCAGTTTTCAGAACACTCAGTATTCCTACTGCTAGCATAGAAATAGTTTTAAGCTGTTATTCCAGGCAATAGAAGTTTGGGATGCCTGTGTGTATTAACTTGTAACAACTAACCATTTCGCTGGCTCTGCGCCCTTACGATTCAAGACACAAAGTCATTTTATCACTGTCCCCCATTTTGTGTAACTCAATATTTTATCTGCATTTATCACGACATATATTGGTTCTTGCTAATTATCCCAAGTAAGCAAGAGTGTTATTGGCATTAATAATTGGAAACTCCTGTGGGTGTGGAACTCTCTCCAGAGCAGTTACAAGCTAATATATGGGCTACTCAAAGCCACATTGTCTGAACTGATAGCTTAAACTGTGGTTTCTATCTTAGCAATAGATGGGGGGTGCAGAGTTTTCTGCAAACGGCATGGGGCAGGCTCTAAAGAACTGGCAAGGCTGCAGTGGAAGCCGGGATGCAGAATGCTCAAATAGAAACAACTGGTGTTTGGACAATGTCAGGGTAGAAAGGAAGTGAGATTTAGGAAATGGAAGTGTAGAGGACAGAGAGAAAAGTAAAGTATCATTAGTTAGCTGTCTAGGCTGATAAATTAAATTTCTGGATGGTGGTGTCATTTTCAAGCCACGTACACCCCTTTATCAAAAACTTAGGAACCTCACTACTCCTAACTACAAAATTAGCTCTTACCGCTGACTAGGGCCATCTGGAGTTTTGGAGTATGTTGTCAGTAATATGCTGATGACACACATCTCTACTTCTCCTTTATATTGGCAAATGTGGCAGTGGAAGTGCTGGACCAGTGTCTTGTCTTGGAAATGGACTGGATTGGAACCAATCTACTGAAGCTCAATCCAGATAAGACTGAGGCACTGTTAGTGGGTGGTTCGCTAGACAGGATGGATGTGAGGTTGCCTGTTCTTGATGGGGTTACACTCCCTTTGAAGGAGTGGGTACATATCTTGGGGCAACATCTAGATTCATTGCTGTCGCTTGAGGCTCAGGTGGCCTCAGTGGCATGGGATTCCTTCCATCAGCTTTGGCTGGTGGCCCAGCTGCACACTTTACTGGACAGGGATAGCCTAACTTCCTTCATCTACGCTCTGGGAACTTCTATGTTAGATAATTGCAAAGTGCTATATGTGCAGCTACCTCTGAAAATGGTTTGGAAACTTAAGCCGGTGCAAAATTCAGAGGCCAGGTTGCTCACCGGAACAAGATGGTTTGAGCATAAAACACCAAACCTGGCCCAACTGCATTGGTTGCCAATTAGTTTTCGGCCCAATTCAAAGTGTTGCTTTGGAAAATGGCTCAGGATCTCAATATCTCAAGGACTGCTCCTCTCCATATGAACTGAGCCAGACCCTGAAATCATCACCTTAAGTCCTTCCTTGTGTGCTCCCTTATGAGAAATCCAGAGAGTGGCAACACAAGAATGGCTCTTTTCTGCAGTATCTCCCCATTTGTGGAATGCTCTCTACAGGGAGACTCGCCTGGTGCCTTCGCAACATATATTTAGGCACCAGGCAAAAGCTTTCCTCTATAACCTTTGATCTTTAATTATCTGTGGTCTTTTAGAAGTGAGGGAGATGTTTTCGGTGTATTTCTCTTTCCTCTTGGTTTTACTGTACCTATGTGGGGTTTATTGTCTCTTTGTAAGTCACCTTGGGTTGCCCTAGGCAAGATAAAGCGACTAACACATTTAATAAATAATAATATTAAGTCAGTGCTGATTCACCAGGCCATATACACCAATTACCTAATTGTCTAATTTGACCAAATAAAATATCTTTCTAAGAATAAATGAAAGAATAAAACAAAATGGTTTTCTTTTTCAGCCCCTTTAATCTAAATCACACCCAAGTGATTGTCCTGGTTCATACTAAACCCTCCTAATCCAGAAATAATTTCCCCTTTCCCAGAAAACTCAGCGCAAATGTTTGATAGTAGCTTAATAAGTAAGCTCCCTACCCCATGGTTTGAATTTGGCTTATTATGAAACTGACTAAAGTTTACTTTAAACCAGGGGCCCTGGCTTGACTGTAAGGCAAAGCAGAGACTCCTTAAAAGTAAACCAAACTCTTGTAGTGAAGTCTAAGTGTAAGGAGAAAGGGAGAGAGAGAAGCCTGCAAGCTGCACCCTTTGGCTCATTCAGGCATTTCCACACAATGCCAAACTATGTTTTGTATTATATTTGAACACAGTCATTCCATCTATGTATTATGGAGTAGCCTAGCTAAAGCCAGTGGGATTGCTCTAAACTAAGCAACTGACAATCATGAGGAAAGGATGAGCACACCCCTAGCCCTAAAATGTCCTGCCTTAGAACTTCTTACATGTTTACCTGAGAGGAAAAAGATAATTGCCAGCTTAAAAACTGTGCCTAGGAACAGTCTTATATTGTCAATGTAACAAGCAACAACTGTGATTCATTGGTGGTGGTGGCGATTGTTGTTGGGGGGGGCAGTTTCCAGTTCAAGAGGTTTTTGGAAAGAAAGGGAAAGCTGGCGCTGAATGATTGTGTGTCACAGCCAAGAACAGTGGGGTGGGGGGGGAGAGGAAGAGAAGTTACAGCAGTCTGCATTAGTACATTCTGGCAGCAGTTATCAAAATCCCAGATGTCTCTTTGCTGATGTATGAGTAATGACATGGCTTGATGTTTATGGACAGCTTGTGTTCTCATGGAGAAGGTGTAAAGAGGAGCTGTCACTCTCTTCTACCACAAGATGTCAGTAGTACTGCTTGGGTGCTGAATTTGTATTGACAACATGTCGCTGCTCATATTATTAGCTGGGTGCTTCTCATTCTCTCCCCCCCCCTTCCCTCTGTTTTGTAGATGGCATTGCAGCTTTTCTCTTTTATTAATAGTGTTGCTGCCGTGGAAAAATTAATCTCTCTCTGTGTGTGTTTGTTCTTTCGAAAGAAGTTTCCCCAAGTGTTTTTAAATGTTCCTTGAGTTTTAGGTTGGAAAGGGAGTGAGGAAGAGACATGCAAACTTAGCTGCGGACTGTGCCGATGTGCCAATGGTTAGAAGGAGAAAAGGCATTGGTGTCACAGTTCTGCATCTATTTTCATGGTTCTAAATGCAGTTTATTATGTTTAGGTATTAGCTTGCAATTGCAAAGAGGTCAGTGTGCATTGTCCACCCCCACCCCACCCCAGATTCCAGCAGATATTATATACGACATAACCCTATGCTTGTCAGTATGATCAGAAGGAAGCCTATCCTACTGATTTGAATGGGACTGACCTCCTATAAGTGTGCAAAGCTTTGAACCCTATGAGTTGTTGTTGTTGTTGTTGTTTAGTCGTTTAGTCATTTAGTCATGTCCAACTCTTCGTGACCCCATGGACCAGAGCACGCCAGGCACTCCTGTCTTCCACTGCCTCCTGCAGTTTAGTCAACCTCATGTTGATAGCTTTGAGAACACTGCCCAACCATCTCGTCCTGTCATCCCCTTCTCCTTGTGCCCTCCATCTTTCCCAACATCAGGGTCTTTTCCAGGGAGTCTTCTCTTCTCATGAGGTGGCCAAAGTATTGGAGCCTCAGCTTCAGGATCTGTCCTTCCAGTGAGCACTCAGGGCTGATTTCCTTAAGAATGGATAGGTTTGATCTTCTTGCAGTCCATGGGACTCTCAAGAGTCTCTTCCAGCATCATAATTCAAAAGCATCAATTCTTCAGCGATTAGCCTTCTTTATGGTCCAGCTCTCACTGGACAAAAACAACAGGCATATGAGTTAGTATTACATATCACTATTAAACTCTCCACTACATGCATAAGCTGCAAAGAATGCCATTTTATCCTAGATGCTGAGAATGGTGCCATCCATCCATTCTTAAAACAATCACCATCCTGCTTTTCTTAATTGTTCAAGGTGCTGACTTGAACTCAGATTTATCTCTCCTCCCCACAATATGGATACATAGGTAGATCAAACTTTCTTCCATCCTTCCTTTCAACCAGTATGTACCAATACTGGCAGATATGTCATTGCCTTTGCTGCATTACTCCAGTGGAGAGTAGAATCACATCTGCTGGCACTGTGCCTGACATTATGTGTCCTGCCAGTCCCACCTTTCATACATCTGCCTGCCTCCTAAGAAATACCTATGCAGACATTATGCGCAGTGGATATTTATAGATGTTCTGCTCAGTCTGGGAAGGGGGCCAGAGAGACACATGTCTCCCTTGACTCTATGTGTATGCACACCCTTCACGAGCTGTTGCTCCATTCTCCCAGGAGCAAAGATCTCACCCGGAGGGCTAGGATGGAGTAGCAGATGGCAGAGGGATCCCTCATTCTCTTTTTTTATGAAGACACTGTTAGCGTAGAAATGCTGTCAGTATCTCTCTCCAATCCCTCACGGGGGACCATGTTTCCCAGTGGAAAATGACATTAACAGTGTCAATAAGCTGGCAGCATCTCCACTTTACAAATAATTTGAAGAGGTAGGAGAGGCTGTCTCAGCTTCACCTCTGCAGTCTGCAGTCCTGGTCCTCAATATGAGGTTCACCCTCCCACTTGGAAATGGGACTGTGGGCATAAAGAAAAAATCTGAACATTCTTTTGAGCCTTCAGAAAATCCACAAAAGTTCTTCAGCATTCAAAGGGTCCGGTTTTGATTCTTCTTTTTAAATGAGCAGAAGATTAGACACACATGTGTAGCAGACGTTCTTTTGTAATTCCAAAATGCAACTCTGGGCATTTGTTTTCCTCACCCTGTGCACGCCTTTCCCACATTTCTCACCCAGTGCAGGCTTCTTTGAGGAGAGTGTCCCTGTTTCCCCTTTTGCTTTATTTGTAATGTTTCTATACCACTTGTCACCACAGCAGATTCAAGGCAATGTATAGCATGAACACACAAAAACAAGCTTCCCTTGAGGATAGTTTGGAAGCTGCAACGAGTGCAGAATGGCTGGCAATGTGCTTCTAGTCGTGACTGGGAGGGCTCATGTCGCACCTCTTTGGAGGGTGCTGCTTAGTCACACCTGGGGCCAATTCCAGGTCTTGCCTTTAATGCATAAAGCCCTAAGTGAGTTGGGTCTCACATACCTGAAAGGTTGACTCTTCCCATAAAACCCATCTGGGAACTATGTTCAGCTGGGGAGCTTTGAGGGTTGGTGATATGTAGAAGAGTCTTCTCAGTAGTGGCTCCTGTGCTCCAAACATTAGAGAATTCCTGCTGGATCAGATCAAAGTCCCCTCTAGTCCAATGTTCCTACAGGAATTCTGCAAGTGGAAAATGTGTGCAACAGCACTCTCCCCATTTCTCTTTCCCAGCAACTGCAATTCAGAGGTATTTTGCCTCTAACAGTGGAGAATCATAGAACTGTAAAGTTGGCAAAGATCCTGAGGGTGATCTAGTCCAGCCCTCTGCAATGCAGGAATCTCAGCTAGATCATGCATGGCAGGTGGCCACCCAACCTCTGCTTAAAAAGCGCCGAGCAAGGAGAGCCAACCACCTTCCAAGGGAGACTATTCCGCTGTTGAACAGCTCTTACTTTCAGAAACTTATTCCTGTGCACTTGGCACCTACATTGCACATATTTTAATGACATGCCAAGCTTCTGGGAGTGGTTGAATATGAGTTTTCTCTTCCATATATTTCTGGCTTGCTTCCTCCCTGTCTCTCTTTGCAGAAATGGTAGTGCCTATGCATCAAAGCTAGAGTCACTGAAGGTCAGAGCAAGGAGACAGAGTCAGTTGTCAGTGACGTTAACCCCTTATTCAAGGAAACGGCACACAGCTCAGCAACACTTCCCCACAAGTCTTGCCCCTATAGAGTAGTAGCCAGGGCTGAAGGTCCCTGCCTTCCACCCCTCCTAAGGCTCCTCCTATCCCAAATGTTTCACAAGCAGTCTCAAACTGTGTCTGACCACCTCTGGTCTCTGTTCTGCCCTCCTCATTATCCTGCATGTTGTTGGAGACCAGGGAGCTTGTCACAGCTGGAGATGGAAAGTCGTGGGATGCTTCCTCAGTCTCTTGACCCACCCTCCTCTGCTTCAGCCTCGGAGTCTGAACTTGTCCCTGCCACCGGTTCCTCCTGCTCACTAAACTCTGTTGTTCCATCAGTATCCAGTATCTCTTCCCAAGCCCCCTCTGACCTCTCCTCATTGTCCCACCACCAATCCCTCTGAGCATCCCTCCACTGGATATCACCTGGGGGTTCCCTAGCTGGTGCCTTCCACCTCTCCTCATCATCCAGCCAGTCCCTGTGAGTTTGTACACATGAGCTCTGCTGCAGATGCCATATTCTATGTTGAAAGCGTTAGTTCAAGAATTATTGATTGAAAGTTCCTGAGGTCAGGGATTTGACTTGTTATTTGTCTGCAACCCAATAAAATGCCATGCAGATTGAGTGTGCTATATACATAATTGCCATCACCATATCAACAAATAAAGCTAACTCTTGCTCCTACAACATTTCTGATGGTGGAAATTTCCAGCACTGCATTTGCTGAAATTTGTAAGCTTTGTTCAGGAGTCTTTATCAGTTGGTCTCCCTTGGGAGGTGGTAGACTCTCGTTCCTTGGAGGTTTTTAAGCAGAGGTTGGATGGCCATCTGTCATGCATGATCCAGCTGAGATTCCTGCATTGCAGAGGGTTGGACTAGATCACCCTCGGGATCTCTGCCAACTCTACACTTCTACGATTCTATGATTATGTGTCAGGGCTGCGGAAGTGATGTAGTTTAGGGGTACAGCTTCTTCTTTGCATTCAGAAGATCCCAGGTCCAATTCCCAACATATCTAGTTGGAGTGGGAAAGAACCCAGTCTGAAACCCTAGGGAGCCACTACCAATCCCTGTAGACAATACTGACCTAGATAGACCAATAGTCTAATTCAGTACAGTGGTACCTCGGGTTAAGTACTTAATTCGTTCCGGAGGTCCGTTCTTAACCTGAAACTGTACTTAACCTGAAGCACCACTTTAGCTAATGGGGCCTCCTGCTGCCGCCGCGCCTATGGAGCATGATTTCTGTTTTCATCCTGAAGCAAAGTTCTTAACCCGAGGTACTATTTCTGGGTTAGCGGAGTCTGTAACCAGAAGCATATGTAACCTGAAGCGTATGTAACCCGAGGTACCACTGTATAAGGTGGCTTCCTATGTTTCTACATACTATGCTTTCCCTTTGCCTCTGCCCATCCTCCTTTTACACGCAGCAGAACTGGCAGTCACAAAAGCAGCACGCCAAGTGATTTGATGACCACAATTCCTGCATTTAGCTTGGTGCAGTTGGAGAAAGTTCTGAGCTGGGTGGATTGCACCCAGTGTGGTTGTTTGCAATTCTGGCATTTGCAGGCTCCCACACACTGAAGCTTCCTTCCAAGATTACATCCTCTTAGGACAGATGTGAGACAATAGCATGCCAAGCCCCGCAGTGTGAGAGGAAACAATGGCGCACTGTTGAAGGGATGGCAGTAAAACCGGTAATGAATGGGCTTCCAGTGCGGGCCAACTTACAATTGGCCCACAGCATGTGGCAGATCCAATACATGTAACGGCTGGCCGGACACTGAAGCAATCATATGAGTAATTCAGCACACCCTCCAAATTGCTGTTCAGCACATGATGAGGCAAAGATTTTGTTTTCAATCATCATATGCTGGACAGCAATTTGGTTCAAAGGACTACTTGACCAATACACTTTGAATTTCGCACTTGCTGAAGGCTGGTTTTGGATCATGTGAATTAGCTGTGACAAGTTTTGTAAATAAAGTCCATACATTATTATTTTGCCTTTGGATTTCTGATTATATTTCAAGGTATATCTTCTTCTTAAGAAACTCTTTCTTAACTGCTAAGACAAAAATAGAAATGTGATCAAAACAGATGCCTGTCATTAGAATGCACCGACTTATGGCACCAGGGTATAGCCATTCACTTTTGGATTTTCTGCCACAGTTCTAACAATTCAGATCCTGGACTACAGAACTTTAGTAATTTCATCAGAAAAAAACCCACAGTAAATATGTTTCAGCCAAAGGAAAACACTTCAAAGGTTGGTAATTTATTTCAACAAGAGAAAGGTAACACTTTCTGTGCTTAACTTTCCCTTTGAAATCATTGAGACTTAGCTCATAGCCACACAGTACCCTGAAAGCACATTTAATGCACTTTTAAAGTGCTTGGCATCCCTCCAAAAGAACCCAGGGAATTGTAGTTTGTTAAGGCTTTTGAGAATAGTAGCACCGTGTGGTATAAGCTATGGCTCCCAAGATTTGTTGGGGAAACCATGTGCTTTAAATGTATTTATTTTTAAAAAAAATAATATCCTGCTTTTTACCATGTAGGTCTCTAAGTGGCTTACAGCAAGAAAACATGCAATATATAATATTTAAAAGATAAATGGAACCTCCAAATTTTAATATTGAAATTAAAATCTCTAAAAAGTAAAACATCTGAGAAGCATTCAGAGTGAAAAGCCCTCCTGAAATAAACCAGTTTTGACCAGGTGCCTAAAACTGAAAAGGGCAACTTCTTGCGGAAGGGTGTTCCATAGAGCTGAGTCCACAACACTGAAGGCATGACTCCTCCTTGACATGAGTTGAGTCTCTGGCCTTCTATGAATCCACTAGTAGTGCTTGCCCTGATTATCTTAGTGATCGACTTGGTGGGAACAATGTAACGTGGTCCTTAAGGTATCCTGGGCTGCAGTTATTCAGGGCTTTGTACAAGAACCTTGAACCTGGGACCTTAACAGTGTTTAACTGGGGTGGCTTGTGTCCTTTAACATCTTCATTCCAGTGCTTTAAGTCCAGACCTGGGACAGATTTAGGTTTCATGAGGCCCTAAGCTACTGAAGGTAATGGGACCCTTTATGTGTCCAGCTGTCCTTTGTCAATAACAAATTGCTGCTGTTTTTTTGTGTTGAATATATGCTATATGGTAATTTATGGACCTAATAGGTATCTAAAGCCATTTGCATATAACAAAATAAGTTTTTTATCAAAGCAATTGTTGAACTGAAATACAATTAAGAAGAAGTATATTAATAGTGAAATGCAATTAAGAAGAAGTATATTTTTGGGGTAAGCTATAGCTTGTTTAGCTTAGACATAAATCCGGCACTGGTCCAAACCTAGAAGCCCTAGACTCATAGAATTGGAAGGGACACTGAGGATCATCTTAGTCCAGCCCCCTGCAATGCAGGAATATGGAACTGCCCCATACAGAGATCAACCCTGCAACCTTGGTATTGTCAACACCACACTCCAACCAACGGAGCTATCCACATGCAAATCACTTAGTGTGCATGTAGTCATAAAGTAAAGCCTGTGGGACAACTAATTTGAATTAAGTGTAATTGAAATGCAAAAAAAAAAAAAAGAAGAAGAAGAAGAAGAGAGAGAAAAAGTGATACAGGGAATATAAGCAAATGAATAACTTTGGATTCTACAGACAGGCAAGTGTGTCTGGTTTCGCTCTCAGCTGCATTAGTCTGTCCATTACTTAAATGAGTGAGATAGCAGGCCTGTCCTCCAGGCACAACATTCCAGCTTGTATCCCATTAGGCTAGGCCTGGTCATTTTGTTATTTCATTCCCATATACATAGCAACCTCTGGGATAGGGGATTAGCCTGCCACAGTTTATTTCTGAGGAGTCGGGTTTTCTAAATGTGTCCACTAGATAGCACAATAAACTTTCTTTGTCTCCAGTTGGAAGAAAGAAGGGGGGGGGGAGAGAAAGAGAAAACTTTTTCTCTCTCCCACCCAAAGAGCCATTAGCCTTTCAGGCTCAGAGTAATGGTGCTTCAGGAAAAGATCAAAGTTTTTCAGATAAGTATTCCTTTACACAATGTTACTGACACTCCACTTTGTAAACAGTTTTCTTCCCCTCTTCCTTTCCCCCTCCCCCCTTTTTTTGGTTAAAAAGAACATATAAACATGCCAAGTGAGATAGATAGACTGTCACTTTTTTCCTTTTTCTTTCTTGCTTTGTATGTGAGTTAACTGCTCAGTGAATATCATGGTTGGGCTGTACTGATATAAATGAACTCAGGCCTGTCTTTTGTATAAACAGTCAAATAAAAAATGAAGGGCATATGAAATAATGCCAAGCACGACTTGTGTTTCAGGAACATTGTTTCAAACTTTGATCTCTCTCCTTTTTTAAAAAAAAGGCCTTTGAAGGGAAAGGGCTGTCTTGTCCCTGGGAAAAGGAGAGTCTGAACTAGCAGTGCTGTGTACTAATAAAAAACTTGATGCAGATGGACTTTTTTAGGTTCTTCCTTTAAACAACAGAAGCCATTCTTTAGAAGCAGCCAAACGTAGGTTTTCAGAGTGGACATTAATCACTGGTATATGAATGTACACAGGGGACCTGCAACAAATTTTTGCAGTGTTTCTTTATCTCCTAATAGGAGTGCTTCTCCCAGACAGACAGACAGACAGACAGACAGGCCTTACTCCATGATAGCCCAATTCATTAAACCCTTTGACCTTCCCTCAACACTCCATGGGTACAATGTACACTCAGTACTCATTGCACTGGATTTTGGAGGGTTTGGTCCATTAGGGTTTTGTTTTTTTGAAAGAGTTATCATACTTCTGTAAACCTGGGCATTTCACCAAGCAAGCGGATCTCCACCTCATCCCAACACAGTGATATTCACTGGCCCTGTTCTGACTCCAATTCTGTCATCATTCACCAAATAATTTTCCTGTTAGAGAGAGTTATGCTGGGGAATCAATAAAGTCAAGAGAGATGTGACAGTCCTCCACATGTGGATGGACTCCATCTCCCATCATCCCCAGCCAGCATGGCCGATGCTCAGGGATGTTGGGAGTTGTAGTCTAAGAACTTATGGAAGCCCATATGTTCTCCACCCCTATGCTATAGCATATTTTTGTTGGTACAGGCTGGCTATAAATGGAATTCTTCCAAGTCCCGTGTATCTTATGCCATTTAGCACTATTTATTTTATATATATATATATATTCCAACTAATAATACTTAGCACTTTAAAACGTTCAGAGTTATTTGTGTTATCAAACACAGGACTTGATTCAATTCATTGATTTATGTAAAAACTTACATGCCACTTAAATTTCACAAGAAACTCAAGGTGGCTAACAAATCAAAACACCACACACCGCTAAAATATATCACAATTCCCATTCCTTAATGGTTTAATAAAGAGTGCTAGAAACCGGACCCTGTCTAAGCAGCTAAAACATTTGCACTCAGTAATCTGCATGATGAAATACTGCCCCTCTCTTGCAATAAAACATATATACCTGTTTTCATTGACAGCTATTGTAGGGTATGGCACAGCCTGTCAAATATGATTGGACTCCAATGTGCAGGTTTTATACCAACTGTTGTCTTAGCAAAAATCTGAACACAGATAAATGCAAATGCTAATTTGCAAAGACGTTTCTCCAAAATATTAACAACGTCAAAAGTTTTGAGATAGTTGTTAAGTATATTTAAATAATCACAGTATGCTTATCACATAAAATTATGTATAGCATATAGTATCATAATCTTGTTTTCTTTTCTTTATTTTTTAAAATTTTGCAGTAATATCCTGGCCTATTTCACCAATGCATATCTAGGGAAAGAGATATATTACATTTTTAAAATAGAAGAAACTCCTCTTTTAGGAGGTTTATTTTTATCCAGTTTCCCCGTTTCCACAACCCAACTTTGCTTACAAGCATAACTAATATACTTCTTCATTGGGGTGTCTGCTCTAATGACAGACGTTTTGCTAAGTTCCATAAGAATATTTCCCCTCCCCAGTGCCAAAGAACATAACTGCTGAGTGAGCAAAGCATGAACTGGCTTCTCACTATAAGGACTTTTCCCAACCAGTTTGCAGCCTTGAGAAAAATAAATGAGCTGGATCATCTCAGTTTAGTCCCCAATGAGCAGTAGCAGTAGATCACTTTGCAAAAAAAACTACCCACACATAATTTGGCACCGTTGATGGAAACCTTTGTGGCAAGAAGCTCAGGGCTTACACATCTGAGATAGTGTGCAGCTAAAAAACACCTTTTGACTTCATCCATGCTGAGTGTTTTTGCATTACAAGGATGGACAGTTTGGGGCGACTGAGATAACAGTGTAATTGTAGAACTGTTGACTTCTCTCACTGCTAAGTGGGCACAAAATGGCTTGTTAGGTCCTCTCTGTTTCAGGGCTGTGGAACTTGTGGCGTTCCTGATGCTGTTGGACTCCAGCTCACGCAGTTATAGATCAGTTGTCGTCCAACAGACCACCCACCATAGTACAGATGAAGCAGATCTTGCTGAGGGACCTTGTTGGCTGTTCTACAGCCAGTGGATTGTCACTTGGTGGTGTCATAGGGGCGTGTCTTCTCAGTGATAGCATCCACCCACTGCAATGCCCTCCCTAAGATAATTTGTGAGATGAAGACCTCTTTAAAAAACTTATGTGTAAGTGTCCTGGATGGGTATAGGCACATCAGGAGTTGGTTGTGGAGCCACTGGTGAGCCCTCCTCCTGGCACAGGCTATCAGCATCTATATAGCAGAAAGTTGGGGAGGAATCCAATTTGGTTTGCATTTAAAGGCGAATCTACCTAATTTGCCCCAAACAATGTGAGAACTAAAACAGTCATCCTTCAAAGTTCACACTTCTCTGACGTTTGCAATGCTTTTCCTCTAGCCAAATGATTTGCAGAAAATTAATATGCTGCGGCGAAGTGTCCTTACAAATATTCATATTAGTGAAAACAACACAGAAAATCCCATTGTTTTAGAGAATTGCCTTGCAAAAGTTATACACAAACATGTGCATCTTACAAGAAATTTGCGTTAAAACACTGACAAATTTTCAGAATAACTTTTTTATATATAAGTAAACAGGCTAATTGAGGTAGAAATGTGGAGAACTGAATTTAAGGTTGTAAAAACAAACCGGGATAAAACAAAAATGACAGATTTCCCACCCAATTGCAAAGCGAACATGTACAGTAAGGCTACTGAAGTACCTGGCCAAGCCATAGTAACATTACGTCCCGGCCACTGCAGTGGTTAAACGCCATCTCTGTAGCTTCAAGCACTGGGACATAACATTACAAAGAAAGTGAAAGGATTTATAGACTGCGACTGGCAAACAGGTCGTGGGCAATGGGAAAAGCAAAACAGTTGCTCAACCCTTGTTGAGCATTCCCGGGCATCCTCCTTCAGCCAGCCCTCCTCCTTCAACTGGTCTACCAAGGGGAAACTGTAGCCCTGATGGAGAGAACATGGATATATACATCCCCAGTTGGTGATGCAGGCTGAAGGAATCGGACTTTGGGACAAACAACCATAAATCAGGTCTGTCCTGATTAAATCAGGCATAGCTGGCAAGTAAGTTATTAGCCGCCTGTGAAAGTAAGTGTGATACAGATACACTCAATTTTGCTGTGTCTCTCACAGTTGTGATGGGAAACAGCTGCAAGACCCAACAAAGAGGAAGGGGGGAGAGAGAGAAAGGAAAATATATGCTGGGTTTCAGATTCAGAATCCTATGTTGTCTGTATTCCCTATCACAAAAGCTTTTCGATTCTGCTATTCTCTTCCTGACAATTACTCTCAGCGGGTGGGTGGGGTCTATTCAAGATGAATGCACTATTGCATCTATAGTACATCTACCAAAGAGAAGGAAAAGTCAGAGAGCAAGAAATGCAAGGGGTGTGTGTTTGTTTTTTGTTTTAGTAATGCGCAAAAGGTAAGATTTAACACCAGTTGGAAAGTTAGGAACTGAAATAACAGATGTTTAAATGTCTGATAATGTTAGAACTTGTGGAAAGGAGATACCAGAACTTGGCAAGGATCATAACTAGATCACACAAAGAGTTCATGTTATAAAATTTAGGGTTGCCATATTTCAAAAAGTAAAATTCTTGACACCCAAAAAGTTGTTGAGACTTAGAAACCCACCGAAATTGTTGAGATTTTCTTTGGAATTGTTGTGCTTTTTAAAAAGCTTTTGGAGCTGTTTCCGCTGTTTCTTCCATCGCGTTGCCATACATCCGGGTCCCCCCCATGCCATTTTTACACCCGAAAACCAGGACGTCAGGAATTTTCCTATACAATTAAGAATATTTGCAAGGATTTCTGACCTTCAGCTGCTACAGGGGAGAGCATGTCTATACTTACAAGAGGAACACAAGTGTTCTGTGAATGGGTATATGGAAGGTCAAATTCATGGTAGCTTGGGTCAACCTCAAAGATAATATTTATATTGTTTCCAAAAACAAGATCTGGGGGCCAAGATTTGAAGAACACTGGTCTGCAGGGCTGCATGAGCAGGCTGGGCCCAGACCTATGCACATCCATTATAACATCTGCAAAGCGCTCCCATATTGCACACCCGGAGGGCTCTCCACAGACATTACAATGGATGCATGTAGGTCAGGGATGAAGTCTGCACCAGCTTGTAGAATGTCTGGAAAGGGCTTAATGTAGTTTGGATTTTGCTTCTTTTGTATTAGGGGTTTCTTTTCACCTTTCTGATTTGCTGCTGTGTTCCTGCTAAAAAATAATAATAATTTGCTTTTGTTGTCGGTCACCTAGAGCATGCCAAAGTGGGTAAATATGTTGTGCTAAGTAAATAAAATACCTTGACCATATATATATATATATATATATATATATATATATATATATATATAAAATAAAAATAGTTTACTGCCTCATATGTGCTGTTCCATCTGTTTATTCCCTGGAATATGGTATTTTCGCCATTTTTCTGTTGTTATTATTTTCCGCTCCCTGCAGTGGGTAATGGGGGGTATTTTCAAAACAGAAAAGAAACGAGTTAGAAGTAGCTCTTTAACGTTGCTTAGGAATGCGTATAGGTGCTTGGAGCATGCATTAATCATACGATTACAGTTTCGTAAGGATCCTAGGCGCACAGGTCTTTTACGCATGTATGGCAGCTGGATTGACAAGACAGACCATGATGGCTCCAAAGGGTCAATAAAACATGTGCCATGAAGGATTTACACAATAGACAGTAATGGCTTCTTTGGAGCTGTTACGGTCTATTGGGTCAATAATAATCCACTTTTTAAAGAGTGCCAAAATATGAATTTACGCAGCAGGCCACACTGTCTTCTGATCTAGCGGATAAATGATATGAATTATCAACATTAGTGCCCACACTGCTGTGCTCACCTAGTGATTTGAGAATAGGTGCACCGCCGAAAATGATGCACGTTACAAAAGAACACCTGGCTTGATGCAGTGACTGTTTTTAAAGTCACATTAATTTCATAGTTAAGCATGTACTTCTCTCTTCCCCCACCCATTGAGATCTATATTTGTTTCTTTAAAGTATACTTATACTTTCTTTAAAAGGTTCAAAACTTTCTCAAGGCGGTTTACAAAACAAAAGCAGGAAACAACAGAATACGTAAAAAATATAATTCACTACAACAACAGCATTAAAATAACACACCAAATAAAAAGAAAGGTATCAGGAACAGTTAAAACTATAGACTATAAAACCAGCATTAACTAAAAGCAGACTGAAACATTCAGGTGTTTAAGGTCTGTTTAAAATAGTCAAGAGTCAAGGAAACAGGCAAATCTCCCATGGCAGGGTTTCCCATAAGAATGGGGCCAACACAGAAAAGAGTCTGTCTCGTGTTCACCAGTCTGATAGATCTTACCAGCAGGCACATGAGCCCAGGCAACCTCACAGAAGTGGAATCAGTTCTTCAGACAACCTGGTTCCAAGATGTTTACAGTTCTATAGATTATCACCAGCACTTTAAATCGGGTTGGCAACTCATTGGCACCCAGTGAACTGGTACAAACCTCTATACTCAACTCTTGCTAGATCATGGCCACATTGTATTTCAAAGACTTGCAAACAAAATAATTCTTTATGAAAATTTGTCACTCAATCCTAGAATTATTAACCATGACACTAACACAGTGCAAGTAGCTGAAGGTAGATCAATCTTCATCATTAGCACTTTGATCATAAATGGAAAGCAATTCCAACTAAATTCACTGAAATGTTTTTCTATGTTATGGGTGAAACTATAGGTAAGTTCATAACACCCACTTTCAAGGTGACATTGGCCCAGCAAGCTGAAATGTCACTTATTAGGTTCATCAAGGTTAAAGTTTGCATTCTATTGAAATTCTGTTAATTTTTTTTAAAGCATAAGTGAGGGGTGCAAAAACCCTTACATGGAATATGGAGTGTGTGTAGATAGATAGATAGACAGACAGACACATAGACAAATACTTCTGCAAGGTGGCCAGAGTCCCTCATCCAGCACTTTAAAAGTATCTAAGCTGCACCATAGTTTGGTGTCATTCCCAGTGGCAATTTGAGCAGGGATGGGGCAGGGGAGATGGTTGCCCACTTAGCATTGGCTATTTCAATTTTTGTGTGTGAAGGGCTTTATTCCTGCAAGCTGCTAAAGGATCTGATCTCCTTAGTGCTATTTTTTAAGGTATGGAAATAGGTACCAGAACTCACCATGAATGCCTCCCTTGTTCTCTTATCGTGGCAATGGCGCCCACCTAAGAGGTGTTGGAACTGAGTTCCAGCTGAAAAAAAGCCCTGGATCTTCTGCATATTTTTGATGCTTGCTACTTTTCAGCCTCCGTTATCACAGAGTTGTTTTCAAACAGCATGCATGTTGCAACCTGCTTTTTTCAGCAAGTTTAAGCAGCGCTTTGCATTTTGGTGGTGCAGGGGTTACATTCAGGAAAAGAAAACTCAAATCCCACTTGCACATACATCAATCTGTTGCGTGTGGGTAATGGAGCTTGCTGGATTGCATCCTTCAAGGATAGTAACCTAGTAAAATACAGACCTTGACTTGCTCAGCAGAGAGCAGAGAACAGATGACAAGAAAGAAACACCAGGATCACCCACTATCCCCCCCCCACTCCGGCTGCCAAATCACCTGCCTTTGCGGTGTCTGTTTTTAGTGAGTATCTTCCATCTACAGTATTGACTGGTTTATCAGGCAGCAGGTATCTCTATCAGTCTATCTTGAATTGTTATCCAACTGAAGATTAAACACGTCTGCCTCCTCCTTGTGATTTTCAGTCTTCACATCGCAAAGTTTTCAATCAAATTTCAGCGGTGTACATTTAGCTTAGAGAACTCTGGAGGCTTATCTTGCTAAAGCAGGTGATTTAGGCCATATTTACCTTGTACAGTTCCAAGATATCGCTACCTGCTGCATTTAGGCCTTGGAATGATTGCCAAGGCCTTCCAACCCAGCCTCCTTTCAGTTGCCTTGTCTCTCCACAGCCAGGCTCCCAGCCAGTGCCGGATTTATGTATAGGCTAAGTAGGCTGAAACCTAGGGCCTCTAAATCTAGGGGGCCTCGCCAGCCCTCCTGCTCCCCAGCAGGAAGTCTCCCCTCTCCCAAAATTGCAAACCCAAGAATTCATGTGAGGGCAGGGCAACTCAGGCCTCTAAGTCTAGGGGGCCCCACCAGCCTGCCCTCTCCCCAGTGCCGCAGTCTCCTCTCTCCCAAAATTGTAAACCCAAGACTTCATGCAAGAGCAGGGCAACTCAGGCCCAGCAACTATGAGACTCAGGGCTAGCCAGTGGGGCCCAATTTGAAGCAGTGGGGTGCAACTTGAATTTTTTTCTGGACCCCAGTTCACAGCCAAAGTCTGCAAAATCTTATAGATATAAATAAAATCCATCTAGATTGCCCTGGTGCAGGGGCCCCCTTAGGAGCGGCGTGCGGGGCCCAATTTGGCCCAGTTGCTCCAACTGCATTAAGGTCAGCCCTGATGACACTGTGCAGGGGTTGGACTGACAAGCCCTGCACTTTCTAGGTCCCTGGTATCACTATTCAGAGTACAGACTCAAGGACTTGTTATGGAAAGAAAGAGGGGGGCACTTATTGGAAATAAGTTGACTGAACACCCCCTGACTGTTGACTGAACATCCCCTGCTGTGCAGATAATGGAGAAAGCTCGTAAATTGTATCCCTTCTGGCATCCTGGCCAACTCTATTATGCTGGCGTAAACCCTGGTGCACCAGAAGCACAGGATAGCAGCATATAAAATCCACTCATATGTCAGCAACTGATAAGACTTGTCAATCAGTTCTTCCAAAGTTTTCCTAAATTATAAAGCTCCAAAATGCAGGCCAAAAGAGAGCTGGTCTGGAAAGAGTGAGGCATACAATGGGCACCACCAGTGAAAAGGCCCTGCTCTGTGTAACTCCTGCCCTGTCATTTGCCTCCTTTTTGACATGGAATGCTCTCTATTGGAGTCTCCAGGTCCAGTACAAAGACCATAAGAAGGGAGAGCAGGGACCTAGAAGTTCCCAACAGCTGTCAATCAAACAAGCAAGCACACAGGTCACCTTTGTCAGTGTCAGGACGCCTGAAAATTATATTATCAACATACACAAGCAGAAAAGTTGTTTTACTTCATTTGCAAGGAATCGTACAAAACAAAGTGGAACTAAGAAAGAAAAGTTCCAGGGTGGCAACAGGAAGCAAACTAAAAATGTTTTTGCAGTTCATCAAAACTATCCAGCAATATCAAGTTATAGGAAAACTGGTGCTTTTAATAGTAATCCTTCTAGTTGGTTAATTGGTTCAGCAACTTCCATAGACATGACATGTGATGATAATTATTTCCCCAAAGAGTTAAATGATAACTAATCAGAGGCAGCTAGAGGAGAGCTATGAGATTCAGGTGACGGTCAGATGCCTTGTCAATCCCAGCAGGTATATAAGAGGATGACCTGGCCTGCCCAGGCCTCCGGCTCACTCCCAAAATACACTTTTTCTGTTTTACCTTAAGTCCTGCCGCCTGGAAGCGTTGGAGCACTATCCGTAATCTGACAGCAAAGTCCTCTCTTGACGACGCGGCGATCCGCACATCGTCGATAAACAGCGTGACTCTGGGGATGCCTTTAGGTAGACGGTCATTAGGCTCTGAAATAACCCTGGGGCCACGCTAACTCCAAATTGTAGGCGCTTGACCCTGAAAGCACCCCTATGAGTCACAATTGTCTGGACGTCTGCGGTGGCCTCGTCAACGGTAGCTGCTGATAAGCTTGCGCTAAATCCAGCTTCCCAAAGATCTTGGCTCCAGCCAGGGTTGCTAACACGTGGCTCACCACCGGAACCAAGTACACGTGGTCCTGTAAGGCCCGCTTCAGGGTGCATTTGTAATGGCCACAGATACAGACTGAGCCGTCCGGCTTAACCGGTGTGACGATTGGGGTTTCCCAGGTCCCCGAAGCTACCGGCTCTAAGACCCCTTGGGCGACTAAGTGATCAGGCTCCTCATCGATCCTGGGTTTAAGCGCAAACGGGACTCTATGGGCCTTAACCCGAATGGGTTGCACTGTGAGGTTGAGCCGTAGGGAAATCGGGGGTCCGTTATACAGGCCCAGGGTTCCATCGAAGACTGATGGAAATTCCTGGCAGATCGATTCGAAATCTGCCCCAGGAGAAATCTGATTAAGCCCTGAAACACCTAAGCCTCTGGCCTGCCTAGGCCCTCTCTTCATCTAAATCCGGCCCTGCTCCCAGCCAAATAAAGATTTAGAGGAGTGGGGGGAATGACTGCAACAAAGACCTGACTATCAGACATGTGCCAGTTTTCCAAAGACTTATCCCAGTACAGCAACCTTATGTTGTTCATTTTGAAAATGAAAACACTGTGCACCTATAGACAGCATTGTTCTAAACACCTTCCTCATTAATAATCTTTTGAACGCAGTTATCACAGCTGTGATTCGGCTCATGAATCAGCCTGACTATAGGGATGTCAGCTGTGTGCACACATTTTTGAAGTTGCAATGGATTCTTTAGGAAGTTGTAGCATATTAAGTGTACTGAAAAGTAAACACCTCCATGTTTGAAAGAAATTCATCAGGAAAGTGGGGGGGGACACATCATTTTTAAAGCAACATGATCAGATATAAATGATGGTCAAGCAATGAAACTTTGAAAACTCACATAGATTTTACAGCAATTTAAGGGGGGAGTGGACTGATACGCTGCTAGTTATCCACTCATTAGGCTTCGATGATTTGACAGCAACGCCCATGCAACTTTATGGAAAAGGAATTATGGTGTCAGAATGCCATGCAACAATGCTTAATTGGTCTGTGGAAATGGTGGTGTGGAGCCAAACTGAAACACAACCCCTCACCTCAGCTACCCTGAGAATTGGCACTGGCTCTGCAATCTGGGCCACTTTCACATTACAAATCTTAAGCAAAACATTTGGAGAGGGAAAGTAATTTTCTTGGAGTCTCAGGCCTGGGTATTCTTGTGCTGTAGTTGCATTAAGCAAGGAAGGATGCTGATAAACACCATGGCAATCTGTAACTTGAGTTCTGTGGGTAGACCACGGTTTACACTGCATGCTTCATTTGCAAAATGTTCACTTACTTCTTTGACTATAAAACTTTGTGAGGTTTCATGAAGTTCCTGGGCTTTAGTCATTAGATGGGACATCTGAGCTCAAGCTGAGCAACACTGTAAATTCAGTTTGGTTTTTTAGTAAATTTTTGTGGAGTATGGATAGGCAGACCCTTCAAGTGTCCCTATTTTTCAGGGTCAGTCCCAGATTTACAGAAGCTGTCCCAGTTTCTGATTTGATCCCAGAATGTCCTGCTTTTCCTTATTTTAGTCAGTTAAATGTTGGAGAGTATGGAGTTATCCAACCCCTGAGCCATTCAAAGGCAGTCTTTTATACAGAATGTGGTTTTTTTTAAAATAATGTTTAATGTTTTATTATGTTTTTATATATGTTGGAAGCCACCCAGAGTGGCTGAGGCAATCCAGTCAGATGGGCGGGGTATAAACAGTAAAATTATTATTATGGAATAGGACGTCCCTATTTTCATTGGAGAAATGTTGGAGGATATGGATAGGAAGAAGGCCATAAGAGATATGGAATCAGTTAATCTGACTGATAACATCTGTGGAGTAAAGAGCTGTTGTCCTTGCATTTCTTTATGAAATTTTCTCATGTGGGGTTGTAGCCAATATTAATCCTACTCAGAGTAGACCCACTGAAGATAATGGACATCACTAACCTAGATCCATTGATTTCAATGGATAGGATTTGCCTCCCTGGAGATTCCACTTGTGCAACAAGGCTTTCCCTCTCTCCTCCCACTGCCCCCCCCAAAAAAAATTGGCTGGAGAGATGTCAGGAGAACCTCTCCAGGGAGAGGAGATGGTCAGTATTCCATCTGGTAAGATGAAATCCTTTCACAGATGGAACAAGCAGAAGACTACACATAATGGGACTACTCGGAGTATAACTTAGTTGCATATAAGCCATGATATTGGACTTCTGGTGGATTTCCAGAAGTAGCTTTTCTGTCGTCTGAAAGATCACATAAAACACACAAATTATCAGGTAAGGAAATTTCAGGAAAGTGGAATGAAGTGCTGTCTGAATTCAGCTGTAGAGTGGACCTATTGAAATTAATTGGCTTAAGTGTGTCATGTCCATTAGTTTCAGTAGGTCTTCTCTTAGTAGGACTAGCACTGGATATAATCCTTGGTTTCTAGATGCTGGATTACTGTTTTATGTCGGTAGAGCATGAGACTCTTAATCGCAGAGTTGTGGGTTCAAGCCCCATGTTGGGCAAAAGCTTCTTGCATTGCAAGGGGTTGGACACTAGATGGTCTTCATGGTCCCTTCCAACTCTGCAGTTCGATGATTCTATTGCTGTGTTTTTGTTGTTGATGATATTATTAACAACAACAACAAGAATGTGGGGGTTCTTAAACATGCTCACAATGTCAAAAAAAAGAAAGTGGGGGAAAATCAGCTCCAAGCCTCATCATGAAAATATCCATCACGTATCCATTTCAAAACTCGCTTTATTTGGTACGCGTGATATATGCATTTGACTGCCATGATTGCTCTTCCCCACACACATAGAGAACAACTTCATTACTTGCATGAACTCCTTTGGGGCTGACTTGGTGAATTCATCAGCTTCTCTCCAATCAGCAAGGCAATCCCAAATATTTCTGGGTATGCATGAATCACATAATTACATAAACTGTTCTAAACCTTTAGGCAATGTTTGTCATGCTGGCACTGTAATGGCGAGCGCTGGTGTGTGAAAGGAATGTGTGAAAATCATCACTCCATGAGGCAGGCCGGAAAGAAAGAGCTTGTCAATTGACAGACCTTTTTCAAATCAGACAAGTGTTCAGGGGCTGGGCCATCTTCATCCTTACCAAGCTGGAAACATGAAAGTTGATTGAATAAATAAAATACCTCTTAACTCTCTTTCACTGGCATTTTGCTCCTTTACCTGTAGGCATGGGATAAAAACTTTGTTCCACAGCTGAGCTCTTTGTCATGGAGGTGAGGTAATTGTCTCCCTTTTTTCCAGGAGACTGGGCGTGACCTCAATTCTGCATCAGAAAGAGCAATTAGACCTATTTCCCACCAGCTGTTGCTATCTATCATCTATCTATCTATCTATCTATCTATCTATCTATCATCTATCTATCTATCTATCATCTATCTATCATCTATATCTATCATCTCTCTCTCTCTCTCTCTCTCTCTCTCTCATCTATCTATCTATCATCTATCTATCTCTATCATCTATCTATCATCTATCATCTATCTATCTATCTATCATCTATCTATCTATCATCTATCTATCTATCTATCTATCTATCATCTATCTATCTATCTATCTATCTATCTATCTATCTATCTATCATCTATCTATCTATCATCTCTATCTATCTATCTATCTATCTATCTATCTATTTCACAGACAGGGGAACTGCTTTCGACCCAGATGTTGTTGGACTACAACTTTCCCCACCCGAATCCTTGGCCATGCTGGTTGGGGCTGATGGGTTGGACTGCAACAACATCTGAAAACACACAGGCTTCCCATCCCCAGGGCTTTCTTTCGACGAACTCTCCAGAACTTAGTTCTAGCACCTCTCAGGTGGGTGCCATTGCCATTCTAAAAGAAAGAGGTAGACTTTCATGGTGAGTTATGACACCTTTTTTCCCTAGAAAAATAGCACTGCCCATCCCTACTTTATGTATAGCCTCAGACAACTGAAAATCTGCATGCGGGGGGGGGGGGACTTGTTCAAATGGAGTAACCCAGGAGAGGGCAAGACTGGTTGGTTGGAACCCTGAACAGGAAACTAAAACTGAAAATTATGAATGAGGAGAAAAATATGTGGTGAAATTCTCATGGGTGGGATGCAAGGGGTTTGTTTGTTTGTTTGTTTGTTTGTTTGTCCTTACCTTACTTTCTTGGGAGAAAAGCAATGACAAACCTAGACAGCATCTTAAAAAGCAGAGACATCACCTTGCCAACAAAGGTCCGTATAGTTAAAGCTATGGTTTTCCCAGTAGTGATGTATGGAAGTGAGAGCTGGACCATAAAGAAGGCTGATTGCCGAAGAATTGATGCTTTTGAATTATGGTGCTGAAGGAGACCCTTGAGAGTCCCATGGACTGCAAGAAGATCAAACCTCTCCATTCTTAAGGAAATCAGCCCTGAGTGCTCACTGGAAGGACAGATCGTGAAGCTGAGGCTCCAGTACTCTGGCCACCTCATGAGAAGAGAAGACTTCCTGGAAAAGACCCTGATTCTGGGAAAGATGGAGGGCACAAGGAGAAGGGGACGACAGAGGACAAGATGGTTGGATAGTGTTCTCAAAGCTACCAGCATGAGTTTGACCAAACTGCGGGAGGCAGTGGAAGACAGGAGTGCCTGGCGTGCTCTGGTCCATGGGGTCACGAAGAGTTGGACACGACTAAACAACTAAACAACAACACCTTACTTTCAAGGCAGCCATGGTGTGCTTGTGGTACGTTCTATTTTTCATTCTATAAATCATGTCTCCAGCTATCTGTGCTTTGCAGGCTTCCTGGGTCCCCATGCTTCCTGAAAACATCATGGCATCCCCAGCTGTGTACTTAAATTATTAGGTCCCAACAGCTGTTTATTGTTGTTGTTTTAAAGCTATCTCACCCCTCCCTATAGTTTACTGGCAATGATCTCCACTTTGGGAAGCTGGGTAAGTAACACTGCCCACCCCCTGCTTTGCCTCATCAGCTGCTACTTTTCAGTTCTTTTAAAAGAATCTTTTGTCACATTTTCAGTGTGCATTTCCCGGGGATCCAAAGAAAGCACAAAAGTAACATGCATGTCTACTTAGAAGCCAGCCCCATTAAATTTGATGGGACTTACTCCTGAATGAGTTTCCTAGGTAAGTCTTTCAAACGTTTTAATACTTTAAGACAAAGTAAAACACACACACACAACCCACTTAGAGTAATATAAGAAAGCAATCCTTTGAAATAAGTGGAGAACTGTAAAGCTGTTAAGGAAATGTGCTATTATTGGAGAATATCCTATTGATAAGATTCATAGTATATGTGTTCAGAAAAAAATGATTTAAATGTTTATAGCTTTTGTAATTTGATCTCTTTCAGTTTAAAGACATAGGCTTTTAAAAGGAAGGCACAATTTTTCTGCCACAATTTTTCTACGGCACTGTTAATGAGGTCCGTTTTCTCACTTGTAGAGGGTATTAAATGGGAAAGTGATGTCTTTTAAGAAAATGCATCACTGAGGTATGATTACAATCTGCTTCATCTGTTCACCCATTAATCTTCGGAAATATGAAAGAGTGAGCAATGTTTGGCCCAATAGTTAATACTACCCTGAAAGTTTAAAACGGTAAAAATGTAAAAATGTATATTAATGGCTTTATATCTACAATACAAATGGAAATACTTGAATATAAAATTTTAGCTAGACTGAAACTTCACGTGCATTTTGGAAAGCTTAGGGAACAAATTAGCCACTGATTCCTTCTCCTCTGATATATGCTGTTCTGATTGTGGGATTCTGGCTAAAAACAACAATACCTTTAGGACCAGCTCTCCCCATATAAACGGACCTGGACTCTGAGTCCAACTTAGGGCCGCCTTTGTGTGCCGCCTCCACAAGAGATTCAGAGGGTGGCAACATAAGAACAGGCCTTTTCTGCAGTGGCTTCCTCTTTGTGGCTTCCTCTTCAACCAGGCCTTTGGCTGATTAATATTCTGCAGCCCTTTAAATGAGTTTGTGGGAGTGGGTTTTTATTTTCTTGTTTGTGTTTCAACTATTCATTTGTGCTTTGATCTCGTGTTTTCATCTTGTGAACTGCCTTGGTGGAGGGTAGTATATAAATCGAATAAATAAATAAAAATAAATAAATTACTTCATACAAACATTCCCAATTGCCATTAGCCCTTTCCATCCAAGTGGAGGTCTGTGATGGATCAAGGCTAGATTCTGTCCCAAATGTTCTTGACCTATATTTTGCATTTGAACCAGGAGTTCTGTGAATCTAATAGCAATCATAGGTCAAAGGCTAACAGTGCCTTTGTGAATTGGCTTAATTTTAAAAGTTGCTGGTATTTTCTGGCTTGGGAAACTGCAATGCTATTTTCTGGATTGCTTATTGTTGTTTTCCATTGATCCTACCTGATCATTCTGGGGGATTGTATGCTGTTGCCCTGGGGGACGTGTGCGGGGCTCCTTTCAACTACACATCTCAGGTAGGGAGTTAGGATATTTTAATAGCTAACGGTTAAACCTTGGGACATGGTTATCTTATAATACAGGACAACACTGCAGCACTGAGGAAGCAAAATATGCATGGAGCAGAATGTGAGAGTACCTCTTCATTCATTTGAATTAGGAAAGGGAGGGTTTCTAGTGGCAGTCAGGAACATTCAGAATGTGAGCTGACTTTACTATGAAGTTGCATATACACGTGTATAGCTTTTCATATAGTAACTGTCAATCAGGTCATATGTTAATTCCACCCCACCCACCCGAAATTCTATTATTTCCTTTTATCATGATAAGTTAGAGCTTTACGTTTTGTTTGAGCTGTAAAAACACATATCAAATGTTTCCTCGTTTCTTTTCAAAATACCCTGGGAAAGAGTGTTTTACCTTTTCTTTTGTAAGTTTAACATAAGTAGAAATTGTCACTTTGAAATTGACAGGTATTCGTTACAGTCAACAATTGCATTGTTCATCTCTTGGTTCAGCCACCAACACAGGCGCTGCCTGTCATGTGTCACAACAGAGTGGAAACTTGTTAAACTATAAAGAGCAATACTGTAATATAAGGAATTGTGGGTAAAAATCTAAAATTGTCTCAGTTGGCTTCAGCTAGAGAAAGAAATCTGTCCTTTGCAAAAACTATTGCAGATCGTTTAGCCATCTGCATCAGTATGGCTGCAACTTTTAAGGGGATTTTCACGCTGAAGTCCATGGAAGTGACCATGGAATACTAAAGATGGAAAAGCTACTTCGTTTTACCACAATCCTTTAGCCCTATTCACAAGTGTTTTCATTTGTTCTTGTAAGTACATGAATCACATCCAGAAATGGAATTAACATTCCCCCTATTCAGGTGTTTGGTCCTTATGAGTACCAACTGCATCAAGGTACTCTCTAGAAAACAACCCCTAGTCGATGCGTTTCAATGCGTTGGCCCATGGCAGGTACAGGCAGCCCTTGATTGCGTGGGGGTTGTATTCTGAGGCAGCGCACTCGTCTGTGAAATAATGTATAATTGAAACACATCAAAAAGCCCACAGACACCCCACTCCACCCCTGCTCTGCCCCCATTTTGCCCTTTTAGTGATGTTTCAGTGACATCTTTATGACATTTCAGGGTCACTTCCTGGTTTGGTGTGATGCGCATATAAACGGTTGCGCACACATTGAATGTTTCTAAACAGGGGACTGCCTACATCAGTTCGAAACGGGCCTAACTGCACATAAACCTCAGGGCTCCCTTGTCTAAGGAGTCCTATGTATACACATTTATAATGTTCATACATTCAAGAGAGAGTCGCTTAACACTTTCAGTACCAATAGGTACCAAACACCTGAATAGAACTACTGGGCAGTGTGGGTCTGTCAACGAGTAAGCCTGAAGAATTGCTTCCTGACAACATTGTGTGATGTTGCTGACTCCTGTGTCATTAAAGCATACCCAAACATAATGTAGGAACTGGCCTTGACTGCTTTGGCCAACTGATTCTCCCTAAAACAGAAGTCAAAGCATGGTAGTAGTCTGGGTTGGTGATCTCATTTAACAGTTCTTTGTTGCTCACTACTTCAATCTTTGAAGGCTGAGGGACTCCAGATGGACCGGCTCCTTTCCCATTTTCAGAGCACAGGATATTGCTTTAGACACATCCTTGCAAACCATGGTTTGCGCCATCGCAGTCAGGCTTGTGCAGAGCTTGTCTGAGGTCCAGGGTGGAAGTCTTGTTAGAAGAAAGTCATAAACTCAAGCAAAAAAGCAGCCAGTCTGTGGTGGGGCCCCATAACAGGCTCGGCCTTCTGAAGCCCAGAGCAAGTGTTCCCGGCTCCCCCCACCCATACTTCACAGGCCTGTTCCCAGCTGCATGGATCTATAGCATGGGGTTGTACCAGCTGTATAAAGGATGCTCGGTCCACTCACCATTTGTCTAGTTGCAGAGGCTCCATCAAATACGAATGTAAAATGCACGACATTCCTTCATCCCAACTCTAACCTAGATGGTTATCCATAAAACAAATAGGCAGGCGCAGAATCAAGAAAGGATAAGAAAAATGATAAGCAAACATCGAAAAGAACAAAAACTGTTGTTGATGATCTTCTGAGACCCTGCTTGATGCAGTTCCCTAAAGATTTTGTATCTTAACATCAGAGTGGATCTGACAGTCTGGAAGTGTTTAGGGGGGAATACAAATGAGAAGACATGCTTTTCAGGCCATGTACTCAGCACCATCTAGAATAATGCTGTCATGAAGGTTCAGTGCTATTTAGATCCCCATGCCCTCGTAAAGCAATTTTTCTCGCCACACGTACACTGATTTTCTATGATGGGATGAGCCATTATTAAGGGAGGAGCAGCCACAGAGGTGACTGGGCAGACTTCCAGTAGGCAAGGTGTCAGATGGCTTGTGTCCATGCTGTAATCTGAGCTGGAGAGACTTGGGAGAGCTCATTAAAATGGATCCCATGATAGCAAGCCAAGCTCTGGAGTCTAGATAACATCCTCAGCACTCCTGATCCACAGGCTGAGGATCAGGCGTAATAATATCACTCAAGTGTCTGCTTCAGAAGAGGTCCAGGCAGAAGCAAGTTTGTGGTGGGACCAGAAGGAGGGGAGGAAGACACCTCTGGTAGAGGGGATTTTCTTTTTTGTCTACTCTTTGATGTAAATCAGGGTGGCAGCAGTTAGAGGTGGGAGCCTAGTTAAATAGGTTGCTTGGATTAGTCACTTAGCAGATATGTAGGTGGAAGAAGGGAACATATCCTGAGGTACTTTCCAGGTGAATAGTGATTTCGGAGGGCTGCATGCAGGACTGGGGGACCTGTGGGGCAAAGTATGGCTCACCCTTGAGGATAACCTGTGTCACTCACTGGGAGTTGTGGGTCACTGGGTGTGAGCCAGGAAGGCCTCTCTCCTCTCCTGAATGGGAGAGGTGGAATTAAAACCACTCTTTCTTCCTGCAGGGTAGGCTGGCCCAGTTACAACAGATTCAGGAGCCTGACAGCTGTTTTGGAATATTGCCTCTGCAGATCATAAGTTCCTAAGTTGTAATTAATTAAGTGCTCCTTGCATCTTGCCTGTTTATTTCAGCCTCCTCATACAATAACAACTTTCTTCTGATTGGCCAGGTGTGGAGATCTGAGGACAAACAAAACATAGACAGAAAGCAGACGATGCTTTCACTGCAGTAACACCAGTCAGGCATTTCTATTTCCTGCTGGAAGAAGGTAGAACCAATGCTTTTTTGGTAGTCCAAGGTAGAACCAATGCTTTTTCCCCCAGCAGAAGATGTCAAAGTCAGTATATGCAATCACTGGTTAAAGGAAAAGAGCCTCTATCAACCTGGCCTGGCTACTGAATCTCAAATAATACTGTCTGACGTGCAACAAAGGCTTGACCAAAGTAACTCTGGCAGCAAGGATACTTGCAGGTGGTGCCTGGCGGGTGGTGGTTGCAGTGAAGTCTGATGGTTGAGTCACTGGAAAGTACTCTGAAGGGCTTAGGGCAGGATCATTGCAGCTGGCTCTGTCTTCCTCCTGGAATGACTGGTCTCTCTCAAAGTCCTCTGGTATTCTCTGGCTTTGTCTAGCGAGGTCCAGTTTCCCAGGTATCTCTAGTCTTGGCTTCTCTTTCAGTTTCCTGTCGCTTATTTCCACATGTCTCCCATTCTGCTTTCTATCCCTTCTGCTTCTCCCATGGTTTCCTGACTTCCTCCCTCTAGTGTTTCCTTTCTCTTTCCATGATGCTGTCTCCCACACCTATCCTTACTTCTCCCTCCCTCCCCCCTCCTTCCTTTCCTAACTGTTAATGCAGGCTTCCTCAAACTCGGCCCTCCAGATGTTTTGAGACTATAATTCCCATCATCCCTGACCACTGGTCCTGCTAGCTAGAGATCATGGGAGTTGTAGGCCAAAAACATCTGGAGGGCCAAGGTTGAGGAAGCCTGTGTTAATGCCTCCTGGCTTGGGAGCAGTCATGCCCACACACTTTCCTTGTTGCTCCCAGCTGCAGCAGAGGGTTGGGCTGTCTTTCTGGTTGCTCTGCAGATGTCTGCTGATTTGTGGCTGTCAGGGCCTATGATCAGTTTGTTCCACTCCACCCACCCCAAGCGAGTGATGAGAATGGCCTCCTGGACCTCAGTGGAAGCTGACAAAGTGCCCCAAGATGACTGAGGTCCTACCTTTAAGGGAACATTGCCCCTAATTTCCAAACTTCAAGGGAAGCCCTAGAGAAGGAAGTGTCCAAGGCAAACCACATGTAGGGCATGCCCTATTTTGCACTATATACTGGGCATGTGTGAGCTAGAGAACTATTTCATTGAGTCCCAGGTGCATGTGTGCATCTGTGTATCCACCCGTCCATCCTTCTATCGGATATCATGCATTATCAAATATTTGCTCATTACGCTTCCCAGTTCATAGCATTCTTCCTTTTGTCCCTCACCACCCTTCTTATACAAACGAACAAATTTTGGAATACGGCTGTGGAGATTTGTAATATACGCTTAGCAAATTCAGACAGCCGGCTCATCCCCCTCAACAAAACTATGGCCCATATACAAGTCAAATCTGTTTCTTTCCGTGGGCAATGATTTATTTCCCTCTTAAATTGGCTGGACCAGTTAGTTTTTTATTTTTATTAAGTCACACTATTCTTAAATGAAACTATTGATTTAAAGTCAGCTTAGTGAGGATTTAATTTGTTTTCAGGGGATTAGAGCAGGTAACATGGGATAATTTTACAATAAAGTGGAATAGAAGCATTCCTTCACATTACCCTCACCTCTTTTTTTCTTGCCAAGCTGCAGAGACATTACAAATTTCCAAGTAAATTGTGAAAATACATTCATAAATCAGTCCTAATTCCACTGCCTGCTTAGAAGCTATTCTAAAGAATATTTTCCTCTGACCTTGTCCCTGTTTGTCCTTCTATTGATAGGCTATACATCTGATGATTAACACACAAACAGAGAAGCACACACACACATATACCACAGGGGGGGAAATGATTTCTATAAAGTTTGGATAAGAAGTGTATGGTGCTTTTTATTTGGTTCTCTGTGGTCTGAAGCAACATGTCCATAAAGAATGTCACGACAACAGAAATCTAAAAAAGAAGGCTAACAAAAATAGGAATAATCTCTCTTAAATATGAAATATTTTTCCCCCTCCCATACAAGCCACTTTCTAAGCAACATCGTACAAACTCAATAATCTCTGTTACATGGAAATACCATATGGTATTTGGTCGCCGTTCTGCATTCACTGCATTCTTTTGGTTCACTGCAGGTAGGGAATGAGTGCAGAATGTGGGCTTCATGGTGATGGGGAATTTGTGAAAATTGCCTTCAATCCTGTTTTGCTGATAAAATCCTCCACTGGGTCAAACAACCTATTTATCATGCACTTCCTTCTTCTTTCTGCACCGCAATCTGCTCCAAAATGCCCCCAACCCTTTGGAGCAGATTTTGTTGGCGTGTGTGTTGGGGACTTCAAGGGGGAGGAAAGGAGCGGGACATTCTGCTGCTCAAGCAGCTGTGTGTTGCAACCCATTATGTATGGGGCGAACAGTGTCAGGAGTCAGGGAAATACTTACCTCCAAATTATTGCACAAAAGGTACACCTAAGTGCCTTCAAGTGATGCCATACCTTGATCATGTTAACCCTGTTTCTGGTCTGCAAAGACTGAACCACCATGAGCAGACTTTTAGAAATCTTTAGCTCACTAGATGTGGAAATTTGGGGATGCTGGAAACAGAGCAGCTGAAGCTTCATCACTTTTTTCTCCCAGGTGAAAACCTAAAAAAAGTGGTGGAAAAGTATAACACACATGCAGCTTGCTTTTCCCTCTCCACACATATACGAAGGCTAGAAATGACTCCATTTTGGAACAGAGCATTTAATTTCATACCAGAGAAGGCTTGGAATCTCCTTCTGCACTTTAAAATGCATCGTCATATCGGCTGCAATTAGGGATGGGTGAATTTGTCCATTTCAGATTCTGGCAGTTTCTGTTTTCCAGGCTTCAGTTCTTCATACTTCCACATCAGTTTGCGATTTGTTTTTGTGTTTTTAAAGGCCCGTGAAAATTCACCAGCATTTTTATGAGAGTTTCTACCAGTACACACACGCAGTTTCCCCTAATATACACATTTTTGCAAAGTGATTTTCCCTAATATAATGCATTTTAATAGGTCTTTTAAACTAATGTATGCATTTTTGTGCACACACTTCCCCAGTATATGCATTTTAGTACATATTAGTCAGCTGAAGAACTGCAGTACAACATTAGAGCATTGCAATTTTCAAAGGATTGTTGTGTTTCAGTTCTGCTATTGTTTCAGAAAGTGTGAATTAAGTCAGTTCTCCTTTACTTGTGAACTGAATCAATCCCCACCTCCATTCCTGCTTGCAATCTAAGGCACACACATGCTGAATTTGGTCATGCACTCAACTTTGAAATGCAGCTCCTGTTCAGCCTTCTTCCTCTCAGCAAAATGCCCCCTCTCAAAGTTCGCCTCTGAAATGGTTCCAGTGCTAAAACAGCATTGTTTAGAGAGGGAGCTGCTGACTAAAAAGTTGTCAGAAAAAGTCTGGTGCATGTCCATACATCAACTTGTTAAATTGTAGCCACCGCTGGAAATCCTTTCTACATTTGCTTAGAATTAAATTCCATTGATCTCTGTGAGATTTATGATCCTCATCACATGCTGGAAATTGATCTGGCCATGACATGCAGCAATCAGCCGACTGCTCTACTTTGTGGTCAGCTATGCTGGGAACATAGGAAGCTGCCTTTTACTGAGTCAGGCCATTAGTCCATCTTGATAAGCATTGTCTTCACGGCAGCAGTATCCGCACACCACTTCAAACCATAGTTAAGCTATGTTTAAAGATGAATATGAAATGCTTAAGCTGTGGTTTAAAGGCAAATCTTCAGCATGCTGGTGCATAGAGCAAAAATCACAGTTGCTTTGCTCCTATCCTGCTCCTGCTCATAGAATCTAAGCCATGGTTTTGCTTAGCATTAGGTCGGAACCCGGGCTCATGGTTTCTTTCATGCAACCAAACCATGAGCAAAACAGGTCTATATCCTAATGCTAGTTGGACAAACTTTAAATTTTGCATAAATTTGCATAAATTTAGCTAAACTCTGACCTATCTAGTTATTTTCCATTACTAGGAGTTTGCTGTAATGCCATGTTGTTCAGAACATTTGAAATGATTCTTTAGAGCTAATTTAAAGATTCAAACTAAAAATAAAAGACACAAATCCAACCTCCTCAAATCTTGCTGCTATTATGGGCATTAAAAAGATGTTTAAGGAGTATTCTTGACAGTAACCTCCCTGCTGTGTCTTTTCCCTATTCTAAATCTTCATTTTAACATTTAAAACTTCAATACTTAGGGTTATCTTATGCATGATTTATCAAAAACTAATAATGCAATTCCTCAGATGCATAAAACGATTAATATCCAAAGTGCAACATTTGTCAGATGAGGCAATAAAAGCTTTGCAAGGCATGAGTAGACCCTGCTGTTTGTTTTCACACAGTCTCTGTGCATCAGTTTGGATTAACTGAACTTTGTCGAATCTAAAGTCTATGCAATCCACTTTGGTTTGAAACTTACAAGTGTAAGGTTGAGGTACTGGGAGTCTTGTTGGAATGAAGTTATAAACACAAGCAAAAAAGCAGCTGGCTTAGTCTTCTGAGGCCCAGAGCAAGTGTAAGAGGCCATGCACTACCCAGAGAAGCTCTGCCGGATGGCACAATGAGGATCAATGATGAGCCCTCACCTGTGTTCAATTGCATCTGGCAGGAGTTTTCCTCCACTCACATTCAAGCCATCTCCTAGCTTGTTTCCTTGCCTTAAGGCAAGCATAGGCAAACTCGGCCCTCCAGATGTTTTGAGACTACAATTCCCATCATTCCTGACCTCTGGTCCTGTTAGCTAGGGATGATGGGAGTTGTAGTTCCAAAACATCTGGAGGGCCGAGTTTGCCTATGCCTGCCTTAAACCCTGGAGTATACCAGGGAGCCAAGTGGGAGTGATCTGACCATGACAAGGGAATGATGTCAAGACCTCCCACTTTCAGATCACTTTCTGCTGGCCAGGCCAAGAAAACAAGGTCCACAGTGTGACCTGCTACATGTTGGGCCGATGACATGTTGGGACAGCACCATGGTCATCATGGCAGCCATAAAGTCCTGAGCCACCCCAGTAGTTCAACTTTAGAGTAGCAGTTCCACTTGCTTTGGTTCAATGCAGCAAATATAAAGGTAAAGGTTCCCCTGACTGTTAGGTCCAGTTGCGGACGATTCTGGGGTTGCAGCGCTCATCTGACTCTATAGGCCGAGGGAGCTGCCGTTTGTCTGCAGAAAGCTTCCGTTATCATGTGGCCAGCATGACTAAGCTGCTTCTGGTGAACCAGAGCAGTGCACGGAAACGCCGTTTACCTTCCCACTGGAGCGGTACCTATTTATCTACTTGCACTTCGACGTGCTTTTGAATTGCTAGGTGGGCAGGAGCAGGACTGAGCAACGGGAGCCCATCCCATCACGGGGATTCGAACCGTGGACCTTCTGATCGGCAAACCCTAGGCTCTGTGGTTTAGACCACAGCACCACCCGCGTCCCAGATACATCCAGATATATTCAGTGTACAATATTCATAAACATTGTCTTGAGCTTATTGTACTTTTACCTTTATTTTTTGCTAGCTGGGAACCAAATACCTAGAGATTTACTATTACCTATACATAAAATATTAGATTCCTCAGGCTAAGAAATCTCTCCTTTTTTGGTTTGAGGGGTGAAAACATCACCTGTTTTACACATACACACCAAACATACTGTTGTTCTGAATCTTCAACTTTGCATTCTCAGGAATCAGCACAAAGGGGGTCACATCCTGCACCCCCCAGTAGTCACTCAGAGTCCTGATTACATACTTCCATTCTCCTGAAGGATAGAAAGCAAGGACTTATACCTCTGCCAATAAAAGCATGCAGGGAATTTTTTTTGCCTTCTTACTGCCTGGTGTAGTATCTGTAGTTGTTGTTATTTTAATTGTGCCTAACATGTCGCAGCAAGGACTATTACCTTCCCCTGCTATTTAGTCCTCTTCCCTACCTCGGCCCTGCCCAGAGGCATTCTAAGTTAAAGATCCAAAGCTTAACCTCTCTCCTCCCCATCACCAACCCCCCGGGATTTTCTCTATTGTCTCATTCTGTAGCTTTCCAGACAGAATTAGAACACAAGAAGAAAGAAAAATGGAAGTCGCAGGTTTCTTTGCATTGGAGAGGAAGAAACACATAACAATTAAAAGCAAGATGCGGGGGGGGGGGGGGGAGAGGGATTGAAATAAAGGCCAGAGGTAAAAATCATTTAATTGTGTGACTGAGCTGCTCTTTTTCTCTGGTGGTTCCTGCCAGCTGCTGCTTCTATTGCTCCCTTCCTGTTTTAAGATGAAAGCAATGATGGTAGACACGTGCAGACACACAAAAGAACCTATTTGGACTGGCATGTCAGCTCATCTTTATCAAATGTTGCACAGGTATATTTTGTTGCCATGCTTCATTACCCCAGAATGGCGTGCCTGAAATGTTTGTCTCTTCTATAAACCCAATAGCTTTCCTACCAAGTCACATTTGACAGAGCAATAGGCGGGTATTCACTTGCCTGCATCCATTTGGAAAGCCTCAGCAATTATATAGACTGGGTATGTGTACATTTGCACATGCCATGTGTGTGTGTGTGTGTGTGTGTGTGTGTGTGTGAGAGAGAGAGAGAGAGAGAGAGAGCATCTGTTCACAAAAGAGGAAAACTACAAATAATCAAAGAAAATTTACAAGACAGGATAATAAATAAAATACCAAACAAATAAAGTGGAGATTGGGGCAATCTCAGCTGAAATAAATATCTGATTTGCTCTCCAAATGAAAGAACTAATGTGTGTTGCATCATTAACATTGTATTTATGGGTAGAATTTTCTGCGACTGTGGTAGGAGAAGTGGTAAGGGAACAATGACCTATTGTTTTCTAATGCCATGGTGTGGTATTAGGAAATGGGAGAATCAGGCAAATTTGGTTTCCCTCAGTTTCTAATTTTTCAAGTCTCCAGATTTGGTTCTCACATCAGTTTGCATTTTTTAAAAAAAGTCCTAATAAAAAGCCATCTGAGTTTCATGCAGATTTCTTCTACATACACATGGATGCATTTTTTTTCTAATGTACACATTTTTACAAAGCAATTTCCCCTATTATAATGTGTTTTTGTGTGTCATCCTCACAAATCTAAATGTTACATGCGCATTCTGCCCTAGTATGTGCATTTTTGTACACATTACTGCATTGCAAAATTCAGAGAAGTGTAAATATGGAAGGATGGCTCTGTTTCAGCTCATGTAATGCTTTGGAAGATATGTAATGGGTATGCTCACCTTTAAATGTGAACAATTGTGAGCAGTTGTAACAGTGGCCTCCTTTAAAGGCCAGTTGCCCAAGAAGTAAGCCCTGAGGCAGTGGAAGAGTAGGTTTCTTCTCGTGGCTGAAGGCTGTATTGCGGTTTGTTCTAAATAAAGTAGTTTGATCATCGTTCTTCATGTGAAGAGTACATCTTACAATGGATATTTGAAAAGTCCATATTATGTTCCTAGGACATTTCAAACCATCCCAAAACCTAAACTGGGCATAAAACTGGAAAGTTGGTTTTACTATTTATTTATTTATTACACACACACACACACAGAGAGAGAGAGAGAGAGAGAGAGAGAGAGACCTTCATCTGATGATCACAGGGTAACTCACAGCTACTAGATCTTGCTGGTACTGCACAATATCATTTTAAAGAACAAACCGTCTGATAACTTGTTTGAAAGTATGCATTCCTGTCCATTTTACACTTGATAAAGAACAATCTTTTTAGGAAAGGGAGAGAATAAGAACAAGAGATCAGAAGAAGAGCCATGCTAGCTCAAACTCTTGGCTAGATTATCTCAACCAGCCTGTTTTCCAAAGTGACCAGTCAGGTGTCTATGGGGATTCTGAAAGCACAACATGAGGGCAATAGCCCTTTATTGCAAGTGGTATTCAGAGGCATGCTGCATCTGATCCTGGAGATGTTATACAACTATGTTGACTAGTAGGAAGGGGTGGAAGGATGTCAATCTCAGTTCTTTCAGTTTCTCAGTCGTAAATTCAGTTCTCCACATTGTACAGCAATTGGTGATTTTAGAAAAAATCCTCATGAAACACCACCGACATTTTAGTATGGATTTATCAAAATAAACACATGTCTATATGTGGTTTTTTATATATGTCTGTTGCCTTTGTCCATGGAGTTTTCTTGGCAGGAATACTGGAGTGGCTTGCCGGTTCCTGCTCCAGGTGAATCACGTTTGGTCAAAACTCTCCACTTTTCCCGGTAGTGATGTATGGAAGTGAGAGCTGGACCATAAAGAAGGCTGATGGCCGAAGAATTGATGCTTTTGAATTATGGTGCTGGAGGAGACTCTTGAGAGTCCCATGGACTGCAAGAAGATCAAATGCATCCATTCTTAAGGAAATTAGCCCTGAGTGCTCACTGGAAGGACAGATCGTGAAGCTGAGGCGCCAATACTTTGGCCACCTCATGAGAAGAGAAGACTCCCTGGAAAAGACCCTGATGTTGGGAAAGATTGAGGGCACAAGGAGAAGGGGACGACAGAGGACAAGATGGTTGGACAGTGTTCTCGAAGCTACAAACATGAGTCTGACCAAACTGTGGGAGGCAGTGGAAGCCTGGCGTGCTCTGGTCCATGGGGTCATGAAGAGTCGGACACGACTAAACGGCTAAACAACAACAACATATGTGGTTTTGACTAACGTGTACATTTCTGCAAGCAATTTCCCCAAATACTATGCATTTTAATCTTATTTTCATGACTTTCTTTAGTTTTATGCACACTATTTTTTCATAAACATTGTTCATATTGCAGACTTCAGATAAGTGCAAATTTCAAATGATAGACGTGTTTCAGTTTGCATATTGTTTCTGAAAGTGCGTGTTTGGTAGATTTTACTTGCTGAATTGGATTTGTCCTCCATCTCTGCTAATAGCTACTGATGGCTTTCTTCTTAATGAATTTGTCTTATCCCTTTTTAAAGCCACGTAAGTTGGTGGCTGTCATAACATCTTGTTACATGAAGGCCATAGTTTACCTGTGCACTGAGAGGTACCTCCTTTTGTCTGTCCTGAATCTCCCAACATTTGGCTTCATTAGATGGTTCCTCACCCTTGCTTAAGGGAAATCATTTCAGATCTTCTGCTGGGACTTTCAAAACCACTGTTTGTGGAATAAAGCCCACGTTTCCTCCAACAACTTGTCAAACGAGTTATTTAAGAAAAAAGATAATTGCCACCATTTTAGGATTCCATGCCCACCTTGTAAAGGTGAAGTGGTAGCAGGAAAAGACCGAAAGCATCTTTTCACAATATGCTTCTTTCAAGTCGGACAATGGGATGGGTGAGGACTCCAGAGAGGGCAATGTTTAAGCAGTATATTGAAAGTTAAAGAAAAAGGGCAAAATTGGTCTATTATGTGCTGGAGGTGAGTTAATAGAGAACAAAAGAATGAAAGTTATTTTGAAGAAAATGAAAAGAAGGGAGCAAGTTATAAGTTGGCCTTTGCTTAATTAAGGACAGTACATCAAAGAATCCTGTCTTTATAACACAGACAGAATTGGGAGGGGAAACTTTGATTGGGCATCCTTTGATATCTAGGTTCAGGGTCTTAATCCTTATGCATCACCTGGGTCTTCAAAGGTGGGGGTGCTACACAGAGGCCATAAACCACCTAGCTTTATCGTACTATGGGCATCTGAGACTGAAAAATATTATCCCTTTTTAGTTTAGGTGCAATATCCTCAAATGGCAAAAGCATTAGGGCCACACATGCAGCCTTTGTCCCCATCAACTCTGGACACACAACACTGCAACTGAGACCTTTGCTGTAGCCCAAACAATCTGTAGTGTGCTGCTTTGGAGAAGGATGGTGAACCCCGCTCTTTTTTCCTTTGAAATAAGGGGAAGCAATAATACTTTTTAATGGGTGGGGGTATTATTAAGAACCATTTTTCAACATGGGAAACAAATCCAAAGGAAGTTATGCCAACAAATGACTGTAGTACAAAGCTAAATGTAGCAATGCTCTGACTCAGTTTAAGACAGCTCTCTTTATCTACTAAATGGTAATGATAATAAAATGTCGCTGCTGTGCTTTGACAACCAGGTCTATCTAAATTTCATACAGACGATGGATGGAGAGCAAACAGCCTTCAAAACTAAGAGCATAGCCTCCCCTTCCTGTTCTAGCTAAAGAAGATTTTACTTCTTGGCTGGTGGCATCAGACCCATGAATCATAACTGACTTCTTGTTTTTTTTTCCCCCCCAAAGAAAATTTCAAATAGTAGAGTCATTGTGACACAGGAACAATAGCCAGTTAATTACAATGTGGAATTGGCAGGGATGCTTTTAAAATACCCATGGATCTTAAATAGGTTGCATGTGCAGAGAAGAGCAGCATTTAGGATAAAGCACCGACTGAACACAAGTATAAACCACCAATCTGGTGCATGTCAATCTTTGCCCTGACATGGATTCCTTTTGTCAATCGTGCCTTTACTTTGGGTGTCTGCGTGCTTCTGATTACATTTCTTCAAGCGAATTTAAAAATCAAGGCCTTATGCTCTTTAGGGCCTTTTACAGTGCTCTGTGTTTTGCACATAACCCTGCGAACCCTTCCCACTGAAAAGCTACATGTTGAAAGAAAGAGGACTCAGTGCTTGGAAGTAACATGTTCTTGCCTCAAGAGTAAAAGCAGCAACATCAGTCTTCCTGAACTGTGGGATCAGGGACCCATCAATTAATGCACATAGAAAGTTGCTGTATACCAAAGCAGACCACTGATCCCCATCATTTAGCCTTGATTATGCCAGGGGGAGAGCCAACTTGGTGGCTTCCAGATGTTGCTGACTGGGGCAGATGGGAGTTCAAAACATCTGGAGCATGCCAGATTGGGGAAGACTGGTGAACACCTTATTGACTTATATTTTCTATGTTTTGGGTGCACCATACTTTTGTTGACACTGCCTGGCTGAACTCCTAATGGTGAGGGCTGGATGTGATGACCAACAGATCTCTTTGTCCAGCCCACTGTCCACAGCAAAGTTTCTGTGCTATGTTAAAAAAAGAGAAAAGGTTGATTCCTTTGTATTGTTTTCCTTCTTTCCATTCTGCAAAAAAAATATGTCTCGGGTAGGCAATGTAGGTTGAGTGAGCCGTAACATAAGGAAGTGGGAGACAGGAAATGGAGTGTCTGTTATTTCATGTAGCGAGAAAAAGAAGCAACACCTTGGAGGTGAATGATAGATATTATTATAAGAGAGTTGTACCTTAGGGCAGGTGAGTGGCGTGTTAATGAGGCGCCCCCTTCTGCTTTCTGACAGATGACTGTCATTGTTCAAATGCTGCCATCAGACAGATTAATAACTGGGTCATATTGCCCTGCAGTTGGAGTATACTGTCTTCATTCTTCTACTGACTTCTCTAATCTGTTGACCTGGAGATGACCTAGAGGAGGTGGAGCTCAACCTAATGTTTCATGTCCAGCCTAGAACAACGGAGATGATTCAAAGCAAAATAATTGGTTTATTAAATCATCATCATAATCAGAATCCCAGCCTTGAAATTCACTCTATGTGTATGTGTGTGGTTTTTGTTTTGTTTTGTAAGGACTGGCAATGATGTCTGATATGAGAAAAACAGACTCGAATCCCTTAGTTTACATAAAGGGTTATGTGCTATACAGTTCAAATGTTCCTGAAGGTAATCTAGCAGAACCCTCTTAATATTTTCCTTCATGTGAATACTTCTGACAGATTACTAGTGGCATGATTTTGGGCTAAATACTGAGAGACACATCAGTTTCCACCCTTGGTTTATGGGCTAATAGCCGTAAATAAATATTCATTCATTCATTCCACCCTTGGTTGCTTAAGGAAAAGACCAAGCAAGAAGCTTTCTCATCCACAGATATGTAGATATGCAGCCAGGCATTATTTGGAACATCAATACACCCAAACTCCTGATGGCCATTTTGAAGCATAGAAAAGCATCAGTTGCTAGCACAATCCCTTCCCCTAAACATATTATCATCCAGTCAGTCTGATTTTATTGGTGACAACCAATGTACATTACGCTAAACATATTTTTGTACACCACCCCAATGTGGTGCGAGATTCCAAGGGTTCAAGGCACTTACCCAGGGTTTCTGTTTCCTTTTGGAATGATGCACAGCAGAGACTGTGGTATCTTTATGGTATATGACTTATTTACACATATATACAGCCTGAGTCTACGATGGAGGGGTTCACAGCATTAACACCCCAAAAAGGTCTTGTTTCTCCCAAAGCTGCAGCCTTGAATTCTAGGAAAGGTCTGGCATAGCCCGCTCTGTCTCTCTGCTTGCGGCTTTGTTTCTAGCCCATATCACTGCAACCAGGCACACCATCTCCAGGGGACTCAGGGGCCCAGGCCCCCACAAAAAAATGCTATGTGTGCCCATAGGTGCCCAGCCCCTCCCCCCATCCACAGCTGCCTCCATGGGCTGCCTGCAGTGGCTGTCTCCTCTGTGCACTTCCTGCAGCAGCTGTGGCTGTCGAGCTGTGGGTACCCGTGGGCCCCCTGCCACCCCCCGCCGCTTCTGCGGCTGCCCCGCCTAAGCCCCCCTAACCTGGATTATGTGGCAACACCTACAAAGCAGTGGCAGTAGATCTCGTGGAGTAAATGAGATCTTGAGATTTTGATGGGATTTTGCAAGATCTTGCCAGAAGCGACCACTGTTGCTTCTCCAGCAGCAATGGGGCACACCGAGCATTCACAGGAGTGCCCCGCTTGGGGTTCTGCTGCCTGAGATGGTTACCTCAGCCTGCCTTAAGGGTAGGCCAGCCCTGAGGGGGTGCTATGTTGAATATATGCTATGTTTCCTTGTGCAATCAGGGGTCCTGATCATATAGGGGTGTTTATAAGATGTTCAGCTGAACACATGTAGATGTCCTTTCGCAGACATCATGCTGGATGTGCGAAGAAGAGTTTGGATTTGATATCCCGCTTTATCACTACCTGAAGGAGTCTCAAAGCAGCTAACATTCTCCTTTCCCTTCCTCCCACACAACAAACACTCTGTGAGGTGAGTGGGGCTGAGAGACTTCAAAGAAGTGTGACTGGCTCAAGGTCTGCATGTGGAGGAGTGGAGACGCAAACCTGGTTCACCAGATTATGAGTCTACCGCTCTTAACCACTACACCACACTGAACACATTCACCAGACTGTGAATGTTGACAGGCTGCTCCAGTGATGCGCATGACCTCGAGGGAAAGACCACTGTGTTCCCCCATTCTTCCTGTCCCATGAACCCTGAAGAAAGCTACTATTTGTGAGGGAAAAGTAAGAAAATTTACATGAAGTGATGACTACAGAAGGGAAATATAGCCTCCAGAATAAACTTTTAGAATTGCATTTTCACCTAGATGAACCAGTAAGATGGAAGACTTGATTGGTTCATTTCCAGGTAGACAGAGCACACACATGGTGGTGACGTTTCATAGCCAGAGACTGGTGGAAGGAGATAGTAAGGAAGGGACCAAGGTTAAGTGTTGTACCTTTAAAGCAGCAATGGGGAACCTGTGGCCCTTCAGGTCTCCAAATTCCTACACCTCATAACCAATGGTCAAGGATTTTGGGAGTTGTAACCCAACACTACTTGTAGGCTGACAGGTTCTTCCTTTGTGCTCTGAAGGAAGGCTTGGTGATAAAAGTTTGGCAACACTGCCCTCAGGACAGCAAATGTTCACTAGATTTGCTTTTACAACAGATGATTATAAACAGCCTGTTTTGACTTTGACAGGTAAAATATAGGAAAACTATGTTATTATATTTTATAGAAAACTATTGGGTGGGGGGAGAACTTTTTCCCCCAACATATTTTTTTCTTTTATGATTTGTGAATATTCTCACCTTTCTAAATTTAATTTTTTCTTTAAATGGGTAGCAGGAGTTTTGCCTGACCATCTGCAAGGTGTGGCAGGCTGTGAATGCATACATCTGCTTTGGAAAACACAAAGAAATAAAAGCAACATAGTAATAGCACTTGTTTTATAGTGGAAAACTCAAGCCAGTGAGTGCAAATTTATTTTTGACAACTCTCAAAACCTAGATGCTTTTCTCTAACTTATACCTTAGTGGAATGAAGGCTGCTTTTGTAACTTTGGGGATCTGAGTTCAAGATGGATGTTGTTCTTCCACTATAAAAATGAGATTGAAATGGATGAGAATACACACACACACACACACACACACACACACACACAACATATATGACACTTACCTTGAGTGATTGTAAAATGAGAAATGCTGCATGATATGCGTAATCATAATCAAGTATATCCAGATTAATAGCACTTTTTCTTAAGATATTTCTGAAATGATGTAAACTGTTACTTTTTCCTATAGCATGTACTAGGGATTGCAGAGGAAAAATGCATATATCAGGGTACAGTGTGTGTGTGTGTGTATTAAGCAAAATGGCATACAAAAATGTGTATACTAGGAGAAACTTGCACTAAAATTACAGACTTATGTGGAAATGGGGAAAACTAAATTTAATAGGGACGCGGGTGGCGCTGTGGGTAAAACCTCAGTGCCTAGGACTTGCCGATCGCATGGTCGGCGGTTCGAATCCCCGCGGCGGGGTGAGCTCCCGTCTTTCAGTCCCAGCTCCTGCCCACCTAGCAGTTCGAAAGCACCCCTAAGTGCAAGTAGATAAATAGGTACCGCTTTATAGTGGGAAGGTAAACAGCGTTTCCGTGTGTTGCGCTGGTGCTGGCTCGCCAGAGCAGCTTCGTCACGCTGGCCACGTGACCTGGAAGTGTCTCCGGACAGCGCTGGCCCCCGGGCTCTTAAGTGAGATGGGCGCACAACCCTAGACACGACTGGCCCTTACGGGCAGGGGTACATTTACCTTTACCTTTACCTAAATTTAATAGTGGAAAAATGAGAAACCAATAGTTTTATCCATCCCAATCATGGACCTCAAAATATGGCACCAATAGTTAAAGCTTCTACATGTGCTCATCATGCCCTCTGTACCACTTTTGCTTTGCCAACAGTATATTTTATTAAGTGCTCTTTTTTTGCAGCAATAGTTTTATGAAAATGATGAGCTCTGGGGTTCAAGGTGTACAGTGTAAGGTGCGCCATGTAGAAGTTAACTTCACCTGGAAACAAGAACTTCAGTCAAATCCTCAGGTATTTCTGAAGAGTATTTCACAGTGTTGGTGCAGAGAAAGGAACTATGCCCCAAGGCTTAGCCAATAAGAAAGTTACCTCTTAGTTGAATGGGAGTAGTACATGAAATTTGGAAGGGTTGTTCTAACAGTCTGAAATTATTCTTAGGCAGATATTAGAGGAAAGTAAAGATTCAAACTGAATTATAAACTTGGTGTACAGCGCTTGAGCAAGCACGATCCCAGGTTGCAGCAATATGGCAGTATGATCCATCTTATAGACTAATTGTATAATACTGTGAAGAGCTGGGCTCCAGAGATACTTCTGCTGACAGGCAAACAACAGCTCCACTTGGGGGGACACTTGGCCTGTGTGCTCCACAAAGAAAAACTCCTTCGATGAAAAATGCTTCTCAGTGGTGCTAGATAATATGAACAACACACACACACACACACACACACAAAAAAACAAACCCCAGAAAGGTTTCAACCAAAATGTAAACTTAGTGTTATAAAGTGCACGAAGCACTACCGTTAAAAAAAGCAACAACAGTTTTTAAAGCTCTCAGAGCTATGGCCCTGACAGGCAGTCTGAATCCTTTGCTCTTCATTTCAAGGCCAAGAAGCCCAACTATCCACTGTGGATGTAGCCGCCTTTGGTCTATAATATACTCTTTCCTTCCTGGTACGATGGCAAGAGCCACCTATGAATGTGTGCCCTTCCCCTGCTACCTCAGTTTCTTCTCCTACCTGCCTGATGGGCCTTGGGGCATCCAACCTGGCCATCACGATACTACAGACAGCTCAGTGGCATACTACCTGGTAAGAGCAGGTAGAGGTGGGAAACCTGCTGGTATACTGGGCAGTTTGCAGCTAGGTACAGTAGGACCTTGGGACGTGGGTGGGACTGTGGGTTAAACCACAGAGCCTAGGACTTGCCGATCAGAAGGTTGGCAGTTCGAATCCCAGCGACGGGTTGAGCTCCCGTTGCTCGGTCCCTGCTCCTGCCCACCTAGCAGTTCAAAAGCACGTCAAAGTGCAAATAGATAAATAGGTACCACTCCGAGGGGAAGGAAAACGGTGTTTCCGTGCACTGCTCTGGTTCGCCAGAAGTAGCTTAGTCATGCTGGCCACATGACCCAGAAGCTGTCTGCAGACAAACACCGGCTCCCTCGGCCAATAAAGTGAGATGAGCGCCGCAACCCCAGAGTCGGTCATGACTGGACCTAATGGTTAGGGGTCCCTTTACCTTTACCTTACAGCAGGACCTGGCCAGGGTTTCCTGGAAACACCTGTTTTCCCCACCAACCCATGTCAGTATGTGGACAGGCATGGTTCTGGAACCACAGGGGCCTGTTGTTGCTGCCACTGCAAGTCAGGCGCTATCTGATATTTTCTCTCCCACATCCCTTTCAAAAGCATTGTTATTGGAAGCAAAATTAAAAAAAATAAGCAGATTCCTGGTTTAATCAACCCACAATTAAAAGCTAAAGCTGTCAGCTACAGAAACACATCTTCTCAGTTCTCTTCTCTTACTAGAGGTTCCAAAGTGTATCAAACTGGCCAGAAGAAGTTAAAAGACACCACCCTGAGGTTCTGAAGCTCATTTTGCCTGGTCTGCTTTTGACTGAGTTGCCTCAGATTCCCTGGTGGTCTGAATATCTTCAAAGGAGGGACATTCACTTCAGAACCATGCCTCATCTGAAGCCTTGCACAGCCCTAATATATAGGCCAACCCTTACTGTGTTCTTTCTTGGCCAATTTGACTGCCTAAAGGGCTGTGCCTTAAGAGAACATTGCATTTATCAAAAGTAGTAACAGCCTGTTTTAACTCAAAAGAACACGTACTGATTTTCCTTCAGTCATGCAGGCCGTAGTGTACTGGCCTGCTCCTTTCCCATAAAAATTAAATACGGCTTTGGTTGGTACAAGCTGAATCTTCATGTCCATCAGCAGCACACCCCATTCCTGAACAGAAAAGGCAACAGAGAACTGTGAAATCATCAGAGAGGTGTGGGACAGTGATGCTGTCAAATGTACTTTTGCGAGATGTAATGGCTCTTTCAAAACAAGGAAGCTATGCAACCATAAAAGGAGATGAAGGTGATAGTGTTACCAGACAATGTCCATTTTCACCGTTTCCCAAAGCCAGTAAGGGTGTATGATGCGTGGAAAGGTTCAGGTCTTTATTGCTGTAGCAACAGTGGCCCAGTTGGATCCTTCCAAAAAGGCCATGCCAAAAGGCATTCCAGAAAGAAAGCATTTATAGGTTTACAAAGCATGATCTTCCCCAGGTCTGAAGAGACGGTTGTCTCCTTATCTGGATTCCAGCAGCTGCTGGCTTCTCTGGGTATTGCAGGCTAACCAAGGGGGCCATTTATACTTCAATGGCCTGCCAGCCAACTAGGCCAAAGAGGCCAAAGACTTGTGACTTTCCTGGGGGTTTGAGGCTGTTCTGTGGGGTGTCAGTAGAACAGAGATGAGGAGTTTGTGGCCCTTCAGTCACCGTGGGACTATAAGTCCCAGCATCCTTGCACATTGGCCGTGCTGGCTGGGGCGGATGGGAGTGGTTGTTCCGCAAGAACTGGAGGGCCACAGACTCCCCATGCCTGTGTTAGAAGAATTAACAAAGGCCAGTGTGGTGTAGTGGTTAAGAGCGGTAGTCTCGTAATCTGGGGAACCAGGTTCAAGTCTCCGCTCCTCCACATGCAGCTGCTGGGTGACCTTGGGCTAGTCACACTTCTTTGAAGTCTCTCAGCCCCACTCACCTCACAGAGTGTTTGTTGTGGGGGAGGAAGGGAAAGGAGATTGTTAGCCGCTTTGAGACTCCTGAAGGGGAGTGAAAGGCGGGATATCAAATCCAAACTCTTCTTCTTCTTCTTCTGCAACAAACAAGTGGGCTAAACCTCCCCAAAGTGATATTAGGAATCACTGAACTAGAGAAATGTAATAAAAAGGGGTATAAGTTTTAGAGTGGTTCACTCAGGACTTCAATCCCATTCACTGCTGAATTACTATATTGACAAAACCAGTTTGTACTTGATGATATATGCATGATTGATGGGCTTATTATTAGTGTGCCTGCCTTCTGTATTGTTTAATGGACAGCTTTCAGATACAGATGCCTTAATTCATGCAGTATTACTGTTTGGTGTTTGATGATATTTTGCAGGCTGGAGGGTTGTGGCATACAAATGAAAACCTCGGCATCCTTTTTTCTGAGTTTCAGGTCCTGCTGTGTTTTAGTTCAGTTTGTTAAGATGTGGCTCATTAAAATGGCTTGTTTTGTGATGGGAAAAGAAAAGCTTCTCCAGATGTAGACATTCATGGTGTGCCAGTAATTTTATTTAACAAAGTGCTATGGCATTCATAAAGAGACAACGGGTTCTAGCTTGAAATGATGCAATGAGGAGTTATGGATCCAAGCAACATGTTTTAGAGGGAAAGTTGGATTCTTTTACAGCTAACCACGCTCTTATTTGTTGCTAGCTTAATAGGAACATTGATCTAGCACGTTTAATATTGTTTCTTTATTTTATGGGGAATAAACTATCTCCATAGCAAACAATCACACATATATATGCATTTGAAACTCCACAATTCCATTATGGATATACTTGATACGGCATAAGTTTCTAGGCTTGACAAGCTAGATTCACATGAGCCAGAAACTGCCTTAGAAACCAAAGTGGTTCTTTTCATTTTGCTATTTCATATATATATTAAAAAATACTTTATACAAAAATATTCACCAACCAAAATTATAGCTGAGTGTTCTTTTATTTGTTTTTCCCCCTCTTAAGGATATGAACAATTGTTCAATGACAATTGCAAATAATTTTTAAAATGATTTGCTTGATAACTTAATAGCTGATTCACACATTAGAAAAGGGGAGGAAGCATTTGCCTTCGACATGCTGGCAGGCCTTGATATTTGTATCTTTTCCAATAAGAAATTCTATATAAATTTAATTGTATAAGAAGAAAAAGAAGAAGAAGAAGAAGAAGAAGAAGAAGAAGAAGAAAGGGCTTTTTCCAGGGAGGACTCACAGGAACTCAGTTCTGGCACCTCTCAGGTGGGCACCAATGCTATTCTAAGACAACAAAGGAGGTGTTCATGTTGAGTTCTGGGACTTCTTTTTCTAGATAAATAGCACTGTGTGCTGCCCTTCAGACTGAGTTGCCCCAGCCACTATGGGTGGCTCCCCCGCAAAAAAAAATTAAAACACAATAAAACACCAACCATTAAAAACTTTCCTGAACAGCCTTCAGATGTCTTTAGAAAACAATCATTTTATTATATTAATAAAATATAATAAATTTTATAATAATAAGTAGTTTCTCCCATGTGTTCTGAGGTGCCACACTGTCTTGAGAGGACTGTGCCACATAGTCTTTCTTCTACCCCTCTACACCAGATAACTGACTCTTTGTCTGTTTTAAGTAATCATAAGAAGCATCCATTTTATGAGCTACACTCCACATGAGTTTCAAAAATCCCAGGGGCAGTAACATTCATCATCTCCAAGCCTCAGACTCTGGAGATCATGAAAATGGCAGCAGATGAGATCTATAAAATACTAGCTCACCTCCTATTTTTCTGTGATTGGGGCTGGACTGTTTGAAACTGGGATTTGAACTGTTAAATTCAGGATGATTTGTATCACTGAATATCATTAGTGGTCATATTTTTGACAAATCTGGCAATCACATTTGAGGTCCACATACCACTGCATCAGAGAAGTAGACAGATATTTGTTCTAGGAGTGGCATATGAAGAGCATGGTGGATCTAGCCAATAACCCACCACTCCAGCATTGTATTTTCACAGTGCCCACCAGATGCCTATGGGAAACCCTGAAGTAAAGAAGCAAAGCTAGCCTTTTTGCTAGCATTGAATTGTAGAATGAGAAAATGGATAATGAGTCAATACTAGAACATAGAGCTTTGCCAAAAAAAAAAAAAGGTATCACATTTTGTGGCATGTGGACTAGAGCTGCAAATAAGTGTATAAGGTTGGAGTTCCTGACAAATAGCAATTTCTGTCAGTGAAATTTGCAAAGAATACTGCATTCTGTACAGTGGTACCTTGGTTTACAACCAAAATCTGTCCCGGAGGTCTGTTTGTAAACCAAAACAGGTTGTAACCCAAGGCGCGCTTTCGCCAATGGGGCCTCCCAAAAAAATTAGTTTGTAATCCCCCCAAAAATGGGTTGTAATAAAAAAAAAGGTTGCAAACCAGGACATGCACTTCCGGGTTTGACGTGTTTGTAATCTAAAACGTATGCACACCAAGACATTTGCAAACCAAGGTACCACTGAATTGATAATATGCTGTATTGATAACAGCTTTTTGATAACTTGCTAAGAGCTTGTGCTTGAGAATGGGCTTGAGAACTGAGCTTGGTTCTCCTGTTTTCTCTGAACATTTGAGGGTAGTTGTGGCATTTCCAGTTTGTGACTTCACATCAACAAATTCCACAACCCACAAATGTCTGGTATGTTTCGGATGTCATGACAGACACAGTCTCTTTGCCCATCATTCAGAGTGTCTCATCAACAAAAATGGAAATGTTGGTTGGACTCTGGCTTGGATGTTCCAGGGAGCTGTTTGGGACTGTGCTTGTGCAGGACTGACCCCAGGTGCCCTGCGCCCTGGATCAGCTGCAGAGGTGGGAACCTGGTCTGACTGGACTTTGGGCCTGTTGATGTGCCAGACTGCACACTAGCATCTGCTATGGGATTGTTCCTTCCAGCGGGATTTACTGCCAGGTACCCTGTGGTTCAGGATATATGGTAAGATGAGAGTATGGGGGTTGGGTGTGTGTGTTTTTTGCCACATCATATCTTACGTTTTGGAGAATTCCTGGTGCTAAAGTACTAAAGAGGAGAGCTGGAAAAAATTTCATGTAGACATTTCCTCAGTAGCTTGCAGAAACTGAATTTTAAGTGTCAAGGGAAAGCTTTCTTTCATTTGGACCACAAACTACATGCATTCCGATGAATCCGTGGAGTTTTCTGATAATCTTTTGCAGGTGGCTAGATTAAAAAAAACAACAACATGTAATGGTACACTAAACAGGAAGACAAATATTTCCTCTGTTTGTATCTTATGCACTTGCTCATTTACCAAAGTAATATATCTTTTTTAAAATGTCACTTTTAAAGCAAAGCCCTTGAGTACAGATAAAATAAAATGCTTGACATGTAAATTTCCAAAATCCCTACTCTATAAGCCAATGGATCAGGGCCAGTTAGTGAAAATCAGCTCTTTATGACTCTAGCATGTGGTTATTCCTATACACAAAGGTATTCTGGGTCAATGCAGATTCAAAGCAATGTAAAAGGATGTGGAATGAGTGCACCGAAAACTTGAATCCAGATTGATCTGGATAGGTTTTCAGGGTGATGGCCACAGTGATACATTTCCTCTAAAGCTCTTCATTTGAAAAATAAACCCTAGCCAGCTGGGGGAAAGGGAAGGAGAGGATGGTGTTACAGTTTTGTGACTGACAGCTCTGCCTTCCAACTTGGCTTTACAAGGTTTCTTCAACCACAGCCCTTTTGGGAGGGCTATTGTAATGACATATCAAAAATTGTCGCATGTTTTCAGAGCTCTTGGGGAACAGCGACACTAAAAGAGTTGTGGAGTATTTGGTGGCTGAGTTGATCTTATGTGATCTTTTTCTTCTAAGCCAGACCAATCCTTTCCTAAAATGTATTATGTCTCCCACCAATATAGGTAATGATGTGACATGATCTCTGCTATGGGATATATATATATCCCAGAGCCCAGTGAATAATAATATTCTCCTAGAAAACATTGTTAATAAAATAAATAATAATATTGTTTGCTGCCACAGGTTATATCTTGGATCAAGTCGTGGGAATGTAGTTGTGGCTATAGTAGAATTGTATTTGATTTGAAGCATCTCATTGGAAATGAAATTAAAAAAACCAGTGATGAAAATAACTTATGCCACATAATTTAATTTGAGTCATCCTAGCTTTTTTTACAACACTGAAATAAAGACGAAAGTAATTTTATATTTTCAGCTCAAACTAATAAGAAAATGATTTATTAGATTTTAAAGTATTTTAGGGTGGTTTGACATTTAGATAATATTGTTTTCTCTATCTATATACTTGCTTGCCGAGAGAACTTGTAGGTCATAAACCTTTGCATTAAGCCTTTCATATTGGTAGAATTGATGTTCTGAATGGGTGATGTTAAAATGTATAGTCAAACCTGACAATGTGAGGGAGATCGTACGCCCACCCCACCCCACCATGTGACAAGACACCTCTGAAGTTCTGGGGTACATGTTCCTTTTGTGACCGTGGAGAATGTCAAACTCCATTCTTACGATTGGATATTTTACCAGAATTTTGCCAGATATTGTTGGACTCTAAGTCCCATCAGCCAGGGCCAACATGTCCCAGTGATAGGAGATTATGGGAGTTGTAGTCTAACAATATCTGGAGTACCACAGTAGGTACTGAGAACCAATGTACATTTTATGCACTATGGTGTGTAAGAAAAGCCCAGTGCCTTTTTAACTGCTAAAAAGCAGCATTAGGAAGGGATAATTTCCATCAATGAAGAATCAGAGATGATGGTGGAAGCTGGTTCTTCTTGCCCGTGGGTAGGCAAACTAAGGCCCAGGGGCCAGATCTGGCCCAATCGCCTTCTAAATCCAGCCCGCGGACGGTCCCGGAATCAACGTGTTTTTACATGAGTAGAATGTGCGCTTTTATTAAAAAATCATCTTTGGGTTATTTGTGGGGCATAGGTATTCCTTCATTATTATTTTTCAAAATTTAGTGTAGTCCCCCACAAGGTCTGAGGGAAAGTGGACCAGCCCCCTGCTGTTCTTGCCTATCACTTTCCCACTGCAGACTAGCATCCAACACCTCCCCTAAATCTGATCTGGAGGGAACAGATTGAGAGGAGAAAGTTTGTAGGAGGGAAAAGGGGAAGAATGTTGTGTTGCTCTGAAAAAAATCACCGCACCGGAAGAACATTTTCCTTACTGGTGTGTTGAATAATACCCAGTGTATTTTTACTTATGCTTTTAAATACAGTGGTACCTCGGGTTAAGAACAATATTTTATTTATTGAATTTACATATCGCTCTTTACCCGGAGGCTTCAGGGCAGTTCACAGAATAACTGCAATAAGTGAGCTTGGGAAGGGACCAGAACTGAGGGGCAAAGCACATTGAATTGCATGCAGAAGGCCTCAGGTTCAATCCCTGGCGTCTCCAAGATGGTCCAGCCAATCTGAAACCCTGAAGAGTTGTTGCCAGGCAACGTGGTTATATGGAGCTAGCTGGACCACTGGTCTGACTCAGCAGCTTCCTATGTTCCTAAGAGAATAATAATGTGTGAAGCGAGCAGCCATAAACATCTAAATAAAGTAGGATTTTCTGTTAAATGTTTTGTTATACAAAACACCTTGGTGAGGCACATTTATAGTTACCATAACTTATATTTGCAGAGCAGGTAGGATTGTACAAGCTGTGCTCGACTTGTCATTATGATGGTTGTTTTTATTTTTATTTTTGCATTACCTTATTTTGGTTCTTGGTGGTTTGCTTACTGTAAAACTAGAAAGGGGGGTTGTTTTAAGCTGGCAGTTTAGAATGTCAGACTGAGGGGCTTGGCTGAGCCATGAGGTTCAAAGAGATTAACCTGAACTCAGCTGTTTTCCTTACTGATCTCATACCAGCTGAATGTGTGACATTAAGATGTCAATAGCACAACAGAATTTATCTAACAGTTTCACCATTGACATCATCCTTTGAAGGTATGGGCAATTGCTTCTCTTGACACATCAAGATGTATTTCTTTATTGTAAATGGTCATAGGATGTAGAAAGAGTGGTTTGAACTTAAAATGAATCAGATAGTGTGTGTGTGTGTATTTAAAAATTATGGTTATATAGATATATTTCTACTTTGGATTTTAATTTCAGTTCTGAGTCCTGTCCCATCCGCCTTCCCATACATTATTATCTTACTGTTATTTATTATCTAACTATTATCTAAAATTTGCACCATTCAACAAGAGCGTAAGTATTCTCTTCAAGGCACGAGGCAGGTATACATCAGTCTGAAAACCAGCAAACTAGATAATTTACTCATTTATTTAATTCCAGTTGTGAATTGCTTCCTCTGAAATTTCTTGAAGTGATTGCTAAATTCTCTTTCATTGTCCACAAAACATATTTTAATTCAATCTATAACATGAATATTCAGGCCCGTAGTTTATGTATATTTATCTACTTTCTGTGGAAGGCTTAACAATATTTGATAAATAACAACAGACTCTGCATTCATCCAATGTGTGCCTGGAAGGAGATGTACAGGAAAGGGGAACAAAAAATTATCCTGTCATTAGCATTTGAGGTTCCATCAGAACAATTTCTCCATAACATCATAAATGGCAACATTTGTCAAATTAAAATAGATAAATTTTATTCAGGAAACAAAGAACTCATGCCAATATTTTCCTTGGGGTCTTGTGGGTGTCATGATCCAGGAAGGGTTGGGAAACCAATTCATCAGAACAGGTCTGCATCCAAACATTCAATGCAGACACTACACCAAACTGCAGGAAACAAATGCTTAGCTCCTTGTGTGATTTTGTCATTGGGAGACAGAGGCTGGCTGGAGATTTGAACCCAGTTTTCATTTACTAATGTGTAAATGAACTATATCTCACAGCTGTAGAAATCCAGCTCTGAATTTTCATTTTAGAGTTTTCAGACATGATTTTTGCAGTGACAGTGTCATGCCCACAGATCCCCAAAGCTAAGATTTGGAGCTCCCCAAAGCTAAGATTGAAGAGGTGCAGCCCATGTCAAGGGACTGTGAGTCAGAGCAAGAGGATCTGGGGTCTTCAGGGGTCATGGCTATCCAACCTGCTCCTCCTCCAGCGTGGTGTAGTGGTTAAGAACGGTGGACTTGTAATCTGGTGAACCGGCTTCGCTTCCCTGCTGCTCCACATGCAGCGGGATATCAAATCCAAACTCCTCCTCCTCTTCTCAAGGCACAAATAGCTCCACAGAATTAGGTGGAAGTTGAGAAGCCACCAGACACCAGAGCCTGCCAGACACCAGAGTGCCCACTTGAGTAACAAGGACTCCTCCGGGGTAAAGGGATATTCATGAGCAAGTCGACAAAGGCATCTCGGGTTTGCAGCTGTTCTCAAGGCAGAGCTCTGATAACTCAGGCTTAAAAGTCTTTGGTTCCTGGTACAGAGTACTAGAACATTGCCTTTACAGGAGCTCTGTGGCCTGTGTTCCTTTTTAACTAGCTAGTCCCTGGACTCAACTTCTTGTTCTGCAACTGCTTCTGGTTCTGCCCCTGTATTTGGATTTCTGGAAGACTATGATTCTGGGACTGCCCCCATTCACTCTCAGGTGTTCTGCTGTGTGCCACCTGGGACAGGGCAGACAGGCAGTATTACAGGACTGAATTTCTCCACCACCAACAAATGCCAGATTCCTTTGGAAGGGATGTAATTGGGTGGCAGAGCACATGACTGACACACCGAAAGTTGCTGTTCAATCCCTGACATCTTTTGAAGGGGCAGGGACAGCTCCCGCTCTGAAATATTAGGGAGCTGCTTGCCTGTATGTTTAGACCAAGTACTAGGGAGTCTGTGGCCTTCAGAAGTTGTTGTACCCCAACTCCCATCAGCACCAGCTAGCATATCCCATGGCCTGGGATGGTGGGAACGGCAGTCCAACAACATAGGAAGTGTCACAGACTCACCATCCTTGCAAGAAGGGAAACTTTATAAGGGTAAAGGTAAAGGTAAAGGGACCCCTGACTATTAGGTCCAGTCATGGCAGACTCTGGGTTTGCGGCGCTCATCTCGCTTTATTGGTCGAGGGAGCCGGCATACAGCTTCCGGGTCATGTGGCCAGCAAGACTAAGCCGCTTCTGGCGAACCAGAGTAGTGCACGGAAACGCTGTTTACCTTCCCGCCGGAGCGCTACCTATTTATCTACTTGCACTTTGATGTGCTTTCGAACTGCTAGGTTGGCAGGAGCAGGGACCGAGCAATGGGAGCTCACCCCATCGCAGGGATTCGAACCGCCGACCTTCTGATCGGCAAGTCCTAGGCTCTGTGGTTTAACCCACAGCGCCACCCGCGTCCCTTAATCTTTATCTATACATATAGTTAATTGTATAACATTACTACCTGAAAGTGTATATTATCTGCAGGCAATAAATCAGTATTTTTATGACATGGCAGTTATTTAATAGATTTATATCTCCCTTCTTGGTCTAGGAACTCAAGGAGGCATACATTGTTTTCTTCTCCCTGCCCCTCCCCCTGATTTTATCACAACAATATTGTAGGCTAAAAGATAGTGACCCATCCAGGGCACTTAATGACTGTGTGGAGAGTAGAACCTGGCTCTTCTTGGCTGCAGTTTGTTTGTTTTTATTAGATTTATATACTGCCTTTCATCATAAGATCTCAGGGCAGTTCAAAGAATAAAATAAAGGATAAAAACATGTAAATAAGTAAAACAAAACAGCAAAACAATAACCTCCCCTTCCCACATATACATTTAAAAGGTTATAGATACAGTGGTACCTCGAGTTACAAACGCCTCAGGTTACAAATGCTTCAGGTTTACAAACTCCGCTAACCTGGAAGAGTTACCTCAAGTTGAGAACTTTGCCCCAGGATGAGAACGGAAATCGTGTGTCGGTGGCACAGTGGCAGCAAGAGGCCCCATTAGCGAAAGCATGCCTCTAGTTAAGAACAGTTTCAGGTTAAGAATGGACCTGCAGAATGAATTAAGTTTGTAACTAGAGGTACCACTGTATTGTCTTGTCTTGTGCCTAAAATTATATAATGAAGGCACCAGGCAAGCCTCCCTGGGGAGAGCATTACACAAATGGGGAGCCACAACAGAGAAGGCTCATTCTCGTGTTACAGCCCTCTGGACCTCACGTGGAGGAGGCACACAAAGAAGGGCCTCAAATGATGGACGCATTGTCTGGGACATGTTATATGGGAGAGGCAGTTCTTCAGGTATTGTGGTCCTGAGCTGTTTAAGGCTTTATATAGATCAAAACCAGCACTTTGAATTGGGCCCAGAAACTACTATGCAGCCAGTGCAGTTGAGCCAGGATCGGTGTAACACTCTAACCAGTAGGTAACACTGTTGTAGAAACCTAGTTTCCAACATTTCATTTTAGGAATTCAAAAATGACTGTGTAAGTCACAAACTTGTTAAAATCTAAACGCAAAGCAAGAAAAGCTGGTATTTAAAACAGGCCAGTTTAGAAGGAATTCCACAATTAGATACAAATTAGTTTGCACCACTAATTAGTACAAACAGTTCTGGAGCCTATTAAATAACTGGAGGGTTCAAGGCTGTCCCAAGAGGATTTCTGAAGCCAGCCTTGAGCAGAGGTGGCAATGTCTCTTGCAAGGACAGCCAAATAGAAATACCATAGTTGGGGTTTCTGATCTCTTTGGTATGACACTGGCATGAACATTTGTCTGCCAAAGCAAATGAGGATTTAGAGTGGTAAATAACAGGGCAAAACTTGGATGTTAAACTGCCTCAGTTTAAAGCAAAGCAAAACACCAAACCCTAACTTAAGCATCCTCTTAAAAGCCCTTCTTCCTCTCACCACTTTGAAAGGCACCTCGGCACAATCCGTGAGTTCAGCACGTATTGTCCCTTAATGGCAGGCATTACGTTTGCACAATGCCATAAATCACAACTAAAGGCTGGTTTTAAATAGGACACAGATACATGCAGGCACCACAGCTTTCTTAAGTGATACTTAGAGAGAGAGAGAGAGAGAGTCAGAGAAAGAAAGGAAGGAAGGAAGGAAGGAAGGAAGGAAGGAAGGAAGGAAGGAAGGAAGAAAGAAAGGGCAGTGGGAGAGAGACAGAGTAAATATCCTAGCCCATAGTCTCCAAATAGACTAGACCTAGCAGAGAATGTCCCATTTCAGTGCTCACTGAGCTTGACTGAAGGATATTTTTATGAATACTTTTTTAAAAAGAAAATGCTTGTGGACTGCAGCCCCTAACCAGTTTAATTAGGATTTAAATACCTTGTGGATTCCTCCCTCCCTCCCCCACCCACCTCATGCCATTGTGAAAATCTGAGTGCACATCATATCATCTCTATTCCCTCACCATTGCCTTTCTTCCCTGTTATTTATTTAGGGTTGTTTAAAAAACCAACCCCCCCCCCCCACAAAAAACCTTTATTGGTGCATAAGCAGAAAGACAAGCAGGCTTACATGCAAAGACCTGCAATTACTGTCCCTGATTTCACTGTGAAAACTTTACAACGGGTCACACTGAAAAATCTTCCTCTACCCCTCCCACTCCTTCTAAGAGAACAAAAAAAAATCCATCAAATTAACACATCAATGAGTTGATTGTAATCTCCAGGGTTCAGTGTAGCACTTTCTAGCCTCTCAGACAGGAGGCCAGCATGATTTATCAATGCAAACCTAATAGCATCAATATGAATCTAACTAAAAATCAATATTTCATTACCAAATTGTTAGTGAGAATGAAGAAAAATTGCCAGAGTCAAAGCATTCTCTAGGGTAGGAGCATCTGGAGTTCAATGTGACAAGATGAGTGATGCATGACTCGGGGCCTGGGGAAGGACACCAGGAGGACAGGCCACTACGTAAGGCCGGAGACTCATGAAGAAAGCTCGCTTCCTCACTTTTTTTTATTTAAAAAAAACGCTTTCTCTAAGAGGCAAAGAAAATGTCTGGGAGAGGGAAATGGAAGATGCTAAGGTTATTTACTGAAACGAATGCAAAACAACAGATGCAATTAAATCCAGAGTGCTGAATAAAATGGAGTCTGCATTCACGGTGTCATATACACACCCAACTTTCTTGCAGTCAGGGTAGTGCAAACACGAAGGGCAGCCATGGCAAAAAGCCATCAAGCTCTGGAACCAGATTCTGAATTTTAACTACCGTACAGCCCAATCTCATGAGTTGCTGGGCTGAGGATCATGTGACGAATCTTCAGCTGCAAGATATTGTCACGGTGCGATGCTACACCTGATAAAGTGTTGTGCCGTTGACATGAACAATCGGGGGGATATGAGGCTGCTTTTCACCAAGTCAGACCATTGGCCAATCTAGCTCAGCATCTACTCTGATTAGCAGTGGCTCTGAAAGGTTTTGGAGAGGAGCCTTTCCCAGCCAGGGATTGAACCAAGCGCTTTCTTAATGCAAAACATGTGTTCTTCATGTGCTATGATCCTCTGATTAAATGTTCATGCAATACTCAAACACTCGGGCAACCAAATACTTGGGCAACCATGGTGCTACACTGGCCACAGGAAGACTCTCTCTTCCATGGTCTGGTAGCAAATAAGCAGCCACTGCAGATCTTTTAGGGCTGGTGTAATATGAACCCCATAGAGACACGGGTGGCGCTGTGGCTTAAACCACAGAGCCTAAGGCTTGCCGATCAGAAGGTCAGTGGTTCAAATCCCCGTGACAGGGTGAGCTCCCGTTGCTCGGTCCCTGCTCCTGCCAACCTAGCAGTTAGAAAGCACATCAAAGTGCAAGTAGATAAATAGGTACCGCTCCGGTGGGAAGGTAAATGGCGTTTCCGTGTGCTGCTCTGGTTCACCAGAAGCGGCTTAGTCATGCTGGCCACATGACCCGGAAGCTGTACGCCGGCTCCCTAGGCCAATAAAGCGAGATGAGTGCCGCAACCCCAGAGTGGGCCACGACTGGACCTAATGGTCAGGGGTCCCTTTACCTTAATATGAACCCCATTTGACTGTCCCTCTCCCCACGCACGGCCACATTTTGCACAAGCTTCTGGGTCATCTTGACAAGGAGCTCTACATAGTGCAGTAATCTAAATAAGAGGATACTAGACAGTTAATTGTTGTGCCTCTCTTTCTTAGCCCAATAAAGGCCACAGCTGATGAACCAGCTGAAGCTGGAAAGAGGTATCCTTTGCCATTAAGCTAGCTGGGTCTCCAGTTACAGTATAGAATTTAAGGAGTGTCCCCCAAGAAGGGGTGGGCAAATCTGTCCATTCTGGTTTTCTAGGTTTGTCATTTTCCCAATCCTAAATTTGGTTCCCCACATGTCTGTGGCAATTCCCTTTTTTAAAAAAATAATTCATGAAAATTTGTGAGCATTTTAATCCAAGCTTGTCCCAATAAGCAAGTTTTCTGATCCAGTTTTAACAAATATCTGCAAGCACTTCCCCCTAATTTAATGGAGTTTCTTATTTTGTTTTCATAAATATAAACGCTTTTTAATGTACATTTCCCTCTAGTATATGCACTTGCTGCATACTGTTTGGTTGGAGAAGAGCATCACTAAATTCAGTAAAGTACAAATTTCAAAAGACAGCTGTGTTTTGGTTTGCTTGTTGGTTCATGAAGTATGGGTTAGTTTTTCATTAAAACGAAAACAAAATCAAATTTCTCCTCCACCGCTACTTGCAAGCTACGCATCTGCTCCTTTGGGGAGTGAAACTCTATTCACAGCAGTTTAACATCCCGATCCTTTAACCTCTCTCTTAGTGCCACTGAGGCAAAAGTCTCACCACAGAAACATAAGTGAGATGCCCGCTTCCTATAAGTGACTTATAACAACCATGTCTCAACAAAATCTTGAATCCTTGAGTTTAGAATAATTATAGCAGTTGGCAGTAATTTGCCCTTGCTTACGGTCAGCAGGCTTGGAAACTTTGTGGACTGAATCCTGCTCACCAAACGCAGAAGGAGATGTGTATCCTCCTGCTGTGCTGAGCCTACAGCAAGTGCAACAGGCCAGGACATGACAAGTCAGGCTTTTCTAATCCTCCATTTGTTTGAGTCATCCGGCATCCTGAGCCCAGCATATACAAAATGCTTAGTCTTATGCCATAGATAACCACAGGGGTCAGCAAACTTTTTCAGCAGGGGGCCGGTCCACTGTCCCTCAGACCTTGTGGGGGGCCAGACTATATTTTGAAAAAAATAAATGAACGAATTCCTATGCCCCACAAATAACCCAGAGATGCATTTTAAATAAAAGCACACATTCTACTCAGGTAAAAACAACGCTGATTCCCAGACCGTCCACGGGCTGGATTTATAAGGTGATTGTGCCGCATCCGGCCCCGGGCCTTAGTTTGCCTACCCATGGATAAGAGTGTGGGCTTTTCACTTCCTTTTGATGGTAGCAGAAACCATGAAGCAAAAAGGGAGAAGGGCAGTTCAGTCGATTCTTCCCTTCCCCTATCTCTGCTTGCTTCTCAGAAACTGCAGCCTGACTCCAAGGTCTCCCTCCACAAATGGGCTATTGTTATGGTGCAGCAAGCGAGGCCAAGGAGTGGGCAGGAGTGGCTTGACTCATTCCCTTGCTTGCAATCTGCTCCTTATGCTACCATAACACCTGGTCTCTGCATGCAGAAAGCAGGATTTCACCCTTTCTTTTCAAATGCAAGATTATTTTTCCATTGTATTTCCAACCGGGGCTTTAAGAATACATTTCATGTCAAAATGTGTGACCAAATGGAGAGAATGACTAAACCTAGTTTGACTTAATGCTTAGGGAAAAATATCCTCCAGGTGCCTGTTTTCCAATTCTGGCAGGAAGTAACCCTTATTCTATAAATTCCCATTTTATTAGTAGCTCTCTCGTTATTTAGTGTTCCTGCTCATGCAGAATGCCAGTTTTAGAATTGTAATCTTTTCATTACTTCAGTGTTTTTGTTGCCTTATGAGTTTGCTCCAATCTGTGGTGGAATTTTCCCTTCTCTTGAGGCCCATGCACTTTCTTTTAATTTTTTAAAAAGTTAAAATCCGAGAGTTCTTCCTTTTTATGAGGTATTTATAGTGTCCAGGCTTAAATGTGTCAGTTGAAATATATATATTTCTCTCTAGAGTTTTTCCTGGGGTTTGAGGGTAGAATGAATAAATGATTTTTTTTTACAGATTACATGGAGACTTTGGGATGCAAAGGATATATTCAATAAACTCCAAATAAACTGTAAAAAATAATCTATAGCCAATGTGCTTATAAATCCAACATATGGTAATTATAATTAAAAGGACATTTCCTCAAACTACAGCCTAATTGGTTTTTTAAAAAGCCAAAACAAGCTCCCCACCAGCAGAGGGAACATAAGAAATATTTCTTATACCTATGGGATTTCAAATTATTTACTAAACTTTAACTTCTATATCTCATTCCCTCTAAGCCATTGCTTACTACTGCCTTACAGTTTAAGCATTAGTTTTCTATTTTGAAGTTTAGTGCTCCACAGAATACTGCAAGATTCTTAATGTCTGTAAATTTTGATTTACAGACTTTAAATTTTGATTTACACCTGGGGGGGGGGGGACTGGCCTATAAGTTTAGACCCAATGAACCAAGTGGGGTGCGTGCATGTGATAAAATATCTGTGATATGACTGCATATTTTCAGCAAAACTAGAGATAAATGGGAAATCGGGAAAAGTAAAAGGGGAATGCAAACAAAACTCTGTGCTGAATAGCTTTATTCGGCCCAGGAAGAAAACAAGATGCTTGCATCCCTTGTGACAGGATTATTCTGTAGCGCAGAACTGGGGAAACTGGAAGTAAATGTGGCCATCCGGGTCTCTTTGTCTGATGCATGGGAATCTCTGCATTCCATCCACCTCTATCACCAGCCTTGTTCTGTGCCCTTCTCAGGTGCTTTGTGTGGCTCAATTGTGACCTTACCTTGCAGCAATGTTGCTTTCCTACATGGAGACAAATGCATCTGACTGGAATGTAGCCTGCTATACAAAGGTATGAGTTGCCACTGTTGCCCTGTCCACTTTTACCCCCGGCCCTGCCTACCAACGGCATGCAGCCCTGGAAGGTGGTCCATGGGGGAATGTGGCTGAAAAGGCTTCCCCATGCCTGCTGCAGTGCAAGCTTTGGACAGCCAGGTTTGTGAGCCCACACGCTAAACCCTGACCCCGGCGCCCACCACGTAGAAATGAGACATGACAACAATGTCTGGGTTTAAAATTAGGCCACAACTTTATTGAATTCAGGTGTAGGAACCTTGGCTTAGGCCTTGAAGGTATCCCTGTCATACCCAACAGGGGCTGAGGATGCGCAGGGCAGCCAGGTGTTGTGGGAGGGGACTGTAAAGCGTGAACTTGCACAGCGTGCCCTCCCACTTCACCAAAGCCGGGAGTTTGACCTATATGCCGCCGCTCTAGGAACAGTGACTCCCGCAATCAACCCTTTAATAGGCCCTGCAAACGCCACCACATGGGGGTGCATCAATATGCCGCCCCTGAATCACAGATAGACTACAGAATACCGACCAAGGCCTAAAACTGCCAAAATTGTGATGAATTGCTATAAGGAAGGCGAAACCTGCCAATGCAGGGAAATTCCTTCCTGGTCCTGAATACAGCAACCATCTTACGACAATAGGAGCATCCGCTGACCTAGGAAGCAAGAGGTTAACCTGCAAAAGAAGACCATGTTATATTTTAGGGAGGGTTGGGTGGGTGAACCTGGAAAGGAAACCAAGTGAGCCTGGGCCAAAGAGCATTGGCCAAAGAGGGCCTTTTCTGGCCCTTACCCCATACCCAGCTGGCAGCCCGTTGGCCTGCTGAGATGGGGGCAGGGCAACGGCCACCCTGTAGCAAGATGGGTGGCACCTGGCCAGGTAAGCCTGCTCAGTGTCGCAAACCCTGCCCACCTCTTGGAGGGGGTGAGCGGAAATATATGTCAGTGTAGCCTCATATCCAAAGTAAACCATCTTGTCAGGGATTTCCATTGCTACAAGGAGATTTCCCCAGTTCTCCTTCCCCTGGGCACACTGCACACACACCCCAGGTCTGCTCTGGAGGCTTGGGAGAATTCTCAGAATAGATTTGGAGGGGGCAATCAGGAGGGGGCTGAGGGAGAATGTTCCATTGCGCAAGTGGACAACCTTGCCGCGATGGGACCAACACTACACTGGAAACAAGCCTTGGGATTTAAGCAGAGGTTGGAGAGCTATCTATCCGACAGGGGTGATGTGGTTGCTGTTAAGTTTAATTGTTTAATTGCCTAAAGTGAAATGGAGAAATGCCTGTATGTATATTGCTAAGGGTTTAACACTGGAAAATTCCATTGGAATACTAAAGCTAGAAAGAATTCTCTGAGCTTCAGTTAGTTAATAACTGTTGATATCCTCTGCTAGCATTCACGTGAGTAACCTTAGATCATGTGATTAAGGTATCAGTCGCAAATTTCCGTGGTATTTTGCCTTGGTATTTTGTTCTTAGGAACAGTAAGGGAAAGATGTGCTAATGGTGCCTCTTAGAGTTATGTTATATTTCTAAAGAAAATGCTGAGACTATGCTTTAATATGCATATGCTTTATATAACTTTCTGGATGTATCATTGATGTTTCTTTACCTGTGTTTAAGAAGTTCTGGTAGTAAAGTTTTGAATCTCATTTATGGGTCTGGACAATTTTTATTCCAAAAGAAGTCCATTTTTATGCATCCGATTGCTTCATGCTGCACAGTATTAATATCTGCAATATTAAAATGCTGCACCCCATTTTTCAGATCCAGGGAGTTAGACTAGATGACTTCCAAGGTCTCTCCCACTGCTACAATTCTATTTTTTGTTTCAGTTGGACAAAAGAAAATAATTCAAGAGTAGTACTATTAAACACTCTGCTCCTTGATTCTCCTTTGTATTTGCATACAGAACTTTTGTTCAGATTCCTATCAGCAGATAGCATGGCCTTGGCTAGTAAGTAGAAGCCATCTCCTTTCCCATTGCTGTAACAAAGGCTAAAGAAATTGTGGGATGCACTTATGCAGAAATTAACCTATCAACTTTGTACAGACGACGGCTTGGATACCTCTCATTCCTTTCATGCTATTTGTTTTTTTGTTCCTTGGTTTGAAGATACAAAAAGCAAGTGCCTCCTGTGAACAATAAGTATATTTCTTTGTATTAATTTAGATTTTCTTTCTCCAGTGTTCTAATCTCTTCCTTTTTTGTTTGATTGATGAGACTCAAGTTTAGGAGGTTTAAGCAGCTGCTATAACAACCTTAAAACTTTGTTATTTAACTTCACTCTTTTTCTTTGTTTTGTTTGATCCATTCTTTTTACATGGTTGTGTTGATCACAACGGATGTGTTTTCATTCCTGCTGTAACTTTTATGTACAGCATGCATGTCATTTGGTTTTCAGTTTCTAGGTAAAATTTGATGTTTAAAAAGGTAAAGAGACATTTCAGTTCACTTCGATGATGATCACCAGTCAGGACATACAATGATGTCTAATGTTGTTTTACCTTTGCTTTGAATTTTTTGTGCTCGAATGAAGATGTGTAGTTCAAAAGCTTGCATACAATAGCAATGTAATCTTTTGAAGTAAAATGCACTATAGGATGACAAAATGCAAAGATGGATAGACCTCCAGTTTCTTTAAAAATCACACTGAACAGGAAATTTCAGGTGGTTTGGTGTGAATTTTCGCCTAGATTTAAAATGAAATAGAATTGCAAGTTATTGCATAGGCAGGACAGAATAAATTTATGGCTGAGCAAATGTAAAAATGATGCAGATCAGAAAGAGCCCCCATTCCTGAATCTTACTTTTAACTTCCTGTTACTGTCTATTTAAAAGTCACCCCTTTTGAGCTCAGTGGGACATTCTTTGATGAATAGGATTGCAGCCTAAAGGAAGTTTAACATTTCAGCAGTGTAGAGTACATCTGAAAAAGACGCTATCTAGAAAATCATAATCTGTATGTATGGACCTATATCATGGCTAATATTTTTTTACTGATTAGTTTGTAAGAATAAAATATCTATTTTGTTCCAAGCTTCCATTTTCTGTTTTCTTTTTACCTTCTTTCTCTCAGGTTATGTTATATACTTGATTCCATTTTCTCTCTCTCTGTAACTAGCTGTTGATGGCTTACCCTGTTGCTGACAGTAATGCAAACACCTAAAGTATTAGCCATAACTTTCTTTTAAAATCCATATTTCATTCTGAACGTGTATATGATTTAAGGCCAATTTTCTTTCAAAACTATGGAGATAGCAAGAGGCATATTAAAAGTAACTGGTGTGTGTGTGGGTATTTTATTTTAAAAAATCACGAAAGGCAATGTATTACGTGCACTTGGCATTATTTATTTATTTATATATTTGCCATTAAAATAGACATCTGTTAAAATGTGGCTGATGATATAAATGGATATTTTTTTCACAGATTTGCATTTTACAACTAGATAATCTTTTATGAATTTTCCCCATTTTACATACTTCTGTGTAAATTGTTTCACACTAAATCTGCTTAACTTTATTTATGGAAAATGACAGGTGCATTTTTATGACACCTTATACTTTGGGTCTTTATTTTGACAAATGTTGTTTTATCCTACTCGTTCGTACTTGAAAGTTTGCAATATCTATTACGTTCAAAAGGAACTTTTGGCAAAGGCCACGAATGGTTGTAGTATCTCACTCTGAAAAACCACGAAAAGAAAGAATATAAAAACAAAATCTTTAAAAGTTGCAATACACAGCACAAGCTGGAAGTGTGGAAATAAACAAATGATTCTCCTATTTGACCCTCAAGATGTAAAGTGGGCATTCAGCAGTATCACAGAGCACACATATTTCCCCAGTGGGGGAAGAATTAAACATAACTTTGGAAGAACATGAAGCCCTCTCTTTGATGCTAACTTTGGTTTGGGCGACAACGAATTTTTTAACACGGTGAGAATGAATACTTCAAAGTGAACCAGGAAATCCCTTCAAAGTGAGACAAATGTTGACCCATTTCCAATGGCTGAATCTTGAGGACAAAATGAAATCACATGCACTCACACCCTAGGAAAGTGCAAATAACAGCTTCAGAATTAACGAGGAAGATCCTTCTGAATTGTCCGGTTCATTTTCAAGACTGTTCTTCTTGTTCCCCGATGTGTGTGACTCTTGTATTTATCTGTAGTCCTTGTCAATCACAGCTGTTTCCTCAAGGAAAACACCAAAATGTGGGAGCAGGCTCATTTTTCACATGCCAGTAAGTTAGAATGGTTTGCTTTGTGTACCTTGTTCTAGAAGAGCTAAAGACCACCTGGTTTGCAACTGGTACAGCAATACCCCATGCAGCCTGTCTAGGATAAGTAGTTGGTTAATTCATATACATGAATAAAATTGACACATTAGGTTGTATCTCTGACTGAGCCAAGGATGAGGGAGTTAATGCAGTGTAGCCCAGCCATACCAGGAACCTCCCAGCACCCGGCGATCGGCTGGATCCTAATCTCATCCCAGTTTAGGCTTGCTCCCTAAAACAAATCATTCATAAAGGTATAACATCCTTTTGGTATCTGATGGAATATTCTGAAGCAAGACATAACATATGCGTAATCGTGTCTTATTTTTGTAAATGCGTAACAAAAATGTGAATTAAGTCCCCCACCCCAATAATTGCATAATTATATTTTAGCTCAATTGCTAACTTATATTTAAAAAAGCATAATTAAAAATAATTGGAGAAATGCTTTAGCACAAAAATGGCATGAGGCTGGGCATATTTTCTAAACAGCACATTTTCACATGGATATATTGCAAAAAAATATGTCTCTCCTAATTATACTGAGACCCCCAAAAGCTACTGCAAAAGGAACTTAATTCACATTCAGTTCACTCGGAAATTAAGGGAATTACTTTTGGGTTTGATGCAGATTTAAAATATATATATATCAGTGAATTAGTTAATTTGAATTAGTTCATTCCAAGCCCTCCCCACCCACCTTTCTTACGGTGACTGGTAGGCAGCAACAATAAATGCATCTTCTCTTCCATGTAATTTCCATAGTAGCTTCAATTTCTTTAAATCATGAGTTATAATTCTTAATGAATGAATTAATGAAGACGGTATTTTTTTCCAAGCTGTTTTGGCTAGTATTTTTCCAGTTCTACACCTATTTTCCTTTGTGCAATCATATTGGACCCATACTGTATACATGGCAGAAAATATTACCTGTGTGATCAACCAGGTTCACCAGGTTGGAAAAAAGTCTATAGCTGTAGCTGGTCATAATTACCTTTTAAAAGAGCTTCCTATAGCTATATGGGAAAGCTCTTTTAAAAGGTAATTAGTTTCTCTATTTTCTTTATTTTCTATATAATAACTTTTTGTAGAAGGAGTTTGTTTCCTTTTTACAATGACTGTCTCAAGAACGAGAGAGCTGTGAAGAAGAATAGCATTCAGCCTGTGGGTGAAGCCCGCTTGGTGGGCTGAATGTCATAAATGAAACATCTACTCTCCTTAGAGACCCTTAGTCAAATCTCGGAAAGGTTGGCTCTAATTCTCCATTCATTGAAGTAAAGAGAGTTGTGTTACAGGGAAATCCTAACCCCCATCAAAGGCTGCAGGGGGCAAGGGTTAGGATGGGAGAGAAGTGCCCCAGTGGAAATCTGGTCTGTTAGAGTGAATGGGGCACAACACAACCAACCTCACTCTACCCTCAGCCTGCCCCTACTTCCTGGCCTTTTTACTTACAACCTGTTAACAGGTGACTCCACCTGTCATTGGCTCTGGAACCACCTATTGCTGGTCTCCCTGCCTTCCACCCCTCCAGTCCCACTTTTGGAATGTCCCATGCCTTTTGGAAAAGAACCAGAGGTCTACGGTACTCACATGGAAAGGCCTACAGACATATATCTACCACTGGTGATGTTACCACATCCTGTGCCAGCTGTTTCCCATCCCATCAGTGTCAATGGGAGGGCAAACTGAGAGAAAGAGAGAGTCACTGGAGGTTTGGGAGTAAAAGTCGGTAGCCCAGCTCCTGGCCAGAGTGAGCCAGAAGAGTAGGCTCCACGTCAGGTCACTCCCCGCCCCCATTCCAACGCACATACACACTTACAATTGGAAGTGACTGTGTGTATTATGGAAACATACAGTAAATGTAGCAAATGTCACTCAACCCAATTGTTGGTTTGACTGGTCTGCTGCATGTCAAGAACTCAGTTATTGCCAACTATGTGTATGTTAGGATTAATTGGGTTGAATGAAAGATGTGGATGCACATCGGTTATCTTGCGCATTCTCACGCAGACAGAAGTGTTGCCCATACAATAGGTATAGTGTGCGGACAATGTTGGAGAATGTCAATGTATCTGAGGTATTTTGAATATTGCCTGGTCAATATGCACCTGCTTGGTCTGATATTTTCCAAGGTATTATTTTTGAAAATATAGCCTTATTTTTACTTTGTAGCAGTATTTAGTTTTTGTATATAATTTTAATGCACCATTTTCTATTATCTTTGTACATGGATTCTTTTTAAGTATTCGTTGTAATTCAGATTGTAGGTGAAATATTGTATGTGATAAGTGTTTTTTCTTATGAGGTGGAAATTCTTTCCTCTACCTCTTTTTCCCCTGTATGTTTTGAAACTAATAAAAGTTTTAAAAGTAAAACAGAAAACAGACAATGGATAACACTTCCTGCTTATGATCTTTGCCATTTTGTACATTTCCTATGTCATCAGGAAAATGTGTATTTTTGCCAGTGGTTATGCTCATCCAACTTACATTAGTGTTCAACTTCCGTTAACCACAACATATAAAAAAACTCCCTAAATGAATGAAAGCTGTTCTTAAATTTAGCTTGCAATCACTGTGTTTAAATATGAACTGCACTCAATATGTTTCTTTGTAGTATATAGGTTGCCATGAACCCAACGACATCATTACATATTGTAGCCAAGATGAGCAGCAATATTGGTCATTGCCATATGTATCACAAATGACAATCCACTTTCTTTTGACCCGCATTAAGCAATATATGAGTCCACCCTGTTTTACACTTAAAAGATCAAACTGGTTCAATTCTGGAACTGGGGATAAGTCAAATTCTTTATTAAGGTGACCTGGACTCTTCCAACACTGCAAGCCATATTTCGGATAAGGGGATGTTTACTCCTCTTGTCCTTGTGCTGTTCTGCTTTCTATTAGTTGCAAGGCTTTTGGAGCAGAATTAGCAAAAGGGGGAGAAAAGACATTAACCAAAGCAACAGAGATAATTAATCTTTGTTCAAAGTTGATGTTTCCGTCTCTCTGCCCTGTCTTAGGCCCATGCCGCAGAGCTCTGAGAGAGGCTAGCTGGCTCGCTTTGCCTAGGAGGTAGGCAACCCATTTCTCTACTTGCCCCAATTCCATGAGCTGTCACTTGGACTTTTAGTGGCATAGACACAGTTGTCCTAGCTATGCTAATCTTGGCAGTCAGCTGAAGCCATCAAATTAACCATGTGCAGCTGTGCAGTGAGCGTAGAAAGATGTTGTACTTTTTTCGCTTCCCCCACTTTCATTTTTTACACGCTCTCCCCTCCCCGTTGTTTGTGTACGGCCTGCAATGTTACACCGGAGCAGATGTCCACACACACACACACACAGAAGTCTCCCTCCTCCTCCTCCTCCATTGTATTTGATGCTCTTTTCTTCCACTGAATGTTCCCTCCCCCACCCTCCCCATATCTAGCAAGAGCTCCGCTTAATTAGATATTTAAATGATTGGAGCAATGCTATTTCTTTAACTTCCCACCAACCACAAACACATACGAAACATACTGTTGGCGGCATTTAATCAACAGCAGTCAATTTATCATTTTCACAGTTTTAGTGAGTGGTTATGAATCACTAAAATCACAGGTATTGTAGACGCAAGCGTTGTGGCACTATCATTAACCAATACGCAGTGCACAGAGGGATGACTTGGTAATTGAGTGGGACTAATAAGAATACATCATTTAGCTGTGTGTGACAAACTGTGCCTCAAAACACAAGCATGGAAAATTCACATTTTGCTTAATAAATAAATTACACAGCCGATGTATTATACATAATTTGTGTCCTCGTGGATTTGAGTGATATATATAATGCATGGTCCAAGTCATTTATTTATTAAGACTAACTATATATATTGTAGGTTGGGAATTTTAAACTCCAGAGCAAGACCTGCCAAGGTAACTATTACAACTACTGAGTTTGATTGGGCAGCAAATGAGGCTGTGCGTTTGGGGACTTGCAAACACACCGAGTGTTTCTAATGTTACAAGCTCCAGTGTGTTTATAAACTTCAGTTCCCTACATTTATTTAGGAGCCAAAGAGGAGAAACTCCAAAGCCTTTCTGGGAAGGTGGGTATCGGGAGATATTTTCCGGGAAAGAAAATGCGGCAGCTCTCCGTTTATTCAAAATACAAAGCGGAGGGGGGTGGAACACATAGTGAAAAAAACACGCATAATAGATGTTTCTGTGGTCTAGTTCTCACTGCCGTCGTTAACCTGTGTCTCTGTTCTTGGCTTCACAGCAGGGCGAGCATGACTGAATGCCCCGCCAAACAAAAGTAGTCCCTGCACATAGAAAAGCAGCACATCAGGGATGTGGCAGAACTTTTCTATCTCGATTCATTTTATTTTATGTGGAAGAATTCCCCACACCCTCGGTTAGGAGCAGCACTCATCTCATCTCATCTGCCGCCTTCCATCTGAAGTGCACTAGTCCATGTAACTGCCCAGAAGATATGGCTGTCAGTTGGTCCAACTATCCACTCTTTTCACAGGGTTACCACTTAGTTATTAAAATAGCAATAGCTGCACCACTGCAGAAAGAAATAGTATTACTTAATAAGCATCTTAACAAGCATACTTAATAAGGATCTTAACAAGCATACTAAACATGGTCCTAAGGCAAAGGACCCAGCTACACAGCTGCAAATAAAATGTTCTAAATGTGTTGTAAAATGCAATATACAAATGTGACACTAGATGGCGGCAGTGAGCTATGCCAAATTCAATGTATTTTTCAAAACTTTTAAAAAGCATTTTCACAGTGTTTTTTTTAAAAAATATGTGTGTGGATTCCATCAAAGCCTGAGGGAACATAAGGCAGCCATCTTGTTGAAGCTGAACAGTTCAGGGCCTGAATGGGAGGCACCCTGAAGTCCTTGTACTTGTTAGAAATGTGGGCTATAATAAATGTATTAATTAAATGAAATAATAGAGACATGAAGCACAATCATGGCCCAATATGTCTTTGCCCCACTGGACATAGGGGCTGTTGAAAACTGACAAGGGTGTGGGAAAAGAGCATAAGGGGGCTGAATGAGGCCTGCTAAACAAACACACACAGGCTATGATAATATATTAATTGCTACACACCCTCTTTTCTTTTAATTTGTATAACAAATGAATGAGCACTAAGGAGTTTTTTGTATACTCTTGGGGACGAGGGGGGACACACACACACAAGATTTATGAATGCTGTGCTACCATAAACATGTCCTTGCTATAATTTAAGTCATTTCCCTCAGCTATTCCCTCTTAAACCTGCAATATCTGCAATAGTTCAAGGATTTCTGTGCCCTTCCCTGCCTCAGTCTGTCACTCCTGATCTCCAAGCATTCAACTTAGGCTAACAGGAAGGTAAGGTTTTTTTTTAAAAAAAGAGCAGGCGATGGGATGCATAAACCCCTTCAGTGCCTGAGATAAATTAAATACCGCATATTGGCCTCAGGGTCTCTGTGTAGAATATTCTGCCCGCTTAGGTGACCCAGGGATTTTAAAACTCATTTTCGAGTCTGTATCTAGTCAGTGTGAAAAGTGTTAATGTTCCTGTATCACAGTACACTGATTACACATCTTTTTTTACACCCAATAACCACACACAATGATTATATTATTCATAAGATATTTTACCTGAAGTAATAAAGCAAGCAGCTTTAGTTATTATTTCCTAATCTTTTTTTTTAAAAAAAACCCCTCTTTTGCTAGCCCTAGGGATTACCCTGCTCTCCCTCCCTGTATATTCTTTAAACAAATATAATAGCATAAGCAGTGGACAGTGGATGCTGATTTGTGTACATTTAGATTTACTCTGGAAGATGGGGACTGCAGAGGAGAGTGACATCCAGATGTGTCTAGAATTGTTATCAATATGCTGATGACAACCAGTTCCTTGGTTTTGTGTCACCAGTCACCTGGGACCTGATACCTCTGAGGAAGTGCTCAGGTGGAATGAGGGCAAACAGGTTGAAACTGACTGATCCAGTGCTAGTCAGAATTAGGGTGACTATGTGTCCTACTGTACAGAGGGTCTCCTCTGTTTTGAAGGACTGACAGAGGACAGTCTTCCATTTGATGGTGTCCTCTGTTTGAGGGCTGCCTAGTCTAAGTCTGGTTTAAAGATGATGTCAGGGGCTGGACTGAGGAGGAATGGTGGGGGCCGCCCCCGTTTCTCCTGAACCTTCCCGAGAACAGGAGGACAGTATAGATTTAGAACAGTGGTTTGCAGAAGGACATAGTTCAGAGACTGCAGAGGAGAAAAGCTGGGAAATATCAGTAGAGGAAGAGCAGGAAGAAGAAACACCAGGGAGAGACAACTGACAGACTCAGTGTCTTTGGAGAGCATTCCTGAGTCCTCCTCTCCCAGGACTCGGCGTGCATTGAGAGTAGTAAAACAGAGAGCTTAGAGGCAGAAAGCCCAGATCAGCTGGTGCAGGGATGATGTAGGATAAGAGAGAAGGAGGGGATTGGGTTTTACTTGGAGCAGCGTCATTATTTAATAAGGACTACATTCCTTTGTCTCTGTGAGTACTGAATAAATTATGTAATAAGGACTCTTCTTGTTTACCTGCTTTTTTGGCTGCCACTGGGGGAGGGACAGGATTCCTTGAACCTTGACAGATAAGGAACCATAAGAACGAGGAGCAGAAGCCCTGTAACTGCCTACCAACATCTTACTTATACTATGGTGAGATGTATTATGCGCTCTCTTTCTAAATATGTGCCTATGCATACAAAGTACCATATAGAAATTTTATGCAAAATAGGATCCTCTTTTATCCTTGTTATTGTTCATGCACATCTTTCTTTAAGCAATGCATAGCTGGCCACCGTCATTAGAGGGGATGTTTGTGGGCTGCCCTCATGTCTTGAAAGGGGTTGGAATGCCCCTGTTTCACCCTCACGATACTCTTGAGGTAGATTAGGCTGAGAGATAGTGATGGGCCAAAGGTCAGTCACTGAGCTTCATGGTTAAGTGAGGATTGAAACCGTGTCTCCTTAGTCCCATACTCTTTCTGGTCAGTGTCTATTCTGTCCAAATTGCTCTTTTGGACAAAAAATATTGAGTAAGTTCTCCATTGCTGAAAAGTCTTGAGTAAATGCTCTTGAAGTAACTGGCATTCTTCCTTTATGGGGAACTTTCCATAGTGTTCAATTTCCAAGCAAGTGTGAGGCACACCAAATATCCTGTCAGCACCAGAGCTGAAAGGTAATATCATGGCCATTTGTTTCAGTAACCTGATCATATAAAACAGGGAATATTATTTTATTACTAAAAAAAAAATCAATGCAATTTTCCAATGATGCTCATCAAAGACAAAAAGGCCTTGGCCTCATCTTCCACAAGCTTTGCCCTGTGTGAGGTATTGTAGTTCTTCCCTTCTTTCACTTCTTCCCAGAGTTATAAATTAATATCTCAACCCTGACCATAATATGCCCTCTAACAGTGTTTATTATTACTGCATATTTTAGACAGGTGGTAAGTATTGGCACTTTTTATTATGCTGATAAACAGTGTTGGACTGCCAGGTAAAATGCGTTGTCAGGGGTGATTTCTCACTTTTTTCTCGCTTCCTCTGGATTTTATTTAGGCACATGCAGGATAAATCCCAATTGCTGAAGCATTTTGGCAGAGCTTCCTTTCCATAATTGACAGTGTTGGGCCATAGGCAGTTGACAATGTGTCTCAGCAGGTTTGGAGCTGAAATCTAACAATGCAGGCAAGTGAGGTGGTAGAATTACGTGGTAGCAGAAAGCAAAGTTCTAGTTGTGACTGCGAGGGGAGGTTTTTCTTAAATGCCACCTCCATTGAAAAGTTCAGTGCATTAGACAACAGCACACTGAGAGAGGAGTGGGAACACTCATAAATGGTATGTGTAGTGGAGCAAAGTGCACAGAGGGAGGCCTACTGAGAACCTCCTGGGAATCTGTGTAGAGGTTAGAGTGTTGGTCTAGGAGTAGAGAGAACCAGGTTCAAGTCCCCACCTAGCTATGAAGCTCATTGGCAGATTTTGGATCATTTGTTCTGTCTCTCTTAGCCTATCTTACCTCACAGAGTTGCTGTGAGGAGAAAGCCCCATTGAATTCAGCAGGACTTCAAGTAAACATGGTTGGGGTTGCAGAGTGGGTCAAAATTCAGTCTTACTTCAGGGAGCCTGGAAAAGGTTTGCAAGACAACAAGAAGCAGAGAAGTAAGCAGGTGGTCAAGGAAGGTATAAGAGGGAGAGAGAAATGGGCAGGTGGAGAGACCGAACCACAGGAACACAAGCCTGAGAGGCCACATAGTCGAGACCCTATTCTGGTTATCACCCAAGCAGACACCTGGTCCAGCTTGGAACATTTACAGCCAGACCAAATTAATAAGAACAAAAGTCTCCACTGGGGCTCAAATCATGCTGGAGTCTAGGAAGACAGTACTGCCATTTTCCTCTCAGTCCTGTAGTCCTGTGTGTTCATCACAACAAGAGACATCTGTGACAACAAGGCTGTCTAAGTACCTTCTGATTTTGTCAATAATTAAAGTGGAGTGTTTTTAAACAATTCCTGTTATCCTTTCTGTTACTCGTCTATCCACATCCCTTGGAAAATCAGCAATGGTGTGTATATTTGTACACATGCAGGTGGATCACAAGTGTTTGAAGTAGGAGCTAAGAACATGGTAATGCAAGAGGGGCTGTGGGCATTTGAGGGTTAAGAAGTTTAAATATATGTCCCTGAGACATACATTTAATTCTTAATACCCCATATTTCAAACAATTCATGTTTAGCCAGTATTTATCCAGGATACACATGACTTAATTTCCACCTCAAACCGTTTTTAAAGAATTGACATTCAAAACTGAAAGGCAGCATGCAATGAGAAACCTTAAATATTAGCAGTCTCTCACTTGGTTCTAAACTAGGAGCTGCCAGATGGAGATGAGGGGGTGTGTGTGTTTGTATGTATCAGTAGCATGGAACTTGCTTGCCTCACACTTGCAATCCGTGCAGGAGGGCTGTGCTGATCTTCCCTCACCCTGATCCTTGCCAGTGCCAGTGGATTAGCAGGACTGGCAGAGGTGGCATATCAACTGTGGTGCAGAAGTGGCACCAACTCTCTGAGCCAGTTGGTAACTACACCTTCCATGAGCTTCTTTGCTCTCCTGTGCTATTTGATTACAGCCCTCTGCCTCAAGGTTATGGCTCAGTGGTAGAGCACCTGCTTTGCATGCAGAAAGTTCCAAGTTCAATCCCTGGCATGGTCAGGAAGGGATGGAAGAGACTCCATTGCAAAACCCTGGACCAATGTCTGCTGCTGCTGCTGTGGAAGCAGCCACAGAAATCACAATGGAGGCAAAGCTACTACTTGACAAAGAATGAGAGCAGAACGGAGCATGACTGACCATGGCTTGTATCCAATACAATGCCACATAACCACCAGGGCAAGGATTATATTTGGGTGTAGGATTTTCCCTTCTTCTACCCTGTGCAACCCTCCGGAGCAGATTTGGAGAGGGCCATGTGAGAGGGAAAGAGGGAGAAAATTCCCATTGCAGAAATCCTTGCACCGACAGGGCAGTTCCTTAGCACTGCATTGGGCACAAGCCTTTATTGTATGTCATAGCTGACATATTCAGTTTTGCTATATGAAAACAATTATTGCTATACCTGTCCACTCAGACATAAGCACCATCAGAATCAGGTAACGGGACATTATATTGCAGTCTGTGGTACAGGTATATCTGACATCTTCCACCCTGATGGAAATAATTGGTTAGGCTTCTTTTCAGATTCCTTCTAGGGCTCTCTAACTAATTTTAAGCCTGTGGTGTTCTTGGCTTTTATTGCATATTTCAAATACAGTGGTACCTCAGTTTTCAAACGTAATCCATTCCGGAAGACCATTCGAGTTCTGAAACATTTGAAAACTGGAAACTCAACAGCCGACAGCCAGGCCTCAGGATCTTGCACTCATTAGGAGCCACGTGGCACTTTTGACTTCTGAGGCGTGTTTGAAAACAGAAGCATTTACTTCCGGGTTTACAGTGCTCGTAAACCGAAATGTTTGTCAACGGACACATTTGAAAACCGAGGTACCACTGTAACAAAAAAAGGACCCATGGAGAGAGCAGCAGATGCAACATTGAGGCTACAATCCACACACACACACACACACACACACACACACACACACACAATACCTGCCAACCAAGAACCAAAATAAGGCATTCCTTTCTTTAAAAAAATACTTTATTTAAGATTCAACAATAACAAAAAATCCACAATAACGACTACATCAATTAACCATCTTTAACAATAGTTGAAAAATTACAGAACATCACTTTAACTTACTCAAATTTTCATATTTAACTTTTATCTCTATTGTAATAATAAACATTGCCTGGCAAAACTAGAATGATTCCTGTAAAATAAGAAATATAATGTTTTTGGTATCTGATTAAAACAAAGAAAGTAATATAGTAATCTGGAACTGTGTGTGGAAAAATAATAGAAATAATAATACAATGAGTCTAATTGGAAGTCAAATGTGTTTATTTTATTTTGTTTTTTCTTTCTCTCTTTTTCCTCCTTTTCTTTCTACCTTCTTTTTTTGGTCCTTTTTTCTTTTTGATTTGCTAAGAAAGAGATAAAGAGCCAAAATAAGGCATTCCAAGGAGGGGGGGGGCGTGACGCTGTGAAGAGTAAGTCTGCAATCTGCTGTATCCTCAGTGGCCCTCACAACCAGGGCGGACTGGTATCGGGACCAATCCCTGTGCCAGCCTGGAGCTCATGCAGTAATCAGCCCAATCTGCCTGTCTCCCCACTGCCACTTTCCACTGCTGCTGCCATGAGTGGCCAGGCTGCAGATGTGGCAGTGTCTCCACTTGTTTGCTCCACTAGTTCTGCACCCTAACCTGGGTGCTGAACCGCTGCAAGGCAGCAACATACACTGATTGTTTAAACTCACTTTACTATTAAGATTAGGTCAGAGTGCCTAGAGCCAAAGAAGAACAGGGAGTTTATATGTTTTAACAGTTATGCAGAAGGGGGGGGGTGAATTTTAGCAGCTACCTAACTAACCCATAGTTTTCGATTAAGGTTTCATAAGCAACCAATTCTGAAAGATATGCAAAAGGATAAAGGGGTATGTTCACACCATTTTAGCTTGCCTGCTTCCATAATGAATGAGCCTAAACTATTATTTGTGACATGCTGAAATACTGTTTTAGGAAAGAAAATAATGACTCAAGAGAAGGACCTTGAGATAGTTAGATAGGAAGGAAGGAGGGCTTTTGATTCAGCCGAAAGAGAACAATTCGAAGCATGTTTAACTAAAGTGTTACTGAGTGCAATGAGGCTCTCTCATTGGCAATATGCATGTGCATAGGAACGTAGGCGAAAACGGTTTAATCAATATATGTCTGAGAGTGTAATTATAACATTGTAACACATATGGATCTGAAAGAAGTATAAAACAAAAATGCATTTTTGTACATATGACTTCCCCCCCTTAATATACACAGAAGAAAATTATTTATTTTTTATCCTCTGCTAATCTGATGGAGTACGATTTTTGTTCACAGGACATTTTTACTGATTTATTTTGCCTTAGAGAAAGGAACAAGGCAATACTGCAGAATCAAATCCACCATATGTCGGTTGGGTAATCCCATGTACATGCAACCCCTGTGTGCTTCCATTTATTGGAACATCTGATTATCTGAATTTTTTGGATGCCCTCCAGGCCAATTGGATAAATGGGTTTGTACTGTATTACAGTGATGATTAATACAGATATTTTGCTAGGTCAGCATGCTAAAAAAGAACTGTGCTGCACAAACCACTTAATGCCCCAATTTACCTCAACCGTCTGGTTGGTGCCAGCACTGATATTCTGCATCTCAGGGAATCAAAAGGAAGAAGTGAAATAGAGGAACCAGGAACTTTGCATTGAAATCTTCCCAGTGTCATTGAGTCTGCTTCTTTTTAGATCAGTGATTTAGATCAGGGTTCCAGATCACATGGAATCCACTGGCTAGCCCTGAGTTTCACAGATGCTGGGCCTGAGTTGCCCTGCCCTTGCATGAAGTCTTGGGTTTACAATTTTGGGAGAGGGGAGACTGTGGCACTGGGGAGAGGGCAGGCTGGCGAGGCCCCCTAGATTTAGAGGCCCTAGGCTTCAGCCTACTTAGTCCTGCTTCTCACTCCTTCTGAACAGGGCTACCAAAAGAAAGGAAGCGATTTTTGATCTGTGTGATCTGGTTCCCTTGACTCATCTGTGTGGCATATGTGTGTCAACCACAGATGTTAGCTTGAAAGGGTCAGACGACAGTCTACGCCGGCATTATTTCTTCAGAGAGTTTAAAAATGCTTGTTTTTGTTGAGCCAATAGATGTATCAGAATTTAATTCCAGTTATTACTCACTCTTTAGCTGTGAATCACATAATTAATGTCTACCATTTTTAGATATGCAATTTAGGTAGCAGCTTTTTCGCACTGTCACTTTTCACAGGTTTCAGTTTAGCAAGTGGGATCTGCAACAAAATGTGGATATTGCTGAATGTCCTGTTCAGTGTCTCAGCCAGCCAGTCCTCTCTTACTCTAAGATATTCCATTTTATTCCCTCTCCCTCCTGTTTTCTCCTCCCAACAGTCAGTACTCAAAAGCTCATTCCGCTGTTTGTCTTTTTTGTTCTCCCCCCGACTTTGGTTTCTTTCTGAATAGTTTTTTACTTATTAAAAACCAAGGTTCCCCCAGGCCCACCTGCACTTGTACTCATATCCTGTTTGTGAGATCCCATAGATCTCACACATAGCCAGTGTTAGAACAGGAAGTTGCACTTAGATGGGCCACTGGTCTGATACAGTAGGCTCTCCTTATGTTTGGAAAGGTGGCTCTGCAAGCTAGCCAGAGTCAGGAAAAGCAAGTTACAGTGGCTGCTGGTTTTAGCAAAATATCAGATTAAAGGAAAACAACATTCATTGGGAAATGAAACTGCATGTTCCAGGACAGCTGTGCCCATTTGCCTAGATCCTAAAAGAACTGTGATAAGGACTTTTCACATAGCCGGAAAGGTGTTGGTGGGCATTCAGATGGGTGTCCAAAATGATGCAAGGATCCTGCAGTCTTGAAAACTTTCCAAATAGGTATTGCAGTCCAGAGACTATTTACAATGAAGACTGTGACATATAATCAAAAGACTGAGTTGAAAGTATAAGAACTGTAGAAACCAGCCATCTTTGGGAGAAACCTTTGCAGCACCCCAAGGAACAGAGTGAAGCTTCATCATTGTCTTGCTTCACCATATTGTGTTACTAAGGGGACCACTTAAGCAGAGCAAAAATCTTGGGTAACTACGGTATTCCTGCAGGACAGGTGTGCATGTGTTCTATGACTGAGATCTTTTGAGGAAGTGGAATGAATAAACTTTTGAAAACTGGTAGCACTGCCTTGGTCTCTCCACCCCAAGTTGCATTCATGACAGTACTGCTTCACCATTCACACACTCATACCCCTCACACACTGCCCACCCCAATCTGAGATGAAACTCCTCATTGGTAAAACCAGGGAATGTTGTGGCTGAATGCATAATGGATAAGCTGGCTCAGATGCACAGCATTCTTGCCCCATGAGAAATCTTGGAAATGGTGCATGTCTACAGCAACCTGGCCAGCTGTGAAATGATGAATTCATTTGTGAACCAGATTGGTACACAAAACTAGTACTTGCTGACCTCTGCTGTTTGAGAACAGCTTTCAGTCTAGTTTGAAGAAGCATCCATCTGAGAATGAACTTCTAAAGAAGCAAGAAGTTTGACCATATATGCAAAAATAAAAACAAATCTTTTAGAAGCTTCTCTTTATAGGAATGATCTGGGCGAGTCAGCAATTTTGCCTTCCACTTTTTCCTTAGAAAGTTAAGTAACTCTGGCTTTGCTCAGTCTTGTATTAACACAATAAAGGATGGATTAGAAAGCAAAGGCGTAGCAAATCAAACAGGTAGATAGGAGTAATCTATTAAGCTGGAAAACTTTCTGTTATCTATCATGCCTCATGCTGTTGTGTATAATTATTAGCTGCAAAATAGCACAGCTTGAACCTTATTATTGCACATTAAAGAACATTCCACTTATAATTATGAAACAAAAAAAGAAGTGCTTACAAATCATCTGCCAAGAACTAACTTTGCGCACACAAGAATCTGAAATGTGCATCCTTTCTTAACCACTTAATAAATATGCAGCTTTCTTTCCAAACTTTTTTCTTACTATATATTGAATATATGTAACCTTTAAAATTAATGCCCTCCCTCCAAAAGAGAGAAAAGGAGTAAAACTCATTTCCATGTTTATTATTTAAAATGTTTCTAAACTGCTCTTCATCAAATATTTCAGGGTAGTGTGTAAAAGTGTGATTTTAATTCATTTTTCACAACATGTAAATAGAATTTAAAATTGTATTTTAAAAAGCAATACACAAGCACAGTGAAGTACAAGAAGACAAAAATAATAAAAACTGAACAGAAAATTCAAAAATAGGAGCTGATGTTTTCTGTAAGGAAGGCATACGCTGAGAACCACAGCTGATCTCAGAAGGCTCACTTGTGGTAGTAGTACTTTATTAATTTTAATTGATTAGTTCCAGAGCTTGGAAAATATGTTCCTGTTTCCAGCTCATCCCTTTGTCTTTTCTTGTGTTCTGTCTATTATGCCAGGAACCTGGGACTATGTTGTTTTCTTCGGCTGTGTATGTACCATGCATTTAAAGCTCAAGACTGCCCAAAAGAATCTTGGGAACTGTAATTTGTCAAGGCGCTGAGAATTGTATTTCTGGTAGGCTACAGTTCCCAAGTTTATTGCAGGTATGCCATGTGCTTTAATTGTATGGTGTGTACAGCCTTAATTTTTATTTCAGTGCCTCTCACAGCATTAGGTGCTTTATAACAAATTAGTAACAATTCATTTTCCTACTGTAAAAGACACGTCTCTTTGTTCTTCCAGGCCTCCCCCTTTGTGGTTTATATACCGTATTTCCCCATGTATAACACGCCCCCATGTATAAGACGACCCCTATTTTTTGGACTGCAACATAATGGGTGGGGTTGTTCAGCTGGGGGGGGGGGGGAGATTGCCCAGAGTTGTCTGCATGCTTGCCGCCAAAAGACCACCTGCACACTCGGCACAACCACAGCCGATTGCACGCCGCTGCAGTGAATAGCCCCCAATTGCCTCAGCTGCAGCCAATAGTCAGCAGGGCTTGCCGCAGCAACCAATCACATGCCCAATTGCCACTGCCAATCTCCTGCTGCCTGCTGCCTGCTGCCACCAATTGCCCGTCTCCTCTGCTATCTGTGTATAAGACGACCCACAATTTTTGCCTATTATTTCTAAGGAAAATATATTGTCTAATACACAGAAAAATACGGTATTCTCTCTCTCTCTCTCTCTCTCTCTCTCTCTCTCTCTCTCTCTCTCCTTTATGTAAAGGTGCATTTCACCCTGTGATTTCACCATACTTGGTCCCCACTCACTTTTTTTGGGAGGGGTGTAACCATAGGGTATGTGGGAAATGAAACAGCGGAAGGCCAGAGTATTCTGGTGCTGTGCTGAAACTGGTCCTTCTGTTTCTCCAAAGTTTCATCCCCTTGTGAAAGAGACTGCCATACTTCTGCCACATTCTCAGGATATTTTAGAATTTCAGTACAGTCGTACCTTGGTTCTGGAACGCCTTGCAACTCAAACATTTTGGCTCCCAGATGCTGTAAACCCAGAAGTGAGTGTTCTGGTTTACAAACATTTTTTGGAACGTCTGACGCAGCTTCTGCAGCTTCCGATTGAGTGCAGGAAGCTCCTGCAGCCAATCGGAAGCCGCACCTTGGTTTTCGAATGTTTTCGGAAGTCGAACGGACTTCTGGAATGGATTCCATTCGAGAACCAAGGTACAACTGTACATACATATATCTGATGGGGAGCTAGCTACAACATACCCTCTAATATTGGTCTGATGAAAAAAGGGACATCTTATTCAATTATTATTATTATTATTATTATTATTATTATTATTATTTTATTTATAACCACACCCATCTGATTGGGTTGTTGCAGCCACTATGAGCGGCTTCCAACATACATAAAAACATAATAAAACATTAAACATTTAAAAACTTCCCTATATAGGGCAGCCTTCAGGTGTCCTTGAAAGGTTGCATAACTCCACACCCTCTAACATTTGTCTGATGAAAATAGAGACATCCTTAGGAGAAGTGGGAAATTCCAGGATCAGATCAGAAACCGGGACAGCTTCTGTAAATCTGGGGCTGTCCCTGGAAAATAGGAATACTTGGAAAGACTGCAAAATGTGGCTGAAATGGGTGCATTCACTTTTGTTTTTAATGGCAAGTTCTTTGACCTTAAAACAACAAAACAAAAACCTCCTTTCCCCACTCATTTCTTTAAAACTAAAAAGACTTCACTTAAAAAAAATAAAAATGACAAGGAACAGCTGTCAGGCACACACCAGGCTGCCTGCCCACCTTCCTGTGCTTAGAGGGAAGCCCAGCCAAGGATGTCACAGGATTTTTCAGAAGGCTGCAGAGTACAGAACTCTGGAGAGATGATTTGTGGAACGAAAACAAGGACGTTCACAAACACCTCTCGGACACTCCAAAAGTGCAACTAAAGCCTCAGCCATGAGATTTTCCTGGGGAGAGAGAAAAATCTCCATAAAATAAAATCTAAATACAGTTTCTTTTCCCATTTATTAATGGGGAAAGGGTTGAGGAAAAATGGGAGAAATTCTTGGCACAGCACTCATAAATTTACCACAAATATGGTGAACATCACAGTGACTGTTTTTATGTTGGTGTACTTAAATACTTTTTAAAAACCCACCTTTAAGCTGCCAAAGTCAACACGACTAGGCAGCCTACCCTCTAGAAATGGATTGCTAGGGTTTGTGATTTCTTAAAACTCCTAAACGGGTCCAGAGATTTATCAGTGACTAAGGCCATGACTTGATTCAGTAAGTTGAGCAATCATTCCTCAGCTTTTCACATCTACCTGTTAGGCTGCAGCCACTGACCTGGTGTAAACCGGCTGCAAATCATTTTAGGAGCAATTCTGCAGGTGCCAGTAAAGTTATGTTTAACAAACAAGCGTTACTGAACATGTAGAGCATTTTCCAAATTGGTCAGCTGGCAAACAGCTTAGTTCAATTTTAAAACTGCAAACCTGCTAATGTTTGTAGGAAAATGAGCAGGACTAAGCAAGTAATCATGTTGATGAACCTGAGCCAAGGCGACTTGATGAAGGCCGCTCGCTTACATTTGAGCTCTAAACTACTTGGCCTTGCTTCATTTTCTGTGCAGAAAATATACGCTCCCAAGAATGGAGCCATGGATATTAAAGTTATTCCACCTGGCTTACATTTGGGGGGAGGGGGTGAAGCTCTTGCCTTTCCAGGGCAATTAAATGTATTATTTATATGATGTTCTAATCCTGGAGGCTATTAGATGCTGCAGAAGAAGCCTGAAACTCAAAGCTTGCCCAGCTATAGCAGCCACAGATATTGTCTGAAAAAAGGATTGTTAGTGGTCTGAGATTTGAATGATACTCCACTGACCGAATTTGGGGTGAATAAAAGGGGTTTTAGCACTCAGACTTTATTGATAGGCAAGATATTCTTTTAAAAAAAGCATTGTATAATGAAGACATCTCCTCAAACTTCCTATTCATTTAATTGATTGTTTTTCCATAGGAAACTAAAAGTAGACAAATTTTACTAATATCATTATCATCAATAAGAATTTATATAGGGCTGTATTCAATGTATCCATCAAGGTTCTATCAATGCAAAAATAATAATGATAATAAAATCCTTGTACAATGGAACATCAATCTTCCCTCATCCATTTTTCCTCGTCCTGGAAACAAAAATGTTTGCAAGGTGCCTTTTTAATGTATTACTCTCTGAGCAAAACAAAGCCTAGTTCATGCTTAGTCAGAAGTGAGCACTACCAATTTTTGACGGTTCTTAAAATGAACTAAGTGTGTGTATGAATTTTATGTTCCAGAAAACTATGTGTGATCCTGCTATGGCAGCTTTGAACAAACATTGCATTGTGCTGCGTTTTGTTCCTCACGCATAGACTGTGCATTGTCAATACATGTGTCATTGGCACATTTCTTTTAATCTGCATCTGAGTGAAAAAAATCTCAGCAATTAATTTTTAGACTGTTTAATGTGTAAACATATGATAAGAAATTTTAAATTATTTACTTCAACACATTTATGTTGATTTGCTGTGGAAGGTTTTGAGAGTACACGATTTGAGCACTGTAACCTATGAGTTGTGCAGAAACCTTCACCATTTTTGTGCACTGGATTAAAAAGTGGATCTCAAACTCCTGCTACACACTTCCTATATTAGCAAGGCTTGCACACTTTGAACAAAGAAGAACTTCTGAGTAAACAAGCAACAGGGTAGAGAAGACAATTGATGTGCATTTGCTGAAATCAAGCACAAATTTAGTAGATTTCTGAATAATAATAAATTGCCTAGGGTGGTTTTTTTTGTCTGAAAACTGGAAAGGAAGCCTTTTGATAAAATGTCCACTCTGTGTTCTGTAGCAAAAACAGATGTTCATTAATAAACAGACTGGCCATAAAACATTGGAACTGCCATCTGGTTGGGATGTTTCAAAGGAGATGTTTTGTCTCTAATATTTCCTTTGGTAAAGTTCTGGTGGGAATCAAGTGCTTTCTTTATGACTAGACAGAAATATGATTCCCACCATTACTACCTCCTCCAAATACATGGATACTGTAATAAAATAATTAGAAACTTCATTGTGTACCCAATACATTTATTTAAAATGACCTAACCGGCAAATGTAGCAAAATAGTAGCTTTCTGTTTTATAATATTGCTGGATATTCTGAAGATCTGTGAGTATCTGGGATAGAACTGGGCATGGGTTCAGGGATAAAATCCATGTGGGCTTTTAAGAGCAAATCTTTCTGTATCCTTAAAAATCTGCATAGAAGGAGGGGAAACCCACAAAGCTCTTAGTTGTAAGCAATTAGTTGTAAGTGCTTATGAGGTAGTCTGAGGGCTACCTGCCTGTCTCCTTTTGTTGTCTGGAAAAAATAACTTTCTGCTGCCTAAAAGCTGTTGCCACCCTGCATGTTGATGTTAACACAGCAGGTCTTGATGGGTCTTGATTGCATGCTGTTGCACTCAGGGGAAATTTAATGTATTTTTATATTTGATGTACTTTGCAGACAATTTTGCCCTTAAAGTGTGCTTGTACATGACATGTACATGAAATTGTCCCTGAGAGTGACGGTGCATCACCAAAGTCCGTTGCTCCCAGTGGGGCTTGCTTCCTTGACTTCTGTACGCGCAGGGGCAGGAGCCCTGCACACCAGCTAGCTGCTCTTAAGCAGCTGAAATACCATTATAAAAGAAAATAGGCAGCCCACAGACCACCTTGCATTCACCATGTATTCCTATGAGAGAATAGGAATCGGCAACACACAGGTTCTGGAGCATCATGGTAGTTAACTATAGTGGGATAGCCCAGTCATTAGCGCATGAGACTCTTATCCTCAGAGCTATGGGTTTGAGCCCATGCTGGGTAAAATATTCCTGCATTGCAGTGATTTGGACTAGATGATCCCTGTGGTCCCTTCCAATTCTACAGTTCTTTGATTCTACCCTGACCAGACTCCCCACTTTGGTACAGGCAGATCAGACCATGTGTGTCTGCTTCAGAATCAAAACTCACTGGATTCTTACCCCCATCCCTAGATGAAACATGGCATAATGGTACTACAAGGTATTTTGGACATTGCGCTGTTGATAGAAAATCATCAGCTACTTAGAAACATAGGAAGCTGCCTTACTAGACCATTTGTCCATCTAGCTCCATACTGACTAGTCTGACTGACAGCAAATCTCCTCTTTCAGACCTGAAGGGGGATTGAACCTGTGACCTTCTGTATGCAAACTATGTGCTTTACCACAGCCATGGCCCTTCATTCTCATTTGCCATTTAAATATGCCCAGCATTTATTTGCTTTGCATGTGTGATAATGCTTGATGCCTTTTAGCCCAGTCGCCAAAAAACACTGCTGTGTACTCCCTGCCTGCTTCTTTAGCTGCTGTGGGTTGTGTTGCATTTGCTCCATGAAGCTGATGAATGGCCGAATCCCCTTTTGAGGCACAACAGCTCACCATCCCAAAACCCTTTAGTCCCGTCCTGTTCACTGCTTCCATGACTCTACTTAGCACAGAGAACAAGAAATGGCTTTCTCAAGCTTCCCTATTCAGCAGCCACCACTGGTGGTCAGTAATTCACCATGAAACTGCTTATTAATTTGTTCCTCCGCTGCACTGTTTATCGATATTGCTTTTATTGTGGTACTTCGCCTCAGCTATGAAGGGAGAGGATGCACACCTTCATCTAAAGCTAATGGTATCGCTGCCTGCCGATGCTGCCGAGAAGCTGAGGAGCAATGCGACTAATAAAACATCACCAATAAAAATATGAAGGGGGGAAACGTAGGAAATGTATATTCCCACTACCTGCATGGGGCCTGGAGCCATTAATAGGACAGCCCTAAACAACAGTTAGGAAAGGATTATATGGCTCTTTGGGGGACTCAAGAGGGTGGCATTTGTTTGACTGGCAGGCTGATACTTCTTGATGGTGCAGCCTGACTAGCAGTAGTAGCAGCTGAAATGGGTGGATGAAGGATTTTATTCATATAGTGTGCTCTCTTGTCCTTAAGGGTGAAACTGGAATTGACTGGAAGTCTAAGAGGGATGAGTTAATTATAAACAAAAGGCAGGCCACAAGAGAGAGGGCTTAATGTGAAGAGAAATTTGCAACTGGAAAAAAGCACTTCTTTATCTCAGGCACGAAACCTGGGATCAATACACATTCAACACCAAACCATGGTTTAGCATTACATGGATGAGTTGTAGTCAGTCTTGGGCCCATGGTCTCCCTCCTCCTCCCTCCCACAGCACAGTCACAGAGAGGAGACTGGAAGCATCAACATCCATCTTAGATTAGCATTCAGTATTTACTTTAGCATTATATTTCAACCATAAACTATGGCTAGTATTCACTGTGGTTAGTGAAAACAAATCAGTCTCATAAACTGTGGATTCAAATAGGTTTTTCCTCACTAGCAATAGTTAAGTCTAATCATATTGTATCTAGATTAGAATGTCACAGTGAGTTGCAGTTGGTCAAAAACAGAGGCTTCTGAACTTATCTTTTTAGCTGCACTGGAGGAGCAATGGGCACACGGTTACTTGTATGGTATTTGTTAGGAATTGTATGGGTGGCTTGTCAAATCTGTACCTCTTTAGACATGCCTCATTGTTAGCCTAGCCTAGTTACTATGATAGCAGGTGTGAACTGTTCTGAGCAATTAGATAAGTGTTATATAAATACTAATTGCCACTGGTTTCTTCAATCTAAACTACCGTGTGCTTTCCATAGTACGAGTTTTATAGGAACCATCTATAAAGCTCCACACTCTCGTTTCACCTGTTACACCACCCACTACCTTCTAACGGATGAAGAATTAATGATCAAACTATATTTTTACCATATTTCCCCCCTGTATATCATTTGCTATGTAATATTGTCACTGTTATCACGGAGGCATATGCCACTAGCGACTTAACTGGCACCACAAATTGTTTACTACAAAGTGCCATTGTTAGCTGGGCGCTCGCATTTCCAGGTGCTACATCTCTCTGCTTGCCTAGAGATGGGGAACGAACAACTGTAGGTCTGCTGTCAGATCTGCCTTCCACATGGCTGTCCAAAGCTCTCCCTATGTGGTGCTGACTTCGCTCCTATTCATCCCTTTGCATAAATGTTTTGAGAACTTTCATATAATCATCATCAGTCATTCATTATCAGCCTCTTCCAGCCCACTGCTGGGCAAAGACTTCCTAGGATGCTCTGGGCCCTTGCATTGGAGGGGTTTTGCCAGAATTGTGCCAGGCCCAGTTGCCAGTGCCAGTTGGTGAAGCTCTGAAAGAGTTTGCCAGCTTATCCCTCCCCAGAGACTGCAGTACAATAGAAGAGCCTCCCAAAGACGGATGTCCCTTATGAAATTGGATGGGCATTCATTTGCTCATGGGATAACCTTAGAGGAACAATGAATGAACTCTAGAAAGACGAGTGTACCACCTTGCCCAGTCTCTGAATATGAAATAAAGGCATCCTTATACAGGGAGAAATATGGTGCCATGTTCTGTCTCTGTCTCCTCCCCTCACTTTATGTTACAAAGGAAGAGGAAGACAAAACATAGGGAGTCTGTGCTGTTTCCCATTCTTATACTTGAGACGACCATTTCTGCTACTGACAGCACGTTCCTATGAACGTCTACTCAGAAGTAAGTACTATTGAGTCATAATGAAACGTCAGTATGTATAGGATAGTAGCCTGAGTAAAGTTGTACCTTGGTTGTTGAACTTAATCTGTCCTGGAAGTCCGTTCAACTCCTGAAATGGTTTGAAAACCAAGGTGTGGCTTCTGGTTGTCTGCAGGAGCTTCCTGCACTAAACTGGAAGTCGCGTCGGACGTTTGGCTTCCGAAAAGCGCTCACAAACAGGAAGACTCACTTCCGGGTTTGCGGTGTTCGGAAGCCAAAACATGCGAGTATCAAGGTGTTCTCCAACCAAGATACGACTGTATACATTATCTACAGTATAGATTAGCACAGGGCAAGGAGAGGGGAGCACCATAGTTACTGAGAGAGAATGAGAGGCTGGGACATAAGATACCTATGCTACTTGTGCTGTTTTCTCTCACAACACATTTTAAAAACAAACAGTGAATATTCTTAACATGGCACATAATGCCCAAACCGGCTTTTTCCAAATTCAGCTGGCAAGCCTTAAAAATGTGACTGATCTGAATGCTTCTGGTGGAAATGTGTGTCCTGTTTTGGGTCCTGCTACCATTTTGTGTGGGTTGTCCTTCCACCATTTGGTTTGTCTCCATGTAGTCAGCAAACAGTTTTGGCTAGAGCTTGCACAGGGATGTTTCTGGGATGCGTGTGATGAGCTAGCACACACCAGTGGCTGACAGCATGGCTTGGCTACTTTCAAGAGGCACATCAGATTTCTTGTGAGAAGCAGCCTTTAGTCTCACTCTTAACTCAAGAGCCTCCCGCATTTATAACTTACAGAACTTTCCTGATAGCTCTTTTTAACAAAGTAAGGCCACCTTTATTTTATTTTTTTAAAGCCCACTTTTCTAGTTAGACAAATTGCCTCCAGGAGAGCTGCAAATGAAATCTGAGTCCCATAATGGATGGTGACTTTTTCAGAACAGTATTTATTCTTTCCTTTCTTTTTCTCCCACCCCCTTTTGCCATTGCTGGCCTTCAGAAGTCAACTTTTCCATTCCTACTATATGAAAGGATCTCCCACGACACCTATAGACCTTTCATAATGGATAGATTCTTTCAATGATACAGACAAAATGAGTTTTCCTAGATGGTACTACCCCACTCTGAGCTGATAACATAAGACTCCAGAACTATGGGCATTGCTGTGATTACTACTTTTGCACACTGTGGTGTTTCAGAAACTTGTGCATCTCCTGCTTTATGAGATATACTTGGCCTAGGGGACCAAAGTGGAAGGATGAGGGAGAAAAGGAAGTGCATAATGGTATGGCCTCCAGCACTATTATTTATGACAGTATCCTTCCAGCAATCGGTGCTTGCATAGGGTGAAAGCCTGGTTTCAATTCTGCCCTTGAAACATGGATTAAGCAATGTTGCTAATACATATTTGTCCCTGCGGCTGTCAAACATTTCACTGATACTAGACTCTGTAGACAGCTTAATAGCTAGGTCTTCTGTCAATGTTACTGCAGCAGTGTCTCCTTTGCTTTAAGATGCCGTTCAGATTTATTCAAGCAATAGGTGTAGCCTGATGCTTGGTAAATAACAGCACCTGCCTGTATATTTTCACCACCATTCACTGCCTTTCCAAATGGTGGCCTGAGTTCCAAGAAGAAGAAGGTAGGCAAAATTGTGAAGGTGATCGATCTGTTTCCTGTTTCGTGCTTCATGACCGATCGACTCTGCTTTTGTACTATGAACATGTGCAACACTAAGTAATGCCGTAAGGACCTGCAAATTTGGCATATGCACAGTAGCTTGGACAATGCTTTCTGAGTGCTGCCAGGACAGAGATTTACAACTGTTCGATAAACAGCCAAAAGGTATCTGGGTTTTACATATTGCATTGGGGTTTGCTACTATGTATGTGCACACATGTGTACAAGCATATGGATGTTTAAAGGAAAGTGGATGTAGAACTAGATGGCATGGAATCAACTTCATTGGGCTACACCAAACTGAAACCCAGCATGAAGCTGTCAGCTTACATGATAATATTTAATTGCTATATTATGTTCTCTGGAATGTTGAAGTCCCACCAGAAATAGACTCTATATGTAATGGAAACAGTTTATTTACTTCTGGGGGTGAGAACAGGGAACAACAGGTTTATTTGAAATCTGAGAAGTGTTGTATTTTTCAAAGGAGGCCTTGTCCAAAATGGAAGAAGCATATAACTCCTATGGAGAGCAGCAGGGTGTTTTTTTCTGAAGCATGGGTAAAATGTTGACCTCAGCATGCATTTTATTGGCTTGAGCATGGAAAATGGATCTTTAAGCCCCTATTGATCAATGGAGAAGGAAGATGTAGGATGTTTATGATTAAGCATATTGCCTATATGTATATTTCAGAAGTAAGAAACAGTTCTGTGGTGATTTTTCAGACAAACTGGTTTCCATTTGTGCAATTTTGGAATAGATATGACCCGTAGTTCTGTGGAATTATCACTTATGTATATCTTGACAATTTGTTGTAGGGTAACGGATTGAAATACTGTGTTTAGGACCTTCTCTTTTTTGTTAATTGTTCTCTCTCTCTCTCTCTCTCTCTCTCTCTCTCTCTCTCTGTGTGTGTGTTTGTGTGTGTGTCTGTGTGTGTGTGTGTAATAAACGGAACTGGCCAATGTGATAGAAAGCCAAGAAATGTAAATCTTTGCAAAGCTCTGTTAAATTAGAACTCTAATGTTGTTCCTGGTGAAAGTTATTTGATACATTGTTTTCTATCTCATAGTAGGAAAAAAGCGCTCCTACCCATGAGAGATATTGATTTTCTTATTTCTTCAGAGAAAGTCAATAGGTGTCAGGAATAGGGAAAAGCACAGGTCACTCAGGTTTCCTTTCCTTTTCTGACATACTCTCATTCTTCTGAAGTGAGTTTGGTGGCAATGCAGCGAAGGTCCTTTTCCTATTGTGGTGCCCTGGTTGTAGAATGCTCTTTCCTGCAAGTCCTACCTGGTAGTGGTGCTGACTCTGATGTCTTTTTGGCAGCAGGTTTAAATGTTAATTGATTTGTTGTTGATGATTGAAAACACTAGCATTTCATTTCATTTCCTTGAAGACTTTACTGATGTTGACGTTTGTGTGTGCTCAGGCACTGTGTACACAGTCTAGCAAACTTGCATGGGTCAAAAGTGCATAATCCATCTTAACCCTATGCTCATTTCATCTATGCCCTTGGAATACTTGGGATGTTTTCTGGCCTTCCACACACTGTTTTTCGTTAATGGGTGCAGCTCTCCTCCATGAGAATGCTTAAACCCCAAGGGCTGTCAACAGAGGCCAAATAATTGCTTTCCCCCCCTTTTTCTTTTTTTAAGGAGAGCACGTATTCCATAGTGGGTAGCGATTGATTTTGAGAGGGATGCTGGCAAGATGGCAGTATGTTATAATGCAATAATAGACGAGGATTTTATTGTTCACACACATCTCTATGGCTGTTAATCTTGTGGAGAACATTTATACTATTGAGGATGCTTCTGAAACTGACCAGACAGGAGAACTCAAGTCCTAGAATTTCTCCTGAGTTATCCCCTTATTTTTTATAATGGCTCTGTTCTTGTGCTTTTAACCTGACAGACAGAAGACAAGAAATTTTTTTCATACAGCCACAGCCTTGGTATAAATAAATTAAAATGCAAAAATTGTACAATTCCTTACCTACATAGTTAACTAAAGACAAACACGAACCAAGATCCATTCACATAAGCAGACTTCCTTTACAGGTTGTTTCTGAAGAAAAGATAAATCTTAGCAAGTGGGGAAATCTGGCAGTGGAAGCAAAAGATAGTGCTGTTGTCAAGTTGGTAGGATTTTCATGTACATCACTTTTATAGAGTCATAGAGCTGGAAGGAACAACAAGGATCATCTAGTCCAACCCCCTGCAATGCAGGAATCTTTTGCCAAGCATGGGAACCCATAACCCTGAAACCACAGAGCCTAGGACTTGCCAACCAGAAGGTCGGTGGTTCGAATCCCTGTGACGGGGTGAGCTCCCGTTGCTCGGCCCCTGCTCCTGCCAACCTAGCAGTTCGAAAGCACGTCAAAGTGCAAGTAGATAAGTAGGTACCGCTCCAGCGGGAAGGTAAATGGTGTTTCCGTGTGCTGCTCTGGTTCGCCAGAAGCGGCTTAGTCATGCTGGCCACATGACCCGGAAGCTGTCTGCGGACAAACGCCGGCTCCCTCGGCCTATAGAGCAAGGTGAGCGCCACAGCCCCAGAGTCGGTCGCGACTGGACCTAATGGTCAGGGGTCCCTTTACCTTTACCTTAATGTTGACTTGAGTATCTTGTCAGCGAAGACAATGCAGAGCAGATGTGTGTTACAATGCAGATGAGGCAGGTATGCATTTTAGGCACCGAAGCCACAACTAGGCTACATAAGATGGTGAGCCTACGCATGCCCTTAGCTGATGGAAGCCGATAATATGAATTTCTACTGTATTTAACATGTTTGAGAATTCAGAGTTTATTTTCTCATAGCCGTTTCCCACTCATAATGATTTACCAAGTCATGGGAAAGCAATTTTGAATCCCACTCTAAATCCACAGTTTACATAACAAGCCTCCCTGAGACATCTACTTATTATTTATCAAGATTTATTCCTTCTGGACTGGAGTATGTTTGGTGAGCCAGGTGGTTTCCTTCGCGCCACAACAGCATGCAGCACAATAGCCAGAGAAGCAGCATGAAAATGGTTTCTTTAGGTCTGCTTGCTTATCATTCAGCCCTTGTCGACTCACGTTGTATGAAAGTAAATGAACAAATAAACAGAATTCAGGTTTGGATCACGTTTATTTTGCTACTGTTTGAATGTCAAAGGCATACACATTTTAAAATATTTTTCCATTCTGTTGCAAAACATTGCAGAACTGGATGTTCATACTGAGTTGGCGATTTGCTTTGCTCAACCTTGTGCTATATGAATAGAAAATTACAAAGAAGACATTGGTTTTACTTTAATACAGGATTCTGACTATTACTTTATATATGTGTAGTAAGTAGTATACCGCCTCTCCTGGTATGTCCCACTGAGGACCTTACGGTCTTCAAATAAAAACATCTTGGAGATCCCAGGCCACAGGGAGGTTAGGCTGGCCTCAACCAGAACCAGGGCTTTTTTGGCCATGGCCCCAATCTGGTGGAACACTCTGTCACAAGAGACTAGGGCCCTGCGGGACTTAACATCTTTTCGCAGGGCCTGCAAGACAGAGCTTTTCCACCAGGCCTTTGGCCAAGGCACAGTCTGACCCCCTCCTTCTGTAATTCTCATAGAACTGTAGCCCAATGGTTGCCATTAATTTAACTCTGAATTGATTTTAGAATGCATTGATTTTAGAATGTATTTCAATTAATTGATTGTGATTTTATGTAAACTGTGTTATTTTTACTGTTGTTAGCCGCTATGAGCCTGGCTTGGGCTGGAGAGGGTGGGATATAAATAAAAGTTTATTATTGTTATTGTTATTCGTACTGGTTTTTGGTCTTCATTACAGAGCAAGAGATTGATGCAGGGTAAGCAGTGTGGCCCTAAATTAGCCTTAACTTCTCATTCTTTTTATATACCTTGTTATGTTAACTGAGGGACGCGGGTGGCGCTGTGGGTTAAACCACAGAGCCTAGGACTTGCCGATCAGAAGGTCGGCGGTTCGAATCCCCACAACAGGGTGAGCTCCTGTTGCTTGGTCCCTGCTCCTGCCAACCTAGCAGTTCGAAAGCACGTCAAAGTGCAAGTAGATAAATAGGTACCACTCTGGCGGGAAGGTAAACGGTGTTTCCATGCGCTGCTCTGGTTCGCCAGAAGTGGCTTAGTCATGCTGGCCACATGACCCGGAAGCTGTACGCCGGCTCCCTCAGCCAATAAAGTGAGATGAGCGCCGCAACCCCAGAGTCGACCACGACTGGACCTAATGGTCAGGGGTCCCCTTTACCTTTACCTTATGTTAACTGAAGGGCATGATGCTGAGAAAAACAATACCATTATTTTATCTACCAGTTACAAGGTTAACACTCGGATATTGAACATGTTGAGGGAGGAAGAAAAACAGGAGTTGGCTTATGCTCAATGCATACAAAACTCAGCAACTCCTCACAAGGCGCATGTCCAAAACGATCCTTGATCTATCAGCTCCTATGTCTAATTGTTTTGCGGAAAATGGTTTGCCTTGGTAGGTGTTCCATAAACAACCATAGCTAATGTTGCTTCCGGGGAGAAGCACCCTGTTGTTCCTGAATGAAATATGTTTGGGAATGCATTGAAAAAACTGTAGCTGAATTTGCTAACATTGGATATAAAACAAATTTCTCAGCTTGCACGGTCATTGTGTAAATCATATTCAGCTTATGCGATGAAATATAATGCATTTTAATACATCTAAAATCTTTCTGAAAAGCATACTTTCATAATTAATTACATTAACCATCACATTTTTCATTGGTGGTCATATTCTATTCATGCTTTAATATTTTGGATAGATAGCTCTGTTGAGATCTTGGTAGCCCAGATTATAGTTCCATCTTTCCTCATTCTTACCTGTTATTTTAGTGCAAGGCTGGCTAACTTGTGGCCTTCTAGATGTTGCTGGACTACAGGTCCCACCATTCCTTGCCCAGGCTGGCTGGGGGTGATGTGTACTGTATTCAGCAACATTTGGAGAGCCAGAGGTTCCCCAGCCCTTTTTTAGCCCATAGAGACATATCCTGCTCAAATTGTTAGGAGAGATTGCTAGTCTTTATTGTTGGTAAAGTGGAACATTTTATTGTTAGCGAGTTAAGGTGTGTATTATGTTTCTTGAATTATGATTTCAAGCTCTCTTTTTTGAGAATAATATTTTACACTTAATCCATTTTAGAAAAAGAAAATAACAGAGAGCAATGTCTGTGAGTGCCACTGACAAAGATTTCTCAGAAACTGGAAGTTCTTTGCTTGTATGCAGTAGAGGACACAATGTTGTTCGCAGCTTGTAACTTTAAATATGTTGCAGCTCTGATAGGAGATTTATTGTCATATATACTAAGCCATCTGTTCGCAAGGACTGTGCTTCACATTCCAGGGCTAGCTAATGTCTGACTCTGTGGAGCTTACTTCTGAATCACTGAACTCTTCCAGGAGGTCTGCTCAAAGGAATAGCAATCCTGATTCACATTGTTCATTTGAAGAGCATACTTATAATAGTTTGTGCTCTCCACAGGTAGTAATAAGTAATCTGAAATTGCAGAATTTAGTTTTGACATGTGGATTAATATGGATGGTTAATCAAGGCTTGTCAACTAGAGTGAACTTCACTGATTTGCTTCTTCAGACCAACTCTCATATATAAGCACTTTTGGCTCTGTAATTTTGTTTCCATGTGTTGTATATTATGTATTCCTTTTAATTGTCCCTTTGTGCTTTAAATGTTATAGTTAGGTCCTGTTTCAGTCCGACAATAATAATGTAAGGTATATTGTGACTTAGTTGCAAGTGGGCAGAGTAATGGATATGATTTACCTTTGTGCCAGAGACTATATTCTTGTCACAAAATATTCTAGTCACACATGAGTCACAGGTTTCTACACACACACACACCTCCATCTATTGCCCATCCAGAAAAACAAGAGACATTATCACAGTTCAATGGCATGTTTCAGTGAGGCAAAAGCACCAATCACTCATTTAATGGACACCTATTTACCCAAGATTTGGGCTGGACTTTCTCAAAGGTGGCTTCTAGAATCTCACTAACCAGCACTGCTTTTCATTGATTCACCAAACAACAAAAGTGGGAAGAGCTATTTGCTGAATCATCTGTCAGATTATTTTGGCCACATGCAAGTATTCATGGAAGGTCAGACAAGAATCAGACTATCTGATTGACCTAGAGTTGCTGTATGATTTCAGATGCAATATGAGTTGGGTTGATTCCCACCCCCCCTTTGGGTATTGGTGAGAAAATAAGTAGCAAATACAGAACTTTTTTAAAAAAATAATAATAACACCAATGCACTTAGAGAAAACATCACATTTCCACATTATTCATGCTAATTAAACAATTAGATTTTGCTATAAACTCACTACGTCTCATGACAGCATATACTAACTGTCTTTTGCATGTAAAAGATGCTCCTCCATGTTAGACACAGAGTAGTTTTTCATTCTCTGAAAAACTCTCATCTTTGATAATTACAGGGAGAGTGTGTCAAGCAGGACTCTCTTCAAAATGACGGAGAGATCCTGAGAGCATCTCCAAGATTTCCCAGGGTAACTTCTTGACAACTATATGTCTGTGTAGGCGAATTGGGTCCATTTGTACTGCTTAAAGGAATAATGCCCTTTGGTATCCTCGCTGTTATTTAAAGCCACTTGAACGCTTTATGCATTACCATGACTACTAGCTTTAGCTCTAGACAAAATAGCTTGTTTACTTTTATTTTCCCCTCTTAGCATGCAAAACAAATATTATACATGCAATTATTAGATAATTTATGGAAAGTGGACTTCAAACATGCAATCAGAGCAAAAAAAACCACACAAAAACCCAGAGCTATTCATAAACAGATGTTTGGTACATTCTTTCTTTTTCTGCTGCTTTGGGTCTGGTGGTTGGTTAATCCTCCTCCTCCTCCTCCTCCTCCTCCTCCTCCTCCTCCTCCTCCTCCATCTTTGTGCTGATTATTATACAAGGTACCTTTAGTAAAGCCAGGGTTGATATTTTTCATTAACTTAAGTTAAAAGACTATCACCTTCAATAGTACTAGAGAGTGCAGTCAATCAGAGAGTTACATTACACCCTCCTGAAAGTTAGTTTTGCCATGTAAAAATATTTCATTTACATGTTCTGGTTTAAAGGGTAGCAATCCTGAGTGATGAAAACATGTGCTGAAACCTCTCAGTATAATATCCAGAATATTGCCCTTTAGGGAATAAACCAGGAACCAAGACTTCCACCTGAACATTATCCCTTATTTATGGTGCACTCTTTTATTTTCAGTATCACTTCTCTAGAAAAAATATACCCAACAATGTTCTAGCTGATTATCACGGCCAGGGGGATTTGTTTTCTGAGCTGCTTTAAATTTTGGATTTTTAAAAATCCTGTGTGGTCACCAATTTTTTTTCAAAAAAATTTTTACACGAACTCAACTACTTCAAATACATCTGTATCTCTCTCTTCCCTCACTGCCATCCCAGCTTTAAAGCATTTCATGAATGATTGTTGCTTACTCTATGTGATATTGTGATTTTTTTTAGGAAAGCGCTCATGTAACAGCTGCCTTGGCAAGCCTGTTTTGCCACACACAACAGCTGTCATTAGAATTCTGCATTGCTATTTCCCCACAAAAACAAAGCTAAGGAATTCTCATAAAGGTAAATTCAGCCAACATGAGAGGACCCAATGGACACACAGTGCAGCTGGTCATGTGACAATGCTGTTCTTGATTGCTTTGCTGTTTGCCGAGTTGGCCATTCAGCATGTGGTGAATGAGTACATTTTTTTCCACTCATTTCATTAATGCATTGAATGGAGATTTGTGCAAGTGCTGAAGCAATCGAATGATTGCCCAGCTGCAATGCATGCCCATTAGATTCTTATGTTGGCAAGCACTGAAAGGTATATGAATAAGTATCCTTAAAATGGAAGCTATTACAAGTGTTTGAATGAACCGAAAAACAATGATTTCCAGGATAAAATATTCAGATAAGAGCTCATATTGTAAATTCACTGCAGTACTCCAGGTTACATCTATGAGATACATATAGATGAGAAGAGCTGCAGCCTTGCAAAGCCCTGTTTAGGAAGTTGCCACATAGGGGTAATAATGGTAATTTCAGTTGTCTTCCTTGATTAATCACTGAACTGCTTTCCACATTATAGATAACTGAGGCTAGGAATCTTTGCCATGTCACAAAAGGCATGGATGTTTCTTATTTTCAGTATATATTCCAAGGAGCAGACCACAGATTTGGTTAGAAGGCAGTTCCATGTTGTTCAGACAAGGTGGTTGAATCTTAAGACGTCTTTTCCAGTGAGTTGTGCTACAGCACATTTCTAATTTTAGCCACCTGTTTGTTTGTCCAAGAGGACTTGCTCACACAACATGAGTGAAGTAATATTGAGCCTCATGATCACAATCCAGGAGACCCCGTGGGGCTCCCTTTGTGGGCTGTGGTATGGCAAAGCCCTCAAATTACACACTGGTCTTTCTTTTTCCATAGCCAGTGATGGGAGAACTTCAATGGCCTGTGTGCTATTCTACACTGGATGATGGACTGGTCAGTTAACCCAGAGAAGAGCTCTGATAGACAAACAGGAGCTCACACTCTGTGTGAGGAAATACTGGTGGATATGCAACCATTCCTGGGGCTGAAAGTAGAAGGTGCAGAATAGAAGTATAAATAAAGCACCACATGCACATCCCCAGAGTAGCTGAGCCCAAGGAGGCTCACTAGAGCAACTATATCACCACCAAGATCCTTAACAGCAATCCCAAAATAGGCAGCTTTCTGTGGATTCTAAAGAATGCACAGCAGTTAGGCCGTTTATTAACCCACAGAAACCCCTGGCTGCATGAAGCCAGTCATAAGGGCACACAAGGCATGCAAGACAAAAAAAAACCAAAACCCACTTTAAAAGTCAGGATGATCTACTGCAATTTCCTAACAAAATGAAGCAATTCACTAAACATTTACAGGTGCTTTTAAAGAACTGAAAAGGTGTCAAGTGTTATAAAGCACCCACAATAGAGAGACAATAGATTAGAAAAAAGTTCCCTGATGTAGCCAAAAATCTGTGCAAAAGTCACTCCTAACGTTATACTTTGTTCCTTGTTATTTGAATATAGATAATTAAGCTTTCTTTTCTCTCCCCCCCCCCTCTTGTTTGAGGGTGCAAGAAAGAAATTGCTACTTTGAAAATCTCACTCATGTTTCACATTTCACATCTCCTTCTTGGAAATGGCACAAAAGTCACCCCCAAACGCCAAACAACTCCCAAGCAAAAGTGAACACTAACCTAATTTATATAAATAGACAACACAGAATAGTCCATCATTGTTACATAAAAAACACCAATTTCCTCTGTAAAATCATTTATAATTGTTTGCTAGAAACAATAACAATTGCCCACACAGGTATATAGATGCATGCGTAAATAAATTGTACTTGAGAATGATTTTTGTTGTTCCCAATCACACTCATATGCTATTAATGACATTTTGGGGCCAAGCAGTGCAGGCACTATTCTTGAATGGTGGAATTCCCAGGAGATATAAACGTATTTATAGAAGTACCAATTCTACACTCTTCATAGGGCCACTCACACATGACATATGCACCTCTATAAATGCATGGCAGTAGTGACATGAAAACGAAACCATTGGGAAGACGTCACTCCATGTGGCCGACTCTTTGTATGAGACTCTTCACATGGATCCATAAATCGTTCCTGCTGAAAAGAAAAACATGCATGCTGGAACTCCATGGGGAGGTGCTCCACACAAACAGACCATCATTTAAGGCCTATTCAGCATACAGGGCTTGTCACTGACCCCAGTGCCACCACACGGGCTTGTCGCATCCGCAGTTGACATGTGAATAGCATCAGTTTGAAAGGGCCAGTCCCGCATACATTGAGTTAACAAGATGGGGATGAGAACCTTGGCCAAACAGTATGTGACCACCATTAAGAAGTGGGCACTCCCTGCAACTTCCCACTGGCCCCTTTGCACATTTGGTACTCATGGGCTTCGGAGTCAAACAAGATTTCAGAGTTGTCTCTGTATGGCTGACAATCAAATGTGCAATAATCATAGACGAATTGAGGTAAGAGAGATCTGAAATGCCTTTTGAAGCACAATAGGGGTTAACATCTTGCAACTGGGCAAGCATGGGTCACAGAGATATTAACCAATGATTTAGGCATTCAGCATTGACTTTGACCTTCCAACACCTAAGGGATACTATCTATGTTGCATTCAGTTAACCTTAGGGGGATTTCTCCTTGACTTAGGGAGGCTAACTAGGGCACTTTTAAGAACTGGACCATGGACAGCAGACTGAGCAGGTTCACAGGTCACTTTACCATACTCTTCCCAATTATGGCGAGATGTACAGTGGTACCTCGGGTTACATACACTTCAGGTTACAGACTCCTCTAACCCAGAAATAGTACCTCGGGTTAAGAACTTTGCTTCAGGATGAGAACAGAAATTGTGCTCTGGCGGCGCAGCGGCAGCAGGAGGCCCCATTAGCTAAAGTGGTGCTTCATGTTAAGAACAGTTTCAGGTTAAGAACAGACCTCCGGAACGAATTAAGTACTTAACCCAAGGTACCACTGTATTTCGGTTTTTGCATCTATGCACATAAATCAGCACATTCAAATGATGTGCAGATCTATGTCCTTTCCCTTCTGTTCTTGATAATATTTGCTTTTTCTTTTTTTTGATAATACATAAGTGGTCACCCTACCAAAGGTCCATCTATTATTTATTAATTAAAATTTTATCCTGCCCTTCCCCCCACCACAAAGTCCAGTACCTGCTTCCTAGAGTGGCCAATCAGTTGCCTCCTGGAAGGAGGGTGTGGAGGCAACAGCTTTCCTCTGATGTTTCTTTCTGAGGACTAGTATTCAGTAGCATATTGCCTCTGAAAGTGGGATTCCATATAGCCACCATGAATAATAAAATCACTGGTCTATTAAATGTCTAGAGAGCTTGGAGTTTTGGCCAGAGTTTATATCTCTCTTAACTGTGTGGATTTCTTTTTAGTCTTTTAGCAGATGGGGCATTCAGATGTCGCATAAAAATTAAGTTTCCTTGAAATCAATGCAGCCAACATTTCTATCAGATTATATGGATTTTTCCTCTGGGCATATAGGATATCTGTGTCACAACCAGGATGATCACTCTTAGATTTCTCAGCTGAGTCCATATTTATTCCTTTGTTGCTACTGTTTCACATTTTTGACAATGAAAAGCCATCAAAGTCACTTCTGACACCTGCAATGTGAAATAATAGCACAAGCAAAGAAAGATGTAGTCTTACACCTAATGACCTCATATTGATGTAAGAATAGAAATGGCTGATTAGAGTGATTTAATGCACTATCCTTGAAAACTAAATCAAAATAATCTATAGTGCAGAATTTAAATATCACATAACTTGAAAGAAGACTGTTGCTTTTGCCACTTTAAAGAGCTGCAAATCTGAAATATGTTGCAGACTGGTGAAGCTCCTAAAAGGGCAAATAGGAATGAAGGATCAGGCATAACAACCACTGTGTCAATGAGAGGCAACTGTTGTGTTATTGCTGAGATAGGGTGTGGGTGGCACTGTGGTCTAAACCACTGAGCCTCTTCGGCTTGCCAATCAGAAGGTTGACAATTCGAATCCGTGCAACTGGGAGAGCTCCCGTTGCTCTGTCCCAGCTTCTGCCAGCCTAGCAGTTCAAAAGCACACCAGTGCAAGTAGATAAATGGGTATTGCTGCGACAGGAAGGTAAACACCGTTTCTGTGTGCTTTGGTTTCCATCATGGTGTACTGTTGCACCAGTAGCGGTTTTGTCATGCTGACCACATCACCCGGAAAGCTGTCTGTGGACAAACGCCGGCTCCCTCAGCCTGAAAAGTGAGTTGAGTTCCGCACCCCATAGTCACCTTTGACTGTACTTAACTGTCCAGGGTTCTTTACTTTTACCTTTTTTATCTCAATGCTGAGGCATTAACTCCATGTGGACTGGAGACAACTCAGCTTTGGCCAATTCAGATTCCCTTTAGCTACCATGCAGACTGCTACATCAGGATTCTGTTGGATCTAATTTAGATCTTCCAGTGTTTGACAGCATTCTCCTTCACTTAGAAAAGTTGGGTGGGTATATATTCTTCCACAGTGACTGATGATACCACCAAACATGATGTGATACATAAAGTAGTAAGCATAGCTTATGGTATAGGTCAAGCCATTGCTTTAGCCAAATTGCTGCAGGTTAAAAAAAACGTTAACACAGAAATATGTATTTACTTCCAATATAAATTACAGTGGTACCTCGGGTTAAGTACTTAATTCGTTCCAGAGGTCCGTACTTAACCTGAAACTGTTCTTAACCTGAAGCACCACTTTAGCTATTGGGGCCTCCTGCTGCCGCTGTGCCGCTGGAGCATGATTTCTGTTCTCATCCTGAAGCAAAGTTCTTAACCTGAAGCACTATTTCTGGGTTAGCAGAGTCTGTAATCTGAAGCGTATGTAACTTGAAGCGTATGCAACCCGAGGTACCACTGTATTGTATTGTCATCTTCTTCTCCTGAGGAGGAACCCACATAAGAAGTAAGCCAGGCCAGTTGTTTTGCAGTGCAACACCATAAAAGGGATCCTGTTGAGCAACATGCTACAACATAGGCTGAAAGTGAACTGAGGCCTTGTGAGCATCTGCTTCCACTCCACCTATTTTGGAGAACTAGTGTCTCTCCGGTAGCCAACCCTGCTCTGGCTGGAAGATGGGGACTTCGAAGGCCTTTTGTATGGCATGCTTCCTACAACATTGGACTGATGAGGTCTTATTGGAGGCACTTGGTTCCTGGGCTCACGGAAAATGCCTGTGAGCGTATTGGATCTGGAGGCTCTGGTTCAGTGGGTTCCTGCTTCCAGTCCCCTGCTCACTTACCTCAGGATCCAAGCCAGGAACTTGCTGTGGATCCTTGTCTGGTGACATTGTAGCATCTGACTCAGTGTCCCAGCCACTGATGAACACTTGGGTCATGACCTGTATACCATCATTTCTTAAAATTGCAGTATGCTTTTAAGCGAATCTTTTCTAGATTAGACAAACAATGAAGTAAAAACCAACTCTTTCCATACTCCAGTGCAGCTGTTCAAAAATCTGCAAAGTGAAATAAAAGGGGCAATATTGCTAGGTAATGGATTTGCAGGTCGATACATATACTATGCCACTTAAAAGTCTGTCCATTCACAGCCATAGCGTAAGACTATGTGATAATTTGAGAAGACAACTGAAATGTTACAGTTCTGCTGCATGTTCTGTCTCCAGGAAAGCTTCACCGAGTTGACTTCAGATAAATTCTACCTTGGTCAAAATATCTGCATTGATTTTTTTCAAAGGGAAAAAGTACCTTCAGAAGTTGGAAAAGTTATATTTGAAAGTCATTTAAACAGAATTCTGACATCTGTAGCAGTAGGATGGCCAATTTGTTTGTTCTAATCTTCACTTTCCACACAGTCTTTATTTATATCCATCCAGTTACTCACAACCTCAGATGAGCAGAGAGTGTTGACTTTCAAACACCCCCTTACCTTGCTTGTTCTATAGCTTAGCATTCTAGGTATACAGAAAGCCTTTTAAAAAATATACCTTAGATATTTATTCTGTTGTAGTCCAATGTCTCAAGCATCACCTCCCTCTCCCCTCTTATTTTATTCTCACAACAATCTGTAGGGTAGGGGAGAAAGGAAATGCTCAAGTTCACCCAGGGAGCTCCATGTCTCAGGATGCATTTGTGCCTTGTCAGCCCAACGCCAGTGCTCTAACCAAGGGATGGGGAACTTGGGTGCCTTCAGAGATTGTTGGACAAAGACTCTCCTCCCTGGAAGAGAGGGGAGTGGTTGTGGGCGGGAGCCCGAGCTCCGCCCCTGGCCGGGGGCCTTAGCCCCCGCCCCTCCTCACCTGGCTGGTGCCCACGCTCACCGGAGGCAGCCAACCAGGTGTCTCCGGGGGGCGTGTTTAGCAGCTTAATGCTGCGGCTCCAGCTCCGCCTCCTCCTCAGTCGTCGTCGTCCTGCAGCGAGTCACCCACCCTCCACTCCCATTTAGCTCAGGGTCTAGGTTTTTTGGCCTTGCTATGGACCTTAGGTTGGTCGCCCCGGTTGTCTGGGGGGCCTGGTAGGAATTTTTCCATTTGGCATTAGGCTTTTTGGTTTTTTCGCCTACCTCGTAGCAATCGTCACAACTTTTGTGGTATTGGTGGGTAGGTTAGGCATTGGATTCATGTGTGTCAAGGGCTAGGTGTGGCCATCGCCTATGCTATCTACCGTGGGTTATTCCGTTAAAGGAATCTGGCGGTCGTGTATTCCGTCCGATGCCTGCTTGGCGGGAGGCCATGGCACGACCCTCGGTGACATCAGGGGGTGAGCCTATAGTTGGATTAGCATCAACAGGCTCCACCTACTGTTGAATAAACCCACCTCCTATAGTCATCCAATGCCTAAGCCAATACCTTTTCACTGCTGTAATCAATAAAGTTGTGGCCTTTTCTTGCCCATTAACCTTATATCACGTGTCCTTGTGTGTTTATTTCACATAGCGGGGTTCGGGCCCTCGATCCACAAGAAGACCCATCACTCCTGGTCACTGGCCATGCTGACTGGGGCTGATGGGAATCCAACAACATATAAAGAGTTGCAGCTTCCCCACCCCTGGTTCAGCAGTCCACCCTGGTCCTCATATTTAGTGAATCCAATTCCACAGTATTTCAAGAATTAAAGTGGGGGCTCAAATATTTCCTGAATGCTCTCCTCACAATATAATCACACTACATTATTATAGCATCCTCTTACCTTAATTTGTTAACGTGATGATAGATTTTAACACTTTCAATCAGACAGGAACACATTGATATTCTCATAAGCTGCTCATCTCGCTGCTGAACTTCTGTCCAATGCTATGAGACTTCTCATACTATAATCACAACTCTGATCAAATCATGAGTGGCGCCTTCAGAAAAGGCTCAAGTCTAACTTACAAAATGACAGAGTGCTAAATTTACATTTATTTTTGTGTTATAAATCATACTGGCATTCATGTCTCCTACTTCACAAAGCATATTAAATGAAGTTCAGTATGATCCCACACCTAGTGCATTTAATGGATGAGAACCAAGGAGAGATCCTATTGCATGTGAATGCTACAAAGTTGCAGAGACTATGAATGTGTAAAGCAATGCAACAAATGAAGGAAAAAGGAGCTGAATTTGTTGCACTCGGGTCCCAATGAAATCAATTGGAAAAGTTCTACTGATTTCAATGGGAACTAAATACAGCTAACAGTCCAAGTCTAACAATGGCTTTTAAGAAGTAAATCCTATTGAATGCAATGGGGCTTATTTCCAGGTAAGTGGGGTTAGCCAATCTTTGTCTGGATCTAGCCCAAGGTTTTATTTTCAAAAATGTAGATTTCTTTATTAAAACAGGAACCATTTAGGAGAAGTCAACATTCTTCTTTTTCTGTAACCAGATGAGGGCACTGAAATTCTAAGACTTCAGCCTTGTCTAAATAAAGAAATAATATACCTTTTTTTCATGCCAAGGCAAAACCTTCCCCTTTGTCCTCAACTGCCTACCAATGAGGTTTTTCTTTAGTTCAACACTTTGATCAAATCCCAACCTTAAACCTCTAGTTTATTTGTTTTCTGTTCCATTAATATTCTGCCCAGTGAAATAGCAAATATTTTCCCAGCAATATAAACACTGATAAAAGTTAGATGAATAGCCCAGTGCTTTCCTCCACAGAGGAGTTGTTGTGGAGCATAAGGTTGGATGCAAGAACTGAGTGAAATAGTTTAAAACATGCCCTTGCTACAGGCCCTTTTCAGTGTAGGCAGCTTCTCAAGAAGGAGGTGAATACACCACAGGCTGTACAAGCAGTCCTCTTCCTCATGAACACAAATGCAATGGGCAGAAATGGAGGTGGGTGCAAAGGAGACACCTGCTTGGTTCAATTGCCCTCAAAATTTTGGGCAAGAGCTGTAGGTCAGTGGGAGAAGACACATTATGTACAAAATGTTTCAGGTTGGGTCCCCACATCTCCAGGTAGTACAGGGATCAAATCCTGCATGAACCTCTGGAAGTCACTGTAAGTCAGACTGCAGAGGGCGAGGTGGATAATGGTGTGACTTGATATATAATATGGCTTTCTACTTTTCTAATAAAAATACGTTCTGCTCTTTTATAATGCTTTAATGTTGTAGTGCAGTGCATTTTTCCGTATTGCTATATGAGCAAACTCCCTACATATCAATTATATGTTTTTAGACAAAACATTCACATAGTTTCTGATGCTATATATAAGAAAACTAAGCCAATTTTATTCTATGGTATGTGAAGACTTGAAGGAATTATTTGTAGTCAGTACATGACACAAAACCAAAAGCCTTCAATTTCAAACTGATATCCAGATTTCCTTGCTGTTAATTTACAAATGATTGCTTTGTTGAAACAAAGATAATACATAGGAACTATCTATGAGCTAAGTCAAAAATACACACAGCCCTGGGGATGAGACTGGTTTCAATATACAGTACATACCAAATTGGCTGTGAGAACTGTGGTGAATCATGCTCAAGTTAATAAGGGTCAAAATCCATATATGGATTATAATTTGAACAAGCTTTCAGACTAGTGACCACCAAACACACAAACACAAACACGGTGGGTATAAGTGAGATAGACAAATAAACACCTCAGTTTCCTTCATGTAATCAGTCAGCCAGCTTGTTTGGTATTGTGGCCAATGGACACAAATTGAAACAGTAGAAATTCAGTTACAAAAGAACAGAGTATGGAAACACGGCAAATCAAAATTACCAAAGCAACCCATAATAACTCCCACAAGGGCAGTTTTCAGGATGGAAGAAACTGAGCCATGATCAACATCATTTCAGCATCTGTTTCTTGGTCTTTGCTACTTCTGACAGGAATTTCCCCACCACCAAGGAATCTCCAGGAATTTTGTCAGTTAATAGGTAAACAACACAAAATTCAACCTTCTACTTATCAAAACTGATTGGTGACTGAATGCAGAAGTTGATTTGGATACAGTATGTGTGTAGCTCTAGCCTTCTTCATTTCTGCCACATGGAAGATGTCTTTCTGCAGCAGGGAGCTTTTTGTATTTGTGGAAATTCCCTGCATATTTCAGAAATTTGGTAAATCATTAAGTGGAAGGAGGTGGAAATGGTGATGGAGGTGATGGAGCTAGTGCAGTCGTACCTGCTGCCTTCTTGTGTGTTGACATTGGCCTCTTAATAATGCTGAAAGAGGATTTGTTTGTATCAATTTGCATAGTGAATCAGTGCAGCATTTCATATGAGTGAAATGGAGATCCCATTGAAATGAGGACCCTGAAGAACTATTCACTGGACTGTGCCTTTATCATTTAAAATATTATTTTCACAGATACAATTTTAAGATTTATTTTGTAGAAGCAGAGTTTCAGATTTCTTTGAGGAATAACCAAATCCCACACCAGAAATGGCGAGGGCAAGTGGCTCTGGCAATGTGGTCACTATGTTTTCTGTGCAGCTGAATTCCATATTCAGTATACTGTGCTGAAGTTCTGTGTCACTGAGTCACAAACCTTAAGTAATGGTTAATACTTTAAGTTTTCCACTTGAATGATGTTCTCATGGAAGGTCATGCTAACAAAAAGAGAAAAAACTGCTTCTGGGGGAGGCAAGGCCAATCTCACACAACGTTTGGGAAATTGGAACTGAACTCTTGTGCAGTGGGAAATGAATGCTCCAGTGACAGACCAAAGGGATGAGTTCCTGGTGCTCTATGTAGTTAAAGGAAGATACTACTTATAGAAGTCTATTTAGGAGGGAAACAAATGCAAAGGTCCTGCAGCAAAGAGGGAACCATCCAATGCCTCATTCATCAAGCCTTTTCTGTGGTTCTACTTCCCTTGGAGCTAAGGGGATTTTTCAAAAGTCCTAATGCCAAGTGTCTCTGAATGGATTTTCTCTAATTTCTGCCTCCTTAATCTTGACAAGAAGCAAGCCCCACCCCCACCCCAGGTTCTACTAACAGAACAATTATGACACATTATACGCATTATTATGCATATATATACACCGTATTTTTCGCTCCATAAGACGCACCTGAGCATAAGACATACCCAGTTTTTAGAAAAGGAAATCAAGAAAAAAAATATTCTAAATGAAACAGTGGATGTATGATTTTTGTGGTTCATGCTGTGACCATGGACATGATATGTGATTTGGGGTGATTTTGGGGTACCCCAATGCAAAAATCCTGAGGACCCGTGCTTCGTAACCACGTTTTTGCGCCACGAAACAGTGGATGTGTGTGTGTTTTTGGTGCAGGCTGTAGCCATGGACATGCTATGTGATCTGATGGTGAATTTGGGGTGACCCAGTGCAAAAATCCTGAGGATCCATATGGATCTGTGTTTTGTAACCACGTTTTTGTGCCATTGCGGTCCCCACGAAACACTGGATATGTGTGTTTTTTGGTGCAGGCTGTAGCCAAGGACATGCTATGCGATCTGATGGAGAATTTGGGGTGACCCAATGCAAAAATCCTGAGGATCCATGTGCTTTTACCTCCCACCTCCCAGGCAGCCTCCTTTATCTCTAGAGTCCCTTATCTCCCTTCCAATCCCTTGCCAATCAGCTGCTCAGCGGCTTTGTTTCAACACCCCTTCCCTCTCGTTTGCCTTAGTGTCTTTTCCTTAGCTGGAGCAGTTTTTTTGCTCCTCCTTTTCTTCTAATTTCTCTCCTCATTGCTTTAATCTTCCTGTCTCCTCTCCTTGCAAGTTCACTGTCTTTACCTCCCCCCTCCCAGGCAGCCTCCTTTATCGCTAGGGTCCCTTATCTCCCCTCCCAGTCGCTTACTGATCAGCTGCTCAGCGGCTTTGTTTCAACACCCCCTTCCCTCTTTCTAAAAAAAAAGGGGGGGTGATCTACTTTTTGCCCCTGGGCAATTTGAATCCAGGGACCACACATTTGCTTCATAAGACGCACAGGCATTTCCCCTTACTTTTTAGGAGGAAAAAAGTGTGTCTTATGGAGCGAAAAATACGGTATATACTCCAGATTTCCTAAAGTAACCAGTGCATAAACAAATACATACAACAATGCACATCATTGTATAAATATATATATGTCTTAATATACTTACAAAATTATGCCACAGAAATATTGGACATCATGGGGCCTGGCCATTTTATGCTTATTATACTTTAAAAAATGCAAATAAAAAGTTGGGTGGTAAAGCCAAAGCATTAGGTTTTATTTAAAGAACAACAACATGCAAGGCTGTCTGCAAGCTCTGTATGAAGTCCCTACTTGGGGTTTCAAAGTGCCAATTGCCTAGTGTCATTGTGATGTCAGGTGATTGACAGGTGGACAGCCCCACGCAAGTGTCAAATTTGGCCTGGAAGGCTAGGATCGGATAAGGATCTTGTCCGTGGAGGCAAAAAGGTCTCTGGCCCCTGGCATGCAGCTTGTGTGACCATCTGTATTTGGTTCCCAACAGAGGCTCAATTCCCCACCCCATTCCTTGTCTAGAACTGCAAAAATGCTGGGATCATTGAGCATCCCATGGGCACAATATAAGTGTGCCCTAGGAGCATCCCTGGCGCCAGGTGTGAGGGTGATGCATTATTTGATACAACCTTCTGGCTGGTAATAAATGACTTTGGTATGTTTTTGTTTTTATTATTTGTTTTACTACTGTTCCAGCTGCAGTCTCCAACTTCTGTTTTCAACCAATGAGCATGCAGGTTTCTAAACCTGGATTTTTTGCATGGATCGTGGATCTAATCTATGTTCAGGCACAAGAAGCATGCAAAGGACCCCACTGTGATTTACTCTGGGAATGATGCATGTGTAGAACTTTAACGGAAGACTCATTCATTGACCAACCATGCTAACTTACTCTGTTTTGCTCATTATGTCTGTTGCTTCAACTGTTTGTTAAATTAATTTGCTATATAATCATAACCAGCCTTCAGTTTGGTATAAATTACAAGTAAGCTCTTTTTGACAGGTGAAATGATTTTGCAGGCTATGTTATCAAAATTTTCTCTTGCAAGGATAGTGTTTTATGCATCCCTTGAGTGTTCTATAAACTTCCATTATTAATGGTGTGTTAGTGGTTATACTGATGCGTGATAGCATTGATACGGCATGCACAGTTATGGTATTTTAGGGCTGTAAACCATTTTAAGCAATGTGCTTTGCAGGACTAAGTCTAGATAGCATAACATAGCACTGCTAATTATATTGATCTAATTAATCTAATTAAGTGGCTGCTAGATATGTTGTACATGTCATTTATCTATACTAACACAGTGTAAACCTATTCTGCTTGTCCGTGCATTTTATATATAGTGCAGTATTTTCCTTAAAAGCATCTTTTAGCATTTGGCCACTGTCTGAGTGTGCATTATGACAGGTGTAAGACTTTTGAGGAATAGTGATGGTTTAAAACAAAACCATGTAATTATTTTTTAAAGCCCTATTGAAAATAATAACATTGCCTTCTCTGATTTTCAGTTTTATTGCGTTGAACATTTTTCTATTATTTCATTATTTTAATGTAGTTAAATATCGAAGGCATTCTGTATGTACTCCTTTACATCCCAGTCCCCACAATAAACATAGCTGCAATAACACACAAGACCACTGGAGCTGAGATAGTTCCACCTGAATTCTGTGTTAGGAAAATGTGATAATGCGGAGGCACAAAGCTATCTACTAGCCTCATTCCAACATTTCACTTACATATCAAGGGCATTGCTTTGCAGCACCATTGTTTCCAGACACACTGCAGTTACAACTTCTGTTTTGCTGGTATGTAATGCTGTCCTAATGTCTCAGTGATTTATATTACATTGGTAGCTCTTTCCAGTCCAGATAATGCTGTTGTCACATTTTGGCTCTGATTATAACACCGTCTCAGTGTCACATATTGTGAGGAGATACAAATATGAGTGCTCAAGTCCTAAGGCTGAAGCAGCATCAACCCAACAAAAGCCTACTTTTTGCCAGGTTTTTTTCTCCTTCTTTGGCTAGATACAAAGCTGTCTATCTTATTTGTTCAGGCCCATCCAGACTAGCAAGGAATGATACCACATCAGGAGTTGCTGTCGAGTGCCAGACTGTTTAAAAACACCCAAGAAGAGAGATAACCAAGACCTTCATGTCTACATTACTACTTTTGCTTCCTTGGTATAGAAGAGCACTTCCTTCTATCTAATGTCCATTGCTGATGATGCAAGAATAAGGGGTTAGGCATTTATCAACCAAGCCATCCTCAGGATGTCCTGCTGACACTTAGTGAACTGGTTTTCATTATCACTTCATGGTTTGGGAAGCATTTTAAAATGCTAAATATTAAATTTTAATAATTAATATTAAGTAATATTAAGTAGATGTGAATATGATGTGGTGTGAGGAACAATGATTAAAAATATGTTGGGAAAACTTGTTGGCATTCTTCCTACGGTGCCATGGAAGTTTGCTTGTATGTTTATTATGCACTTCATAAAGCAGCCATCTGATTTCCCAAGCTTAGTGAAAAGTTTCCGGATCCATATTTCACACGAGCCATGTAAAGGCACATACTGTAGTTTATAAGCTTTTAAACAACCTTCCACTCTCCAGACAAAACTCTGGCCCATTCCATCTTATCAGTGTCTTATTCTTTGTGCAGGTGTCAGGATTGCTGCATTTCCATGCCAGCTGAGGTAGAATGAAAGACTGAGCAAATGAAAAACAAGCAAGCCACAAAGGCCACAAGACACTCTATTCCCATTTTCAAAAGCCAGGCGCAGCATTCACTTCTGTTACAAGCAAAAGTAGGAGTGGCCACCAGTACATTAAATGGTTAGGATGAGTGAATCAAATTAAAATGCTCAGGAAATGACTTTGCCATAAACTTTACCTCAGACTCTACTATTGTGGGGAACCAAGGTGCATGTTATAGATGAAATCTTCCATCACCTCCTTTCGTTCTTTTTGGTGATTAGCATGTATGGGTATCTGTCTGTTCATGTCTGGAGCGAGTGCAGCAGTCATTCTTCCTAATGAACCCTTTTGATTTGTTGAGAGGCAACTACAGAGCTTGTAACCAAGGTACCGGTGCAATGAGACTTCCAATCTGTGTGTATAAGAAAGGATTGGTCCCATGGGCTGCCTTGCAGTGTGCTTGTAACAGTTAATTGGGCCTGTTAGGGTCAGCAATTAGCTCTGAGCTATACAGAACTTTTGACAGTGCCACCTTTATCTATAAACCACCACTTCTTCATACAACGGTGCCTTAGATAATATGAGAGTTCACCTAGCGCTATGCAAAAGCGAGTCAGGCTTCCCAGGGAAAGGTTGCCATGCAAGGAATTGGATCACTATCAATCTGTATGCGGAATAAGATATTGTCACCTTTATGGCATAGAACAAGCACACTCATACTCACACAAGTCGCCACTACCAAACATTTCCCCAAATTCCTTCACCTTGTAACTGCAGCACCCTTGATTTTCTTTGCAAAGAGTTACTCATCACTGCAATTTGCAAGACACCAATTGCAGAGGAAAAAACACAACAATCTTACTTTGATATGAGGGCAGTTAATTGGTTCTTCACTCACTGGTGCCTTTTGATTTCATTCGACAGTATCAGTGTATTTCAATGCCCTTTAGCCTTCAAGTAGGATGTCAAGAGGCACTTGCACCACACCCTTGCGCCTGTAACAGCTGTGCAAAAGGTAGAATTTGGGAAGGTGTGGCTTGTTGTACAAGTTTATGAAAAGCGACACACCCTGAAATTCCCTCTTGCACACAAGCATGAAAGGAAAAGGAACCTCTCCTCCTTTGCATCTGATCCGCCAAGGGGGATTAAAATTCTCAAGGTACTTTCTAAGCACATGCATTTTGTTATGTACCTTGTCCAAGACATCCTGTTTACATTTTTCGCCCAACTCCCTCAAAATCCAGGAAATGAAATCTGCCTCATATCAATATCCAGCAGTTCAGCACAGAGCAAGACAAGGCACAGATGGGACAGGAAACTTAACTGTCAGAATTCTTTTACCTTTTCACACGAGTCCTACTCTCACCTTTATGTCTCTGTGTTCACTCATTACATGAAGAGCAGAATTGTGCCTTCTGTACCCAGCCATGGGGGTCTGATAAACTCTGCACTCTCCACTGAGTCTGGCTGTGACTTCTGGCCATTCAGCAGACGGTGCTAATGCGGCTCTATCTGCATGTGTCTTGTACTACTTTAACTGTCATGGCTCCTGGGAACTTAGTTTGCTAAGCATTCTGATAATTGTTAGGAAAACCAACACAGAACTACAGTTCCCAGCAGTCTTAACAAACTTCAATTCTCTCTCTCTCTCTCTCTCTATATATATATATATTGGAGGGACTATAGTTAAAGTGGTATAAGAGTGCTTTAATTGCATAGTGTGGAAGTAACCTTAGTCTCCAGTCTGGATGAAATTGCCAGGAATGCATAGATTTGGGCAGACTGCAAGCTTTATGTGATTTAGGCTTGTGCGTATCCACTTTGGGGTTTTTTTAAAAATGAAACTGCGGTACATAAGTATTTTTTTAAAATAATAATAATAATAATAATAATAATAATAATAATAATAATACTTTTTATTTATACCCCGCCCTCCCCAGCCAATGAATGATTACAACTTACCTTACCTTCATGAATAAATAACATGAATACATTTTCTACTTTTTTAGAAATATGCACAGTTTTGCCAGACTATCAAAGACAAAGGATTGACAGTTTAGGATTTCTAGTATAGAGAGAGGCAGCTAAAACTCACAACCCATATGCAGCAGAATTAAGTGGAATTAATTCGGTGGAATTAATTGTGATTAACATTCTTTTGGCTTGATTTGATTTATTTTATCTTGCATAATTCCTCAAATTCAAGGAAGTGAACAGCCTGCATGATGGAGAGCTGTCCTAGCAGACAGGGCTTCATTTGATGTTTTCCCTTTCCATTGCTGAAAAGACATGCTCCTTTTTAAAATGAAAAGAGACTTGTCTCTTCAGCATTGGGAACTATTGCAGGGAGAATAATGAACCAAAAAAGCTCCATGCAAAGTGTATTCAAGAAAGCTTTACGCAGAGGAAACCTACTGTAATTATTTGGCCTAACTTAGTCATGTTAATGCATTTCAGTGGGTCTACTCTGAGTAAGACTTGGTTGCCTGCCACTCAGTATTCTTTCCTATATATAAACTTCTTCAGTTACGTAGAATCGTAGACTTGGAAGGGATCCTGAGGATCATCTAGTGCAACCCTCTGGAAAGCAGGAATCCTTTGCCCAATGTGGTGCTCAAACCCTCAGATTCAGAGTCTCATGTCCTTCCCTGAGACTTATCCTTCTATCCCTGAGATTCTAACCTCCCATTTTTATTTTATGGTTACTAAATACATTGATTAACCTGGCAGTCTGACTGAAGAAGACTCTCGGATCTTCCTTGTGGAGCGTTCTCATTATCCTGTTCCTTCCCAAAGGGCATTTGATGACGGTTGGCCCTGAGGATAGCAAGGTAGAGGCCAGTTCAGATGGATCAGGCTCTGGGTTTCATCAGTATGTGATGGAGGAGAAGGTAAAAATAGAAGATATTATATGTGACATCAGAATCTACCTTGAATGTTCCCTCCCAGAAAAGATGTCGCTATCTGTCGTTAGGGTATATTAGCCTACTGCCTTGTCAGTTGAAGCCAAGTGTTGCCAAATTACTGAAATCTTTATAGCAACATTTGTGCCTCAGATGCATATGTTATCTAACTTTATCTCTTGGGAGTAGTGTTCACACATTTTTGGCATATCTGTTGCTTGCTACTGGATTAGTCCCCCCCCCCTTTCCTGAGGGCTCTTGAATAATTTTATAAGACCACAAATGTAAAAAGAAAGGTGATGCCCCAGGTGAATAATATGGCTTTTCTGTCCAAAATGACTGGAATGTCAAAATTGCTAAACCTTCCAAGAGAAATGCTAAATCGCAATGTGATAAGAAAGGCACCCTCGACAGGTCTGCAAATGACAGCTCTATAATTTCAGCATTATTTTAATACAATGTAGAAGTGCCTTATATGTTTAAGCTTCCTTTTACCTCTCTCTCTCTCTCTCTCTTTTAGAATAATTGATTCATACTTGTCTGCACAGGTTTCAATAGTTTTCTTTTCTTTCATTCTTTCATTGTCTATCTTTCATTTTACTTTTACTTTTTGACTCCCCTGAAAGTTTTTTGTTTTGTTTTTCTATACTGCAGAAATAAATTGCACTTCCTTGCCTCTTTAATTTACCAACCACCTTTATTGAAAGAGGCAGGGTTTTTTTTCTTTACTGTTTAGAGGGAGGGCTGATCCTATTTATATTGGTCAAAAGAGTAATTTAACTGTGTGTGTGTTTTCCACACAAGTTGTTTGCCATGGTGTAGTGTTGACTGGTTGACCGCTTTTGGAGACAGGGTAGTGGGCTAAGGTAGGGTAGGAAGAGAAGGAAGGGCAAATCTGTCACTTTTGAGTTTTCTCAGTTTCTCATTTTTTCTAATCTGAAGTTTAGCCCTCCACATTTCCACATCAGCTTGCTTTAAAGAAAAGAAAAGAAAAAAGCCACATGATGTAAAAGGAAAAGGCACTGAGGAGGGAAGAGGAAAGAGGAAAGCAAATAGCTGCTCCTTCTCTGGCCTTTCATTAGGCTCATATTGGTCTTTCCTTTACAATGTTTTAGTGGCCCCAGTCTCCTGGCCAACTGCAAAGTGTGTTTCACTTAAGTTCTTCAGTCGTAGGGCACAGCTATGCAAGGCTATACATGTTTACTCAGGAGAAAGCCCTACTGAATTCAGTTCAACTTTTTCCTCAGGTAAATATGTAAGATTGTAGCCTAAGCTACCAGTATTAGATCAGGATGAGTGACAACAACTGTGGTATAAAGAAATCATTCTCATTGTGCTACACATATCCTGGCACACCTTGAAAGTACCGTATTTTTCCATGTATGAGACTAGGTTTCCCCCCTAATAAATTATGTCAAAAATTAGGGGGTGTCTTATACACGGATAGTGCCGAGGCCATTTTCTTAAATCTGAGTCCCCCAAAATAGGGGGCGTCTTATACATGGGGGCATCTTATAGATGGAAAAATGCGGTATATGTTTGGCAGTAGCCCACAGAACATGTGTCTGAAGCACCACTATTCCCAAGTACTCCCTATCTCAGTCTTTATTATTATTATTATTATTAAAAAGTAAGAAAAAGTAACAAGAAGCAGCTGTGACATTTCCCTGCTTAACATGAGGTGAAAGCAAGCAAAGTGACTAATTTTTTATGATTTTATAAAAAAGATGGCTCTCCAGATGTTCCAAACTACAGATCCCACCACCCGCAGCAAGCATGGTCAATGGCCAGGAATGATGGGAGTTATAGTTCAGCAACATCTGGAGGGCCAACAACTCCTCATACCTGGAGTATGCTGAGTAACATTATAAATTTTCTTAAAATGCTGTTTAATTGACATATGTATGAGCATTCTAGTGTTAAACAGCATAATCTATGCATGTTTAATAAGAAGCAAGTCCTATTGCGTTTACTGGGACTTGATGCCAGGGAAGAATTCATAGAATTGAGGCCTGGGATGCAAATTCCTATTGGTTGGTGGTATCTTTAAAAAACAAAACAAAAAGCCTGGAAGGTTTTTTTCACTGGAAGATAGTGAGTTTAAACTTCACTTTTCTTTCCTTTTAAAAAAAAGTTCTTCCACTTTCACTTGGGCATTTTTGCACCACTGAGCTGACAGCTGAAATCCTGTCCCACTTCGTCTGTGCTGGATGTCAGATGCAGGCTAGCTTGGCAGCTGGCAAAAGGGTAAAGGAAGCCATAGAGGCGTGGGGAAAAATGAAACATTTTGCAGTGTGACTGGCCCTGCTGAAACTGTGTGTCATATGTCAGAAAACTGTGAGACCTGGCAGATCTCTGTGGATGCAGCAATGCCTCTCATGACACATCTGAGGAAATTGTGTCTTGCTGGTTTGATTCCAAGCTGCAGTTGTAACTTTCACAGATGACATGCTACCCAGATCATTTACTAAAACAGAATAAGGGGCTGAGCTTTGAATGGGGGGCTGAACATGAATGCTGAACAAAACGAGAACTTTCCCTTTGTTTGCAGAACTGGGAAACCCTCTCTTTCAAAAGCCAGGCCACAAATTTGAACAGGAAGCAGCAAAGCAAACAGCCAAGATAATACCCCCCCCCATTCCCAATCCCTATATCCAACTCCTTGTGCCTTATCTGCTTCAAAGAAACTGGGGAGTGTGTCAAAAGAATTTTAGGCAAATTGACAAATGCTCCTGGGAAGGCAATAGCTTCATTTTCTATTCCCTGCTTGAGAAGTCTGAGTTAATACTTCCTTCAGAGCCACATCTACTGCTGGGTGGGTTATGATCTCCTATCATGAAAATCTATGTGTTAGAGTCACTGGTAATGTTCTTACCAGACAGAGAACTTTATTTAGAGAAGCAGATTTAGTTCTCCCAAGCCACACTTGGGGGGAGCACTTTTTTTGGGTGGGATTCATTAAAGCCTACCTCAAAAGAAAGTTAATATTTCTTATTTCAAGTTCCTGGGGGGGGAAATCAAGCTTGATTGCAACTGGATTTGGAGAATAATTTCTGACTTGCTCTATGCAATATGATGATCCGGGAGTAACAGAATCGGAGAGTTGGTCATCTAGTTCAGGAATCACAGCTAAAAAAATTCTTGGCAGATGACCATCCAACCTCTGTTGAAAACGTTCCAATGAAGGACAGTCCATCACCTTCCAAGGTAGTCTGTTTCACTGTTGAACAGCTCTTAGTCAGAATGTTCTTCTCAATGTTTAGTCAGAAACTCCTTTCATGGAATTTGGATCCATTTGGATCCATTGGATCCATTCTTGTCCTATCCTTTGAAGCAGCAGAAAAATATCACTGCTTCTCCAGCAACTTCCTTTTCCTCTATGTAATGATTATATAGTGGAAATGTGAGAGGTTGCAGGAGCCCAATGTGAACAACTCCAGTTGAAAACCAGTGGTGGTAGACCTCCATTACCCACCCATGAATTAGGTCATAACAGGTATCCTCTTTTAATATAAGCTTCCTCCACTCTTTAGCTCAATTGCTCACATCCGAGTAATTTTCTTGAGTTGCCTCAACTTGGCTCAGAAAAATTACTGAATATGTTCTTTCTGATTTTCAGAAAAAGGTCACAGGTAACTTTCAAGTTAATTCAAGGTGTGCTTCTCATAAATTATTAAGCTGCAGATAATGTATCTGAACTCCCTTGCAAGGAAGGGCAGGATATAAATTAATAAAATAAACAGCTGATTCTATGGGTCTTTCCCACCTTAGCATTTTTTTTCCTTGTTGGCAAGGTGAATTGATTGATTTGCCAACCAACTTCTATGGAGCCTTTAAAGCAACTTCACTGAATTTAACACAGAATTTTCAGGAGTTTGGTGAAGTGTAAGGGTCAAGGTCGGAAGAATCTTAAGTGGGATGTTCAAAGGAGAAAATCTGAGAGAAGCTCAATTAAATTGAGATGCTTGAAGAATTAGACTTCTGTGGATTCTGATGTGAATTGACCAGATCATCACCTTCCGGACTAATATAACATACTTCTCCAAAAATTTCAGTACAGTCCTCAGCTGAAAAATATGCACCAAAGTGTGTTGGTGTGCATTTTAGAAGATCATGCACAGAGAAGAAATATGAAAAAAAATGTATTTAAATAAAAGTTGTCATGTAGAATTGTTAAAAATCTAATGAAGAAACAGGAGGAAATTGACTGATGAATGTATACATGAAATGAGCATAAACTGCAAATATATCAGTCCCGTGAATTACTATGATTTCATAATTACACAAACTAGGTTGATTCACTATTAGCCATTTTGAAGTTTTTTATTTTCATTTTTTAAAAACAGTGGAAAAGATGCCCCTGTGACATTTAGCGGGCAATTTGTGTGAACAGTGCTGTATTGCCAATACTTGCTTAATAGTGGAGGTTTTGCTTTCTGAAGTATGCTTTGTCACTTTGGTGTATTTATTCTCTGCAGTTCTACATTTTGGGTCTTGAATTGAAAGTCCAGTTCAGTTTCATCAAAGTCGAATTTTCCTCACACTACCAGTTTTCAATCCATATTTATTCCAAATGAGAGCAAAACTAGGAAACAAGTGGAGTGATTTCCAGCAGTAAACCCACCAAATTTTCACATGCTGGTCCAAGAATTTATTTCACTCCCTGTCCCCTGATTAACTTGCTGGTGTGTAATAATTCAGGGAATTATTTCTGTTGCCTAGCAAAAAGCATCAATGTGTGATTGCAGATAGTTGATGCTATGGACCTATGTAACTCTTGCCCCCTCTGTATGCAAAATGTCAGTCACTTGTTTATATCTGTAAAATCGATGCTGAAGAGGAGTCTCTTCCATCTAATTTATCCACTGCTGGCATTTTGCTACTGCCAAACTCTTCTTATGCTCACCTCCCCTGTTTATAAGAGACTTGCCAGATGTTTTGTTGTTTGTGTCCCTCTACAGACCACCACAGAGAAATTACCAGGCTAAAAGAGCCATCATTGTTAAATGTAAGCAATAAACCAGTTTCAAGTAAAATTTAAGCAGACTGAACTCGCAAATAAATAATAACTATTGTGTGGATTTTTCTATACAGATGTTAATGTTTATTTAACTTTAAATCCACAAAAAGTAGTAACAGAGATGATGAGTTACTGAACAATCTAAATCTGAACATTTCTGCTGTTGAAATCATTTTGGAGTATATTGACTCTTTAATGGCAGGGAGAAGTAGAACAGACACAATGGGTTGGGTAACCATCCCCACTGAAATTATTGCTCCTAAGTTAGTCCAATCCATTAATTTCAGTGGGTCTACTCTAACTTAGATACAGCCCAATATCTACTGTCACCAAACTGGAATGACTGGAGAAAATGCAATTGCTAAAACTCTTCTGGGTGTGCATGCACATGACACTCGTACTTTTTTTTCAGTCTAGCAGCTGATATTCTTATGAATACTGTCATGATCCAGAGTGGTCTGTGGCCAACCATTTAAAAGGTTTAAAGATAATTTAGGGCCATTTTGAAAAACGAATATGGCAAATGTGAAGAATGGCAATCATTTCAGGTCTAAAATAGTGTTCACTTAACAAATGTATAGGCACAGCTTGGTAAGGATAATGACTTTCAGTAACTTCCAATAAAGAACAATGAAATCGCACAGTCAAAAGAGCAATCTGACAATAACACTATTATTGTTTGCTTGAAAAAGGATATATATTCTACATAAATCTACCAAAGGATAACAGTGTAACACTGGTATTAAAATATATATACTATAATTGGATCCAATTAGTGTGTGAAAGTGTGATCCAAAAAGATAAACTCCAAAAGTTCCACCTGGTTTTTCACTAGACTTGTTTTCAAAACGCACAATAGGTAAAACTGCACAGCTTATGAAACCAAGTAATCAACACAAATATTTTTATTCATCATGCAAACTCCATTTAATTTTTTTTTGAGCATTTATTCAGGGCAAAACAATTTGAGTTCATTTCAGTGGCCCAGTAACAGCCATAATTCTACCTATTCTGTGTACCTCAAATATCAGATCAACCTGGTAGAATTATTGGTCAGGCTATGCCTTTTCCGTCTTGGCCTATTTTAACAATGTTTCAGTTGAAGTTCTGTTTCCCCCAGCATGTTGCCCTTCACATGTTTTTCAGACATTTACTTATTTATTCATTTTGTATACCGCCCTTCATCCAAAGGTATCAGGGTGGTGCACAGCATAAAAATACAGAATAAAACCACAAAGCACCAGAACAAAACAAAACAATAGCGCCCCCTACAAACACCTTTAAAAGGACATAGACTGTCACCAGCCAAAGACCTGGTTGAAGAGGAACATTTTTGCCTTGAACTTAAAAGTGTATAAGGAAGGCGCAGATGAACCTCCCCAGGGAGAGCATTCAACAAACGGGGAGCCACCACGAAAAAGGCCCATTCTCGTGTTAAGGGGCAGATCTACTATGAAACTAATGAAGCTTAAGCTTCAGAGGCCCTAATCCTGGAGGAGGTTTGGTCCACATTGCTTACAATTTTGGGATCTAGTTTGAGAGTCAGTAGCACAGATGCTGCAAAGGTGTGGTGATCTGCTTTGAAACAACTCCATTGAGGATAACAGTGGTGACCCAGGCCTCATTGCTGTTCTGAGCAGGCTCCATGGAATTTCAAGCTTCAGGGCCCCCAAAATGTAGGTCCACCACTGCTCATATTTTCACCCTCCAAACCTCTTGTGGAGGAGGCACACGAAGAAGGGCCTCAGATGATGGTAGCAGAGCCTGGGATGTTGGGAGTTGTAGTCCAATTACATATATATTTCTCAACCTGGTGCCCTCCACAAGAGGTTCGGAGGGTGATAATATGAGCAGTGGTGGACCTACATTTTGGGGTCCTGTCTGCTCTTTCTGGAAGCAACTGAAGACATTATTGTTCTGGTGGGTGCTTTCCATCACCCTCACACAGAACAAAAATGTCTTCAGTTGCTTCCAGAAAGAGCAGACAGTGGGCATCTGTTACATCTCAATAGGACTGCTGTTCCCCAGAACAAGTGCAGCCACACTGAAAGCCCTGATCGGGGCTACTGATACCTTTGGAACTTGTAGGAGAAGCTCTCCAGCAAACCACAGTGACCTAATGGGTATGTAAGGGATAAAGCGGTCTTTGAATTCTGTCTGCTCTCATGTTAAATGGGGGGGGGAATTAAAGGTGCCTATGCATATATATATATATATATATATATATATATATATGCGCACCAAAGTGGATCTGTCATTTGCTTGTAGCATGACTCTGTATCTGGGGCTTGACACAGATTGCACAATAAAATGGAAGCTCTGATTGCAGGGTGCCAAATGTTCATTTCAGGAGCTTTGGGGCAAGTTTTAACTCTGGAGGGTCACACCATAACCTGATGCTTTAACCCAGTTAGAATGCCCTGAATTAATCCTGCTACTTAATGATAGCAAACTCAGTTTAACCTTGGTTTAAATTATGTATTTATACATATCAATGAGAGAAATAAAACAGGTTATTGATTTTACATCCACTTTCACAGTGGTAATTAAAATGTACCTTTGCAGCCTGCAGATCAGTAGACTGTGTATTTCAGACCAAATAACAGGCCTTCAGTAATTTTCCTGAGGTGATGTTCACTGAAATCTCAGTGTCTAGGGTAGTGCTTTTCAACCCGCAGTACTTCACAGTGTGTCAGGCGGTATGAGTACCACCGAGCGAAAAACACTGGTATAGAGTTTCAACGTGGGTTTTGTAATTCATGGGACACAAAATGTGGGGAGGGAAATCACAGCCATCCAACCCAACCATTTCTGACAGCGACATTCCCTAGAATTAACTCAGCCTTGCTGTCTACCACTTGCCTACCCAAGCAGGACAAATAATTTCTTCCAGGTGACTAACTTGCCAGACAACATTGGTCAAGCTATAACTAGGGTGGTTGGTGTGATTTTTTATTTTATTTTATTGTTGTATTAGAATCCGGAAGTGCAATCCTATGCATATCTCCTCAGATGTTAGCTCTATCGAATTCAATGGGACTCAGTCTTAGGAAAACATATTTGGATTGCAGCCTGAATTATTTGTGCATGCTGGATTTAAATGATCTAACAGATGCTGAATTGACAGAGGAAATTTAGAAATCTCACAATTTTAAAGGGCAAAGTGCCCCACTGCTTTTCCCATTTCCTGATAGAATCTAAACCCCCTTCACTTCACTTCACTTTTCCCCAGGAAACAAGGCTGGTGTGGGCAATGCAATCCTGCCTGCCTGATGCCTAAAAACTACTGTTAACTGTGGTATATTTTGGTCACTAGCAATGGACACTAATTTATAGGCTGTCAAGTAGGAGAGCAGATGAAAAAGAGAACAGGTCTCCTGCGCCATTAACAGTTGTGTAGAAAAGAAAATTTCAGGAGGTATAACCTGCAGGTCCAGCAACACCTGCTGAAATTCCATCTTCTACACAACTACCAAAGGTGAAAGAACTCGACCGTTGTTTCCATTTGGCCACTTTACAACCAAGGAAACAGGTCATGTCAACAGTCTGCTCAATCTTAATGTGAGGGTCAAGATACTAGGAAATGAAGCAACTTGTATTCGTTTAGAGAAACAGAAATCAGGATTCTTCTAGAATATGAATTGTTGAGGATCAGAAGTGTGAAGGTTGCTTTTGCACATGTTCTACTTGTGGGCTTCCCATAGGTTGATCTCAGTAAGAATACAGTGCTAGACTTTTGTTGTTGCTGCTGTTTAGTCGTTTAGTCATGTCCGACTTTGTGACCCCATGGACCAGAGCACACCAGGCACTCCTGTCTTCCACTGCCTCCCGCAGTCTTTTCCAGGGAGTCTTCTCTTCACATGAGGTGGCCAAAATATTGGAGCCTCAGCTTCAGGATCTGTCCTTCCAGTGAGCACTCAGGGCTGATTTCCTTAAGAATGGATAGGTTTGATCTTCTTGCAGTCCATGGGACTCTCAAGAGTCTCCTCCAGCACCATAATTCAAAAGCATCAATTCTTCAGCGATCAGTCTTCTTTATGGTTCAGCTCCCACTTCCATACATCACTACTGGGAAAACCATGGCTTTAACTATACGGACCTTTGTCGGCAAGGTGATGTCTCTGCTTTTTAAGATGCTGTCTAGGTTTGTCATTGCTTTTCTCCCAAGCAGCAGGCGTCTTTTAATTTCATGACTACTGTCACCATCTGCAGTGCTCATGGAGCCCAAGAAAGTAAAATCTCTCACTGCCTTCATTTCTCACCCTTCTATTTGCCAGGAGGTGATGGGACCAGTGGTCATGATCTTAGTTTTTTTTATATTGAGCTTCAGGCCATATTTTGCGCTCTCCTCTTTCACCCTCATTAAAAGGTTCTAGACTACTACTAGTAGTGCTAGACTAGATGGACCTTTGGTCTGATCTAGCAGGGCTCTTATTATGCTCAGGTGAAGGGGAGGCAGTTGGAAGTGGGTCAATGGCGGGGGGGTTGAAATGCAACCATCCCAACTTCTGAAAACTTGAGAACTTCTTCCAGTAGATATAGCAGAGGCTGTCATGATATGCCCTTAAGTGAGGACAATCAAGGACCATATAGCTTCGAAGCTATGGTTACCTTCATGACACTGACTTCTACTGCTTTCCATTGAGCATCCTTTGCATTTCTTAACCAGCAAGCACACCAGTGCAAGCAGTTGTTCTGGCATCCACTAGATGCTAGCTGCATTGCCAGCTCACAGGCATTTCAATGGATGTTTTCCAGCTGCTATAGCTTCAAGGCTGTATTGACTTATAATTCACTTCTGGAGTTTGAGTGGAGCTAAGATTTGAGAACGGCAGCACACTTAATTGCTTCCTCTCACTTCTCTTTTTTTATCATGAGGTAAGAACTTGATTGTGATTATATGGAATAAGTCCAATATGAAACCTGCATGCCGTTCTATAAACAGTCAATTAGAAGCATATAGGTGGAATAAACCACATGATACATTGATTAATACAATGTGCATATTACATGAAGACACTTACCGACATTCGGGTCATTCACAAGTACACATTCTTCTCTGTCTTTATAACTATATAAACCTTGCTACTACACTCTAGTGAGAAACACATTTCAAAACTGTGGCTTGAGAAAGGGGGAGAAGAGAACACAATTGAGATTAATAGTGTTCATTACCTAGTCAGACTTCTGACCTACCCAAATTTGAAAGTATTTATTTTTCTCATAGAAAAAATAAGAGGTAAAAATATGAGGGTGGTGGAGAGAGCTGGTTTATGTCTAAATTTTGCTTAAAAGCTATTATTTAGGTTACTCCAAGGTGCTTTTCTATTGGTTTTACAGTACATGCCACTGAGCAGACATACAGTAACTGAATTGTTTCAACTTACCCAAATAACATTGAAATAGACTTAATTGTTGAGCTGGAGGAAAACCCATGTGTCTCCTGAGACTATTAGTGTCATTTAAAAGGCTAAATGTATCATAAAACCTGTCTGTAAGTGAATAAAATTGTACAGACCAACACAATTTTAGCTAATGTTTTCCACATTTCTTGGGGGTGGGGAGTGGGGGAGGGAAAAGGGTGAGGTTAAAAAGTGCCTGTAAAGCAAAGCTGATGCTATTTAATTCTGAAAGTTCTCTGAAGAGAAGTGTTCTCTAAATACTTCTTGCTCCTGCCATGAAGCACTTTTCTTCATAAATAGCTAGGCTAGAAATGGTTGGGCTGAGGGTTGCCATCGTGTACATCTCTGAGTTAGTGGGAGAGGATACAGCACTTCCTGCAACATGGCTTGAGCTGTACTTACCTGCTGTCTGCTCATTCTGTGGAATAATAATAGTAATAATAATAATAAATAATTTATTATTTATACCCCGCCCATCTGGCTGGGTTTCCCCAGCCACTCTGGGCGGCTTCCAACAAAAGATTAAAAATACTTTAAAACATCAGTCATTAAAAACTTCCCTTCAGATGTCTTCTAAAAGTCAGATAGTTGTTTATTTCCTTGATATCTGATGGGAGGGCATTCCACAGGGCAGGCGTCACTACTGAGAAGGCCCTCTGCTTGGTTCCCTGCAACCTCACTTCTTGCAGTAAGGGAACCACCAGAAGACCCTCGGAGCTGGACCTCAGTTTCCGGGTTGAACAATGGGGGTGGAGACTTACTGCAACAGGTCAAAGGGGAAATATGGTGAAAGGGCTGGAGAGGAACGAGGTGGCAGAAGCCATAGCAACATCTTCTCTACTGCTTTGGAACTTTGAAAGATATCAGGCTTCCTTTTTAGTTCCCTGATCCCCAATTCTAACATACCAAGAGGATGCTACTTGTTTCAAGTCCCCTAAACACCACTTCTAACAGTTTCATATATAGATGTTACACAGCATTGGGGACATAACAGGGCACTGTGTCACCTCACAGCCCCCAAACCAAGGAATCAGTAAGGCGTTACCCAAACCCACTGCCAGGTGTCAGCCCTGTAGGTATGAGCAGAACCACTGCAATAGCTTGCTGTCAACTCCCCACCAATAGAACTGCTCCAGAAGGATACCATGCCTGGTGGCATCAAAAGCTGTAGAGAGCTCAACCCCACAGGATCACACTCTTTCTGTCCCTCTCCTGATAAAGAATGTCTGTCAGGGTGACCAAGGCTTGCACAGTTTGACCCGAGTTCTTATAGCAGCATCTAAGAACTTAATCATGATTGGAATCAAAGTCAGAGCTAATTATCACAGAAGGTTGTTGCAGCATCTGGAAACTGAAAGGACCATCTAGTCCACATCATGTTTTCACAGTGGCCAACCAGAAGCCAATTGTGATTGTTTTAAGTAATACTTCATTTGGATTTCTAGCCCTACTTATTCTGAAAACTCAAGGCAGGTTGTAATTTAAAAATAACAAAACAACTCTACTTAACTATTAGGCAAAACAAGAATGCACACTGAAACCTCTATTCCATTAAACCTTAACCTTGGCCATCAAAATTCAGCCTAAGTAGAAAGATCTTGTAACACATCTGAAAGATTTAATTGCTGTTGTTGGTTTCTCAATGAAGATGTTCTATATTTTGTGTTTTTTATTCTTTTCAGTTCCCCTGTTCTCAGTCCATATGTTATCCTGAATAAAAGAAATAATGGCAGTGATATTTCAAAGTAGTGGGGGGGAGAGGAGTTTAAGTATTCCTTTTATACTGTCAAGAGAGACAAAAGGTTGCACCTTTATTCCAAAGAAGTTTAAAATATAGTGGAGAAATATCACGAGGAGAGACAAACAGTGGATCAAAACGCATAGAAGGAACAAATCTTTCTATTTATCTGTCTTTGACTTTCACTGGAATTGTATTTCAACTATCATGGAAGCTATTTTGAAGAACTTCTGCTAACATAATTGTTATTTTTACAAGTTTGGTTGCTATGGAAATTCATGATGTAATCCTTTATTTTCCACCACAATTGTTACTGTTTCTTCCATGTAGCCAGCTTCACTTTTGATTTTCCTTCTCTGTTAGTCCAGTTAATTTTTTGGAAACCTTCAAACTTTTGGATATAATTACCCATTTGAATAAGCACTGGTGCCTTTCCTGAAAAAGTTACGTTCCCTTGTAACTACAGTCTTTGTCAAGCTTTTCCCATTACAGTCATGTGTGTGAATGGAAACAATTGTAATTTCCTCATGGCCAGCTATTAAAATGAAGTTGAATCCTGTAAATCTTTGGGAGGGAAGACATTACAGTGGCTTATATTATTGTTTATGTCTAGCTCTGGCTTGATGTCTTTGGTTGTGGCTTAGTAAAGTGAAAAGAGCACAAAGCTAAAACAGGATGTGTCATGTGGAATGAAATTTGCTAAACAAGGGTTGGCCCTGTGTAGGTGTTTTTTAAAAGCTCTTTTTTTCACAATATGGATGACTTCTGTATGTTTTAAAACTTGAGTACCAAATGATCCTGTGTCCTAGAGAGGTTAAAAATGATGAGATGTGTGTAGCTTTCCATGTGTCTTTCATAAAAGCCCTTCCACAGAAGGAATATCCCCTACTCATAAGTGTGAGTTTCGATTGGTTCAATTTCTATGTCATTCACACACCCTCTGAAATATCAAGTTAAATATCACTCAGTCTCCATAAAGGCCAAAAGAATCTGGCATAATTAGAGGTATGTAACTAAGTCATTTGTCAGTACAGTGGTACCTTGGTTTGCAACCGCTTTGGATTACAACCATTTTGGATTACAACCATGTCAAACCCGGAAGTGTGTGTCCCCCCTTTTTTTTGGGATTACAACCCTTTTCTTCTTCTTTTTGGATTACAACCAATTTTGGGGGGAGGCCCCATTGGCGAACACGCGCCTTGGGTTACAACCTGTTTTGGTTTACAACCGGACCTCTGGAACGGATTATGGTTGTACAACCAAGGTACCACTGTACAGGGGTTTTCACTTGCAGAACTGAATCCCACCCGCTTCTCCCCATGCCCTTCCCAAATCTGCACTGCAGAGTTGTGGGGGGGGGGGGACCAGAACAGGTTTAGAGGGGGTGCAGAGGGACAATAAGCGAGGAACACTTATTGCGTAAGCAGAAATCATTGTGCAATGGAACAAGTTAGTTGGCTACTGCTGTAACCATCCAGTGCTATGCAAGTTTGCTGAGAACAGAGAACCTCAGACTACAACACTCCATAGAACTGCAGCCTAATTGGGTTTATTTGATGATGACTTTCATAGCAAAGCCGTGGACAGCTTCTGTGCCACGGGCTACAATGCGCTGTCGTAGGTTATGGACAGGCTGTTTATAATTTATTGCAAGAATTTCTACTCTACTTTTCCAAGATCAAATGTGGCTCACAAGAATATTGAAACAACTACATAAGCAAATATAACAATATAGGTTTGAAACTATTAAAATACAGCATTTTCATGATTGCAGAAAGGTCCCATAAATAGTAATTTATGATATTAGGAGTTGCACAGATATTTGTGGGTAAATGAGTTTTTAAATCATTTTATGTTCTTAGATTTTCAAACATTAACTACATTTGTTAAAATATAGCAAATTATAAGATAAACCAGGAATCTGGCCCGTTTTTGTTTATTTATGCAGACAGAAGCAAACACATCTACTCTAGGTATTTGTAAATGTATATATATGATATCTGCAATTGAAACCCAAATATATTTGATACTACAACAGCTAAATAAGATTTATTAGTAAATTGTTGGAGATGATAGTTACCAGGAGCTAGGTATGTGGTAGATAAAGCCATTAATACAGATGTATTAGCTTTAAAAAGAAGATTGAAATTATTACTGCTTATTTTGTCCTTAAATCCCAAGGTTCTTTTTTCTTGGTTTCTTAGGGCAATATAGAAAACACACTCGACTTTAACTAATATTGTATTAAGTGCAACCAAAATTCTGTCTCTGCCTCTAACTTCTAGCATCATGGATGTTTTTTAACATGACAGAATGCTCTTTCTTGTTTCTGAATATGAATTTGCTATAATGAAGAATTGATGTGACCCAACTGTAAGGGAACAAATCACAAAGGTTTGCTCAGCCGGAATTGAGTGAAATGTGTACACTGTTAACTTTTGAGGCATGAGCGAAAGAAATCTGAAATATTTTGTAACGTTCACATTTAGGAACAAATGCAGAATACTGATACTTAATACATTCAATCTTTTTTTAAAAAAAGAAAAACTTAATGGATGTTCTTATTATTGGAACAAATATTGTTTAATCTTGGAACAGTAAATGCAGTACATAATATTAAAATGTTAGTAATAAAAATATAATTAAAAAATAAAACGTACATTGATAAAGTAAGCATTATGCAGAGAGCCAAAGAGAACAGTCAGAAGTGTTATAATACCAGGGTACACGACCCTTGCCTTTCCTCATTATTCAAAAGACAGTTGCTAGGTGATATAGGCCTCAATATGCCCTGCCGTTTTGATCTCTTATTGTAAGAGGTTTCAGATTAAATGTGCAGGCTTCATTTGAAAGCTACCACTTTGCCACTGACAGACTTTTTAAAAATATATGCATGGGGAAAAAATTCTTTCCAGCACATCAAGCATTTGGGGGGGGGGCTGCTGTTTGAGCCACAACAACCAACACCCTTCCACCCCTTTGGTCACTACCTCGGAGGGTAGAAATTGGATGAAAGAACCTTCCAGAACCTTCCAGTTACATCACATTGTCCAAGCACTAAATCATCACCTTGGTCCTCTGGCCTGAACTGATTAGTGCAAATTAATAAACAACCCAGGGTGAATAAAATATGAAATGGATGCCCTTGAAAAACAGAAGTAGAAAAACATAGCTGGTAACACTGTTTATTTGAAGTCAGTGGTTGTGTTGCTGCCTGAGAGGCACTTTTGTACAGTGGTACCTCCAGTTGCGGACGGGATCTGTTCTGGAGCTCCGGTTGGATCCAGAGGTTTTCGCAACTGGAGGTGCCTGTTCTGCGCATGCACGCGTGACGAAACCCAGAAAAATACTTCCGGGATTGCCGTGTGCGTAACCTGAAGGATACATAACCAGAGGTGCTCATAAGTAGAGGTACCACTGTATTTTGAACCAGGTGAGAAGAGTGACGAAAGTTCAATTCGACACATTGGATTACTTTCTTTACCATTATAGCTAATACAAAAAAGCAAGACTGGGGCGCCACTTAAAACAGCCAGGCTACTTTCATCAAAGTGGGAGGATGAATTCCATGATATGAAGATAGAAATACTTGTCTAACTGAATAGCATCATTGAGGTGTAAGGGAAGAATCCATTTATTTTATACCTAAAGAAGTATATTACATGGGTATGTCAATTTGCACTGTACAGACTTTTTCTCCTGTGTATGTGTCTGTATTACCATTCTGCATTAATTAATAAGAAAAGAAATTGCATTCAAAAATTATCAAAGGGGACAGATAATATCCATGAAATTCTCATGGGTAGGATCAATGGTTTTCTGCTAAGTTTATTTTGAAGATGGCTAAGGAGTGTTTGTAAGTGTCCTTTCTTTCATTGTACAAATAATCTTTTTGGTGGTCTGTGGCTGTTGCAAAAGGGCACACTTTCTGAAAACCCATAACATTCTCAGTTGGAGAGATACTGCCTACTAAGTGTCTCACAGCTATTCTTTTTTAAAGAAAATAAAATAAAGTCCTTGTACTTCTAAAAAATCAATAAAAGGGAGGACTTAACTACAAAATCTCAGGCACATCGTAGGAAGCTTCCATTCCTTCTTATGCTTCATTTTCTGGGGAAGATGTTATGAGGTAACTCCTTAGAGGTTGTTTTCAGATCCAGAAGGATTGATAGCCAAGGAGGCTGTTGGGAAAATGTTGTGCAGAAAGAAAAAGCACCCACAAAACACTCATGGCCACCTCACAATGAATATAATCTCCAGCCTACACCTACTGAAATTCTAAAGAAATCTTAAAATACCCCGAGAACAAGGCAGAGAAAAAAAGAGAACCTGGAGAACAGGTTTAGCATAGTACTAGTGTGAATTGTGTTGAAATATTAGCCAAGCAATAAAATGCTTCTCTTGATTTATAAACTTTATGCAGCTTAGGGCTAGACTATATGAAGGGCGGCTTTCTAGATTCTCTAATATCTTAACCAGATGCCCTGTTCAGGGCTGGATCTATACACAGGGGGAAAAACCCCTATAAATAAGTGATAAATTAGATCGTTATAACAAAAGAAAGAAAAAAGCCTATGTAAAATCGCAAAGACAAATTTTGTGCTCTACAGCGCCATCTGGTGTAACAACAGTTACAACAATATAACTGTCTGAGTGTAGTTGAGTCTCGGGTATTTATTCCTTCTAAGATTAGGTTCAGGTTACAACCTTCATGGTGGTAGCTTCCTATTTGTGGAATACCCTTTTCAGGGACACTTATAATTGTTGCTAGCTTTTAGGCGATGGATAATAACAATCCTATTTTTCAATTTTACTGTTGCTTTGCTGTCTTTTTCTTTTATTGCTGTTCTCTGCTGTCATTTTTGTTGTGTTTTTTCTGTTTTATTGTGCTCATAGCTCATTGCTTTTATATTTTGATGATAAAAAAGTTGTGAAATAAAGCAACAAATAAATAAATGAGAACCAAACACAAGTATTTTGTATGTCATGAAGTGTTTGAGATTCCTAGAATCTGGAAGATCTTCTATCTATTTCCTGGCCCTTTCATACAAATGGGATACCAACAAGGACACATTCATTTTGTTGCGCCAATTCCTTTTACTTGAGAACCCTATTCCTTTCAAACAAAATTATATTCAAAGCAAACAAAAAACTATGGAGTATCTCAAGAAACAATAACATTTTGAAATGTGAAATGAATCCCATCTTCTCTTGCTCCTGAATCATGGACTTAGGACTTCCCAATTCGACGTGTGCTCCTTTGAAGAACTTCAGTGCAGTGTGTCTTTTGTCAACGTTCCTTTCCCCCAGACCATTCTAAAATTAACATGAGCTTTGGGAATCACTATAGAGCTGTCACTTGATGTAACATGTGGGCTTCAAGTAGCAATGTGTAGATGTCAGTTCAGATAAAGCTATGGGGATATCATATTCATCGCTCACTGATGGAGGAACAGCTTTCTACCTACAGTAGATGTGTAGGGTTATATGGGACTTCTAAAACAATCTGGATGGTGTTCCTGCAAGTAGTCTTGCCACTCATTCACATTTTTAAAGAATTGCTCATTTTTCTTTATCTAAGTTTCTCCATATTTGTGCAGAGGCAGAATGGCGCACCAGAACACACTTCAAACAATCGTTCCTCCAGATTTTTGTTTTCATTTTAAACGTTGGTGTGGTGTGTGTTTGTGTGTAGCTCCTGGAAGCAGCAAAGAGCAAAAGCTTTTAAAAAAATAAACCCAAAACAAATTATATGCTTTGGAGAAATGCAAGATGTTGCATTGTTTTATTTGTCACAACTACTTTTTAAAAATGGAATTCATCTGTAGGCTTATATTGATTTATAAAATTATTTAGACATGAACAACTTGATTTCCAACACTGTGCTGAACACTTAAAATTATGTTGTTGTGGCTGTAATCTTCTACACACTTACCTGGGAGTAAGCCCCATTGAACTGCCACTTAGCAGACCTGCTTAGGGTTTACCTGCATATTGGTCTTGTTTATAGTGTTGTCTCAATTAATCCCTTGATACTCTGCTCCCTTGGTTCTCTGAATGACTGAATTGTATGTTACTTCCCAAACTGGGCAACTCTGACATCATAAAGATTGCCTTCAGCAGAAAATTAAAAACAACTGAACTAGACTATGGATCACTAGTGAGCAGCAAGTTTTCACCATTATGACAGCACTGGCAGACTAAAGACAAACAGGTGCGCATAAGGCTTAGGCATCATTTTGGAGATCCCTTCCCACAATCCCATCCCATATATCAAATCTCATGAATGAAAAGCTCATTTCTGAAAATACACTGTGGACCATTCTAGGCATTTTCCAGCATGTCCTTTATTTCCTTCTACTTCTCTTTGTTTAACCTTCCCAGGTTAAACCAGGCTGCCTGGTTTGTATTTCTAGGCAGACATGCCAGAATGGTGTGTTTCTTTCTGTGTAAGCATGTGGAGCAGATATTTACTTGCCTATACTTTCTGGATTCGTAGATCCTACCAGCAGAACCCCTTCCCTCTAATCTCTGGAATCAATGAGGTTGTATCTGCTGAAGTCCTTGTGCAAGTGGACTGACTTCTACTCATGCAGTGGAACATCTCTTTCTCCCTCGTGCCCCATGCACCTCCACAAATCTGCTCGAAGTCCCCCCACCTCCAACCCATATGGGGTGGCATGCAGCAGCATGTGAGCAGGAGAGGGAGGGGAGGGGAAGTTCTGCTGCATGTGCAGAAGTCATTCTACCTGCACAATACCTTTGTGGGATCCAACCCTAATGTCCATGACCATCATAGTGCTTCATCCCTCTCACTGACTGTTGCTCAGATGCCATCTACAGTCATAATGCTGTGCTGAAGCCGAGATGAGGACAGCCATGCCTCCTGCTTGGGCTTGTTGCAAAAGACCCTTGTTTGAGACCCTTGACATCTTCCACATTATTCCCCAAGTACTGATACAATCTACTGTTATGATATTCTCATGTTCATCATTGCTTGCCATCTCTCAAAGACAAATTGAAAATATGATTTTTAGTGAGCACATTCCTGATGTTTCTGTTGTACCCTCATTATACGTTCCTCTTCAGTATCACCACGATTAAATTATTTCTTTTATTTTAAAAAAGACATTCTATATTTCTTCAAGCTTGGCCCTTGACTCTTCTGAATCATTGCAAGGTACTCATGGTGCTATAATATCCTTTAGAAATGAATTGAGGAGTAGCTTTAAGTTAATGCTGGGACCCATCACAAGAGCTCTTTTTTCTGCTTCTGACTTTTTAGGAATTTTCTAGCATCCTTTATGCATCACAAAACTACATATAACAAAAACAAAACAAAAACCACACCTCCCAACCTCCTTTTGCCCTAATTGTACTTGCCTTGCAATACCATAAGTATAAATGATGCATGGTAATGCCCCCTTTTGTAATTGCTTTAAATTAAAAATCAATTAGAAGCTTGCTAATTACAGGCTAGTGACTTTGGGTCAGGATTGAGATCACTGGTTGAACAGATAGAGGGCATGCATTACACATCTTCAGTTTCATGGAGGCCACATTTCTACTAGAGGTGGGTTTGTAATTACTACTACTGACAGGGCGAAAGAAAGAAAGAAAGAAAGAGAAAGAAAGGAACACTCTGAACAGGACAAATATGTTTGTTTATTTCCCAGTTTAGTGCTAATACCAGGTGTGGCAGTGCATGACTACATCACTCTTGTATGCTGGGTTGGCTCTTTCTTGTACCTCCCCTGGGTGATCATATTAACTTCATGCTGCTATAGTGCTTAGGTACCGAAATCATCTGATGGAGGGCATCAAAAACAGCTTGACATTGAGCTGGTCAAACCATTCCCTCCCTTTATGTCAAACCAGCTTGCACACATTGTTCTTTGATTTACTGTGTTCAAACCATTGATTAAGATCAACATCTGCTTCTCTCTCAAAATTTGGAGGGAATCTCTCCATGATGCTTTATTGTCAGTCTATGAAATATTGATTTTTTTAAAATTCTGAACATTTATGCCGCTGCATTTCCGTTTCAGCTTCTTCCAAGTTTATATTCACAACATGAGATCCACAAAATTTTTAAGTGAAAGCGGGGATTCTCAGGAAGGAATGATTACTGCCCATATTTTAGTGGTTCTGTGTGCCAGGCTTGCCAGCTGTGGCTTGGCAACCACAGCATCCATGAAAATCATGTTGTAATATTAATTAGATGTAAAACATATATACATGATTTTTCCGCATTGTAACAGCATCATGACATGTTTCAAAGGTAACTCTTGACACCAATGAAACCATCACACACACACACACACACACACACACACACACACACACACACACAGCATCCCACTTCAGTATCAGATTACCATCAATCACTTGTGGTTGCATTATTTGGGGTATTGTCTCCTTGCCTTTCTTAATCTTCTTGGCATGGATTCTAGCATCGATTATTTTTTAGAGCTATGAAACTCTTCCCTAAAATGCCCTTCTTCTGCCTTCTGGCTGAAATGTGTGACCAATGTATTCTCTTCCCTAGTGAAGTTGGTACATCTGTGTACAATGCAGAGGGACTGCGCAACAGGCTGTGATGCTGGGTTTCCTTCTTGGTCTGCATCAACTCAGAATAAGAAGAGCCTGCTAGATCAGTCCAGTGACACCTCTAGTCCAGAATCCTATTTTCTCAGTGGTCAACCAGATGCCTGTGGGGAAACCGTAAGCGAGGCCCAAGCACAACTCTCCCCACTCCTTCTGGCTTTCAGCAACTGGTATTCAGAACCATACAGAGTCCGACTGTGGAAGCAGAGCAGAGCCATCAAGGCTAGTAACCATTAAACTATGCTACCAGCTCTGTTGCACATCACAGGCAGAAATTTCATTTCATTATGGGAGGGAAATGTTTTTGTTAGGTCAGAATAGGTCTACTGCTTTATCTGTTTCTGCTTCCTTCCACCTAGACCCAACCCCACCTGAGACAAACAGGTTGATGAGCACATTTGCTCCAATTCCCTTCGTTCCCTAGATCAAAGAAACTAAACTCTCTGCTTCTTTAATTTAACAGCTTCTGCTCCATTGGGAATTAAAACTTAATTTTATGGGCAACGGATCTCTCTAAATTGTGACTCCTGAACAGTCATAGTTTTACCAGATACTAGATGCACAGGATGATTTCTCAATAAATCAGAGCAAGTACTTTTGGCTTTTCAAATGCCTGGATTTCTTTAAACTGTTGGAAGGGACCCCAAGCTTCTTTTGGAACATTTTAGTACAATTATATCATTGACTGAAATCTGAGGCATGCAAATCCATGAATTGTGCAGGACAATTATTAATATGCACAATATCCAGAAATTAAAGATGCATTGTTAAAACTAATTGAGGGACTTCTAGTCCAATCCGTTGTAACACAGTAATCACAACTAAAGAATCCATGGCAGATGGCCACCCAACCTTTGTTTTAAAACATCCAATGAAGAAGAGTTCACTGCCTTCCTACACAGTCTGTTCCCCCATCAAAGAGCTCTTACTGCCAGAAAATTCTTCCCAATGTTTAGCTGGAATCTCCTTTCTTGTAACTTGGATCCATTGGTTTGGGTCCTACCCTCTAGAGCAGTAGAAAACAAGCTTGCTCCATCTTCCATATAACAGCCATTCAGATATTTCAAGATGGCTCTCATCTCACTTATCGGGGCTTATCCACATTCCTGTTTGCCCTGTGATTTTGTCCGAGAGGTTTATTTTTTGTCCTATTGCTTTCCCTGCTTTCCCATGGAAAACTCACTTTTTGCTGCTGAATCCCCACAGAAAACCTGACTGACATTTGTTCCAATTCACAGGACAAACAGAAGTGCTGCAGGCCTCTGGCCTTCTCTTTTCCATGCTAAACATATCCAACAACTTCAACCGTTCCCTCATAAGGTTTGGTTTCCAGAGCCTTGATCATTTTGGTCCCCTCCTCTTCACACGTTCCAGCTTGACAATATCCTTCTGAAATTGTGGCACCCAGAACTGGACAAAGTATTCCAGGTGTGGTCTGATCACACCTGACCAGAATAGAGCGTTAATATTTCTTTCCTTGATCTGGACACTATACTTCTGTTGATGCAGCCTAGAATAGCATTATGGGGGTTTTTTTGCCACTTCATCACATTAATGTGAGTATCAACTCACATTAAGCTTGAAAAAAGAACATAAGCAAAGGAGGCAGGCAGCCTTTTGGTTGGGGTGGGGAATTAGGCATCCTTGAGTGCTTCATTCAAACAGTTTGACCCCTTTCAAGGGATTTCAATGTTTGATTGGGCCGCTTGTGGGGCTCTGATGTGTTTTTGAAGGAAGGAGGCCTCCTGTTTGCTCATTTATGGAAATTATAACATAGCATAGGCAATTTGGCAACCAAAGGAGAGAGACAGAAAGAAAGAGACTTGGAGAAGATGCCACTCATCTATCAAGAGAACTACTGGTGGTTTTTAAGGGTGTGCAATGAATGGCAACACAGCTCAGTGAGGAAAGATAATGAAAATATCTTGTGTTTCAAGGCCTAAGGCAATTTCAGCCCTTGTTTCTTTTTATTACGAGAACCCAAAGCTAGGCTTTGTTTACTAAATCTTGCTTCAAAATTATTTACTTGCTTTGAAGGGGAAAGAAAAGATTCTGGATTTGACCCCAGTCCTACCCGCTTCATTTGCCAATCTCTTGCCAGGAAAAAACGAGCCTGGCAAGCAAAAGCATCCCATCTCCGCCCCCTTGGCATCCAGATCTCATGCCGAGCCCAGCTCAGGGTTCACAGGCAATTTAGGTTTTTAAACACCAGTCCTTGGAAAAAGGATATGGGAAGTTATGAACCTGCCTTCTACCTGGTCAGATGATTTGCCCATTGAGCCAAGCCTTGTCTAATTTGAATGGCAGTATTTGAGTAGCACTGTCTCCTCTTTGGCAGAGGTTTTTCACATCCTCTGCTGCCATTTTCCAGAGTTGGCAGGAATTGAGGTATAGATCTCCGGCATGCAAAGATGTGCCTACCACCAAAATATACACCCCCTCCCAAAAAAAAATATATAACACAAGTTCTACTCCCTTCATAATCAGGTCATGTAAAGAAATGATTCCACACCTGCCTCCCCGGGAGACTGCATCAGCAGCTTGAGTTGCTGACGCAGGAATCCTGCTACTAACAAATTTCTCTCTTCTGACATTTAATATGCATAAAAGGTTGCCAATACATTCTGAAATACGTGATTAATCTAATTTATTTTTAATCATATCTGGAAGTACTATTCCCCTCCTATTAGCAAATTTTCTACATTTTCTTAACCATTTTAAAGCTTTCATAAAGGTCTCGTTTCTCCGTTTAGCTGCTCCTGGAATGTCACCAAGTCACAATCAAACTTCAGTTGTCCCCAATGAAGTGAATTGGGATTGTAAAGGGAAAATCAAGTATAAACACTATAGTGTTCTAGTGATGCTGCTGTAGTTCATAAATAATGGTCAGTTTGAACCAACTGACTGATTGCTTGGAATGACAGGCTTCATATAGGAATTTTCCCTGCTCGTAATACCTGGAACTTTTCAGAAGATATCTTCTAAGCGCTTCCTTGTTGTAAAACTTTTGCCTGGTGTTCCCAAGAGATACTGTGTGGCCTGTAAAAGAAGCATATATGCACCAAGAAATGTGAACCAGTTTAGAACTTGCAAAATTCACCACACTCCACCCCGATTCTTCAACGACACCTGCATTTGCGATGAAATTCCAAATGGAGCTGAGAAAAGTTTGTCCATCTCTGAGTGCCACTGTTTGGTGATGTCCTCCTGCCGCTGTCTTTTCTAGGTTTCTACAGTTTCTTTTGAAAGCCCAATCTACACAAACCCCAGCAAAGAACTTGAAAATGCAAAGAGAAGGTGTTTCATATGCACAAGGTAAATAGATGGAAGGTATTTCTTTTTTCCTTTGACAAATTACAACTATACCATATGCTAAGTTTCTATTTGCAGCAACAGTAGGCAAACTTCAAACAGAAGGCTTTTTTTAAAAAAAGCTTGATGGGCCCTTATAAACTGCATACAGACACATTACATTTTATAGTGTAGGAAGGAAAAACAAAATAAGAGAAATTAAGCCTGTAACACTTGATTATCCCACAATGTTTCCATTTGAGTTTTTTTGAATGACTTGAGTAAGAACAGTACAGCCTCACTCCCACAGTCTAAGCAACTTGAGGGCTCCCTTAAATCGCCCACTCCATGATGCCTCATGTTGGGAATTATCCACCTCCCACCACAGGGAATAAAGGTACTCAACCTGAAGTACATCCACTCTAATTTGGGAATCGGTGCTTCCAGGCTCTACAGTCCAGGCTTGCAAAGTCTGTCAACCTGTGCTAATCTCCCCTGTACATGCACACAGCTCATAGCAATGAGCACTCATGCTTTATAGTGTGGGTGCCCTTTGTGGGATCGCGCACAGTGCTACAGTTCCCAGGGAACTTACTAGTAGACGGGGGGCTGGCTTGCCTCTGTGTTATTATCTGGAGGTTCACACCCAGCCTCAGTAATCAAGTTTCTTGCTGGGAGGCGGGACCAGCCCCATTTATAAATAGGGGGTGGAGTCGACGATAGCCAGACTGTCAGCTGTGGAGATTCACCCTACCCACCCTCCCTTTGTTTAATGTTTTCTTGTCTGCAGGTTAACTCTTTCTTTCTGTTTAGCGGGCGCTGCTATGGTCTTTGACTGGTTGCTGTTGAAGGACCGGGAAGAAATTTTCCTGCATTGGCAGGTTTTGTCTTCCCTGTAGCAATTCATCACAACTTTGGCAGTTATGGCCTTGGGTGGAATCCTTTAGTCTTTTCTTCCCTTTAATGGGCTGGGGGGCGTGAAGTGGTGATTCACCCCACTGCGGCAGTGATTCCAGTGTCCCCTCATAGAGGGGTTTATATAATGGGTGTCACTGGCCATACACTGAAAGGTTGTCAGTGACTACCCTGCGTGCAGGGATATGGGCTGGGCTGCCTGCTACACATACATCTCACAGAGCACCCCCCATATCCCATTTACCCTGATGTGCCCCAGTTCCCCCAGCTGGGGGACTGGGAAGGATACACATCCAAGGCCTAAGCCAAGATCTTTCTACATTCAGAAGTTTAATAAAGTTGTGGCCTAATTTTTAATTCCATAACGTCAGAGTCTTTATTCCTTTCTTATGATCTCTGGGGGGCTGGGGCTTTCACACCTGGTCATGCAACAGCCAGGACTGCATGCACAGTATCTGTGGTTTGTTCCATTTAAACAGCACGTGCTTATGCAGGACAGAAAGGAAGGAGAATTCCTGTCTCCATAGCCTGACTGTCCACTCCTGCAAGCTAATAGTCTAGCATTCTCTTTACATTTCCCTCTTTTTCTGTCATGAGACCTGTTTTCCTACATTTTTTCTTCCCATTGCCAGAACTATGACAGAAGAAGAGCACACTGGAAAATACTTTCACTGTCTCCTTGTACCCTGCTGATTGCCAGGTGTAAAAAGAAGAGGATAACGGGGGAAAGTGTCTTCACCATCACCTGCCCAGGTAGAGATAATGTTGCCAGCGAAGTGGGGAACACCCAGTGATTTTGGTGTCTCTTCTCACCAGTTGCAGATCCTTTCTCTGTTTGATTTATACCCCACCTTTTAATTTGGGAGTAGGTCATGACACTTAAAGCACAATACACAATTAAAACAAAATAACATACACTTTAAAGCAAAACCATCTTCTATCCATCAATTACACCAGTCAGAATAACCATGTCATTCAGTGCACAAATAACTTTCAGGAACGTAAGTGGCCATTCAGGAAGCCCGGCAGAGGAGGAGAGTCTTCAGTTGGTATCAAAAAATAACCAAGATTTGAAGCAGAAATGTATTATGTTTATATTATACTTATATCCTGCTTCATAGTCCTAAAGGGTTTTGAGAGCGAATTATGACCAGTTCTTACAATAAAAACAGCTTTCAAGTCTAGCATCAGGAATGGAAGTGTTTCCGTGGTGAGGTGAATATTCAGGTGGCATTTCCCATCCTCATCTTTGCCTTCATGTTGCCCTTCAGCCTCTGCTCACAAGGAGGTGTTTTGAGGTGAGAGAGTGGAGCTGAGCAGCTGGATCTCTCTTAGCCCATGATGGATGCAAGTCTTCCTTTCAGATCAGCAAAACATATTTGTCAGGATCGGGATGCAAGTGACGAAGGCTTCAGTCCATAACTTGCCTGTGCTAGAGGAGCTTTGTTGACTTTAATAGGATTACATAGGTAATTAGGAAACTTAAAATTAATCCAGAATAACTGCCTTAAAGAAGTAGGCCAAGAACAGGTATCAGTTGGCCTTGAAAAACTTTCCCCAGCAATGCCTAGAATGTACTTTTTTTGTTTGTTTTAAACATTTTGTGATATATATGTTATTAGAGGCAGTCTCTGGAATCAGAAGAGTTGGATGCTGCGGGCATTGTATGTAGTTTCAGTATTTAATTTGTTTTGAAATGAAAAGTTTACTTACTCTGAACACAGACACAAATCAAGGAATGAAGCCCTGCAACAAGCAGATGTTCATTGTCTCTTTATTCTCTTGCCTTCTGCCTGGCTCTTCATTTCCTCACCTCCAATATCTGACTTGTTTTGTTTTTTCCTCATTTTTATTCAGTAATTATTCAACCACAGGCTTACATGTTGCCCATTTCAAAAGAAGCAATACTATTAGAACGTACATTATCTCCTAGCCTATGACTTTGGCTAGACATTTGAACCAACTTCTCACCGTATTGTACTAGCATGGAAGCCACTACCCATGATGCTGGGATAGCCATGTGTGTGCCTGATCCTTAGCGGTGGGGCAAATCAAATGGTTCCTTCCTACCCATTCATTGCTATCCTTTCCACTAGGGATGAGTGGGCATGCGGGTGGCGCTGTGGTCTAAACCACTGAGCCTCTTCGGTTTGTGGATTGGAAGGTCAGAAGTTTGAATCCATGTGATGGGGTGAGCTCCCATTGCTCTGTCCCAGCTTCTGCCAACCTAGCAACTCAAAAGTACACTAGTGCAAGTAGATAAATAGGTACCGCTGCAGCGAGAAGGTAAATGGTGTTTCCATGCACTATGGCATTTGTCACAGTCCTCCATGAGCTAGTAGTGGTTTAATAGTGGCCACATGACCAGGAAAGCTGTCTGTGGACAAACGCCGGCTCCCTTGGCCTGAAAAGCGAGATGAGTGCTGCATCCCATAGTCGCCTTTGACTGGACTTAATTGTCCAGGGGTCCTTTACCTTTACCTTATTAGGGATGAAAAACATCTTTTGCCCCACCTACTTGGTTCCAGTATACATATGGTTACCACAATAGTAATCCATGGGAAAGCAGTTTCTCATACTGCTAGCATAATAAATCCTTGGTTAGCCTTGAGTATGAGCCCTTGGCATTGCTTGATTTCTCAATTCCTCAACCTGTTTCATGATTCTGTAGCAAACTGTGGAGTCACTACTTAGACTGACCACTTCCATAATAACTTTGCTACAGTTAATAATCTTTACTTGCCCCAGGAGCAACAAAGACCATTCGTACCTTGACACCTAAGAGGGCAAATTTAAGATGTGTAGAAAAAATTCATAGTAGACAGTCTATATGGCATTGTTCAAGTGTTGGCCTGTGGTTATTAAGGTTATTTGATGGCTTTTAAAGATCTGGCTTGTTGCCAATGAGTTAGAATCTTTCTTCTCCCCCTCTATGAATTCAGAATGTTTTGCACTTCAGTAATGGATACCTCCTGCAGGAAGACAAGATATGAGTATTTCAAACAGAGTAATAAACAGTAATGTCTTTTCTCCTCTTAATTCAAGTTGTAAGCATGCCAGTTACCTAGAATGTTTGAAGTATGAACTTTGCTGATAAGAGTCTAGGCCATTTTGAGTGCTATTGACTAGGTGTTCAGTTTTTGTATATTAACGAAGATGTATAATGCATAGAGATTTCTTTTCCTTGTTTAGATTGCAGCTCATACTTCATTGCCTAAGTGCTACTCCAGCATCAATTGGAAGTATATAAATAATATGTATGGTTATATATTTGTTTGTCTAGGTCTTGAACAGCAGTAAATCAGAAACCTTTCTTGGGCTAACTTCAATTCCCAGAATGAGACCAATACATTTGAACTACTGTAGATTATTTGGATGTTGCTTGTCAAAATGGTTATTTAAATCAGGCACCAATTCCTTCTTCCCCACCCCCACCCCCGCAGCAGCCTCCTGCAGTTTAAATTACTGCTATACATTTCTAAAACCAGTTATGAGCAGTTGTGGGGAAGTGAGTACTGCAAGTTCAAGACTTCAGTGGATGCATTCAAAATAGGCAGTCCTTGGTTGAGAAGGAGAAATCTGCCAGCATCACTAGATCAATATTAAAACACCCTTCTGCTCTTAAACTATACACATCTTTATTACTTTGGGTTAAGTAAGAGCAAGAATGGCTAGCTTTCAATTCAGTTTAGGTTCGAAGATTTTTCTGATGTGGATAGTTATTTCACTAGCTGACTACATTTGAATACATCTTCAGTCTGACTGCCTGAAGAGGGCTTCTTTCTTTGTTACATGTCTAACAAGTTAATGCTTTACATATACTTGAATAGTCATTGGACCAAGTATGTTTTATAAGTCAACAGACTTTTGAACCTCTGTTCAATTTTCTTCAGTTCGTGGTGCACCATTTATTCAGCAGATTTCATGTGCAACTCGCGGAGGTTGAGAGTGTCACTACCTTTATCAAGGGCTAAGAGGCCTGAACAATGGGGTCTTGGGGTCTGAGGAGGGATGGCGGAGAAATTGTTTTCATTTTTTTGAACCAATATGTGAATCGAAGCACAATTATCCTTTCAAATATGCACTTTAACACTTTGCAGCACAGTTCTCCAACCACAAAATTTGCATAGAATGGGTATATTAGGGGAAGGTGAGCATAAAAATACATGCATTCATGAAAATAACATACAAAATGCATTATGTTAGGGAAAACTGCTGGCAAACAAATGGGGGCGAGTTAGTCAAAATTTCATGAAGAATGTGTCTATTGGGGAAAATCCACATAAAATTATGGTGAATTTTCACAAGGATTTCTTTAAAAAACAAACAAACCATAAATCACTGTAGAAATGCAGAGAATTAAATTTAAGATTGGGAAAATGAGAAACTGAGAATAGCTGAGATTGACAGATTCACCCATCTCTGGGTCTGAAGCCAAGTCTTAGCTTAAATCAATACCTGGGGATGTCTGTATTTCGATATCAAAGTTCCCTTTTGGTGCACAAGGGCATATGAGTGTAGCAGCCCTTATAACTGGCAGGCAACATGAAATGTATTGGTATAAATACTAGTTCTTCGATCTTTGTCTTGTCTACATAACAGTAGTCTCGCCACCATCCAGCCTCTTCTACATCTCAGGGCCTAGACTCAGAGATGTTGAGCTGGAGAATACACTGTCCCAGTCTAGATTTGGGTATGACAAATCACAGCTCCAGCCTTGCTTGCAATCCTTTCTAAAGCGGTTGTGCTTGGTGGTACAGTTTAATAGCAATGATCTAGTTAGTGCTGCTGATAGGCTAGATTCTGCTATTAAAGAAGTTGTGCTATTTGGCTTCTGGTGGTCAGACTTATCTTATTTCAGAGAACAATCGACTGGGTGTTTTTTTTAATAAAAAAAAGTTTGGTTCTTCACTGTTGTTCCTCACCTACATTTTATCCAAACAATAGAAAGAATAGACTTCTGCCACAAACTCATTAAAATAGATCGGTTATTTCTGGGTGTTGTGTGTGCGTGTTCCTGAAAGTGCTTTATTTTCCTCAAAACTTTCTAGCTAGCATGTTTTAAAAGCCATTCATTTTAAGCCAGCTGAAATCTTCAAAAAATATATGTTGATAAATTTCAGGCCTCAGACATATAATTAATCTTCATATATTTTCCGGTAATGTAAACACACCTGTGGGATGTTTTCCATTGAAAACATGAAAAGAAAACCTGTAATATATCTCAGAGTGATAGCTTTATCATGACTGACAGAGCGGCTGGAGGCCTCTCTTTTAGGAGAATAATTTGGAAGTGTATAAAGGAGAGATTGATTTCCGCAATGCCCATTCTTTTCTTTCTAACATTCATCCCCAGTGTGTAAAATCCTCCCTCTTTTCTATGTGCAAAAGTCCAAAAAGGAATCTTTCCTCATATGTGGCACAGGCCAAGGCATGCACAATATAATCAGTACCTTGTAGATGGGCAAAGTCCAAATTCCAGTGGAGTGTGCAATTTGCCAGTGTCGTGCTGTTTCAATCAAACTCTGTCTTGTCAAAACTTGTTCTTATTTTGGACATTTGGAAGAAGAAAGTTTAACATGCAGAGCTTTTCAGGAAGTGCAGGGTGGAAATAAAGGCATGTTTTTGGCCCTCATTAGATTTGTATTTATTTATTGAAATATATCTAACATCAGAAATGCCGTATTCCACCACCGTGCTCCTGCTATAAGAAAATAAGAAGAGCCTATAGGGTGATGAGGAGGAAAATTGGGGGAGGCAGTGATGGGGTTTAAGGAGCAAAGCCTAGTCAGCGGTTCTCAACCTTTGGGTCCCCATATGTTGTTGGACTACAACTCCCATCATCCCTGACCTTGCTAGCTGGGGGTGATGGGAATTGTAGTCCAACAACATCTGGGGACCCACAGGTTGAGAAAGGCTGGCCTAGGTGATCTCTCTCTCTCTCTCTGTGTGTGTGTGTTGTTATGTAGAGAGGGTGTGTATACTGTTATGTAGTGAAGTTCTCACCAAAAAAGTAGAGTAATCAGCAGCTCAGAACTGCTCCAGTAAATAAACCGTACACATGATCACGATGGGCCTATCTACCCAGGCAGTTTAAAAACATGTCATATTATCTCTCACCTTTTTTCTCCAAGGAACTCAAGCTGGCCTACAGAGTTCTCCTCCATTTTATCCTCACAACAAGTCTGTGGGGTAGGTTACTCTGTGAGTGAGAAACTAGGCCAAGATCACCCAGTGTGTTTCATCATGGCCGATTGGGAATTTGAACCCAGTTTTTCAGGTCTTAGTCCAATGCTCCAACTAGTACACCACACTGGTTTACATTTGTGTGTGTGCTAGGTGTTGTGTGTAAAAGAGAGAAGATGTGGTGCAGCAGACTTTTGCTTTGGTGATGTGCATGCATCCTTCAGACCAAAAAGGGTTAGCCAGCCCTGCTTTAGATCTATACTCTGGGCTGTGCCCTTGGGAAAATAACTGAGGAATATTTCCCAATTTTAGGAGGAATAAATGACATCCCAAGTCCAGTAAAGGCAAAAGGGCTGTATAGAAAACCCACGGAGATAAGCTGCAGCAATACATTTCATGTAATATATAGAAAGAATCAAGATTTGGTTCAAACCTTGATAGGAAAAGAGAGCTAGGGAGAGAAAATAAAAAAGGAAATGTTGCCATCTCCAGAACTATTTGAAGCTGTGCAAAAATGAAAATAAGCCTGTTTAACAGCAAAGGCTGTACACCGTTCAATAAAAGGTTGCCCTACCTGATCAAATAAATACAATTTGCCATAGTGTGTAAAGAGGATCTTTTCCAATTTAGCTATTTCCATTAATGTCTGAGTCTACTGATCAATAATAAGCTTTGCTTAGCTTCTCTCTTCATAAGAATCATCTCCTTGGCAGCTCCAGCTGTATTTTTGCAAAGTAACTATTGACAAGACCAAAAACGAAACAAAACAAAAACCTCCCACCACAAACAAGTTCAATAATGAAGTTATAAATATGTTTGGATTCCGACTAAATTAATTATTTTGCTTTGCACTGCCAAAATGGTGAAACCACAGGGTCACTGGGGAGCTTTAGAAAGGAAAGTCAATCATATCTATATCCACGATCACAAGAAGCAGTTTATTTGCAGCCATAGAAGAGTTCTGGATGCAGCGACTGGGATGAATCACTGGATTTAGATTAATTTTTTCCCTCATATATATTTGGCTCTTTTTAAAACTTGAGGCAATGTAAGAAAACACCTGGCAGAAGGAAGGGAAAACTCAGTTGGTAAACTCTTAATGTCAGGGTTGTGGGTTCAAGCTCTATGGTGGGCAAAAGATTCCTACATTGCAGCTGGTTGAACTAAATGACCCTCATGGTTGCTTCCAACTCTATGATTCTTGCACCAACTGCTCTACATCTATACTTCTGGAAATGTTCAGGGTCCATCAGCTCAGAAAGGGCTACTATGCCTGAAAATTCATTCAGTTTTACTATGAATTTTTCTTTTAAAAACAAGGCTTTTTTCAAGTCTTTACGCCTGGCACAAAACCTCTTAAACCTATTTATCTGAAATTTGATAGGCTTTATCCACTCAGTGGGGCTAATTTTAAACAACAGCAGGAACAACCCAAGCAAACTTATCAGTTACTTTCGCAATGGAGATACCCAGCTGGGAAGGAAGAGAGAGAATACCCTTTTGAACTTTAAATCAGGACATTTGTTTAAAAAAGCTGTAGGTTTTCATCAGCGTTGAAAATTAATACAGTGGTACCTCAGGTTACAAACACTTCGGGTTACAAACAATTCGGGTTACAGACTCCGCTAACCCGGAAGTAGTACCTCGGGTTAAAAACTTTACCTCAGGATGAGAACAGAAATCGCATGGCAGCGGGAGACCCCATTAGTGAAAGCGTGCCTGAGGTTAAGAACGGTTTCAGGTTAAGAATGGACCTCTGGAACAAATTAAGTTCGTAACCAGAGGTACCACTGTATTTTTAAGAGAGAGAATTATTTACAAGGACCATGCAGACACAAGCAGAATGCTAAGCAGATGCCTAACACTGAACTCTCATCACATACATGTTTAGTGAAGTTTATAGGCACAAGGGAATGGACCTCCATGGTGGCCCCATGGCTCTGGCATTCATTTCCAGCAGACCTCCATGAAATTATTACATTGCAGATCTTCTGAAAGGCCCTGAAGACTCTTTTCCTCCCTTGGTAGCTTACTCTTGAGAGATACCTTTCTGCTCTTTGAGGCTGCTGAAGCTGTTAAATTGTATTTTAGTCTCTGGTTGAATGAGGTTCTATTACTATTGGTTTATTAATGCTGTGAATGTAGAAGAAGTAGTAGAATTTTTTTCCTTGTCTCTATTAGAAGCTTTATTTTCATATTTTCTGGTGTAAGCTGCCTTGAGTGAGTCATGAAGGTGGCCTATAAACATTTTAAAGAATAATAGCAGGAGGAGAGTGCTGCTACTCATGATAATAAATATATAACTGAACCGAGTGCATGGGAGACAGCACTGCACCTCCCAGACAGCACCCTTCACTTTTGTACAAATGCTTTAAGATTCAGTGACCCACATCACAGTTTCATTAGTGGCTTTGGTCCAGTTTTAATTAGGTGATGATATGTGCATTATAGTAGTTTAATGGCGGGGAGGGTAATGGTGATTATATGGATACTGCTGAAAGTCCCCCTCAAATATTATGCTTATGATAGTCTACATTAAGCCTTGGGCTTTTCTGGGTCACCTCCATTTTAAGTGGGAAAGTGTGTAAGAATGTTAAAGTTCATTGAAATGGAGATCATTGCAGCAGGAACACTCCAAACGCTGTGGCATGTAAGTGCATCAGCTTCCCTTGACAGTTGGATACCCAAATTTCTCTCTGTAATTAACTGTATTCTAAGGGTCCATTAAGATGGCAAGTGATAGCCCTAGGCTGCAGATTACTGGCATATTCATGGCCTTGGAAAGATTAGGACACCAGAAAAATAATTTCAGTATGTACGCCACAAGACTGAAATGTGAGAACACTCTTTGCTAGTGAGAGAAAAGACAAATGGAAGGTCATTGCGAAAAGGATGGAAGACTTGATAGCTTTATTCAACAGATTTTTGATTTTTGATTTTTTTAAACCACCACTTTAACCAACTAAAACTCATGGATGGATGAAATTTTGTAGATGTTTGGAATGACAAGGACAAGAAGAATCTAAAGGCCATTATGTCCAACCAAGGATCTCAAGGCAGCATCCTCTGAATAACCCCCAGAAAAACCACCACAGTGTGTTACAATCACAGTAGCAAAGCCATGTCAATGTCAGTAGTGAAGATAACTTTAGGTGATTTAGACAAAAGAGCCAAGACTCTTTAATAACAAGTATTTCCTTCACGTTCACCATAGCATCAAATATCATAGCATTTCTATTTATATGGCTTATTTGACGACCTAGCATTTAAAAAAACATTTCATATTGCATTATCAGAAAGAAACAGAAGTTACCAAACAAAAAAATTTAGGAGGTGATGACAATGGCTTAACAATTATAAAGGAACTGATAAGTTTATTCCTGTCTCTCACTTCGGTAGACTTATTTAGGCTGGAACGCCCACTCTTCTCCTCCACATGGACTTGTTTGCAAAAGAAACAAAAGATGGAAATAAGTTGGCCTTCTAGCAGCTAGCAGCTGTATTTTTAATTTACTAAATATCTAACTCACGATTTTAATGCTTCAACTTTCCTAATTAAAAACACACACATTGAGAATTGAGAAATGCCAGGGTAAATAAATATCTAATGAAAGTTGGAAACATTCCCGAAAAATAGAACAACTAAGGTAGATGGCTACCAAAAGTGAAAAACTTTATTCTTTTTAATTCTTTTGGCCATTCAAACCTCAAAAAGATATATTCTTTTATGTTTCTCCAGTCATCAGGCTTAGGTGGTGTGTTTTGTTTTGTTTTACTTTTTCACTATGGTCCAGTTTTGCTCCTTCTGTGATAATGTTTCATGTGCAATTTGAAGAGATGCTTGATCTTTCCGAATCCTAGAAGTGGACTTCCTACAGAGAAAAGCTAAACAAATGCCTTCAACAGATGTATTTAGTTAAGAGCACAAGCTCTGCTGACCTGCTCTTAAAACTCCAAAATGGGTTCAGTGTGCCCTCCTGGATGCCTAATGATAATACACTGCTTTTGCTCCATTAACTGCTGTGTACGTGCAGCCATCATGCTGACTGGCTGCTAAGCACTTTACTGCCCATCTACATCTAAGTCAGTGATACTTAAAGCTAATCACATACTAACTACATATCCTAGTGACAAAGCTGCATTCCCACTCTGTCTGTATTGATCTCCCATCAGTCATTTGTAAGTGACCGTGCTAGACATGGCCCTTGGGCATTTTTCCAATACAGAAGCCACTTAACATTAAAATTGCAGGATCTCTCTTGGCTGTTTTACAAGCCTTTATCAAAACCATTTAAAAACCTACCCTTAATCATAACGACTCTATGAATTCTTTTCACCTTTGAGCCTTGACCCCTTTAACGTAACAGGAACATTTCTGTCCCTTGTTGCTTATTCACTGGTTTTATGCATTTTTTTCTGCTCCCTCCACTCCACCTTTTCTCAAAATGCACCTATTTGCCATTTCAGATTTAATACTGTCCCCCAAAATGAAGGGGTCATGTAAATGAAATACTCTACTTTTGTTGTTGCTGCTGCTGTTGTTTATTGAATTTATATACTGCTTTATGCCAAATCATTCCATACTGCCCTCTATTTTTTAAAAGAGGTCTATACAGATGGCTTAATTTCAGGAGCTAAGAGGATTCCTAAAATGGTGCTTTCTAAAAGCATATGATTTGGTCTACTACTTCAGTAAAGCAAATATGTGCTTGGAATTGTGTTGGTCTAGCAGTCCCTTGTAGGTGTGAGGGTACTCCATCAGTTTAGATGGTGATGCATCCAGAAAACTGAGTGTTCAAAGGTAGCCTTTTCATTTAAATGAATTGACAAGATTACACAGAAAGGATTTTCTGTGTAGAAATAGAGTCCAGAATGGGATGGCACATGGGTATATATGTGTGTAACCCAAAGATGCACATAACAGGCATGGGATTGCAGCAGTACATCATGGGTGAATCTTTATTTTAATCCATAAGCAAGGATTCTTAGTATAGCTGAAGGCAATATATAGCACTGACATTATCAACTAGGAGCAGCATGTCAAAAAATAAAATACTCAGGCCAAGTCATCTTCATTTCTACTGGATATACATTTCAGATGATATATTTTGATTTATGTCTCCTGACATGCATTTGTTACATAAAGGTTGAGATTCTCTACAGAAAGAAATAGACCACACAGGATAGCAGTAGACAGGAAAAGGTAAAAAGTGTCACGACCCTTCTTTTTAAAATAACATCTTGGGAAATATGGATTTAAAACATCCAACTTTAGAGTAGAGAAAGATAAAAAAAACATACATGCCACATTTGATTCTGATTATCCACTGGAAAAAAATATAAGGATTTGTACATTATGTGAATCAGCTCTAAAGGTGTAGATTATCCTGTGAACTGCCCTGAGATGTGGGTAGAGGGTGGTATACAAATTTAATAAATAATAATAATAAGGTAAAAAGTTCACAACCACCATGCAGATTCCATACATTTTCTAGGGTCAGTCCTACTATTAGACAGAGTGCCTCAGTTTTTTATTGTCTTGAAAGGGAAACAAATAATGATCACTCACTTTACATAACAACCAGTGCTCAACATTCATAGTGCATGGAACAAGCATGTAGAATAGAGATAATAGGGAGTCCTGACTCCTGAAGCATGCAAGCATGATGGAAGCAAGAGGAAGGTAGGAATTAGTATGGGAATGATACAACAATACTTTTTTGAAGAAGTGTTGACTCTAGAAATAATGGGGTCCCATGTCAGACAGAACAATTTCTTGGAGCATCCCTGAACCAGAGTTTTACCAACCCTGCTCAATATCAAGGAATAGTAGGAGTAAGAGGACTTATGGTTGGTTCAAGCTCCTCAGAGATGTAATATTTGCAGTTCTTAAAAAAAAGTGACACCATGTTGAATGCTGATATATAAGTCCATCAAAAAGCAAGCTCCCAGTGTTGATTATTATCTATGTCTTAATATTTCTTATCTTTTCTCCCATCTGATTCACTTTATCCTTAAATTTAAAATAGGGTTCATTTTGTTCCATCTACAGAAACCCAATATTTGGCTATTGAATGTTGAATTTAAGAAAGCGGGTATGAAGCTCTTTGACCCCCACAGTTATAGGCAAATCTATTTCTGGGTTTTTATTTTTTTTCCCATACTTTAACAAAAGGGTAAATAAATGAATCTTCATTACCCAGAATCAGTAGATTCTTGTCTCCTGTATCTGCTGTGCACTCTCTCTGCAGTGAAGCTACCCTGAATTAAAATGACTAGATACAAGCTTTTTAAAGTGCTAATCTGAGGGAAAGGAAAATCAACATTCAAATGGTAATTATTTAGAAAGTAAATTGATCAATTTGTTCTAAGCTCCATGAAGATGAACTGAGGTCAATCCACTTTGCCTATTAAGATTGTGAAGATATCTAGTTGGATTAGTTTCACAGTAAAAGCATGTTTTCCACTGGGGTTTCACAAGAAAATAGAACACCAAACTCTGTTAGGCATCAAGAAAAACAAAGTTTATATTTTACTGCAAATTGCTCAGTCAGTCTCCAGTAAACTGACTATGTAAATAACCTCCCGGTTATTAGTTTCTAATACAGTAGCCCTCCCTGAGGTCAATGTAACTAAACAGAGCTACTTACCTTGGCTTCAATTTTTATCATTTAAATAAACTTTAAACTATACTAAGGATTATGAAAATTGTAGATTGTATAAATGATTCAAAGAGGCTTGCTCCTTCAGCTTTGGGTAAGAGGCAGGAGAAGCCTCCTTTAAAATGAGCTCAACAGGCTGCTTCCTGGCTCAGCCAACATTCAGTCCCCAATACCAGGTCAACCAAAGAGACATCTCTGTATCTTGTTCATTCTGGCTCAGATGGGGTTCAAATGGCTGAGCTGCAGCTGACTGAGGAGATGCCAGTGTAAATCCTAAAACGGGGCATTCTGGGAGGTCTGGTGGGGGTTAGAATGAAGAGGGGAGACTTATACTAGATCCTAAGCCCATTCAGCTTAGTCACATGGCCTGGAAAGATGGCATAGAACAGTATTTTAAAGGCTTGTTTTTCTTTTGCCATGCTAAGGCAGTAGCCCTGCTACTGAATGGGGTTTGGATCTGATGTAACTTTATGCTGCCTTAACTTGCACTGGCCTGCATTGTGTCAGATTCTTGTGCATAGGATTGCTTCTTGTGCATAGGATTGCTTGCAAGATATACAGACATCACAAATGCAAAGGCAGAAATCAACCAGCAAAGTGCAGAAAGCAGCAAACCTAAATTCAGACAAAGGAAAGCCAGGTGGTGGTGCTGGGGAGAGTTTTCAGTTGGCATCAAAACCTAAAGGCGTCGATGCTGATGATATATAAATGTGCATTTCTCTGTTTTCCCTAACCAATTCCCTGAGCTAGCCAGCCTCCATATAAAACTGTTATTCCCTTCAAGGTCTGTGAAGTCCAAAGATGATCACACTTATTATTTATCTCAGCAATTTGGCAAGGAAGAGTTACCTGCGCCATTTCTATTGTCATCAAAGACGCTGATAATATTAAGAGAATAATGCTTTGTTGTTCACAATTCCTGATCTCGTTATCTGCACAAGAAAGCAGGGCATTTTTTAAAAAAGGAAAATGTTTATTCCTGTGAGGATCCCAGTATCCAATAGTCATTTCTTGTTGAATAAGCCTTGTTTCTCTTCTGCACAGCATGGGAGAAGCAATGCTATCATAAAAGTAGAAGAGAATATACTAGTGACTGGTGTATCATCTTAAACAACTCAATACAAATTTAGAAGTTTGTTCCATTCTTAAAGAATCCCTGTGCAGACCACTGCAAAAACTTGAAGTCAGCTTAGGCATTGCGGTTACAGCAGGCATACCCAACCTTCGGCCCTCCAGATGTTTTGGACTACAATTCCCATCATCCCTGACCACTGGTCCTGTTAGCTAGGGATCATGGGAGTTGTAGGCCAAAACATCTGGAGGGCTGCAGGTTGGGGGTGCCTGGGTTACAGCATGGTGAACTGTAGTTGCAACCCAAGGAGGAAATGAGGAGTTGAGAAAGCAAGTTATGGATGAACTAAGTCACTATTAAATTAGTAGCATGCCTTCAGGGAAAACCAAAACAGTGAGGGAATTCAAGCTTTCAACTTTGCGGGTCTGGCCTGCAGTATTTTTGGTTGAGCCAACCTAGTTGAAGGGGAGCGACAACCCTAATAAGGAGGCCATCCTGCACCATCACCCACTGAAAGCCCAGAACTCTGGACAGGTGGGATAGGTAAGCCTCCAAAGCAACTTGTATTGTACAGGACTTGGGGAACACCCACCACCCATTAATTAGAGAGCAAGTACCTGGGAACGCTGCAAAAATTATTTGTAAAATGGAAGAAAGGACACTTGCAAATACCCCTTGGCCAGCTCTAAAGTAAGTTAAGTGCAACAAACCCCCAAACCTCACCCATGAGTTCTCTGATTTTTTCCCCCTCCACTGATAATTTTAAAGTTCAATTTCTTTTTTTCATTAATTGATGGGAGAATGGTTTCAAAAATGCAGGAGAAAAATTCAGCACAGCACTGATAAAAATTGCTATGTTTCTCCTTACCACAGATCCCAGACAAGTACTGGATTTATTTATTTATTTTTAAAAAGAGGGAATCAGCCATTGTGTGTGTGGGGGGGGGGGTGTATTCCAGCATTTCTAGCTGTGACCTGAAACCTACATATCACTTAAGAGAGCTATCTGTTCTTAGATTCCTGTTTAAGGCTGAGAACTGCTCCCCCCAACAATCACTTAACATCGAACCTGGAGAACTCAGAACCTTGTTTGCTATTTTGTAACATTTGGGTTCGCCTAACAAAGGTACAAGTTTGCAATGTTTTGTTTTGTTTGGAATCCAGCATGGCCTCTGTTACTGAAATTGATGTGACTTACAGTTCATTCCTAGGCATGCTTTTCCTGAAGTACGGTAAGTCATAGTGAGCTCAATGAAACTTCCTTCCAAATATATATTTGTCACATGGCAGCCTTAAGTTGCCTATTACCTTGACCTGAAGTGCATTCTGCCTTGGTTGGGTTATAGCTAACATTCAAAAATCTGAGAAATATGGGCTGCTCCCATTTTGAGGCCTTCGAAATATTATTGAAAGTAGTTGGTTAGTTACCGCTTAACTGCCATGTATTCATCATCTATGAATAGACCTGGTGTCTGTGCATGTAATTCTCACAATGGCATTCTAAAAAAAAAAAAAACCAATGAAGCTACAAAATTTCAACTGGTTCCAGGCTGCTTATAAAAGAAGCATCCTGATAAAGGATGGGTTCTCATTTTTGTGTGGGCAGGCAATCAATAATTTACTGCAGGTTTTTGTTTTGCTGCTGGACCCCTGACAAGGTGGCTTATTGTACAGCTTGGAAAAACCTCAGATTGTGTAACTGGGTGGTGCACCAATGTAAGTTTTCCAAATTTTACCACAAGATAACAGTCTAATAAAATGCCCACTTGACCATATCAGGAAACTAGCACCCAATACAGAGTGACAGGGCAAATTAGGTGGAGGAGAGGGCATAACTGATACCATATTTGGATTTTACGGGTGCACAATTTTCTGTGTGTGTGTGTGTGTTGGAGTCCATACAAAACAAAAAGCCCTGAGCAAAGATTTGCACAAATTCATGGAAATTGAAAGGCATTGGTGAACTGCATATACTATCTCCATTCTTCTCTATGCCTACCCTGCAAAGAAAGCATTACACAAAGCAATGACTATTGTCTCTTGCATGGATGCACAAATAAATCCTACTGCATTGCTGTAAGCAGAGCCCAAGATATTTTGCTCCTTTTGGTGAGGGAACAAAAGGCCATCCTGCCATGCTACATACAGAACCAAACTCAAGTCTTCAATTCTGGAGCTGGGGGAAATTATCCTTTGCTAGGCAGGAGCAGAGCAAGCTAACTTAAGTGGCACAGGGTTAGCTGTTTGGCACATATAATGTCCAACATCTCAGCACGTCCTCCCAGGCCCAGGCTGCCCATGAGGTGGACTGAAGCAGCCACCTCAGGTGGAGGAATCGCATGACGAGGTCCCATCACCATTGCGTGGCAGTGGTTTCTGACAAGATCGTGGCATAAGCTGCTGCTGCCACCCCCCTCCCCAGTCCTGGTGAGTGAGGCTTCGGCATCGAAATAGGATGGGCTACCCCTGCCCCCACCCCAAGCACCTGCTGCCTGAGGGGCCCAGTCCTGGCTTCAGTATTCCAGGTTTGTTGGAAACAAGATCTTTCATGAGGTTGCACAGATGACATAGCTGCGTTGCAGACCATGTTTCTTTCATGTAGTTGCTAAGTGTTGATCCACACTTAGCATGTGGTACCTGGCTGTTTTCTACAGCAAAAAAAGTATGAATGACATGTGCATATCCTTAAGCATTCATACTCACAGATCTTGGCCTTGTGATCCAACTGAGGACCCCACCCCCCAGTGGGAATATGCCCACTGGAATGTACTGACACATAGCAGTCATCTATTCTTCACATATTTGCTGTGCGTAACACAAGCCTAGTGATTGCCAAATAGAAAAATGTCCTAAACTACATGCCTAATTTGGAAAATTTTATCCTTAGCATAAATAATCAGTTTTGGGGTTGTTGCATTTTTTTCCTATTGTCATAATACAATATTTGAATAACTGTACTAGATAACTCACACATTTCACCTTCATATTTTTGTGGCTATAAAATTGGTGGAGGCAGAGAATACAATCCTCGCTTATTGTTTACTTGGCTTAAAAAAATGTTCCTCTTCCACTTGTGCTGAAAAGTTCCCTTTATATTTTTTTTTTATTTTTTTTTTAAAGCAACTAATATGAATTCTGAAAGCAGAAGGAAAGGAAGCAAATGCATTTGAAAGGCTACTTAAATCACTGTTGGTTGATCCTTCCCTTGAAATTTGCTGAGCCTTCCTCTAAATGCTAATTGTGACCTGGATTATTATTTGCACATCTTAAACCTTTGATACAATTCATGGGTGTGTTTTTTTCTTTAATGAAACTTGATGTAAGAACTATAGCATATTTACCTAAGTAGCACAGAAATCTGATTTGGCATATGGCTAGTATATGCTCTTAAACCCCCAGGCGTCAGGAAAAGGCATTAGACACAGTGACTAGTATATGTCAGGTGGTGAGGGAAGCTCTTTTGCTAACTGCAAACCGCTCAACCTCAAAATTCATTAAATTGGTATGAGTTCCAGCACTTATGATGATGAAGTTCCATCAAGTTCATCTTACGTGCAAAGTCAACTTTCATATACTTTGTTATGTAAGGAGGGAAGGGATGTGTTCTCAGCCACCATGCTAATGTTGACCTTTCTCTTGAGTTTCTGTGAAAAAGGGGACGAGCCCCTCAATCTGATTCTGGCTCTCTTTTCATGTTACATATCAGATGTGGCAGTTCCCATATTCAGACTTGCCCCTATCATTTTGTGTGCATAATCTCTTCTACGTGTGTCTTGTACACTAGGGCCACACAACTTGAACTGGGCCAAAAGTTTGGAGGGAATGGTGGCATTGAGAGCCAGCAAACCCACCCACTGGAATAATGAGGCAGTGGTGATGGCACATTACCTGGCAGAGCCCATGGAAGGCACCGCCACAGACCCTGTGAACTACTGGGCAGCCCATCTCCAGGTTTGGGAAGATCTAGATTGGGTTGCCCAACAACATGTTTCTTGCCACTCACCACCATTTCAAGCAAGAGGGTATGCCACCTTGTGGTGGGCAACATAGTTGCATGCCACTACACCAGCTTGGATGCTGAGTTGGTGGAGCAGTTAGTCTTCCTGAAGATAACTTTCCACTGCTGGAATATCAGCCTGATCAGTGCTTGTGAGCAAGTGGCTGGTCAAGTCACCCTCTGACTGTTACTTCTACTTCTGTTCTCTCTCCCTCTCTCTCTCTCTCTCTCTCTCTCTCTCTCTCTCTCTCTCTCCCCTACCTTCCACCTTCCCACCTTGCTGTCCACTTCTGCTACCCTCTTCCTTCCACTGCCCTCCTTGCTGCCTTTCCAAGCAGCAACATTCAATGTCTTTCAGATGTAAGCAGACCCACCTTTCCCTGACAGTGCATGTACTTGCAATCCTGATACTTCCACATGGTAAGAGAGTCTCATGAGTGAGCATGGAGCATGCCACACCTTGTCTTTAAAAAAATTGGCAGGAGGGGCAGGAAAACTTGTTGGGACATCTTCATTGTATCTGTCCAGTTCTGGTTGGCTTGCTTTGTTTCTGAACTCCTGGATCTTGACTCCTGAGCACTGTGTCTGTTGCTGAGCCTGCACCATTTCTTGCCTGTATCTCTTTCTTACTTCCAAGTGTGTGTTGATTGGGAGCCAAGACTAATTTTGGCATTGTTCAGAGTGGGTATAAACACTTTCCAGGTCACAAAGTTCTTGGAGTGATCAGCAAGCAGTGCAAATTAAAGCTAGATCACTTTGAAGATTAGCCATATTTTAGAGACTTTGCATGCATGCATGTATGGATAAATAGATGATAGATAGATATAGATAGATAGATGATAGATAGATAGATGATAGATAGATAGATAGATGATAGATAGATAGATAGATGATAGATGATAGATATCCCAGAATACTAATTAGCAGGACTACCTAGCAATAATTTTAAATTATTACAGCACATCAACATATACCTGTGAGGTATGCCCTGCAAACACCCACCCCCAATGCCAACCAATAGTATTCTACAGATGATTAAGTCCCTTGTGCTGTCTAGGTGTTTGTTTTTAAATTACACCATAATCTGACTGAAAAGTAAAGTTCCATCAAGTTCACTGAGAGTTATTCCCAGGACATGTGGCTGCTACAATAATATAAATGCTTAGCTGGCAGTCCATCCAATTGATTTGAACTCAGTTTGGCTTACTTCTGAGTAGACATATTTAGGATTATCCCGCATGCTGTTGCAAAGATGGGAGGACCTTGCAAAGCAAATATATTTTATGTTATTTTTAAATGCAACTTCCTTTTCTGCACTCTCTCCCATAAGCCGTTGTTTGAATCTGACATGAGTGCTGAAGATTACCATGCTGTGCCCTCTGAACATCGTGAATTCTGTGATCTGGTTCCACTGGACTTTCCCCACTGTTTTCCTTTAATAAAACAAACAAAAAAACCCAGCCGCTCTCATTAGTATCTGCCTCAAAAAGATCCTTTGTGACCAGAAACATAACCTGATGCCACATTTGTGGAAAGGAGCGAAGAGCCTGTAAAGGGGAGCAAAGGCAGAATGACTGTTATGGCTTGTATCAAGTTTTCTCTGTCCAAAATAAAGGTTAAAAAGAGTGTGGAGCATGTGTTACCTCCAAACTGAGGCTGGCTGCTGAGGGCTTGGAGTGTTGCCAGCCATGCATTTCTCTTCCAAGAGTTCTCTGCTGTTTTATTTATACCCTCTCAACATGTCTAAGTATTCTCCAACCGTCTACCCCTAGAAAATTAAGGGGAAAGCCTTTGCTCTCACTAGAGTATTTTTGATATTTAGCAGATCATTTAATTCTGGTGAGAAGGGCATTTACTGCTGCAGAACAGAGGCCAGAACCTCATTGTCAATAGACAAGCTCCACTTACATTCCTGGCCCTTCAGATTTACTGCTAACACACTGGCAGGCAGCAGCAGTGGATGTGATGTAATATTGGAAATGTTTCTGGCTGTTGGATGATATCTATGTATTGCCTGGCAATTATGACCAAACAGTCCAGATTTTTCAGAGGCAATGACCCTCCCTCCCTTCTGTTGGAAGTTCTTATTTCATCTGTGTTCCTTGCTTGTTCCTGTCTGTCCCCTTGGTTGAAATATCTCCTCTCCTCTTCTTTTGCCAATGCTGAATAGCAATCAGGATTCAAGTTTAAAAAGGAAATCATAAATGCAAGGTATAGCTGGGCCAAGGAGGATGCTAAGGTTCTTTCCTTAGCTTGCATCTAATGAAAAGGAATACAAGTGAGATGCTATAAATACAATAATAATATAGAGGTTTTTCAGAAAGTAGCAGTTAACACTCAGACAGTTTTGCATGCAAACTTGGGGGAGGGGGAGAGACTTATCAACCCAATTTTTGCAGCCACAAGGCATTCTGATCAATAAAAATAAAACATAACATACTCACACATATATATTTGTATAATTCAGGAAGCTGTTCTTCCCAGTTCTCTCTGGAGTGCAGAAATGAGAAAGCATCTCTAAAACCTGGCTTTATTTACCTCTGAGGTTTGCAAAAGTGAAGGCAAAGTGAGTGATTTAGAATGTTAATTTTATTTAAAGCAGAACTAAAGGTTCAACAAGCACACCACGCTTATAGCTTGATATAAGAGGAAATTAGGGATATCTTCATACTTAAATAAATGTCTTTAGAAATAAAATATTTTCTGTGTTTTGTTTCTATGATCTGCTTTGTTTCTGTGGCATCAAATAGCAATTTGGGAAATCACAGCTTGGTTATCATCAGTGTCTAATTTTATTGATTTGTAATTTCAATATGGCAATGGTGTATGTGTCAGTATATTTCTCACTGTGTGATGGGGAGTTAATTTGGGTTGCTCCATGTGTGGCCACCAATTTCATATTCTCTTGGCATATACTTGTGAATCAAAGCAAGATATACTCAGGGAATTTTCAGACATGGTATTTGTTCCATCTCTGATGCTCCAGCATCACAAACCATATAGTTATCTACCCTCTTCTCACCCATTACCCTGACTCCCTCCAGAAAGAAAACTGGAGAATGAGGTCATTGTATTTGGCAAGGGTTACCAATGTGGCTCCCATGGGTTGACATATATCCACAAAGGTATTCCCTGTTGCACACTGCTGAAATTAGGCATGGAATAAAAGCATTTGATTGTTACCAAGATAATTGGTAGAGTGGGCTTGGTTGTGGTGTGGGTGGGGGGAGGTGCCCATGACAATTTAGTCTGCAAATGTGGCAATGGGCCAAAAAGGTTGGTGACCCCTGATACATGGTGTAAGTAACCTGCACAAAGTAAGATTACATGGTGTCATGAGAAATGGTGCGATATGATGCACCTGATTTTTGTGGGCGCCACTTCCCACGCTTACATTCATTATTCTGCTTGTCGTTCATGGATGGTGGAACTGAGAAAAACCAACATGCATGCAAAGGCAAAAATAGCAAGTTGTCTAGTAACTGTAGATATCATGCCCACCATGAGTTTGTTGAGAACCCAACTAAAACAGCACCTTTATGATTCCTATAGGAAAGAGGCCTACAGGGAAGATGAAGGGAGAGTGGAAGCTTTTCCAACTCCTGTTGTATCTGGTCTTCTAGATTCTCCCAGTCCATACCCCCTTCTCCCCTGGCTATGTCCATAAGCAGCCCTTCTCCACACTCTCCATGAGTGGCTTTGCCTTTACCATAATAATGTGTCCTTTGCCATCATAATATCTCTTCCTTGCCTGGGTGGGAAAAGGTGTATGGGAAACCTCTGGCTGGAACACAGCCTGCTGCATCACATCAGTTGCTCTGCTTACTTTTGCCTCTGGCCCCACCCACTTTTTGCCTCTCAAACACCATCCACCAGTAGCATGCATCCCCTGGAGCTTTGTCCACAAAGGAAGATGACCCCTGGGCTGAAAAAGATCTGCTAAATATAAAAAAATCATCTCTTGGACAGAGCACGTTGACTAGCAGTGTCTTGAATAACAGAGATTTCTGAGAAATTTTGCTAGACCTATTTCAACTCTTTAAATCCCAACAAGATTTCTCATACAACTAAACCAATCATTTATTATTATGTTTGGTTTTTAAGAACATTTTATTAAAACCTTCCATATGAAAGGAAGATGAGAAAAGAATAAAAAGTCTGAGCATATACACCTATACAAATGGTTACAGGAAATATAAGGGCAAAACAGGTAGAGCACAGAAAATCTCCCACAAATATACAATCCATAACACACACACACACACACACACACACACAGCAATCATAGGACCAGCATAGAAGGAACCAGCTACTCAAGCATAAAGAGAAGAAGAAGAAATGAACCCAGGCTGCAAGTTGCATGAATTGATGGAGGTAGCCAGTCATGCTCTCTGACCAAAGCAAATTTAGTAAAACAAAATTTGCCTCAAGTGTTTGATTTAGGTGAAATTTGTGGTGATAAATCCATTTTTTTAAATTGTTGAACAGGGTTTTATTTTCAGTTTTGCTACTCAACTTTTCTTCAAATTAAAACTGCATCAGAAGATTTTGCTTTTTTTAAAAAAATGCACAACTTCATCCAGGGCAAAAGGAGGACCTCCTTCCTGGGACCTTGGGTATTGTACTTTGCAAGTGTTCGTTATCCTACATCAGGGGAATGAGCATGCCCTGCCAACATTTCCTTCCATAACCTTTATTAAAGACAAATGACAGGCTTGTGAAACCATTCACTTAATTAATTTCTTCTTAGTGTCATTCTGTAATGTGTTGATCTGTGTCCAAAATGTACATTTACCCATTTTCCCCATGGGATGAAGAACCTTAAAGTTCCTTTTGTTTTACAAAAGAAAAAAGGAATGGAGTTGTTCTTTTTAAATATATATAGAAGTCCTGTTTGCTCATTGTACTGTCAAATAAACCTCACATTAAACGGCTAGTAACATGATAATGGACAAGAAGATGTTTTCGCCCATGCATATAAAAGTGTATCATGTTGATACAGGGGTTGCTCTTTCCTAAGTCCCTGGCATTGACTTACAGAAATCTATTTAAATTTGGACTCAAATTGTCATTTTCTCTTTTCTCAGTTTAGGGGTTTTAATATCTGCAGTTGACCTTATATGGCAACCTATGAACCACGGTGCTTAATGTGAGCAAAATTACATCATGTAAGAAATTTCCTTTGGCCCGTTATCCTGGTCAGTGCAATGTCAGGGCTTAGAAAAAGTCACAAGGCTGTAAATTAGCTGGTGGGAGGTATATGGGGAAGGATGGTGGGAGGCATCTCCTTAAGTCTAGCACCAAAGTTCCTAATATTCTTAATGCTGTTGCAAGATCATTGTGAAGAATGGTCATTAGGTGTTCCATCTTGGCACCCTGTCAATGCGGAATATTTTATGCAAATTGAAATATCTTGTTCCGAGAAATAATAGATCTGTAGTGATATCATTCCCGTGTTACAGTGCGAAGGTTTTCATTGGAAAGATGGGTTGGCCACAACTAGGACATCTTGTTGAGCCTTAGAGGGATATACTGAGAAGAAATTAATCGGATGACATTAAGCTAATGGCAAGCATCACATATACAAGAACGAGGTCATAGACCATTTTATATATATATATATATATATATATATATATATATATATATATATATATATATATAAAATTGTTAAGGGATAATTGATTATCCAGATTTGCTTAACTAGGCAGAGGAAATTTCTGGAGAGTGTGAATGTCAGAGGAACAGAAGCCAGAATAGGGGTCATGATCACATGTATACCCAATAGTCTTTGGTGGATCATCAGATCTGGTATTCTAAGCAATGCTAGGGAAGAACATGTAATTGAGCAAATAAAAGAGGCACGGAAGCTCAAGCTACTTGCACACTTGAGCTTTAATAATGGGGACTAATGAGAGATGTCCTCTCAATTATAGTGAAGTAAATGAAGGTGGTGGCAGGGAGTGGGGCTTATAGGAGTGTTAATGTCTTTCAGGCTTTGGTATGTAACAAGTAAGTACCTAAATGCATCTGGATAAGAAGTAACAGTCTCCCCATATTTCACTAGGAAACAACACACACACACACACACACACACACACACACACACACACACACAGCTTCTTGAACTACAAAGAAAATGCATTTTTTGAGAGAAGAAAGATATACTGTGGAATCTTGTCTTTTGGCATTTCATTTAAATAGAACTGTTCTCTCAAATTTATATTGCTAGGCAAACAAGTTGTCTACAACAAGGGGGGAATTTTCAGATAATCTTTTTATGTCACGCGAGAACAGTACACTATGCTTATTGACAGCATAGTAAAATGTAGGAGGAAAGAGGAGTTGGGATGAGTGTGAAAGATTAGGGGTATTATATGGCCAAGCTTTTTACCTGAATCTTTTAAAAATAACTACTCTTTAGTGCCCCGTCTGTTTCCAGCAAAAGACAATAACATACTGCTCTTCAGAAGCACTTTGGGAAACCCTGGGGAGTCTGATTGGCAAGGCCAGTTTTGCATTAAATTGTGAGTGACTCCATCAGATATGTGAAGTGACGCAAGCTCTCCTTTCATTTTGTAAAATGCACTTGAGCGCCAGGTACCCAAGAGATTACACAAGCCCCTAAACTTTAGAAAAGAAAACCCAATTCCTTTCAGAGATTGGGATCAGGGAATGTGAGTATGTCATTGAACGCAATGTGAACAATCTTATTTGAAAGGATAATTTTAATTCTGAAAGGCCTTTACCCTTCTTGCCATGAATCAGTGATGAATTCTGTGGTGTGGGAGTTTATCATGACGGCTCCCAAAGCCACGCCTGCAAAAAAGGGAAAAAAATGTTCCTCATTTTTTCAGATCCTTCTTGGTCTAGGGAGCTACATCTTTATGGGTCAATTTTGACAGGTAGGTGAAACAACCTGCCTGTCAGTCACCTGGCATCATTATAGTATCTGATGATTAACATGTGTATTGTTCCATCCCACCCCCACCTGCCAACGTTTTCATTGAAACTGTGTGGGACAGGTCATGTAGGCCAGCTGGACATGTCGTCACAGGCCCAGCTGGGACCACTGCTGAGCCGAATTTGGCCCGTGGGGCAGAGGTTTCCCACTCTAATTTAATCTGATTCAAACTTGAATATTTCATTTTCACTCCACTTACTTGCTAGAGCAAGGAAAAACTATCTGGCAGGTGACATCATCATACCTCTTCTGAAAATAGTGTTGAAACTGTGCTCCCCTGTGGTACCTCTCCACCACAGCACTGCACACTGGACCCAAGCTAGTCCCATTTTCATCAGGTGGTGGTGATGCGCCTCATTGTCCTGCCCATGACCTTCTGCTGTCCTACCATACAGTCTGACCTGATGGCAGCGCCACCATTTTGCAAAGTCCTGCCAGCAGAGAATGGAAGTTGCAGCCTAAATATGTAAATCAGTGTGTACTTTTCAGTGGGACTTACCTTATGTTCATAGGATTTCTTCCCTAAGCTTTCATATTTGGGCATACATTTCATTGAAATAAATGGGGCATACTGTTGGGTCGGACTGTCTGAGGAATCCAGTGATAATGAATTACAAAAAGAACTGACCTCAGCTGCACTACCCATATGGATCAGAACTTAGTTATCCGCCAGCTTTCACACTTTCCAAATGTTCTGAGACAGTTCTCAGCTGGAAAGAAAGGATCTCAAAATGCATTTGAAAATGTCTATTTTAAGACAAAATACATTTATATGTTCTTATTTTGAGGGGGGAGGAATCCATTTTTTGTGAGAAAATACATTTTAAATTATTTTCTCACTGGCATGACTGGCACCCCTATTGAGGCTCTAATGGCGTGAAAAGGTGCGTTGACATGGTTGTTCCTGCATGACCTCTCCAGCACTGTAGACCATTCCAGCTGAATGACCCAGCCAGGTGATGGCTAGAGCAAGTGGTGCAAGGATCACAGAGAAGGGGACTGAGCACAGGTTAGAGCACAAAATCATACCTATTGTGTGGTAGGAATGGTGATGAGTAAGGATTACTTCCATGTCATCACTGGATTAGCCACCCAGCAGAGCACATTCAGGTGGTGAAGTTTACAATGCCCTTCAAGGGCAAAGTCACTTGCATCTGGTCTGCCTTGGCTCTAGTGAAGTGTGGCGGGTTTTATAGCATTGGCTGAAAGTCGTTCTCTTTCTTTGGACCTCTGGATAGGTTTTTCAATATCTGGGAAAAATACGACAGATGGAGTTGTTAACAATATGTACTTCCACATGTGGTGGGAATGCCCCCAAATCCAACTATTCTGGGTAACAACCATGCGAGAAATATGCAAAATAAGAGCCAGTGTAGTGTAGTGCTTAAGAGCAGTAGATTTGTAATCTGGGGAACCAGGTTCGCGTCTCTGCTCCTCCACATGCAGCTGCTGGGTGACCTTGGGCTAGTCACGCTTCTCTGAAGTCTCTCAGACCCACTCACCTCACAGAGTGTTTGTTGTGGGGGAGGAAGGGAAAGGAGAATGTTAGCTGCTTTGAGACTCCTTCGGGTAGTGATAAAGCGGGATATCAAATCCAAACTAAACAAGTATTAGAAGTTACCCCAGAACTGGCCCTATTAAACATCTTCCAAGACAATCATGCCCACTCACATCACAAAGAGCTCATAACCCACCTACTCTCAGCAGCCAAAAACATCATAGCCAGACACTGGAGAGACCTGTCAGGAGTAAGCATGGACCAATGGTACCAAATAGTATGGGAAGCAGCCTTACTAGAAAAGCTAACCAATAAGCTGAAACTGACACAGGACAAATGGAAGAAGATGCCTTCACCCCGGTATGGCTCCCTTTTATCACATACATAGCCCAACAAGACAATGACAAGAATCCACCAACAGCATACGAATCAATATGGCTAACCTGATTCAAAAACACCCACCCACCCCACTCACACATGAAAGCAAAGTCCACCACAGCCAATCACAAATGAACAACCACACCCTACGCCAACCCCAACATCTCTCACCATCAAAGGAACACAAACAAACAGAGAAGAGAACCCGCATAAGCGACACTGACACAAAACCCACACATACATTAAGTAAAATAGAAACATCGCCACCCAACCCCAACCCCACTCACCATTCCCCCCTCCACCTCTTTCCCCCCTTTCTTCCTAATGTAACACTAATGTCTCAACAAATGAAACTGACCTGTAGAAAATGTAACTTGAAAAAAGAGACATTGCACATACTTTTGTAAACCAAGAAATCTTTAATAAAACACACACACACATAGTTACACTGTCTTTTACATTGTTAGGCTCTGCCCTTGGATCACTTGTGCTGAGGGACAGAATATAAACTATTATAAGCAACTAAATAAAGAAATGCAATTTTTCATGCTGACTTGAGGTAAAGTCACAGATTCATACCAAAATTGGATGTATGTCTGGGTCAACACCTGCAAAGATGACATAGAATGGAAATAGACTGATTTGCTCACCCGTAATTCTGGGTACATACTTGTCAGATTGAGTTTCAAGTCTACCATACTTAGAAAAGAGGAAAGGCTATGCCCACTGTAGTTTTAAAGACATCAGAAGGTTGTTGGCAAAGCCAATTTTGTGGCAGCAGTATGAAGGCATACAGGCAGGAATTCCTCTGTGAAATACACCAGATCCTGCACACTATTCCTGCAAATGACTGGGAACTGTAGTGAGTGCCCATTTAACAGGTTATCCTTTGACCTTTGAAAATATGGAAATGATTTCCATCTACTTTGTTTGCACTTAACTGAAACATCTAACCAAAAGTGGGTATTTGCTTCCAATATTTCAAGTTCTCATCTCTTACTAGTTTCTGGAAACAAGGCAAGCACTCTCTGCCTCCTCAGCTCCATCTTGATATTGTTTTAATCCTACCTGTAAATGGTTTCATATGGTGTAAAGCCTTCTTCCTGAAGCCTGCTTTTCATTGCACGAATTCAGGGATTCTACCTGAGATTGACAGTCCTGACAGAATGTGATACAAGTTCCCCTTCACCTTCTTGGCTGTCGGCATTCACAAGAAGCTGGAAATCAGACTGAAAAGTTTGAAGAGGAAATTCAGAACGAAGAAGTTAAATATGTTAGAAGCAAAATGAAAGACAGGACTCCAGTGCTTTTCTCCTTCCCCTTTCCTGTCTCATTCACCACAAATGTAAGGACCTCTTCTTGTGGAGATAAAACAAACTAAAAGCAATTTTAAATTGCACAAATCCCCAGGTTTTCACTGCTGGAGTTTTCTCTTACTTGTTTCGTTGCCATATCAAATCATGGCTTTAGCCATTTTCCTCTGTGCTGATCAGAGAATGTGCTTCAAAGAGAGTCCTGGGACTGCCTCACCTCCCCTGCCACTTGCTTGTTCTTTGTTTCCTGAAGTGAGGTTCAATCCATGACCGACAATAAAATCACAATAGAGTTGCCAAGTGGACAGAAAGCAACTGGCTCATGCCTCCATTTCTATGTGGTTCCCATTCACTGCCCCTGCCTTTTATGGCCCTTTGGTAGATGTTGAACTACACATATCAAAGCACTCTGCCTAGATCACAGGGTGGGGATGGGGAGAAATTGGATTCAGTTCCTATTAAAACACAAACTTATCTAATTCCCACTTTCCAGAACACTCTGAGGATCAAAGTGCAATCACCCTTCAAAAGTTGCACTTCTCTGAATTTGGGAATGAAGTTCTCCAGCCAACAAAACTGCATATATTAGGGTAAGTTGCACTTATAAAATGCATATGTCAGTGAAAATAGCATATAAAAACACATTATATTAGAAAAATTGTTTTGAAAGAATTTGACTATTAGGTAAAATTGTAGACACAGGTGTGTATATTAGGAGAAAATTGCACTAAAATGCTGAAAAATTTTCAGGGTTTTGTTTTTTGTAATTTTTTAAATCACAAACTAATGTGGAGAACATAATTTAGGCCTGGAAAAATGAGAAACCGAGTAAAACCAAAACTGGCATATTCTTCCATCCATAGTGGCAACTGCCAACTAGCTGAGAGGTGTCAAATGCAGTAAAAGTAGCAGCTACTTCTATGAATTTGACCCTAACTTGAAGAATAGGGAGATACACACATCCAAGGGAAGAACTTTTGATGTGTGGCATTGTCTGGTTTGGAGTGCCAAAACAACAGCCAGGAACAAAGTTGCCATGTGTGTATTTGTCATAAGGTTTGATAGGGAGATTGTCATTAATTCTGAAGACGCAGGTATGATATTGGGAGACACATCTGTGTCTTTACAAAACACAGGTATTGGAATAGGTAACATATATGTCTCCATCTTGATGATGGAAACAAAATAACAATTTATGGACACTTTATATCCAAGGCAAATGGATATGTAATGTAATTCTGGCATTAAGTTTTTGTTTATCTTCACAACTTGGTGTGCTTTCTGAGAATGCAACCACATCTTACCAAATGCCACGAGAAGTAGCCCTTTGGGAATCTCCTTCCGTTAAACTCGCCGCACTTCAGCCCTAATCTGCGAGAGTGAACAGCCTCTCGAATGATGTTGTTTGACAGTGGCTCAAGTCGGCTTTTGAATTAGGCAGCACCCCTGTTCGCATTCAGTGAATTATGGCTGCTGCTTAAATAAATATTTATATCGCTAACTGTTGAGCACTTTATTGTGACATTTTATTGTTTAGACTTCTTGGGGAGAAAAAGGTTAAATATAATTACCTCTTTGTTCTTAAATGATAAAAAGTGGGTAACATCTGTGCCGACTGCTGCGTGTGCAGCAATAATAGCTGAGTGTTAACAATAACACAATGACCCACTCATGTGAATGTCACTGCCTTTTACCTGAGTGTCTCCAGCAGCTAGGAAAATAATTCCTATTCACCAAAGACTAATTTTCACATTTAAAAAATCTTTATTATGGGTCTAGTGCAGCAGAATTGCTTGACACAGTAGGGAACCCATACTTAGAGTGGCAATATAAAGTATGAGGAAACGCCTCAAGTCACAATCAAGCTGGGCAGTAATTCAGGCTCCAGCATCTCCCAATTACACCGGAACGTCAGCAGATGGCGCAAAGCATCTCAGAATAAAACTGAGCATGCTCACTCATTCAGATACAATCAGTGGCTCAAAGGTGATGTTTATATTTATTTATTTATTTATTTCTCTCTATCAGGTAAGTGTGTGTGTGTGTCTACTCTGCCTTGAAGGCTAAAGGCAGGCTCTAAAGTAAGGGTATATATAAATGCTAGCAAGCCTACATTTAAGGCAACTCAACCACAGCCACCAAAATGTTGCGGCAAAATGAAAATATCAACTAAACCGCCTTGGTAACTGCTCCATCCCAGTTGTTAAAAGGCTGGCCAAGCAGAAATGGGGCAAAATGATTCCAGAAGATACACAGGTTCAGATATTATCAGTGCACACACACTTAGTACCTACCTATTGGCTCCAGTCCAACTAACATAGGTCATGACTAGGCCACATTGAAAATGACAGTAAATGGAGTGTGCTTAAGCCCCCTTTAAGACTGTTACAGGACATGGGGGATTCTTTTATTTCTTAGGTATTCCAGGCTCCTGGTCTGGGAAGATATGGGAAAAGAATATCAGGCTAGATCCATGGTTTCCATTATGGAGTCAAGAGCTATATTATGAATACTACAGAGCTAAATTCATCTCGATTTTTTTCTTGCATTACTTTATCATTCTTTACCCTTATGATGTCCTTGAAGCCTTGATGGAGCTTTTAATTCAACCTATTGGTTAAGGGAGAAGATTGGAAGACACGACTTTTTTCCTCCCTTTTAATTATTTTTTCCACATTCTTTGCCTTAGGATATATCATAGTGCCTTTAGGAACTTTAGTAACATGGTCTGTGAGATTTAATCACGGGGTGTAAATTGCTTTGAGAATCTCAGATGAAAACAGCTGCTGTCAAAATGCCCAGACTGTTCTTGAAAGATGGACAAGGAAGTGGTCCATTTCAGTGTCCTTCGTGCAGCAGCCTCAGGATCCACAGTGAGCACAGCCAGGCCGGCAAAAGGTGAACCTGATGCCTAAGGATTGACCATAAATGAAGCATCAGATTATGACAAACTGGATAATTCTATAGGCCCCACATGCCTGTTTGATTTTGGCAAAGTGCAGGGAATTTTGTGATACTTCATTGATGGAACATCTATCCAAATAACGTAGTATTACACAGAGTCAGCTGGGAGCAAAAGGCAAAAGAAGCATTGTAGTTTGGAAAAACGAAGTCTGTTAAAGGAGCCCAAGTGCCTCTACTCAAGCATCTTGCAGTGGTCAACCAGATACCTGCAGAAATGCCATAAAGAGGACATGGGTGCAATAGTCCCTTCTCTGCTCAGAGGTAAGTCCCATTTAATGCAGGGGAACCTATTCCCAGGTAAATGAACTATAGAATTACAGCTTCAATTGTTTTATTTAGCCCAGCATTCTGTCTAGCAAGAGATACAGTGGTACCTCGGGTTAGATATGCTTCAGGTTACATACGCTTCAGGTTACAGACTCCGCTAACCCAGAAATAGTGCTTCAGGTTAAGAACTTTGCTTCAGGATGAGAACAGAAATCATGCTCCAGCGGCGCAGCAGCAACAGGAGGCCCCATTAGCTAAAGTGGTGCTTCAGGTTAAGAACAGTTTCAGGTTAAGTACGGACCTCCGGAACGAATTAAGTACTTAACCCGAGGTACCACTGTACTTTCAGATAATTAGGAGAAATTAGGAGATGTTTCTGGGTCAGTGAAGTCATCCAGTTTCAGGCTTTAAAGGACTGAGTAACAACTGAGCATGATGGTACCCTCTGATCATTCCTGGTCTTGTCATCTATAGATTTTGTCTTCGGTGGCTGGTCCTACTGTCAAACCCTCTTTCACACAAAGGGAATGAATCATTTCTTCAAGGTCACAGAGGATATCAATAGAAAAGGCTTGAGATAGAAAACAGACCATGTGCGGCTGTAGGAGAAAATCCACCTCAGTGGCTCATCGGGCCATAGCAGAAGGACTGTTCTGAAAATTAAGAGTGACTGTGCAGCCAAAGAGCCATTTAGGTTTAGAGACAGTGATTACTGACTGTCTGATTGAAATGTGGGGGGATTCCCCCCCCCCCCGTCTATTGGATATTTTTTTTATTCTACCTCCCATCTGAGATGTGACCAGTTGTATATTTTATTCATTAATTATATCATTTTGGGGCTGTTCAATTTTCCGATGATTTTCAATGAAAGGAACCAACATTTTTTGACATTCATTACAGAGGTGAGTGCCTACTGTCTTCTGACATAGTAGGAGCATAAAGATTTAAATCACTAAGGTCAAGGGTTTCGCAAAGCTGGTCTTCCTAGAGCAAAAGAGAGTCACAATCTGAAAAGCCACTTAACAACTCTCATCAGGAACATTATAAGGGGACGGTGCACCCTCAAACCCACAGAAAAAAAATCAGAAGCAGAATAATTCTCATGGTCACCTCAGTGCATACACAGTAAGCTGTGTGTTGCTTTATTTTGCCCAGGTCAACAAATCTTTTGCCCCATGCCTTATATCTGGCTAATAAAATATTTATTCTCTAAAGTTTATGTGAACAAAACATACTTGGCTACTGGGCGCAATGGCTATTTTTTACCTCCAAGGTTGGAGGCAGTAATGCTTCTGACTACCAGTTTTTGGAAACCACAGGAGGAGTGGTTTGCTCTTGTACTTAGGTCCTCCTTGAGAGTTTCACAAAGGCATCTGTGTGGCCAGCGTGAGAAGAGGATGCTGGACTAGATGGGGCATTAATCTAGCAGGCTCTTCTTATGTTTTAGTGTTATATTGCTGGAAATCTCTACCATCTCCTAGAGAACTAACTCACAATTATTAGATATTGGATTGAATCCCAAAGTACATTCTGATTTATGAAAGGAGTTCTTCCATGGATGGAATGTCATTTGATGCAGTGAAGGCTTTTGCTAGTGGAAGGGAGCAGTTTTGGCCAACCCACTCCTTTCTGCAGGCACCCTCCCCCATGCTACCTCTCACACTGTTCAGCAGTGTCCCTTGCCCTCTAGAAGATCTTTTCAGGAAGGAAGGAAGGACTGCTGCAAAAAAAGGTGACCTTCCCTTTGGACCGCAGGTGCTAAGGGTACTCTTTCCACAAGCTGAAGCCCACTTATGGCATCTTTGGGCGAAGTGCATTATATTTTAATGAATATTGTCTTTGAGTGCTGATTCCAGGCAAACTGCCCTGGAAGCTTTTATGATTGAAGGCGTAATATTTACATTTATAAAGAAAACCAATAAAATATTTCACAGCCAATATCTTGCTCTGTGTGCAGACACTAGAGCAGCCAATTGGGAAGACTTGCTCTAGATTTTTCCTGATGCTCATATAAGTATTGGGGAGGAGCCAAGTGCTGCCTGGGAACTCCCTTTATTTCTGTGTGACTTACACCATGCTTGTAGTACCAACGCATAAGGCTAATTTAGGAATACTCTTCCCAATATAATACATTTATTTTGCATAGACTTTTCCTTGTGAGCAACTCTCCCTAGCTGTGTCATATTTAGACCCATCTTTCTATTTGGACTGATACAGTCTTATTTCCTAAAATGCTGCTAAGCAGAGATCGGTAATGTGTAACAGCAAGTGAAGGAGCAATGGCGTCCCCTGGGTGACATCACTAGCAACTCCAATAAAGTCCTGCCCCCATTAAGATATCTGTGAGACCAATTTTTTAGCACCTTGAAAAACCACCCAGCCAGCTGCTACTGTAGACGATCAATGAAGCTACTGAGGAACTTGTCAGAAAGACAAAAGCTACTGGCTACACAAATATTGTCTTATTATGATCCTTGTCAGTTAAAGAACTTTTGAGGAAATACCTCAGTGGAATGGTGACTAGCCACTTTCCTCCATGGGACTGAGAGGCAAACGTGGAGGGAGAGGGAATCCATCACTTCCAGCTTAGATGACACACGTCCAGTTCATTGCTAACCACCTCCCCATGACAGGAGACAGCAGTTACAGAATAGGGTGATGGCCTTTCCAAAAACACACACACACACAAAACGCAGAGTGCTCCTCAGAAGGCGTGGGGCTAATAGGAAGTTCAGGCCAACCAGAAGGCCCCAGAGAGCATCATCCTGCTACCAAGGTGACAACTTTCCATGACTGAATCTACTGATAACTGCTGTGAACTCTCCAAGGTGCTGACAATGCCTCCCACCCTGCTGTCTTTATTGGGATTTGACTGGATTATCAGAGTTGCCTTATTGTGACTCTGCTCTTCAAGACATAGCCTATGTTTCATCACTAACTGCCCTTAATATCAACCCAACCTCCCCGGGGCCCTAAGATAGAAGAAGGAAAGATGGGGGTACATTATAATGTGATTCAAACTGGAGGATCTGAGTTACAAAGTCTAAATAAATGCCATGTGCAAGAGCTGTGAGTTTTAGGAGGACTCTATAGTTTATCACTTTACATTTGCATCAGAATTTTGAGGACCATTTGGGCCTTGTGCATACAAATAACAGGCAGGTGCAACCTCCAGATGTTGTTTGGGGTTATCATAATGAAAGAGGCTGGTAGAGCCCTGGGGGAATGTAGAATGGGGGCAGAATGATCTTGGGGAAGGGCTCAGTAGATTGTGGGGCCCACCACTGTGCGAGAGAGAATCAGAAAGTAGTGCTAGAACATTTTACTCAGGAAGAGTCTATGCACCGGACCTCTAGGGAGTTGGTCAAAATCACCTGTGAAATAAGGGGGACTGTTGAAGAGCCAATGGAATACTGGATTTGAGGTAGGACACCATATATGGAATCCAAGTTTTAAGAACTGTATAAAAAGGAGAAGAACGTAAGCTTGGGGGCATGAGTTCTTCTGGATGTGGACCATCAACCCTGTGGGCTAAGTGTTGGAGATTATGGGATCTCAAGCTGAAAGGTCACCATTGCTACCTTTGAGCTCAAGTATGTAAGAAATGCCTCTTGTCTGACTTCATTCCTTATATGCATCACTACGAAAGCTTACGTACATGAGTACAGCAGGCTCCCCATTGTAGATTTTATCCCTCCAATTTGCAGGAGGCAATGGCAGGTAGAGCTAATGCCCTCATCCCTACTCTTTTATACTGATTTTACCTAGAAGATGAATGCCTGAGAAGGACTAAGGTGCCCTATAATCCCTTTCCATTTCTGGTCATCTTTAGAGGAAGAGTTGTGGTTATGGGCATTTCCGTGAGCAGAAGAGGTTGCACAGTGTGCTTAACAATAACTTGTACTCCATTTTGCTTAAAACCTTTCCTCCACTATTTTCATGTTGACTTGATTTAACATTGCACTGGAGTAAAATTAAGGGTGAAGGGGTAACATTAAAACCTTGATAAGAGTTAGAATTTACACTTCTGAAGACATACTTTGCCAATGAAAAGCATGTGATCTTATCGATCTAACCTTTAATCAACCCTGCCCCCTTTCTCTCCCTGTGTTTATTTTATTGAATTGTGTCTGAAACGACAGGTTCAGGATCTACATTATGTGGCACATAAAACATACTTCTTAGGACTACATAACAATAGTAGTCCACATAAACAGCCACACTGATAATTAAAACACACACACAAACACCAAGAACCCAATGCAACCTGATATTTGGGGTTGCATAAGAGTTGTTTTACTTTTTAAAGAGTATTGGGGTGTGCATGTTACATCTACAGATCCCCTGCCATGCATATTTGCTTAAGTAATGCACAGTTTGTATAAAGTATCTATATTAATATAATGCACTCTCTCATACCACTAAGAACAAATCTGGATCAGATAATATCCCTCAAACAACAGCAAAACACCAAAGATTTTTAGTTTTGCTTCCCTTGCCAAGAATTTTTCTTTGTCCATCAAAGGTTCATCTCCCTCAACTCAGAACTCTCTCTCTCTCTCTCTCTCTCTCTCTCTCTCTCTCTCTCTCTCACACACACACACACACACACACACACACACACACTTTTTCAATGTTGGAATTATAATACTAAAATTAAAATTGCTTCTCAACAACAGAAACCAAACAGTTCAATATGTACTGCTAACTGCTAGGGTGGGGGGCCCTTTGTCAGTTGCATTCCTTGAGGGGTGATCTATAGTTGGTCTGCATGCTGGCCGTGGTTTGGAGGAGCCAAAATATGAGTGGGGCCACCCCTTTCCTCTCTTTATGCTACTCCCTTCCATTTCCCCCTCTCTCCTCCTATTTCCATCACCCGTTCTCTTTCCTCTTGCTGAGGAAGCTATAGAGACTAGAACTGATTGCTTGCAGACAGCTTCCCCTCTCTCATCCTCATGTCCATTTCGACTCTGTCCCCCATTTCCCCCTTGCATCCACCTTCTGTGCTCTCCCAACCTACGTGAAATTAGGTTGAGGGCACAGGTGGCACATCCCTGTTCAAAAGCACAGAGCTCAAGTTTATTGAGGGCAGCTGCTCCTGTTATGTCACAATAGCTGAACTTCTTTTAGTATTATAATTCCCAACAGGCCAATGAAGAAGTTCTTCCTGAAGATTCTCATGAACACTAAGAGCTTGAACATTCAACATTCAGTGAGTTGGTCATAACAAAGAAGATGCGAGCTTTCCAGCTTTCTCTTTCACTCTCTGTGACAGTCCTAATACTTCATCTGAACATTTGGAAAGTCAGTCATTTGTCCATCCTCTCCAACAGTGGTTCCCTAACATTCATTGACTGTCATCAAACCACTAAAAGGGGAATTACACTGCTGACCTTGACAGACAAATACAGAGAATTTTAAAGTTGGAATTGTATGCGAACACAATTCCTTAGAATCTATGGCTCAGACACTGCAAGGAATTCCTAGTCATCTTCCAAACACATACCACTGGAGATACATTTTGTTTGGGTCTTTGCTTCAAAGATGAATAAATCAGCAAATAAAGGGGAATCAATTATCCATGCAAAATCTTTTATGTACAGAACTCCCTTAGAAATCAGTAGCAAATCCCTGCCAAGGTGGAGGGCACAAATGACCCTAATTAGCCCAACACAGGTACATGATGGCTTCGTGACTTCTTAGTGACTTCCTGTGCTGATGTATTACCCTAATATCAGCACTTCTGCTAAAAGAGACTTGCATTCCCCCTGAGATGTAAGTAGGATATTTTCCAAGCAAGGAATGGAAAAACCCTTACCTTGTTAATAAATTATATACATTGATTAGTTATCTATCTATTTGGGTTCATTAGCCTGTTAAAATGCTATTTGGCAGAAAGACAAAAGTGTCCCTCTGTTTATTAAATAGAGTAGTGTGCTCAGCCCAGTGGAGTGATACTAATTTACATCCATCAGGAATTTGGATTAGGGTACTTTTCATTCTCTTTGCTTTCCAGTCTTCTGCTTTGGCCCTGACTTTCCAAAGCTCAAAGCTCAGCAAATGTAGAGCACAGCTAAGAGAAATGATAGAAGTATTTTATATGCTGGTAACCATCATAGTAAACTTTAGTATCTTCTAAAGGGTAGGGTTGGGGGGGCAGAAAAAGCTATGAGCTGAATTGTACAACTCACACAATTGGTAAAGAATAAACTCTTGTTGCTGTCATTCAAGGGTAGCAGAAAGGAGAAATAAATATTGCACGAGGTTCTGTAACTTCAAAACCAGGGATGATGTGACACAACCCAAAGCCAGAAGAACCCCCTGAAGGTGCACAGATTCCGCCAATAGCACGATCACACCAGGTACAGGACTCCCTTAAAAGGATGCTTCCAGCTTAGTTACATCATGTGGCATAGAGCTGACATGTCACTGAGTTACAATGCAGTACAGAATCACTGGAATGGGTTGTGCAGATGCAGTGAGTTGTTCTGAGTGACATACCTAGTTCTGTCATAAACAGAAAGTTCAAGCTGCTTTGTGGGTACAACTGAGAGGCCATCTTTTTGTGGCTGAAATCCATTGATCAAATACTCCCAAATACAACCGCTGAAACTGTTACTGAGGAAGAAGCAGCTGATGGTTTGTACCTTGCCTAATATAAACATGACTGAAAGCGTTAACACATAAACAGAAATGCCATCTGATGTTGTCATCGCTGTATTTTTCTGAATTTCTCGAAATTAAGGAGTGTGGCTGAGGGAGTCAGCTCAGCAGTCAGTCATAGTTTAGGTTTTGGATTAGCAATGTTTCTGCCAGATGGGCTTGGATACATAAAAGGGTGTGGGAATGTGGCACTTTCAGGTGGTTTCTTCTATCGTGGTATAAATGGAAAACCATAGCTCCTGAGTGTCTAATTGTTGTGATTTGAGACATTTAAATATGCGAGGCTATATCCCCTGTTCACTCACCCATCTTTCCTGGAATATAGATCAGAGCCATATCCATAAGGCTCATTTTGGCTTCTCAATAAGAAAGGGCAGCCAGTCAAGCCTCATCAATGTAAATAATGGATACTCAAAGAAAACTAGTCAGCCTTTTCAAATCAGAGGTAACACTGAAGAGGAGGAGGGAATGCTTTATGGTCTGCTTGTGTACTCATTCCAATGCCTGCGTCTTGGTAAAAGAAAGGTTATATTGCCCATCTCAGAAAATGTTCCTTTGACTTTGGGGTTCTTACCCCCACATTAGAAAAGGAGCTCCCTAGCAACAAGTCTTTTCAGCTGAGAAAATAAGGTTTTCCATCCTGCCTTCTGATCTAAACCCTACTATATTTGGAAACTACAGTATGTGAAAAGGACACGTTGAGGTGCTTCTTATATAATAGTTACTTTCAGGAAATAACAAAAACAACAATGAGCTATATGCATATTGTGGCAAACCCCAAAGTTCTGGACAGCGACAATTATGGATTGTAATTTTTGGTGCAAAGATTACAAGCTGTTGGGGATGGCACTATTGGAAGAGTGGCAAATGGTCAGCTGGGATGGAAAAATCTTACCACCAAGAATTTAAGACAGGAGGAAAAACCACAACTGGAAGTCTTGAATGTAGAGGTAGGTAGAGTTTTGAGCACCATCCAAGCATGTGTGGCAGACCACAACAGGTTTACGCTTGCATTTATACAGACATGCAGAGAATGAAATCCATCAACACTTTAAAGAAATTCAGCTGAAAGTACAGAATTAGAACTGACAAAAGATGCCCTGATAGAAAGATCAAGCAGGAGCTTAAAAGAATCGATCCAAAGATCAAAGTTTTGCAGAGAATGAGAGCCATCATAAATGAGAAGATAATAGAAACTTGTCATTTTATCTATCTGAGAAAGATTAATCGAAACTACAAGCATATGGCTCAGGAGGGCATGGCGATGGTAAGCCTGAATGTCAGGTGTATAGGTGGACAAAGTGGAGAAGTGGAGATGGGCAACAAGGAGGAATTAAAATGTACCTATACAAACTGAAAATTCTAAAATTGAACACATGGAGATTATTACATAACAATACTCTAGATTTTTGATTGCCTGATATGTTCCCTACCTAGTCAATTACTAGTAATGGAAATGGGGTGATTGTTTCCACCTAAGAAGAGATAGTGTCTGTGGTTTTTTAGAGCTGAAATATGGGGTTCCTTTCACCTCCATCATGTGATCTGGAAACCCACCATAAAACAGTATTTTAATGGCTTGTTTTCCCTCTTCCAGGCTTAGGCAGAGAAGCAGCCTCAGCGCTGAATGAGGGTTTGGATCTGATGTAACTTTACACCAGCTTAACTTATGCCAGCTTCTTGTGCATAGGATTGCTCCCATGGACTTTCTCTCCAATTGCTGGTTCTTCTAATGCTGAGAATTTGGGTTTCTTTGTTTGTTGATAGACATATATCCTCCTAAAAGTGTAGTGGTATTAGCAGAGCCACAATCTTCCACTAAATTTATGCCAACACCTACAGTGTTCAAGGTTTCTTCCATTTGCAAGCCACCACTGCTAAGAGGCATCAAGGCTAGAGCTTTCATATCAATGTGACTACACTAAGTACAGTGGAGTCTGGAATTGCACCAACATACCAGCTGGAAATCTGTTCCTCTAGCTTCTTCCATGCACCCCAATGTATAGCAGAAATTGCAATATACATCTATTATCAGGAACTAGGGTTTTAAGATGGCAATTTGGTATTTGGGCTTTAAAGGGCATCCTGTGATGACAGACCATATGGTCATCTTCTGCCCTTTAATGTTCCTATGCAATAATGTATTTACAAGGCAACAGAGAGGCTAGGAAGATAATGCCATCTGCTGCCACTGAGACAGGAAGCACAAAATAGATTAGAAAGCTAATAAATGAAAGACTCTCAAGAAACAACCAGGCACCAACAGATATGTTTAATTTTTTATTCGTTCCATTTGCATAGTATTGACCAAGGTATACAGGGAGGGAAATTTGCTTGCTAGTAAAACAAATGACCAAGCCCACAAATTTGATCTTTCTTTGATGGCAAAAAATAAATTAATGATACAAATTACTCGTTAATCTATTCAGTATTAAAGAATGGGTGGCTAGGGAGGTCTAGCAGTGGATCATTCATGTTTGAGTATTCATCATGTTATTGACTCAATTGTGATCTGTTCAACAGTCTCAGCGTAATTAAGTCTCCCGGCTTGCTTTTGTCAAAGCGACTGTATTTAAGTCACACTGAATTGCCATAAACACAGCTGGATTCCACTAGACCAACCTCTCACAACCCAGTATCCTCCAGATGTTTTGGACTACAACTTCCATCAGCCCCAACCAATCAGGGATGGTTATTTTATATGCATTTCATAGATTTATATATACTGCTTAATATCAGTCTCTAAGGGCACAACCTTAACTCTTTGCATTGCCTTCCTATACTTAGGATTGCTCCCTTAGTTAATCTAGCACATCATTTGACCCCAAGTTTGCTGGAATATACCGTATTTTTCGCCCTATAGGATGCACTGGCCCATAGGGCGCACCTTGTTTTTGGGGGGGGAGGGGACATGAATAAAAAAAAATTATTTCCCCCCGAGCTTCCCCCCGAAGCCCGAGCTTCCCCCGACCCCAGCCCCCAGAACAGGCTGCTATCCGCAAGCCTTGCGAGCCCGGCGGCAACTCCCGCCAGGCTCGCAAGGCTTGCGGGTAGCTTCCTAAAGCCTGGAGAGCGAGAGGGGTCAGTGCGCACCGACCCCTCTTGCTCTCCAGGCTTCAGCGAAAGCCTGCATTCGCCCCATAGGACGCACACACATTTCCCCTTCATTTTTGGAGGGGGAAAAGTGTGTCCTATAGGGTGAAAAATACGGTAAACTTGTAAAAGATAAAAACCACCATGGATCTGGCATAAATTATGCTGGCTGGGCATACGTAAGATTGCTCCTTTAGCGGGTTACAAAAAAATCAAGAGAATCTAAATCAAACAGCTGTAAACAAATCTGATCTTAAATGTGTCAGAAAAAGACCGTAACAAAAATGGTCCAATAAACATCCCAAACTAGATATCCTCCATTAAACCCTGTACCTGGGAATGATTCCCCCACAGAACCAGTGTGGGATAGTGGTTAGAGTGCTGGACAAGGACCTGGGAGACCAGGGTTCAAATCCTCACTTGACCATGAAGCTCAGTGAGAAACCCTAGGCCAGTCACTGCCTCTCAATCTAACCTACCCCACAAAGTTGTTGTGGGAATTGAATGAGGAAAGGGAGAACCATATATGCCACCTTGAGCTGCTTAGAGAAAGATGTGAGATACAAGTGCATATGAGGGATTCGATACACACACACAAACACATGCTGCCCCAGAAATTCAGTGGAAGGGGTGATCTAAAAGTGACGGTCATAAATATTGGAGCTTCTGAGGTATAACCATTTGTGGATTTGAGAGAGGCTTTTGTTTGTTTTGAGAGATATTTGTGGCATGGAATACACATTTCCCTCTCTTTCTACGTCCATTGTTTAAGGGGCTTCCATACAGCAGCACTGTAACCCAGGTTATCCTGACCCAGACAACTTTCTAACTCAGCTGTTTGGCAGCATACTAATATTGTTTAATTTGGATTATTAATTATCTCTATCCTGAACTACTGAAGGAAGATTTGAGCGGAAAAACCCCCAAAGTAAAAAATCAGTGCTGATCAAGCACTACCCAGAGGAAAATCCCAGAACATCCTGAAATATTAGGATTAGGAGGATTTCCAGAAGATTATTGCTAGTCCCCACAAAGTCTGCCTAAGCTAGAGGTTTTATAGAGTTTTTGGGAAATGCCAAGAAATTCCTAGAGCATTTCTAGGAATATCTGCTGCAGACCCAGATTCTAATATGGCTGAGATCATGCTGTCTTCTACATGATGCAAACAAAGCAAGGCCAGCTGTAGCATTTAGAAATGATGCTCTAAAATCCTGAAGGAAGTACTGCAGCTTCCTTCACATTGACCTAATATGAAAGAATCAAAGCATGGTTAGATTATCCCTCTCCTTTGTTTCAGTAGTGATTCCTTTAATCTACAAAATGAAGCCATTTCACATGATTAAACCAAATAGAAATAGTTCCATTTAACTGATTCAACAGTCTCCAGCTGAACGTCCGCAGCCGAGGCTTTTTCCAAATATGGAGACAAGGGCTTGGGAAAGCTGCACCCAGGGAGAAGCTCCTGTTCCCTTGTGTCAGGCTACTATTAAAGGTATAGCCTCTGAGCCAGTAGACAAGGTGGCAACTATAATTCCGATTCATGGATTTCACTGTGCATTTTCAACAGCTGCAGCGTGGGTGCTTGACAGGGGAATTACAAAGCAGGGAACAGGTACAAAATCTATGCTTCATGTAGCCTGAGAAATGACCGAGGCATTGCCGAAATCCCCCTATTCTTTCATTACAGCGAAGTAGATCAGGGAACAGCCTCCTTCTCTGGTGCCACTGAGTCAATCTGTTACAAAAATGCAGAGCCAAGAGTTGACACCCTTGTCATAAACAAATATCCAACCTAGTTTCCAATTTTGAAGGCAATGCCATCAATACAGAAAACATACTGACACAACTGTGGATATATATATTTTTGTCCTTCTTTTTATGTTGTATCTGCCTCCTTCCCTCAGGAAAATTCATCAGCAAGGTGTTTGCGGAGAATTCATTGGCACCCGCCTCAGAAGCAACGTGCTTCCCAGCCCTGTCCGGTGGTCTAAATAAAGCACTCAAGGAGTTAATGGAGTCTGCTGCTGAGTGTTTGCTTTCTTCTGTTTGAAATCAAACATCTGATCTTTATCTGAGGTGACAGGTTTAATGCCTTTCTTCTCTGACAAATTTTGAGCTGAAGAGGAATGCAAACACATATATCGGTGTGGTTTTATAAGTGCTCATTGGAGCAAGCCAATATTGGCAGATTTGTTCTCTAATAAACAGCCAAGCCATGAGCTGGTGCCACATGGTTAAAAAATAAAATAAAAATATATCTTTTACATCATTTACATGGCTTTGGTGGGATTTATCAGAGGTCAGGTAATTCAACATGGATTTGGGCTAGCAGAGAGGCGGGTTGCTAGTTTCTTCATATTTCAGATGGTTAAACCTAACCTTTATATGCAAAGGAATATTGCACTCATGAAAGGTTAACATTTTCAGTGCCAAGAGACTAAAAGACAATTGAGAATAGATGTTGCAATTCGTATTACAAAGAGGCATGAAGGCAAATGGGCAACTATATTCAAATGTGAAATCTAGGATCAAAGGCACACATGAGGTGGGAATTGCAAACCGTTTGGAGGATGTGATTGAAAGCCAACAAGTGAGCACAATCATATGACATGATTCTAAATACACATAATAGCTAACTATAGCACACCAGTCCTTGGGCAAAAAGGAGTACGTAGGGGTGTGTGCACCAGGCCTATCCCAACATCTCTGTGTACTCTGGCCACCATTTCTTCCTCTCCCAACCTTTCACATGATGACCACAAAGGTCTGCAAGAATATTCTTACCATATTCAGCTGAATATGGTTACAACCCTTCCTTCTTTCAAAGAGCACTGATTGTGTGAAGGGTCAAGAGAGGAGGGAAGACCAGGAATATTTCGCTAAAGAAGGGTACGATGCAGGTTCCCTCAGCTTCTAAGATGACAAAGTTGATAGACTGGTCAATGGCTGTCATACTTAAAAAAAATCTTGTTGAGAGAGGCCTCTCTTATTAACCTCTTCCCTACATCACAATGTTAGTCAAGACCTTCCTTTATAGGGCAGCTTTTAGAACCTGACAGATGTACTGGAACAGGCATTCCATACATCATGCTGTCTTTTTTATTTGGCATTGTTTATTCTTATTTTATAACTCTGTTCTATTAATTTTGATATGTGTTTTATGGGGTTTTTTAAACCATTGGACACTTCAGGGGCCATTTGAGGCTGATAACAGTAATACTAATCATAAATGGTTCAACATATTCAAGTACCAGATTTCAAGAAAGCAGGATTCAGACTGAAGGATTTTCACAGAAAAGTGACAAAGTTGGACAAGTTGAAGACATCTAGATGTGTAGAGTCTGAGAAGGACAGATTAAGAGACACATGCTGTCTTCAACCATTTAAATATGCTAAGAACTGGTTTGTAGAATAAAATTTATCACTTGAATTCTCTACAACTATTTATTATACACTTGCTTCTTGTTCACACATGCTTGCCATCGCTTAATTTCTGTATGCTAGAATCCTGTTAGGCCAAGCCAGATGCACGGTAAATATGCACTTGTCACTTGGGCTGTAACCCAGTTGATTTTGCCATAATCCAAATGATAAACATGAAAATATGAACAAACTCTTGAGAGCTATCTGTAGAATGAGTAAGCCAACTCTATTGCAAAACATTGTGTTGGGGACAATATGAAAATGTTCTGTGATGGGCCTATTCACACATGCGTTGCTGAGAATCTCAGTTCAACTGGAACATCACTCCATGGGACCCAAATCTATGTGTACACTTAGCACTGCACTGACCAATGAGTGCAGCACTCTTGCAAAGGAAGCAGGGGGAACTGATGAAATTCAAGCTAAGTTTTAAGGGAAGAATCAGTAGATAATGCCAAACATCCTCCCCATAGTAGTTACTGTACAGGGGAATTTCCCTATGATAATTAATATTCTGTAAGTGCGGGCCTAATTGGCCCCTGGAACTTCAACCATATTTAATACATGCCAATGCCCTTATTTTGTATTAATTAATTCTGTATAGTAATCCGGATCTACAAATGTTGCTGGAGAGGACAAAAGTCTGCAATGCTCACCCGCTCTTCTCCCCGCATCCCTAGCATACTTCCCACAGCTGTGGCAGTGGTGGCAGCAGCAGTGAGCAGCATGAGGAGAAAGAATGATTTATTCCCTCCCACTGCTGCCATTGCTGCTGCCAAGGAAAGCCTGGGTCACAGCTCACAACCATAGGTAAGTCTCTTTCCTATAACTGGTACTCCTCTCAGTCCCAAATTTGTTCAGTCCCTGAAAAGTCAGCAAACCATTTCAGCAGGGGGCCGGTCCACTGTCCCTCAGACCTTGTGGGAGCCTATATTATTATTTTTTTGGGGGGGGAATGAAGAAATTCCTATGCCCCACAAATAACCCAGAGATGAATAACCCTCTTAAATAAAAGGACACATTCTACTCATGTAAAAACATGCTGATTCCCGGACCATCTGAGGACCAGATTTAGAAGGCGATTGGGTTGGATTCGGCCCCCAGGCCTTATTTTGCCTACTCATGCCCTTAGGCATTGCATTTGTTGGACTGTTCCACCTTTCTCTTCTTAAACCTAATCCAGCACCATGGATTATTGTGGGACCTGGTCTTCTTCCAATTTCTAAGCTTCCCTACCCTTGACTCTTTTTCCTATCTCCCTGGCAATCAGTTGTATTTGTTGTTTTCCTCTTTTGCATTAGTCAAGACCAGGGGCCAGCAAATTTTTTCAGCAGGGGGCCGGTCCACTGTCCCTCAGACCTTGTGGGGGGGGCAGACTATATTTTGAAAAAATAATAATGAACAAATTCCTATGCCCCACAAATAACCCAGAGATGCATTTTAAATAAAAGGGCACATTCTACTCATGTAAAAACATGCTGATTCTCTGGACCATCCGCAGGCCGGATTTAGAAGGCAATTGGACCAGATCCGGCCCCCAGGACTTAGTTTGCCTACCAATGTAAAGAGCTTGCAGGAGGCCAGTTTTAACCCAAAATGAAGCTATTTTTCTACTTTTGAACCATAAAAGAATGGTTTCTAAGAACCCAGAGGAACCCAGAGATATATAGGTTTCTTGTTGGATAAGAGAATACTGACAGCTTCCAAAATAAAGTCAGAGTGATTTGCTTTCATTTTGAAAACTTAAAAAAAAAAACAGGCAGAGCATCCTGTCAATACTTTCCCTAATCCTTTCACCATGAGCCCTTCACAAGAAAGCTGAGTCTGCAATCCTGTATCCATTTACCTGGTGTGGCCAGATGGGTACAGGATGGGCAGCACACCTAACTTAAGGCAGGAATGGCTACAAAGTGGCACCTCCTTATCAATGTCCCAGGAGCTGCTGAATCTCCATTGTGTTAATGTTTAGTAAAGTTCTGGCCCTAATTTAACTTAATGGTCAGTGTTCCCCTCATCACTTTATTCTGAGCGTAGATACGACGCTGCATTTCACAGATTAGGTTAGGCACTTCGGTAGTGATTAGTCAGGAGGATGGGCCTCAGTTCTATACTGTTCACACACTTCCATTGTAATTCTATGCATACACACACAAAAATGGTGTACTGGGTATAACTGCAACCTTTAAGAAGAAGCAGACATAGTAATCTCCTTTCCTGCCCTCTCCTGGTGAAGCACATACAGTGAAACAATACAGGGCTCTTCCAGATTTCTTCTTGACTGGGCTTCCTTCAATATTGTATTAAAATCTGTATTTCCTTTTAGAGACAGAAGCATCCCAGGAAAGAGAAGACAGGTTGTACTCCTGGAATATTAATGTGATCAAACAGGACAGGAATTAAGATACTCTTTGTTAACAGGAGAATATCTCCTCTTCCTTCATAACCCCAGCCCCAATCTTTTAATTGATTTTCCAGTGGGATACAATGGCAATGAGAATTCAGATGAAAACAAAGAAACCATATCCAAGTTTGAGAGGAAAATATATTAAGTAATGAAGTTGATCGGATAAATTTGAACAGAGAGGTACTATCAACTTATAAACCTATCAGTGCAAAAGGATTGATGAAGCTAAAGGGAAGGCTTCCCTGTCCCTCCATTACTTCCTATGTGTTCAGACATGACATCCAAAGCAAATGTACCATCTGTGTACTTAAGTACACAAATACAGTACGGTAATTCACAAGTAATGTTCAATTATTGTGTACCTGAGTACACAATAGCTGAGGTGTTCAAATGAACAAGTGTTTGCAGAAACACTTGTAGGTGTGTAGAGAAATACCTTGCCCCTGTGTTCAGTTAATGTATGAACGACCCTTTCAAGTCCCCTCAACATACAGTACAAGAGTTAAAGGGCACTGAAGCAGTAAAGTATGTTTGAAGTAACTGTTCGTGTGAACATGACCTAAGTTTGCCAGATCACACCTCTTAGCTTTAATCTAATTTAGAAAACTAATTCTGGTCAGATCACTTCCAACTGTATTGGACACCCCTTCACATCCTCCTCCAGTTACTAAACACATGTTAGTATTTATATATTAGCTGCATCAGGGCAAGTGTCTATGATGACATGAGCCAGGAGAATACAGATTGTTGGTGTGTGTGTGTGTGTGTGTGTGTGTGTGTGTGACATTCTCACACAAAAAAAGAAAGATCAGGCTTGCTCAATGGCATTCAAAAACTTTTCCATCTGCTGAGGTACATGATAATTGACATGTCTCCGGCAGGACTGCCGGACCACATGGATTCCAAACAATTACATTTCTCAGCTGTTAGATTTTCAAACGTGATCTATAGAGCGATGCTGACAGTAGATTTTCTGCCAGCAATAAAGGTGGCCTGATTCAGAGAATAATTATTGTATGCAAATGAATGTGATTTTCCTCTGCCCTTTTATGGATGGCTCCACTCTGCCATTCATCAGGGCCACAAATTTCGGTTGGTAGGATTTAAAGAGACAGGTGCCTCTAGAGCTTTGTCTGGACTTACTAAATCCCTGCTTAAGTATCTTCATAAATAGGTGGGCATATGCTATATGTGGATGCCTGATTTCTACCTCTTTTATCTATATATTACTGCTTAGGAAATGGTCGAGGAAACAAACATCAGAGTTCCTGTCCTTAAAGTTCATGAATCTAATAGCAGTATCATTATTATTTTTTCAAAGCATGTCTAGTATATAATCCTGAAATGGTAATATATACATAGTCAGTTGCTATGTATATACCTATCTGCTTTCCAGCCTTATAGGATTTCTCTTCTGATCTCAAATCATCCTGTAATAGGTGTGATGTCATCAATTCTTGGACGAAAGACAAGGAAAAAATGTGGGATGCTCATGGTTCACTTTCCTTTTGATGCCATTGTTATATCCCTGTAAAAACTGAGTTTGTGAGCTGAACGAGTAAATGTGAGTTGTAGGTGAAAACGAAAGGTAATCGTAACGAAGTCACTCTCTGATGCTGGCCACAAGAACATGAAGGCGAGCTCATAGGAAATCTGTAGTGCATAATGTGTCATTGTTAAATATCAGTTTCTGCATTTGTTCCCAGCATGTGGTGTGCATCCTCCTCCTTTGAGTATGGAAGAAAGAAGAATGTGACTGATATAAATGGAACAGGTCCATCTGTCAGTGGGCTGTCTTGTTACTCATCCTGTAACAATATACTGATGTCACAGTAGATACAGAATGCTTCTCCTCTCTGGTACCACTGAAAAGCAAAGAGGATGTGTGTGAAGTGTTTTTAGTGTGTGCATGTGTGTGTGTGTACATCTATATATATATACACACACACAATGTAGTAAGCACCACTAGAGGCCATCATACACTTACCTAAATAAATGCCACATTAATACATTCATTTCAGGGAGAAATCAGCAGCAGAAGAATGGTCCTTTACATTGCCAGAATAAAATTGTTGAGTTGAATGAATAGTTCCTTCCAGTTCAGTGCAGCACAAAACATTTTTTTAATCAGGAAAAGGTTACAAATAACCATTAAGTGGGGAAAGACACAGTGATGTGAAATGCATTCTCATAGGAAGTGTGAAAAAGCGCATTTATACTACTTAGGAGACTACATCAAAGCCAGTGTGTAAGTCTACATTGTGCCCTAGATATATCAAGTTTACATGCATAATTTGTCAACTGAGGTGAAATAGAAATTAATTATTTTCTAATTTCAAGTTGAAAAATTGGTATTGCGTAGCATTGTAGAGCAACGTGAAATTTCTGCTTACCTACCCAAATTCAGCATATCTTTCAATGTACCCCAAACGATGGACCCCCTTCTAAGTCTCTATGCACTATTAGGCATTGTGAAATTGCATCACATGTGGGTATCTTTCTATATGAAGCCCTTTAAGTTTGCCAGAGTCAATAGAGTTTGGATAAATATTGTTACTGGGCATGTCTCAGGGTCCTAACACTTGCTTCAGAGTTCACTGTGGATCAGATGTAACCCGCTCCAATTTGGGAAACAGTGGCCACATATTGTGGCACTGGCAGCCACTTCCAGTGGCTTGTGTGTTTCCTTGAGGTCTACAACACCCTGATAGAGAATGAATGGGAACATTGCTTCTGGGAAAGGCTGGAAACATCTGGTCTCCTAGGCCTATAGAGTTGGTGAGAGGAGTCAAAGCTATCCACAGAGCAGAACATTGATTGGTGACATCCATATTTTCAGAGGTGGGGTGTTTTTGTAGGACTACCACAAGTTGCTAACAAAATGGAAATGTGTAATTTAATCAGAATACCTCATGTGCATAGATGCCTTCCATTTTTGGTTCAGGGTAACTTTACCATTAAGGGTACAATTAAGGATGACCTTACCATGATCCTGATAGATGATAGTACAAGATTGGGCAAGATATACCTCTAAAGGGATTGATCCTATTACGGAAGGGATGGTTAGTTGCCCATTTCAGATTCTAGGGTGGAACCAAGGGTTCCAACTGAGGAAGACATATTTCCAGAGTGGACACAGAGCCTGTTGCATTCTGCCAGACTCTGCTCCTTTTCTTGATAGCATCATGGTCAAATACCTAAACTAGAAAACCAATGTGCTGTAAAAAGGGTCCTGAAGTCACCAAAGACACTGAGATTGATGCAACTTTCTGCCTTAAATATCTCAAGACAGCAGCCATCCTAGAATCTTCTCCTGATGGTATCTTTATGGATAAAGAGACAGAGAAGAACCCCAGAAACTCTACTTCCTTCATCATTTGCCCCCTAAGATACTTTCTCTGATGACATCTTTGGATACTTTTGTCTTTCCCCCTGAAATTTCTTCAGTTCTTGCCTTTGCTATCATGCCATTCCCAGGGTGGGAACAAGTTCTTCAGGAGACTTACCAGCATTGTTGAAGATGTTTCTGAACCAGAGTGTAACATTATTACCTGGCATTATTACCTCCCTTTTCCAGGGAGACATAGTGAGGGTCCTAATGGTTTGCAGTGTGCAATGCAGAAAACAATAATAAAACAACAACATGGCAGAGTCAAAGTTAATGGACAACAATAAAAAATCGTAAGAGTCCATCAAATCCAGACACAATAAAAAGATGCATAGTTTTTGTTCAGGTTCACCATATAATCCATTATTTTCATTAGAATGTTTGATGTAGAGAAGAATTTCTGAGAGGGTGCAATTGGACAAAAAAAGGGTTCAGTAAGACCACTATACTTCAGCTATGCTAAAGGTAGCTTTTTCCAATGTTAATAAATAACATGGAAGATATTATTTAAAGAATGGTTCTAACATATCCCGTTTATAAAGCTCTGATTCAAGCAAAAATTATTAGACAGGAAAAGACTGATTATACTAGCACTTTTAATGGGCAATTGGAGAATGTTGTCAAATTAAATCTGTACCCCAAGCACTGCTTGCTGTTGTAAATATGATTCTTTATGGAACATGCATAAAAATGATGGCATTATCACTCAAACAGCTTTCACAATATCACAGCTTGTTTTTATTTTCATTTTTGCAAGCAAAATTATAAGCCAACTGGAAGTATGCACTAGAATGACATAATACCTCCTATCACAGTGAATTTGTGACTTTCAATAAAGATAAAACAAATGCTATTATTATTATATTTATACTACCTTTTGCTTTAAACAGGGTCCTTCAAAGAGTTTACATAAGAGAATAAAACCAAACACTATCAAACAACAGGAATTAAAACTTGTTTAACATTGTTAAAAATCTCAATCCCATATTAAAAACAGTGAGAAGCCACACAGAATAAAATGTTTACACTGCCCACCTTAAGAGTCAGAGTCTTACTTGCTTTGTGGCGGCGGCGGGGTATTCTGAAAGCAGGGGGCTACCAGTCTTGCATTTTCACAAACTACTCTTTTGTTATTGGGATATATAAGAAGTCCTCCTGTTCTATTATGCAACCATGCCTTGTCAGCCTCATTGGCAAACATGTTGGAAAGACTGTCTTCTCTGTGTGTCAACATGGAACCTTTTGTCTGAGGAAAGAAAAACTTGCCTGACATTGTCTATGCCTTCATAGGGTGTGATGCCAGTTAATGAAAAAGGGTTTGGGGGTGGGCATCATGGAAGACATAGGTGGACATTGATCAAATTACAGTTGCATTTGATTCATTTCCATGCCTACACAGTTTAATTTACAGTGACACCTTATTCATTCTTGAACAGTTAGTCATCCATCAGTGCTGTCCTGCAAGTGATGTTGGCAATATGTTTGAGCCAAGATAGGTAAGATAAGTTTGCAAAAAAAAAACCATTTAAAAATCCAGCAGTGGCAGAAGATGTGGTCCTCCTTCCCCTCCTCTTTCACACACGTAAATTTTCTCATAATTGCCACCCTTCACCCATAAGCACCTAAACTCCCCTCACCCACTTTGTGGTATGTGCTCCGGCAGTGAAGACTTTTTATACCTCTCTCTCATTTCCACTGCTTCTCTGGCAACTGATGAGCTCTATGACTTTTTTGTGCGAAAACCATGCCCCAGTCCTGAAAATGTAGTTTTGGCCCCTTTTCTTCTCCACCTGCACACCACAATGTTAATGGAATATTTTGTTCACCTTAGGTTGGAAAGGTAGACCAGCAACATTTCAAATAAATAAATGCCACAGACATGACTCCATGTTTATTTTCAGATACGATATGGATGCGTTTAAATAAAGAGTTTTAAATCTGCCATTTTATGTGGTTGCCCTGTTGAAATTTGTGCATTCTTCAAATTTTGTTTCATCTCTGGAATATATTATCAGCAGCTGATATTCATCTATAACTGATATTGACATCCCTGCAAAAGGGAAACTTCTCATCACAATTTGCAGTTTTCTTGCCAGAAATTTCATTGAATACCACAACTAACAGGTCCAAGATCAAGCAGCTATTGTCATCCCTGACCATTGGCCATGCTGGCTGGAGCGGATGGGAATTTGAATCCAATAATATCTGAAGGTCACACATTGATTATGCCTGCCCTGGGTTCTTCTATGGCTTGGGGGGAGTGGATCCTAGCTTCACTGAGTGTCTAATTTCCAACTCACCTCTTGTATTTCCTTCCAATAATACTTACTGGGCCAGAGTCAGGAGAATGAGTAGTTCATGAACATCCTTGGGATGTCATTTAGTCATCCAAAGTGCCACCAGACATTTTGTTCTTACACATTGAATGGCAGCACAAGGAGCACAGGGAAGGTGAGGGGACAAGTTAGCATTTCCCTGCATTTCCCCCTCCCTGTCATCCCTGGCCAGATAAATGCAGAATTTGGAGCCTGGCAGGGAAGGTGGCTTAGAATCAGAGTCAAGAACAGGGAGACTTGAGAGGAAATTCTGGAGTCAGTTTGGCTCAGAAAATAAGACAAATCAAAGGGGAAAACGAAAACCAAGCTACCATGGCTCACTGTGCCATTATGAAGTTTCTCTGGTAATACTTAATCCAGTATATACTTTCCAAACTTCTTTCTCCTCTTGGCCTCAGTGTATGGATACTGCCCGCAAAGGTGCAATGCAATGGAAGGAAATTTCTTCATACACGAAATAAGTATTTTCCTGGCATGCTCAAACAATGCCCCCACCCAAGGAATGGCCCCAGCCACACATGTGCTAAGTTTCATCTCAACATACCAGAGAAGACTTATGTTCTTCAGCCCTACTGTAAAACAAGGAAATCACAGAAAAGGGCCACCTACATTGTACAGTCGAATGGAGGGAAAGGCACCGTGAGCCTTTTTAAAAATAATCTAGCAAGCAGGCAGAAAAAGCTTTTCAATTATATTCAAAAAAGAAAAAAAACCTGTAAAATATTATTTCTCACACCTTTATATTTATTTCAATATTTCCTATTCCATCTCCCCCCTTTTTAAAAATGATCAACATTACTTTCCTGGAAACTAATGATATAAAGAGTTATATTTACAGCCTCACTCAGGAATTTAGCATTTTCTGAGAGCTACGCTTATTAGCCTTTCCATCATGCAGAAAGAGAATCCCTTTTGCAACTGGTTCTTCTCATTCTGTTACCCACAATCCCCAGCAATTCCCTCTCCCGCCTTAAATGTCTCAGGCTCCCATCACTTCCGGACAAATGCTCTGCCAGCTGAGAAGCAGCTGTGCTACCTCAAGTCAGAGCTTCGTTTATCTGTTACCCACAATTTCTTAAAGTGGACAAAAGATATCTGAAACACACAGAGAGACACACCACGGGATAATAGTTTAAAGGAAAATAGAGCATCTTTTCAGTCAAATCATCCTGTAGTATCTCCGCATAATATTTCATGACATATGACAGGAAGGAGATGACATGTTTCATCATAAGTCAAAAACACAGCCATGTCAACTATAACTCAGCACAACACAAAATCAGCACATATGCAAAATGGAGTAAGGAGAAAAGCTGTCTTATTTTCTGGTTTTGTTCAAAAGTTTCCCCCAACTTTGTGAAGTATGATGTCATTTTCTGGTACTATCAGCATCTTTTCAGTCATCTATTCATCAGTCTTTACCACACACACCAAGAAATCCTTTGCAAAGATATACCTTGGATGAACTATTTGTATGGGGTAAGCAAAAGAGTGCAGTTTAGGGCAAAAGTACGTCTTACTGAGATATTTCAAGTGAAACAAAGGGAAGGCTTGACATATATTTTTCTGTCAATCACAACAAACTATTTGAAGTCTGTTTTAAGGACCCACACTGCCCTCCCCCATTGTGATACCAGCTTTCCTTCTCCTTGATGATTTCTCCACTCAGTTCCTTTACACACACACACACACAAACACACACAGTTCGTTTTGGGCAGTGGCTGTCCCATAAGAAATACTGTTCAACTGAGCCGCTGCCTGTCACCGCTTCCCATCACATGCCTGGTAATTAAACTCTGACTGATTTATTGACTGACAGCCAACAAATCCCAACCCAGTTTTTATGATATACATACTTCCCCAGGCTAAATCCACTCAAACAACAGCCCAGCTGAAAAGGAAGGGGTAAGACTGGGGAGGGAGAAAAGAGAAGAGAAAGAGTGATGGGTGGCAAAGCAACACACACTTTCAAAATCTGGCCTTAGTAGATGAAGGGAATACATTTTGTTGGGGGGGGGGAGTAGCGGGGAACCACCCTGTCAAACATAACGTCTCTTTCAAAGCCTGGCTTCGAAAGGGAGGAGGAGGAAAGAAGTAGTAAACATTATTACTTCAGCTTTAAGATTCATTTGAAACACCTCACGTACAAAAGATCTCTGAAGGGGAAAACAAGATGTGCTTGCAGCTAATATTACAGTCAAGTTCCAATTTTACCTAAGGGAAAGCAGCTTTATTAAAAGTCATGACTGAAATTGCGTGACAGGTGCCAATATTCTCCACCCTGACAGATGTGTCAGTTTGCAAATGCCATTTTCTTGTCAGCAGTCCCTAGATGGAGTTGCTCCCATCACCATTTGTCTCTCTTCCAGCTAGATCACACATGCCCGTTGCCTGCCTCCGAGCTGCACTGCATTGTTTGATATGTGGAATCTTCACAATGAGACTTATTAAAAGACAGTCCATTATTTTTATTTAGAGCATTTCCAAAACAAGCAGAGCGCGCATGGAGATAATTTAAAAATTGTGTGGCAGGTCATCTTCGGGCCAGAGCAGCTCAATTTGAAATGCATAAGGAAGCAGTGTTTCCCCTCCCTGCCCCCCTCCCGTCAGTTCATAATGAGGGTGATTTGAGTGACATTTAACCCTTGAATAATGTCTTTGAAAGCCTGCAGCACTGTACTGCTGTACACTAGATACAGGCACCATTCAACATGAAGGATGGATTCTGCCCAGATTTTTCCTAAATCTTTGCTCCCTGTGCGTTCTCTTATTCTGTTACAGGTGGGCTTGCCCGACGCAGCTATAAAATATAAAATACTCCTGATCGGCTGTATTTATGGACCCTTTCCCTCCTCCTGTTGGTTTCAAACACAAAAGAAAAATGGTATCTCTCTCGATCACGCCTGGTATGAGTAGCAGGTATAGCAGCAGCCAAGTCCTCTTCAGCCTCTGATGGAAAATTATTACAGATGAAATGATTCTGTAATAGAAATGGTAATAGGAAAGTTCCATTCTAAAGCATGTTTGTGTTAACACAAGAGGCAATGATATGTGATAAATTTGGACACCAGGGCAGAATGACCTCAAACGCCAGCATTTCCAGAAAAGGGAGGTGGGAATAAAATAAAGCCAATGCACATTATTTATTTGTTTATTGCATTTATATCCCACCAAGGAGCTGAAGGTGGTATAGACGGTTCTTCCTCTCCTCATTTTACCTCCACAATGACCATGTGAGGAAGCTTAGATTGAGAGGCCCAAGGTTACCCAGTGAACTTTAGGGCCAAGCTGGGATTTGAACCCTTGTCTCCCAGCTTCTAGTCTGACACTGTAACCACAACACAACACTGGTACATGCATGCACATACTTAAACACATACTTAAACAACACTCATTCTGAACACATCACTGCCTTCCGCTGGCAATTCTCAGCCCCTCTCCTGCAACCTGGGGTTTTTAAAAAAATCTGTGAAAAGAGAAAAGTCCCACACAATTGTAGCTTGTTCACTTCATTTTACACACAGGTGGTGACTATTCCAAACGGGGAGTTCCGTTCCCAGTCCCTGCGCGTGTCAACAATGTGTGTATCAGCGTGTCCTGCCCTGCTACACCCTGCCCTGTCCCCCCTTCCACTCTGCCCCTGTTCTGCCTTCTCCCAGATCCAAAAGGGCCCACATGTCAGCAGCCACACATTAATTGGACAAGCCTAAAAGGTTCACCACCTGGTAGCCATTGTAAAGCTTCCATTGCTGAAATGAAAGCTGGCTGGGAAGTCCCACAACCCAATGTTGCATTCTACCTGTGCCTTTGCCTATGGTCTGTGAATTACTAAAACGACTTACTTGGGGCATGTCCTAGATTTATCTGCTGAGGAGCACTGACCACTATTATGAAGCATCATGCCCTGGGTTCCAAAAAACAGAGGTAGAGCTGTCCTGTTTTTGGTCTTCTCTCCTAGATGGTGTCTTTGATAGTGCAGAAGTATCCCAGCTGGCATAACTCAGTCAGTTTGAGCTCCACATTGGGCTAAATATTCCTGTATTGCGGGGGGGTTGGTCTACATGATCCTCACGGTCCCTTCGGACTCTACAGTTCAATGATATTAAATCTCAGTACCTTACCCACTACATGAATGTTTCTATGGGCAGTTCACCTCAAGAATGCATTTGAAATGTGCTCTAGTCCTTTTTTTTTATCACATCCAGGGACAGTAATGTCTGCACCCTCCTAGGCCACACCCCTTCACTGACCCTGCCCTGCACCTTCCACTAGTGATTTTACGTGGTTGACATGTCTCACTGAACTGTGAATGGACTTCCCATATACATTTGGTGTGCCACTCTGAGGGCAGGATTCTAGACTAGATGGGTTTTCGCTCTGATGTAGCAGGAATCTCCATATGTTCACAGCTCAGTCTATTTCCTGACCCTCCACCTTTGCTGCCCGAGGCAGCTGTCACATGCCACCTCATGGTAGGACCATCCCTGCTCTTGTATTAGGTGAAGTACAAGATCCTTTACAACATGGAACATTTCAGGGATCAGACTGATCAGCACTTACTCATAATGAATGTTTCATCCCTGGAGTAGCTTTGTTGTACAGTCAAGCACATATGATTTCTTATGCCTGTTTTTAACTTGTGACTAATTCTCCAACTCATCGTCTCTGGTTGACCACAGTCCAAAATGAGTCACACGATTAAAGAAGCATCTAGAGAAGGACTGCCCAGGAATCATTTCTCTTAACGCAAACAAAGAGGAAAAGAACAAATCAACAATGCTGAGACCAACACTGGAAGGTGTGACATCACCCACTACCAAGCAATCAGCAATTCTGGGGCAGCGGAGAGATGTGCACATTACTATTTTTATTTCATGATATATTAGTGCTTGTCTCCTGATGATGTCCACAGGGAGTAACAAACAAAACATACAGAGGAGGAGAAAGACGTAGCATTTTTGCAGAATTATTTAACTAATTAATTACCTGCTGCAGACATTTCAAGGGTTTGGAGAAGGGTAGAATCCCTGACTTGAAAAGGACAAAATTGTGCCCCTATAAGCATTTCCATCTCAAGAGCAATTCAATGGCTTGTCTATAGAAGCACTGGCCATAAGAAAAGTCCCGCTGAACAAACTAAGATAAAGAAGTGTCTTGGACCCATTGTGGAAGCCCTTCTGGCTGCAGTCAAACAGGAAGTGAGCAATCCTCATAGATCTTCTCTTAGTCATGGTGGTTAAAGTGTTGGACTAGGACCTGAGAGACCAGGTCCCTGGGTGACTTTGGTCTACTCACCACCACTCAGCCTAGCCTACCTCACAGGGTTGTCATAAGGATGAAATGGGGAGCGGGGAGAACCATGCACACCACCTTGAGTTCTTTGGAGAAATGGGGGTATGCTAATGTAATAAAAAGAATCTAAATACATAAAAATGCTATCACAGGAAAAGCGATGCTTCCCAACACTTGTCCTCCATGATGTAGGACTCACAAGAGTGTTTGCCTTGAGTCTTAACCAGGGGTCTCCAAGCTTTCCTTGCCTCGGGCTGGTGTCTCGAGTGATGATCGCACGACGAGCCGGAGGGCGGGGAAGCACGCACCCGTACGCGCACACACACTATTTCCGGAGCATTTCCGGGTCGGAGGAGGCCCATGCACGTGCCACAAGCTATTTCCGGTGCTCCTCTGACCCAGAAGTGGGTCCCCGCGCTGCGCTGCACCGGTAAGAGCGGGCAGCAGCAGGCGGTGGCAGGGGTCGCCGCAGGCCGGATAAACAAGTCCCTCAGGCCTTATCCGGCCACCGGGCCATAGGTTGGTGACCCCTGGTCTTAACCCTACATGGTCATAGTGTCTTATATACACAGGTATGTTAAACAGCTGTTAAACCCTCCAGATGGTTTGGGCTCCAAGTCCCATCAGCTCTAGCTCCCATGGAAAATAGTCGGGGATGATGGGAACTGCAGTCCAACAGCATTTTGAGGGCATCATGTTGAAAGCTCCAGTAGAAAGTATGGCTATCACTTTAAGAGGCAGAAAATCTCACACAGGAAGGAAAGACGTGGAGTGTTCTTCATGCATTGCCCACTAACAATGCTCTTCTCCACTGACATGGCTGCTGGTCACATGTCCCCCTGAAGGCATGGCCAACAGGTGCAGCATCTGTGAGGGAGAGGCCTGTCTAGTGAGATTGTCCCCCCCCCCAACTCTCTTGTGATTGTTTGCTCTGTTTTAAAAACTGTTTTCAGCTGAGTTTGTACATCGTCTTGAGATGCATCATCATTATCTTTAATGTGTTCAGTGTGTGGCATAGCTTCTGGCCCACTTCATCAGGCCCTGTTTGCTGTCACTAGTGGGGCTAGCATTCAGTAGCAACAACAGAGACTTCCCTTTCAATGTGTTAATGAACTGGCTCAGCCAAGAGCTGCTAACTTGCTTTTTGCCTTTCCTGAAACTTGAGGGCAGAACTGGCCACAGAGAGGAAGAGGAGCTTTGTAGGAGAAGGAGAAGGATCCAGTGGTATGCTATCAGCTCTCCACCTCTTCTGGCCTGTGGGAGCAACACCCAACAAGAGGGCCAGTTACAGATTGCCAAAAAATGAGAGAATGAATTATCCAAAGAAGAAGACAGAGGAGAACCACTGAGGATCCACTGAGTCCTCAAACCCCACTAGTTGGACTGGTGATTGGGAGCAGCCTCTGAGACCATATAACATCTGTCCTGAAAGACCTACATTGGCTCCCAGTACATTTCTGAGCACAATTCCAAGTGTTGCTATTGACCTTTAAAGCCCCTAAACAGCCTCGGCCCAGTATACCTGAAGGAGCATCTCCACCCCCATTGTTCAGCCCAAACACTGAGGTCCAGTGCCGAGGGCCTTCTGGCGGTTCCCACACTGCGAGAAGTGAAGCTACAGGGAACCAGGCAGAGGGCCTTCTCAGTAGTAGTGCCCACCCTGTGGAATGCCAGATGTCAAGCAGATGAATAATTATAACTTTAGGAGACATCTGAAGACAGCCCTGTATAGGGAAGCTTTTTAAAGTTTAAGGTTTTACTGTGTTCTTACATATACTGGAAGCTGCCCAGAGTGGCTAGGACAACCCAGTCAGATGGGTGGGGTACAAATATATTATTATTATTATTATTATTATTATTATTATTATTATTATTATTAGGCAGAGTGATTTGCCTGCCCCCTACTTTTCCTTCTGGCTCTCACTCCACGGCCAGGTTGAGATTGCAGCCTTACTTAGGATTCAGAATATTCTGGGTCCTCTCTGGATGGAAATACAGAGTCTCCATAAGACTTTTTATATGGGACATGATGAGGAAATAGGGACAATATGCTCAAGTCAGTCGATCAAAGCTAAAGCAGGAAATGCTGTGCTTTTGTTAAGACACTATTTTGTGAGGGTTGACAGGTAGTTGATGGCTCATCTGCCACATATTTTTAGAAGGGAGATGTATGGGGATAGCAAGGCGAAGACCTCAGAACATTCGAGATGTTTGTCACCTTTCCCTGGCCTTTCCTTCCTATAAAAATCTACAGTGTCTTTATTTCCAACTGAATAGCATGTTAGGCAGCAAGTAGCTGTAAACAAGTTTCACCTCCCAATTTACTTCAGGCCTGTCACTTCCCATCCCTGAGAATAACTAAGTTTATAAAGATCCCCAGGCTCCTGGCCTTCTTAATCATGATAACTCTTATCAGACTCCCATATCTCTGAAGCAGCACATTTTTCTTGTCCTCCCCCAGGAAAGAATGGTGTTTATAAGGCAATCTGTCGTAATCCTGTCAATTATCCTTTGGTAGACTGAGGCCATAGTACCGTACAACCTCCAGAGGGGTCAATCTGAAGGATTTATTCCTAAGGCCTTGAAGTTTTGGTGTATAGCGTTAACTTTGGAAATATCATGACATCTTCTTCCTTTACAATCCATTTTGGTAGCACACTATTTTACAAATACAATTCAGCAAATAAAAACAACAAAGAGTCTTGTGACACCTTAAAGACTAACAAATTTATTATGGCATAAACTTTCACGGACTACCTCAGCTGCATGTAGTGTTATCCTGAGTTACAGGTACAGGTATACAGGACTAGGGATGGGAGGCACTGTAAACAGGTTAGACAGATATGAAACACTGAAAAGTACTGATGATGTTGATGATGATTACCTATTAAAAGTGGTCATTCACACACACAAAGAGAGAAAGAGAAAGTGAAGGAGACAGAGGGAGGGAGGGAGGGAGGGAGGGAGGGAGGGAGAAAAATTGATAACTCAGAGAGAATGGTTGATAACACAGAAATTCTGGCATTAGTAGTCAATTCACACAAGTTGCATGCTAAAATATCCATGGGGCTAATTTGGTCCACAAGTGATAGAACTGAAGTTCTTGTTGTACTTTAATTCAAAGGTTTCTGCGAGTCTAGAAATTATTCAGCGAATAGAATACCATAAGATCCTTCTCCTATAAAGTCAGTGGTTGTAGAGACGAATATAATTTCATGGAACCTCCCTCCCAAGAGAGACAGCCATAGCAATCTCCTCAACAAGAAGAGGTCCTGGGACAAGGAGAGCACTGCTCACTTGATCATAAGAGATGCAGTACCCTGTATGGTTACCAGCATTTTAAAACAGTTAAACAAAAACAAAAACGCACAGCCGTATGACTTCTCTAAGCAACTAAAAATGTTTAAGGAAGGAAGAGGCACTCTGGCAGAGTGCAGATCCAAGTGTTCTTCATTTCACTGGTTGTGAGGCTTAATCCCCGGATCTACATTCCAGTTGGTGCAAGGATCTAAGTGGGGCAAGATGACGTTTGCTCCAAAACTGGAATCTTCCCCAAGCCTAGCCTAGCCTAGCCTGGTTTCAGGCTATACTTCTTACCCAACATAAGCAGCAGTGAGAGAACCCTGGAAGGAAGGAAATCACAACATTCTCACCTCCTGCCCAAGAGAAGATTAGTAATGTGATATTGCAACAAGGTCCGTTTGTTTTTGGAAGACTGTGTGCAGTCTTTCCCTCAAATACATGAAGGGATCATTCATTAGGGTAGAAGTGAGTGGGCACGAGGGGGAAGAGGGGCTGTGAACTGCAAGGAGCTGCTTACAGTAACGGATTCACAAGTCTCATCATTCTTTTCCCACTCAGCAAAAATGAGAAGGTGGATTCCCAGAACATAACAGGGAGACACATATTAATATATTACGGTAAGTAAATGACTTAATATTCATTACCATCTAAAGACATCCGCTAATGACCTCCCCAGGCCGTTAAGTCCAGGCTTTAAAATTACCTGCATCACCATAGTAGAACCTGTGTTGTGGACCATAGTTTAAAGAAGAGTCAATTTGCCCAAGATCACTCAGAACCTAATCTCCTAGCCCACAGCTTCAGTGAAAAGGGAGCCAAAGTGCCTGAAATTCTTTTCTAGCATCAACTTTTTCTCCCTAAGAAATGCTTTTGGATTCATTTCCATGAGGGCATACATGCAAAGAACATGATACATATCCAATTCCAGAGACAAATTTCTCTTCTTTATACAGTGGTACCTCGGGTTACAGACGCTTCAGGTTACAGACTCCGCTAACCCAGAAATAGTACTTCGGGTTAAGAACTTTGCTTCAGGATGAGAACAGAAATCGCACGGCAGCAGCGGGAGACCCCATTAGCTAAAGTGGTACCTCAGCTTAAGAACAGTTTCAGGTTAAGAACAGACCTCCAGAACGAATTAAGTTCTTAACCTGAGGTACCACTGTACTCCTTCCACAAGACCTGTGATCGCCCTGGCTTCACAAAAACATGTCTTCACAAAAACCACACATCGTGCAGTAACAGCTTGCCCAGTGGGGCAAAGCCTCTCACCACTGTTGCCACTTGTGTTTTGGGAAGAGAGGACAGGAGGTGTAGAAGTTGGAGAGCAAATCAGGCACTCTTACTGATGCGCCAGCATGGCCCCAATCTCATTGTCGCCTCTCCTGTAAGTGGCAGGGATGCTGGTGCCAGGAGGCTATTGCTATGGTCCTACTCCACCAGTCAAGTGGTATATATAATGCATGCCTATAATTTGCCACTTCTCTCTTCATGTTTGATGCAGTCTTCTCACGCTGAAGACTAGAGTTGGAGGTGCATCCATTTTGAATAGAACTTGGTGGTTCTGACCTGACTGAGTGATGCCTGTATGAGATCACCTCTTGTGTCAAAAGATAACACCTCTTGCGTCAGACACCATTTGCGTCTTAACTGCTTGTGCATTGCTGGGTTTCCTACCAATCCTTTCTTATTCAGCTGTCACACTGAGCAATGGAAAAGAGGTGAATTTAAGTGCCCCACAAATACGATAAGATACTGTTAGTATTAAGTGTGTTTATATCTGATCCTTCCTCCAAAAGCAGCCCTGGGAAGCAAACGCTTCAGTGATTAAACAATACCATTCAAAATAAATAAATAAAATTAAAACATTTGGAAGCATGTAAAACAATTACATACTCTCACAGGTAGTAATTTCAAGGTTTCCAGGAACAGTATTTCTCAGCCATCAAATGCTTGGGTATACAAGAAAGTTCTTAAATTCCTCCTGAATGTTACTAATGAGGGAGACAAAAAGGGAACCACCACCAGCCAGCCAGTACCCAGCAGCAGGTTAAATATATCACAAATGCATGCATACATACATACACATGAAATTGAGCATGTGATTTCCAATTGTGTACACTTACAGTGGATGCTTGCAGTCAAGGAATTTATTATAGGATGGGGGCTCCTCATGCATGCAAATGTTCTCCAGCGTCTACTCAGTGCCATTGACATCAGCCCCTTGTCTGGAAGCACCCTTGGAGAAAGGCAAACAGTGTTAAACCCTCTCTGGGTGAGTATTTATTTACAACTCCTTCACTTATGTATTGTTCACAAGGAAAAAGTGTGTTTGCGAATGCAGATAGGGATACATAGAGCACTGGTGTGATTCCCACTTCTTCTTTGAACACTCTGCAAAAGAGGATATTTTTCCATTTTGTGATCCTCCTCACTATGTGATAGAATCACAGAATTGTAGGGTTAGAAGGGTCATCGAGTCCAACTTCCTTTCAATTCAGGAAGCACAGCTAATGAATGTCTGCATACTCTCTGCATCTGTCTCCTTCCCTCCTTCCACATCTGGCTCTGTCAGGAACAGGGATGGAAGGATCTGTCCATTTCACTTCTCTCAATTTCTCATTTTTCCTATTGTTGCACACCATCTACAAGACGGTGCACAAGATCCCAGGGGTTCCAAGCACTTACCCAGGGTTTGTGCTTCCTTTGGAAACGAGACACAGTGGAGACTGCAGTGTCTTCGGAATATATGGTTTATTTACAGGTATACAACCTGAGCATGCAATGAAGGGGCTCACATTAACACCCCCAAAGGGTCTTGTTTCCCCCCATAGCTGCAGCCTTGGATTCAAACAGAAATCAAACATCAACACACACACACTTTCTCTGGCCTTTTGTCTTTCAAACTAACAGGTATTGAGGGAGGGAGACCCACCCATTTTCCCTTTGTTCCCTTATCAACTCATACTTAGTGGGCCATTACCAAGCTGGCCTAGCTATTCCACCAATTGAATCTGTGTTGGATCCAGGAATTCAAAGCAGGGCTCAGGCATCAGAAGAATCTCAGCTTACAACCTACTCTCCCTGCCCCCCAAACTCATAACACTTATACTCAGTTCTCCATGTATCTGCGGCAATTTGTGAATTTTCTTTTTAAAAACCCTCATCAAATTATCCCGCTACTGAGTGCAAATTTCTCCTAACCAACAGGATTCGGTATACAGTTTTGACTTCATATACACATTTCTGCAAGTAGTTTATTCCAATATAATGCATGTTTTGTGTTATTTTTCATTTATACATTCATTTTTATGCATATTCTCTCATAACAAATGCATTTTTGTAACCATTGTTTGGTTATAGCAAATTTTGGATAAGTGCAAATCTGAAAGAATGGCTACATTTCAGTTCTCATATTGTTATGGAAAGTGCAAATTTAATCAATTTGGCTTTAAATGAGAACGAATCAAATTTCTCCCCTACCCCTAAGCAGGAATATGGAGGTTAAGTGGCTTCACATAAAGGAACAACATACTACTGTCATGAGAAGAATGCAGTTGTCTGAATAGTATGCACCTTATATATTTCTCAAGGTATTCAGATGAAACGTAGGTTGGACTGGTTATATGAAGATGAATTAAATCACAGATTAAAAGTGTGGTTCAGCCCCTTCAAAATTATTATATCTCATCTCATTTCAAAGCATTTCATTCCACAGCAAGCACAAAAATCCCTTTTCCTTGGTTCCTGATTTTTAAAAATGATTTTACAAATACATTTTGCTGTAACATCCCCCATCAGGGAGCCCCACCTCACATCCCCCAAAACACACCGAGATTCCCCCCACCTCCAGTTCCCAGTCTTCCTTTTAGTGTCAGTCATAATCAGAAAAGGACAGCAACCCGAGAGCTTTTGCTTAAAAAAAAGTCTTTGTGTGGGTCAAAACTATTCTCCTAGAGTGGTCCTGACATCTCTCTTCTCTCCCTTCCCTTCCTTTCCCCACCCCCTCTTCTTTTCCCAGAATAATCCCACTCCCAGACTCTGTGCCGGCCTTCAATAAGGACAGTATTGCGTTTGTGTAGCAGCTGCAACAAGGCCTCACAAATGCTGGCTGACGAGAAGTGACAGCTCTGTATATCTCTCACTGGCACTGACAGCTGACAGATGGATACCACTCACACACAGAAAAAAAAGCCCCCGGGATGATTCGCCAACATTACTCTCTGTTCACGGGGGCCACACTTGATTGAGTGCTGCTCAGAATAATAAACCCTTGCCGATCCATTCCAGAGCCAGTTTGCTCACAATGTCCTGGTTCCCCCCACCCCTCGAAACACGTACCAGTGTCGACTCGAGCTTTGCTTTGTTGTTTTGCCTCGCTTTGTCTTAGGGAAAAGCGGCGGGTTGGGGGGGGGGGAGTTGCAGGAGGAGGAAGCTATCTCCCTTCCCTACTAGGTCTGTGCAGCTGCTTATTAGAGGAAAGGGAGCTATCAGTATGTAACTTAGCAATAGCCATGTTAAATGGGGCTGTTCCTTTAGAATTCCTTCATCCCCCCACCTTCAATTGGTTGGTTATAATCCTCTGGATTCCACTACCCCACCCCCCTCCTCATTTTATTTTATTATTCTCCTCTATCAATCAACCCATCTTTTAAAAGCATTGCTGGTTGGTTACTCAGAAGGCAGGAGCATAAAAACGGACAGGAATGCATGTTGATGCAGAAGAGGATGTAGAAAAGGGGGGCGGCTGAAGAGAAGGAGAGTCGTAAACCAAAAGAGACATCCATTCACATGGAGAGATGTATATAGACAAAGAACGGGGAGTAAAAGAAAGCAGAAAAATAGACCCATGTTTCCACAATTAGAGGAGCTGAAATCTCCCCAACATGTTTCTCTTAAAAGGTCTGAACGTGATGTTGTCTCTGGATTCCCCCCTCCTTTTTTTTTGGCTGCCTTTCCTCTCTTTCCACAAACTGCTCCATTATTTGTACCCCAGGAGGTAGGTAGCACTGCCAAAAGTCATTTTCAATTGGGAGAAAGCATGTTTTGCTATTGCCTCCCCTCCCCTCTGAAATTGCAAGGATATAGCTCAGATAGAAGGCACATTCTTATGGTTGGAAGATCGAGTGTAACAAAAGAGAATGCAACCAACACCGCCCCCCCCCTTTTAAGGAACAACATAAGCATAGAAGGGTGATAATGCCAAATGTATCACTTTAATGTAGCTCATTTCAGTTATAAAGATGACAAAATTTCTGTTGTTCTTGTTGCCAGTGCTGAACCTTAGCTTTTTACAGACTTTAGGGTCTTCATTTCTGCAAACTAGTAATTTGGTTTTTTTTAACCAGGGCAGGGGGTGTTTGCAAGTGCCACCAAGTCTCAGAAGTCACTTTGTCCATTGACTGGGCGGTTTCAAGCAGCATTTGTCCTGAAAAGCACACCCAATTACCAAACTAAATGGGCAGGATCCCTAGTCACAACTGGTTGGAAGAGAGATAGTCATCAATTTGGAGCTGGCTAAAAATTGCATGTTTGGTAGACTGGCTTTTGTAAAATATAGGTCTGAGATGCCTCCTTAGCTTTCCAAGTCAAAATGATGATCTTCTCCTGGCCACTTCCATACGTGCAATTAAGATGTATATTAAATTAATGTTAGAAGCAGCTGTAAATTATACACAACTTCCAGCAATGTAAAAGTGGGAACAAAAACAAAATGTTCTGCCTAAAATGAATTCTTGCTTTCAGGGTTCCATTTAGACATTTCCCCCTCCTGTTCCCCTTCCATTCTTCTTTCCCAAACAACATTCAGTCCTCATTGGGCTATTTTGTGAGCAAGGAGAGGTTTCTCCTTTTTTTTTTTTTTTTTTGTACCTACAATGAATCCAGAATGCAGCTGCCAGATGGGTGACTGGGAGTGGCCAATGGGACCATATAACACCAATCCTAAAAGATTTACATTGGCTCTCAGTACGTTTCGGAGCACAATTCAAAGTGTTGGTGTTGATCTTTAATGCCCTAAATGGCTTTGGCCCTGTATACCTGAAGGAGCATCTCCACTCTCATCATTCAGCCTGGACACTGAGATGAAGTTCCAAGGGCCTTCTGGCAGTTCCCTCATTGCAAGAAGTGAAGTTACAGGCAGAGGGCGTTCTCGGTAGTGGCTCCTGCCCTGTGGAATAGATGAACAATTATACAACCTTCCGTAAACATCTGAAGGCAGCACTGGATTGGGAAGCTTTTAATGTCTTATATATTGTGTGTTCTTTTATACTTTGTTGGAAGCAACTCAGTCAGATGGGAACTGTACAAGTAATAAATTGCTGCTGCTGCTGCTGCTGCAGTTGTTGTTGTTACCTATGAAAGATCAATTAGACCATGGATTGTAATAAAATGAATAAATAAAATCATCTATGTGTTCACAAGCAGAAAATAATACTTTTTAAAACTGATGCAGCTTTTCTTCATGCTGGTTTCTGTCATAGCAACCCAAATTAGGGCAGCTTATGTTCACAGATTGACTTGGATATTTGACTTGCACTCTGCAAGTTCCCACATGATTTGGGGCAAAATCTCACCCAAAATGTCACCTGAAATCAGTGCCGATCATGGTGGCACTTCTCCACCACTGACAGAGGGAGTGAGGTACTACCTCGTGGGCTTCTATCACCTGAAGCAGTGGCCTTACCCTGCCTAATGGTTGGGGCGAGTCTGACTTACACACTTACACACACACACACACACACACACACACACACACACCATTTAATTTGGGTTGTTTCCCATCCAGTGACTGAAGGCTCAGAATGGGAAACAATTAGAAAGACAAATACATTGGTTTTGCCTAGAGAGTTTCAATGGTCATAGCCAAACACTCTTCTCAGTAATGATCTATACAACTCTCTAAATAAAGCATTCTACCTCCTCTTTGGGTGCTTCCAGATGAACTGTTTATTGAGCATTGTTTTCCAGGGAGGTTTCATGGCATTGGCTATTCAGTAAGCACTTGTTTTTAATTTTTTTTTGGGGGGGAGTAGGTTAGATGACATTGGGTCAAGCACCATCCCACACACTTCAGCACATTTTCCTGTCACTTTCCTTATCACTAAAGTCTGATCTACAAGGGACTTGGGTTTGATGTGCAACAGCAACTGTAATGGTGCAACTTGAATTTGCTGGCATGTGATTTAATCCCACTCAAAAATAGCCCCGAAGTTTCCATGGTTAATCTTGTGAACTCTTGGTTCCATTTCCAAGTGGCTAGAAAATCCCGGAAAATCACTGTGAAGGCAAAAAGCAGGAAGACTATGGTGTTCTCAGATCACCCTAGGCCATTGCAATCATTGTGTAATGATTATAGGGATTATCAAGGAGAAAAATGCTGCCTGAACACAACCCCCAGGAATATGCTTCCCCTTCGGAAGCCTCTCCCAAAAAGCACATAAAAGATATGAAATCCTTAAATGATTCCTCTTCTTTGCCAGCTAGCAAAATACACACTAGTAAAAGTCATTGCCTTATGCCAGATTGTGTAACCCCAAGAGAGATTGTGTCAGCCCAAACTCTCATCTTCTGGGTGCTATTTTTTTGCAGTGGGGGGCAGTTTAAGTCCACACCAAAACCCATGAATGAAATGGAGGCATCCCAACATCCTGTCAACACCAGAAACATCAAACCAGCAAATATCACATGAAAGAGGATTAAGCCAGAGCAGAACAGCAGCTCCTCTTTGAAAGAAGCTCTTTGTTTTGCCTTGCTAAAGTGTTTCTGATGTTTTTCTTTTTGACATGTCAAATCAGAACAGGGAGAAGAGTTTGGTTTTTCCTGTCCTGGCTCTCTCATATCATCTTTCTTAACTGGAACCAGCGAAACAACATTATACATTAAATACTATTTCTGTTTGCAACAGTTGTTCTAGGCCAGTACCTTCGATAGCTATGAAACATCATCGAAGTGGAATAAGAGAGCTATCTTTAGCTTCAGAGGAGTTTATAAGATTACTTTGATATACAGTAGGTGCATGTATCATTGAGGGCGGGGTGGAAGGGGGAAGGCATATGAAATGTACAAAGATTTTTCCCCCTACCCCTTTCCCCCCATTTTCCTGTCAGTATCCTATAGGGCAAAGTATTGCTTGTAGATAATCATGGATTAATTGTGAATGTAAAGAGAGAGACACGTTTTCTTTATCAAAGCTGTTGCCTCAGGGCAAACTCCAGTGCCATGAAAACCGAAATGTTTTCTTTTTATCAGAGTTCCCTTACTGGCACCTGAAATTATTTCTTTCATGTCTGATAGTGAAGAATGAGGCTGCACAGCTCCCTGGAGATGAGCGATTGTTACCATGGTCTCATAACATATTGGCAGCTGATGTGGCATCCATGTACACCTGTCACTCAAGCAGAGCTAAATGCAGATGTGGGAGGGAAGCTTAAGTTCAGACACTTGGCAGGCCTTCCCCCACTCCTAACAACACACACAGAGAGAGACAGAGAGAGGGGTGTGTGAATGCTTTCCATGCTGCACATTTGTGAGTGTACTCAAAATGCTATCTGGCCTATTTAACACAATGAACCTGCATGCATTAGCATTTCTGCACAGCAAACACAAATAAATAGAAATGCATAGGGACAGACAAACAAAGCTAGATCCTTTTTCAAGGAAAAAACACACACTCTTTTGCAAGTCCAACAGACAGTGAAAAGAGAGTGCAGAACACAGAACTGATTCAATTCCCTTTATTGGGAAGTGAACTAAGACCTTTTTAATGAAGGCTGCAGGGAGAGAAGGGAGGGGGGTCTTCAGTTTGGCTCATGGATTGCATAAGACAGAAAGGATCTCAGGTACCATTGTCAAATAAAGAGTAGATTGAGGTGCAGTCAATACAGGATGATTGACAACATCAAGTAGATATATTACATGTTGGATCATTCTTCTGATTCTTCTGTCCTAATAGCCTTAATGCTTTAAGGTTCTGTATACCATTAAACAGATAAAGCACACAAGGGGGTACGGGCAAGAAAGATGACATTGTATGGGGTGAAGGATTTGAATGTGCATGTTTGTGTAAGTATTTGAGTATGAAATCATGCATATACAAGGCTGTACATACAGGTTTAGGTGAACTGGATTTACTCATCCGAATGATCTAATGCTTTTGGCTACTGCGACAAAATGTATAGTGCTGGATGATGGAAAATATAGGCCATTTTTTAGAAAGCAAATTGTCAATTTAGCTCCTGGGCTAAAGTAAACAGGACATTGGCATTTTTTAAAGGGGGAAATATGACAACGAGCCCAAATGCATTAATCTTATATTTATAAATGCATCGCTTTATTGAACCATTTGTCCATTCTTATATGTTGACTTATAATAAACGTAATGTGATTCATCATGTCATCTTGTAAGTATATGCAACACTTCATTAAACACGGTAATCAAATTTAAACAGTCCCACTTTCATGTTAACGATGGAGACCTTAACAATTCCATGGCTCTGGAGATGCTGCTTCTGTAATGAGTTGGGAGGGGGAATTATGGAACAGTTGTAGATCTCTAATAGTTGGTGAAGAAAATAAATTTACTGGCAGCTGGATGCCTAGCACTGGCATAACTGTGATGCCAGAACAATGTTCCTGGCACAACCACTGCAATATCATTGTTTGTTACACTGCACAGTGGAGGAAGTAGGTATTATCTATTCTAACTTTTCTTTCTGGGACAGCCAATCTCTGTGTTGGGCCATTAGTGAGGACATCATAATAAATGGCAAGATGAAGGCAAGGCAAAGCGCTTTTAAGTGCTTTATATTTCAATGGGAGAAATTGGAGGTACATGTTTACCTCTGCTAATGAAAACAACAGGAATAAAAAGTGCTTTACTGTGCTTTAGTGCTTTAGCGGCAGCTAAAAAAGCCAATGCAATTCTGGGCTGCATCAATAGGAGTATAGCATCTAGATCAAGGGAAGTAATAGTGCCACTGTATTCTGCTCTGGTCAGACCTCACCTGGAGTACTGTGTCCAGTTCTGGGCACCACAGTTCAAGAAGGACATTGACAAACTGGAACGTGTCCAGAGGAGGGCAACCAAAATGGTCAAAGGCCTGGAAACGATGCCTTATGAGGAGCGGCTAAGGGAGCTGGGCATGTTTAGCCTGGAGAAGAGGAGGTTAAGGGGTGATATGATAGCCATGTTCAAATATATAAAAGGATGTCACATAGAGGAGGGAGAAAGGTTGTTTTCTGCTGCTCCAGAGAAGCGGACACGGAGCAATGGATCCAAACTACAAGAAAGAAGATTCCACCTAAACATTAGGAAGAACTTCCTGACAGTAAGAGCTGTTCGACAGTGGAATTTGCTGCCAAGGAGTGTGGTGGAGTCTCCTTCTTTGGAGGTCTTTAAGCAGAGGCTTGACAGCCATATGTCAGGAGTGCTCTGATGGTGTTTCCTGCTTGGCAGGGGGTTGGACTCGATGGCCCTTGTGGTCTCTTCCAACTCTATGATTCTATGATTCTATGATTCTATGATTCTATGATCAAGTTATGTCTGAACTTAGTAATGGTCAATGGTCTCTTTTGTTTTTTGTTTTGTTTTGCAACAGCATTTACATGACTAGAATTATGAAGCTATCGATTGGACAGTTGGAAACATTTTAGAAAGTCTGTTGGAACTTTTGGAAAGTCTACAGAATCCATTTAGAGTCTGCATTTTGAGAGACTTCCCCCCTCCCCCATGCTATTTTTGTATTTGCCATCTGGAATGACATTGCAAGCTGGCAAACAGAAGAATAATGTGAAATATTTCTATCGCATAGCATTAGTTACAGATTCATCCAGGAACAGAGGCATCTGAGCAACATTGGTCAAATACCTGTAATTATCTGAACCTCTTCGTACTTTGAGGATCAAACAGCCCTGCTCAGAAATGAGTTTTCCTTTGGAATGTGGTAATAGGAAAAATTTGGTCCTCATAAACTGCATTCTGCAAATATTCACATATGAACTATATAGAAGAGGAACCAACATTTGCATTTGCTTAATTTCTCCAATCAGGAACTGGAAAAAAATGCTCCATGCACCCACAGGGCCTTTGTGTGCAGATGTCTCTTGAACAGCAGCTGCCCATACTGCATGGCATTCAGACTTTTGGAACTCAGGAGTTTTTTTCAACATTTTTATACTAAACAGGCAGGGATCCCTTGTCAGTCTGAGGGCCATGTTCTTTTGTGGGCAAAGTTCTGAAGACCTTGTGCTGCTGGTGGGCAAGGCCAGAGGCAAACATGAGCTGAGGAACAAATGCACATGTTTAACTTTGTAAAGTAGGTTTGTTTCTGCACACCACCTCTCCACAGAAGCTAGCAAGAGGCATTATCAGAATTCAAGGACACCTTCCAGTCAGGCCAAACACGTTCCAGTCATTTGGGAGGCAAAGCAGGGCAAGCAAGGTGTATGGCCTGAGGAGAGTTGTGAGGGCCAGAGAGAGAGAGAGAGAGAGAGAATCCTACAGGCCCATATACAGGTCCAAGACTCCCAACCCCTGTTCTGCTGTGTCATGGGCATATGCTATTCAGAGAAGAAGAACAAGCCACCAACATTTTCCACACTAGCACCAGTACTTCAAGTCTTCATTCAAGGATGTAAGGGCAGCCCAAGGTTAGGTGAAAAGACACTAGCTGCCAAAGCTTTACTAACCAAATGCCTGCCCTGACAGTGGTGCTGCCTGGAAAGTTGTCTCCAAGCTTCCAATGGTCCAGGCTGCCCCTCACTCCAAGCACGTCAAACTACAGAGTATTATTAATATCCTGATCACACACAGGACCAGAATTGCAGCTGGTCTGCATCATAAGCTTCAGTTTCAACAGATATTTGATTCGCAGAGCTTGGAGATTTAAAAACAGCCTACTATGGATGCAGCTTGGTGTGTGTGTGTGTGTGTGTGTGTGTGTGTGTGTGTGTGTTCATGAGTAGCTGTATTATACACAAAGAAATGCAAGAGAAAATGGAAAAAGGAAGCTGAAATGATGGTCTGCTTTGTACCAATCTCCAACAATCTGTTTCTGCAGACAAAGGTGGACCTGCTGTTAGTTTGGATGCCAACAGCAATACCTTTCTCAAAATGTACACAACAGAACTTCAGCTTATAGGAGCCATTGTGGCTAGCTAGCTGATTACATAATACATTTTTATGCAAATATAGTGGACCATAGGCACAACAGTCAAACAACTGCAAGTTGTTACAGCATAACAGGTCCTTTTTCTAACCCTCTGAATGCTCTTAGAGCAACAGATTTTTGATTCTTCTACTCCAGCCTGCAACCTCCTATAAACTTTATATCCCAGGGCAGGAAAGGATAGATCCCTATATATGCATATACCCAAGATCATCATCCTCTTCGGAAACCATGCATCATCACTGCATCCTTCTTATGGAAAGATTCATTTGCAGTTAGAAGGCTGTGATCCCTTCTGTCACACTGAACCAACCACTAAAGTTTATGCAGTGTGACCATAAACCTTTGAAAGCAATCATGTACATTTTGCAATCTCAATAGACAAGAAGTGATTTCTTCCCATGAAATACTGTACTGTAGCTAAAAATATTTCCAGAAGAGTAGCCACGTTAGTCCATAGAGGGCAGAAAAAGAAGCATTCTGTAACACCTACATTTTTCACTAGGTTTTTTTAGGGGGAGAAGGTGACAGCGCAGAAGGACATAGACTAAGGTCCAGTATAGGGTCAAAAACTGGAATTTCAGAAAAAAATACGGATTGCAAATAGTGCATGGGAGGCCTTTTCTGTTCACCACAGAGAATGGACAACTTAAAATCAAACCTATATTAATGAACCACAATTACACAGCACCACTGGGTTCAATGGGGGTTACTCCCCCATTAACAATGCAAGTCTCACTAAGTTCAATAGGACTTGTGCTCTAGCAAGTAGGTTTGGCACTGTAGCCTTACAGTTTATTCATATCCATGTCCACTAAGAAGGAAGCTCCACTGATTTCAATGGGACTTAACTTGTAAGTGTGTATAAGACCGCAACATTAATGTCCAGTTTGCATCTGATCATTCCCTTGCATAGGATCTGTTCAGTTTAGCAATTTAAGAGTTTTAGTAGGAACTGGTGCCATATTAATCAGTAGTGGCTTGGGGAGCAGAAAAGGCCTCCAGAAGGGAATGTAGCCCATGAGCTGAAAAATGCTATTCAGTCCAGTTACAGAGAGCCAAGGTGGCATAGTGGTTAGAGAGTAGACCTGGGAGGCCATGGCTCAAATTCCCATTCAGCCTCTTGAAGCCCACTGGGTGACTTTGGGCCAGTCACCATCTGTCAGCCTAACCTACCCCACACGGCTGTTGTGAGGATAAAATGCAGAGGAGGTGAAGCATGTAGGAAAGGTGCCTTATGAATGTCCTAACAAATGAACAAAATAACAGTGTCATTTGTTTACGTCTGCTGAGTTTCTGCAGATGTCCTAACTGCAAACCCTCCAAAATGTTGAGTTCCAAAACTGGGATGCACGCCTTCCCATCCATGCTCCCAAGCTAGCCAAGCGACCTACACAAGATCATGGAGCCTGAAACATGTACTTTTGGGCGGGACTGTGCTCTCAAGGTGCTGAAAAATACGTGTTTTGGGGCATTGCACAAGATTACAGCCCCGAAAAAGTGCTTTTTGGGGAAAGATCTTGTTGCGATATCACCTGACATCAAAAGGTCCCAAATGACCACCGTGCTCTTGCAGGGAAAAACAGGATGTCCTGGCTTTTCCGGGACACTTGCAGGGTATCTAACGGTGGCCAATAGTTTCTTGAATCTTAGCTCTGGACTTCAGTCTGAGTATGTTGCTTTAATGAAGACCAAGCCACTCTCAGGCACTCTGTACCTTTATGCCTGCTTACTTTGCCTTCAGCTCCCTGACCACAATATCCTTCAGTGTGCCTGAGATAAATGTTTATGTGGGTTCGCCTTCTCCATTTCATATTTCTCATCTCTTTGTTCTTTATGAGAGTACATGACACAATAAACGTGATAGTCCTGGGGTACCCAACAAGGTAGCACAGCCAAGGTCAGGGATGATGGTAGCTGTTGTCCCTAACATTTGAGGGGGCACCACATTGGCTACTGCTCTGCTAATCTGACATGTGGCAACAATATTTGTAGCTAATATTATAGGCCAGGAAATAATAAGCCTGGCATAGATAGAAAGTGTAGATAATCACTGAACTACAGGTAATTTATTCAAACTTAGGTTGCTATGCCAGGTGCGATGGCATAAATGAGGATTAGAGCAAGAGTGTGCTGGGAGAAATAATCACAAGCGGCAAAAGTTAAAGGGCTTCATGTTCTTCTAAAAGTTTCTTAAAGGCATTTTCCAGATAGTTCTTCTCACTGCTAAAACCGTGCCTCCCTATTGGTCACATGGCTGGAAACTATAATTGCTGGTTGGCCAAAAGAAAAATGTTTGTGTCTGCCACAGTGATAGAGCTCTAGCCATTCCATGAGGAACTAACAATTATTGATGATCTGATCTTTAAAGGTGAAAGACTTGTAGCACCACAATCACTGAGGTCTGAAATGACAAAGATCATTCATTCAGGACACACTGGAGCGAAGGGACAGGGTCAGAGAATTTTGCTGTTTTGGCCTGGTATAAATGCACAAATCTCAGTCATTCTGGAAACTTTCACAGATCATTTACAGCACCATAGGCCAAACCTTAAGAAGGTACAAAGCAGGGTCAGACCAAGAAATTTTGTTATCTGAGGCAACAGAAAAGCTCCTCTCTCCACCAGAACCAACTGTTTGATATACCAAAGCCAACTGGACTAGTACGTATGGTTGGGTGGATTTGTTATTTTTGGTTTTCCTCAGTTTCCCATTTTTCCAACTGAGTTCTCCACATTTCCACATCCTTTTTCTTTAAGCAGCATTAAGTTTGAGTTTCTTTTAATCTACCACATCTTTACATGCAACTTTTCCAAATATGCACATTTTTGCAAGCAATGCTCCTCAATATATTGTAATGTTTGTATATTATTTTCATGAATGTATGCATTTTTATGCACACTTTACCCTAGTATGTGCATTCTTGAACACATTACTTGGCTGAAAAACTGCTTTGAAAAAATTCACAGAAGTATGAAATTCAAAAGATGGATGTGTTTCAGTTCATGTACGTATTGTTTCAAAAAGTGCAAATGAGGAAGTCTCACCTTTAAATCTTAACTGAGCTGATGCTCCCCATTTCCAACACATCACCGCTGCTGTTGGCCATACGGATTTGACTTCCTACCGTTGCTGCCTCATTTTTCCCAATAGTGGGACTGTCCCTGTGATCTGTAAGCCAAGTCACATCATCACAAAGAAGCAGGTAAAGAACCTCCAGGAATGCTGGGGGAGGGAGGTTTCTTTTCCCATTTCTTCTCTAATGTCCAGAATTCACCCATGAGATCTTCATAGAAACTTTGGAAGCTGCCTTATGCTGAAACCATTGGTTCATCTCCTCAGTATTGTGTAGCTTCCAACATATATAAAACATAACAAAACATTAAACGTTAAACAAACCTTCCCTATACAGAACTGCCACCAGATATCTTCTAAAGGTTGTATAGTTACCTCCTTGGCTCAGGGGTCACATAACTCCATACTCTCCATCATTTCTCCGATGAAAATAGGGACGACCTAAGGAAAAGTGGAGGGACACGGGTGGCGCTGTGGTCTAAACCACAGAGCCTAGGGCTTGCCAATTGGAAGGTCGGTGGTTTGAATCCCCGCAACAGGGTGAACTCCAGTTGCTCGGTCCCATCTCCTGCCCACCTAGCAATTCAAAAGCACATAAAAGTGCAAGTAGATAAATAGGTACCGCTCCGGTGGGACAGCGTTTTTGTGCACTCCTCTGTTTCACCAGAAGTGGCTTAGTCAAGCTGGCCACATGACCCGGAAGCTGTCTGTGGACAAACACTGGCTCCCTCGGCCAGTAAAGCGAGATGAGTGCTGCAACCCCAGAGTCGTCTGTGACTGGACTTAACGGTCAGGGGTACCTTTACCTTTAAGGGAAAGTGGGATATTCTTGGATCAAATCAGAAACCGGGACAGCTTCCGTAAATCCAGGACTATCCCTTGACATTGCCAGTGTTTAAGTAGGCCTCGGTTGCCTGTCTGGCCTGTGTATGGAGACCAGGGAGTGGGTGCACCATCTTGTTCTTTGCTTCAGGTAGCTAAAGGTGTTTGGGCAGCCCAGGGGCTTTTTGCTCAAAAGGGACAACTCTCAAGCACACCGAGCTTCTCATTTTAGAAATCAAGTGACACCCCCCCTCACATTTACCTTTTCAGACTGGCACTGTTCCATGTCTAGCTACTGAAACCGTAAGAAATATAGTCGCTGACTGAATAATGTACATGATGCTGTCAAGCATCCTGACTTGTTGGCAGTAATATTACTATTATTTATTATTTACATATTTAATGACCTTATTGCTATTATGCACTGTTAGCCCGACTAATTGTAATGCAATAAACATAATTTACAAGTATATACATAATCAGCCATTAGTGGCAATACCTGAAGCAGCTGCAGATTTTCTACCACAGTCCCTTTAAAAGTGATATCATCATGATATGTGTCTGTTTTGATCATCGTATGCATCAAGTGACCTACATAGAATCATTTTTGTCTTCTTTAATGAGAAGTGATCAAAGCTATAATTAGGGTATGATTATCTTGTTTTGAACTGAAGATCGCAGAGGAAAAAAAAGTAAAATCCCACGTACAGAAGGTATTTGCAAAGAAAGACAGCTGCTCTGACTGCATGCGGCTTCTTCATCTGATAAAAAAAAAGAGATAGGTTGCTTTGGATACATCCACACATCCAAAAACATAATGTTAGTTTAACCTACAAAGCCCTTAGCAGCTTGGTCTCTATGTAACTTCGGAGTTGTGTATATTGTTAAAACATTAGAGGTGATTTGAATATTTTTTTAAAAATGACCCTTGGTGGACATAGGGGAAATGAAAACTTCCCCCACCCCACAAAGTGTTGGGGGATTATTATTATTTTTTCATTTGGAAGTGTAGGTTACCACTTCCCTTACTTAACCTTACGAGGGAGCTAAAGGTTTCCCAATTTGTGGTTGCTTTTTTCTTGTTCTTATTTAATCATTGTTGTAACTTTATTAAATCCCATAAACAAACATTCATTGGACCAAATACCTAAATACACACACATTATAAATACCTGTAATAAACATATATTAATATTTTACCACTTCGCTTTAAAAGAAATGGGAACTTGTGGCCCTCCAGATCTTGCTGAACTACAATTCCCATCAGCCTCAGCAAACACCGCCGTGGGGGCAGCAACATCTGGACAGCCAAAGTTTCCTCACACCGGCTTTTAAAAGAGCCCCATGCAGCTCACCCTAGTGCAAAGCTCTTGCTGCAGCTTCCTACAAGCTGCACTTCCTGGAATGCCTCAGGAGTGACATGTAGCTGGTGCTAAGTGGCCCAGTGCCCAGCGATGGAGCAAGCCAATCGGGCACCTGGGGCAGTGCGCATGCCCTGTGCCCAGGGGCGGGGCCAGCTGGGGCAGAATGCTCCACAGGGCCTCCAGAGTCTGCCTGCCTCCTCCCACTCAGCCGCCCTACAGCTGGGGGGGAGGCGGGCAGGCCGTTTGGGGCAGCGCGGAGCCTGCGGGCACCCAAGCCACCACGTCACTCCCAGGAGAGACGTGTGGCTCAGGCGCGCTGCAGACCCTGCGGTGAGTGCCGCCTGGCATTTTGTCACCCCCCTCAGTGGTGAAACCCAGGGCAACCAGCCCCCACCACACCCCCTTCCTCCGCCCCTGCCAGTGCCATCACTGCAGCTTCCTGTTGGAGGCGGGTGAAAAGTTATGACACCACTTTGTTCAGTAAAAAAAGTGAGAAGTGGCAGACAATGGGCATCTATTTTGATGGAGGATAATATTTCAAGGAAACTATTGGGGTTGAGGTGATTGGCCCCTATTCTTAGAAAAATTAGGCACTGGAATTCAGTGGGATCTAAGGAAGTGATCTGTGTTCATAATTGTAACCAGGCAGCCAATCCTAAGCATGTTTGCTCAGTAATAAGCCATACTGGGACTTAAAAATCAACTCAAGCCTGTTCTCAATGCCTATTATATGAAAGAGATTTTTCAGGTTCTTTCAAACTCACTCACTGGCTGTCCAGAGTGATGGAAGTGGAGTTCTGCTCATAAAAAAATAACCTAGATGTTCTGATGTGTAATAAAGAACTTTTATTTTACTAGTGGCTGTTGACTTTTTTTTTTTACTTCCTTAAACTCCTATTACTTTCCTTCTTTGAAGGGGAAACCAAAGACTTGAGAGAGTCCAGATTTTGTTGCCTAAGATAATTATTAATGGAAATAAGCTTTTTGAGTGTTACAATGATTAACAATCACAATCAGAAATTTTAGGGTGTTTATTTTTAAAAATCTAGCATCACAACAAATAAACAAAAAACCAGCATCTCATTTTGTCAATAATTTTAAATGAAAAAGGAGCGAAGAAAAATGGGTTGGGAATCTTCCGTCAGTTTTCTATTAAATATGCTATCATTGAATGATTATCTTTTACATGTAAAAAGGTTTGACCACCTTTATTAAAATATCAATATTTATACCCATTAGACATGGATATAACTAGCTCTGAATAAGGCTGGATTGTTTAAGCAACAGTGCAATGATGTCAGTACTGCAATTTTATTATCATGATGCTATAGCTATTGATTACAGATAATCATCTGAGTTCTAGAGATATTGTCAGGGAACTGCCATCGGAACTAGCGGAGGAGGCGAGGCTCCACAGCGATGCTGGAGAGGGGCCAAGCAGGGAGAGAGGCAGGTCTCTGGCTGGGGAAGAAAATCAGTGCAACACCAGGGATAGAGGGGGGCCGATGGGGGAAGCAGAGAGGAGGCTCCAGGACTCTTCGCAGGAGACCAGCGAGGAGAGCACAGGTCCTCCGCTGCCCACAGAAGACTTCTGTGCAGGGAAAGTAGGCAGCGACTTGGCGTCAAAGAACTTCTTTGCTGGAAGAGGTTCAAGAAACGCCCACTGACGGATTCTGCCAGCGACTGAACAGCCACAGAGTGGATGGCTGTCCAGCGAGAAACGGTTTAACCAGGCAACCTAGCCCAGAGCGGCGGTAACTTACGCACAAGTAACCCCTAAAGCCACTACAGATATGATTTTCATAAGGGCTATAACTGGCTTCATCTTCAGTGAGGAAAAGGAAATACATTTCAAAAACAATATTCTGGCAAATCATATTCAAAGTAAATTTCTGGAGCCTCTATTTAGGGTTCGGGCCATCTGGAGCCTCTATTTAGGGTTCGGGCATGACTTCTAACTCTGGCCTGACATGGGCTGCACAAAGGCTCTCAGATATCTTAAAGATAGATAAATATCTGTTATATATTTAGGTATATATATACCTAGGCATAGGTATAACTGGACTGGCTCCAAAATCTTTTTCTGCATATATTGTCAGGAAAAATTCCAATTCAGATGTTTGCCTGAAGAAATGTGGGCAAAAAATTGGGATGGAGAAGAATCCAACACACAAGCCCTGACCTGAACATCTCCGCATGTGTGCTAGCACCAGATCGTCCTTCACTCTGAAGAAATGAAGAGGAATTCTCAATGCAAAAATTTCGCCATTGAGTGAGAACCGTACCTTATCGGGGTTCCTGGTCTTGAGGATGATGCTGATGATGCTGATGATGATGATGATGATGATTTATTTATACCTTGCCCATCTGGCTGAGTTTCCCCAGCCACTCTGGGCTGCTTCCAACAGAATAGTAAAATACAATAGTCTATTAAACATTAAAAGCTTCCCTAAAGAGGGCTGCCTTCAGATGCCTTCTAAAAGTCTGGTAGTTGTTGTTCTCTTTGACATCTGGTGGGAGGGCGTTCCACAGGCAGGCCCTCTGCCTGGTTCCCTGTAACTTGGCTTCTCACAGTGAGGGAACCGCCAGAAGGCCCTCAATGCTGGACCTCAGTGTCCAGGCAGAACGATGGGGGTGGAGACGCTCCTTCAGGTATACTGGACCGAGGCCCTTTAGGGCTTTAAAGGTCGGCACCAACACTTTGAATTGTGCTCGGAAACGTACTAGGCATATTCCTCTAGAGGCATTTTAGAATCCACCTTCCCTTAGGTGGTGCAATAGGTCAGCGCATCTGACTGTTAACCAGAAGATTGGTGGTTGGAGCCCACCCAGGGAAAGGATTCCTGCATTGCAGGAGGTTGGATTAGATGACTCTCTGAGTCCCTTCCAGATCTACAATTCTGTGATTCAGACATTCTCTCTCAAGGCAAGAATGTTTGAAGTGAAGCTGGTGTGCATAAGGGGGCATTGGGAATAATGACGGAAAAGACATTCAATTTTGTTTCCATCACACTTATTGAGCCAATACAAAAATTGAAACCCGTGTGGCCTTTGACATTCACAATTATCCAAATAAACAATGCATACAAGATGCATATATTAGGGGGAAATGTGCATAAAAATGCATATATTAGTGAAAATAACATACCGAAAATGCATTATGTGAAGGAAAATTGCTGGCCAAAATGCATATATTGTCAAAACTGCATATATCAGTACACATATTCGGAAAAATTCAGACTCAAATGCTGACAAATTTTCATGAGGAATTTTTTCCTCCAATGAAACTCTGAGAAACTGGAGCATTAATTTAAAACTGAAAAATAAGAAACTGAGAGAAACCAAGATTGGCAGATTCATACTTCCCTTTCTGGGGGAGGGGCCTGTGTCCCTCTTTAAAGTTACACACATTCACCCCAAATGCCTGTGAGAGGTAGAGTTGCTGTGAGAATTGGGTTTTACAGTTCACCCTTAGATCAATTATATTAGCTTGAGCAACACTTCTGTACACACGAACAAAACACCAATGCAGGCCAGGCCTTAACAGGCAATAAGCTGAGAACTTCATAACTACCACCTCCTTCCTTATATAATTCCATTGATTCCCAGTGGAAGATAACCTATTTACTGACTGGGATTCAAGTGCTATTACATCACTCTTCTCATAAAAAGGACAAAATGACTTTGCGCCAATCTTTCCCGTGTTGGAGGAACAATTAATAATGAGTAATTGAAAACTTATCACTGGAAACTAATTAGTAAAATCTGTTTCAGAGCAGAAAGCCATCTGTAGGGTGCCAAGATGGCCTAAATGAAACTGTGGCCAACTTCTTTGTAGGCCACGGCAATGGCAGAACATAGATGTATTCCCTGTGTGATAAACTCAACATGGACAGGAAATTGTGCTAACTGACCTCGTTCTCCTCACAGCTAGAAGAATGCAGCAGTGAAATCCTCCTGGATTTATGTCACACCCAATGAAAACCCTCCTTTGGGATGCTCATTTAATTAAAACATCCTGAATGTCAACGTCAAAACCTGGCCAGAAGCCTTATAGAGAGCCCTCGGATTTAATAAAGAAATTGGGATAATAGCACAGCCACTGAGAATTTCTTCGCGTGGGTGGCTTTTATGCTTCTTTATAAGGAATCTAATAAAGTCTCAGAGCTGTGCTGTTCTTGCTAGTTACAAAGTTTATGGCACTGAATCAAATGCAGGCCTTAGAATCGGCCTTCAGGTTTTGTTTTTTTCCTTCTTCTCCACATGACTTGCTTTTAAACTTTTAGAAAATAATGATGTGATAAAATGACAATTTTAGGTTTATCTTTTATATTGCCTTTCTCACTAATGCAGTGGAAAATGTAAACTCATTGGATAGTCTTATGACCCCAAGCAATAAAATCAAATTAGGTAAGGTGAGAGGGGACAGTTTCTTCTTCCAGTACTATGGACTCAGCTAGATTGGTAAAGAAAAAGCAATGTATATGTGATATAAATGCGGTGTATATGCAACATAACACTGTCCCACCAGATGTTGCTGTGGAGTTCCATTTTTCTCTACCTGTTTCCCCTTTTTAAATTTACAATGCATTTAACTGAAGCGCTTCTTTGATGTGTCCAGATCCAGCCTAGGTTATCCATTTCTTTTGTCTATACTCAAGTATAAGTGTGATGTGAGAATCTGAGACATAGAGGTTTGTCAAGATTGGGCTGTGGATTGTAGCTGCTGTGGGATAATCAGCCTCATATAACCAACATATTTAAGTCTACTTAATGCATTGAGGGGTTAATCCTATAGAGTAAACTGTCCTGCCAGGCTTAGCTATGTCACTCCTCCTTACCTTAGGAGGAAGTAAAATATATTGTTTCCCTCAGTCTACCATGTAAAGAGGTCTGGGCTGATTGCTCCAAGCTCAGACTACATGGCTTTTCTACAAGCCATCTTTGTGTATCTATACAAATAACTTAGAAACATGCACCACTTTGGAACCTAAGTATTTCTGCCTGTGTTTTCTGAATGCTGCATGGAAAAGCACATGAATCTGGCCTCTGAAGAGTTAAAGTAAACCATTTTAATTTACCAAACATGTGGTCTCTTTCTATGCTAAGGGAAGAGGGAAACTTGGGAAGCAACTTAGAAGGAGATATTTTAAAGGTCTAACAGACTATTTTCTCATGCTTTACTTTGCTGCATATGTTGTGATTTTAAATCTCTGCTGGGCTTCTCTCACCAAAGAGTACTTGCCCTAAACCTGGATCTTGACATCCAGGAATTCTCTATGCGTATAATTTTCTTTTCATTACCAAAAAATCCAACCAACCAAAGTTGCCCCAATAGACTTGAGGATGGAAATTTTCAAGATATGCTAGCGCTTCTATCTTGGAAGAGCCAGGTCTTGCCGGTTGACTACAGAGTCCTAGCTCTCACTGAGGTGATAACCTGTGAAGGCTTTAAAATGCAGGTAGGACTAATAAGATGGAGAGTTCCTTCATATTTTAAAAATATGTTACAAAAGGGTCATGGCGCTCAAATGGAAGCAAGTTTAGAGAAACTGGTATTTGCTAATTTTTTTCTGGTGCCTATTTCCACAGCTCCCTATTTAACGGTACTGCACCAAAACCAGCAGTTTGGGGAAATCCCACTTTGGCATGTCCTTAGCACTGTGAAATGTTGAGTCTTTTCTGTATGAGATATGAGTAGAGGCTTTCTAACGCTAGTGGTTGGTTAAAACGTCATACTGTCAGAACCGTTAGGCCATTGCTGCTCAGGTGGCATTCATCAGCTAGAGGCAAATGGTATCTCTCTCATTGGGAGTTGAGAACTTGTAGGTTATCATTTTGATTAACTCTTATAAGCAACTGGTGGTTCCCATAATTGCCTCCATGAGTGTAAAATGAATATACATTTCTTCTGACAAGAGAAAAGGGGGAGAATATATTCCTACTGGAAGTTTTAGGTTCCTATAATGCCATGGAGATCAAATTAAAAAAGGAGAGAAAGAGAGAGGGGGAAAACCTGTTGCTATAGTATTCTATTAATTAAACATTAAGAAAATATATGGCATTGACAGGTTTGGTGGTTGGCTGCTAGCAATTGGGTAGCAAAGTTTTCCAAATTTTAAATATTCATTCCATAGAAGATAGTGCCAATTAGGAACTTAGCTCTTTAAAACATTAGTATAAATTGCTATATATAATTTGTCCAACAGCCTAAGTACTCTTTTCCCCTAGTTATTATCTGAAACCACTTGCTTATCTGAAACTACTGAGATGTTAGAAAATACCTGGCAAATGAATTCTACTGAATGTGTACAGGCCCTAATGCGGGAGAAAAAGTTCAGAGAGAAATGTGAATAAAAATTTCAGAGGCGATCCAACAGGGTCTTTCTTTGACCAAAACCTTTCGAACTCGAGAAATTCAAAGCTAGCCTTTCTCCTCCTTAATGAGAAAGCTTAGAATTGCAGGCTAAGGATGTAATTCTGTGCATGTCTCCTCAGAAGTGAGTCCCTCTGAATTTACTGGAGCTTACTCCCAAGTAAGTCGGTGTTGCAACTCCTTTCACTTCTGAAATTCACTGACAGGTTTCACATGTCAGAAACACTGGAACATCTATACGCCAAAGGAAACAGTGTAGAAAATGTTGAATGATTGATCACATGGTCAAATTCTATATCAGGAATAAACACAACCCTTCTAAGGTCAACAAGATGAACTTTCTCCAAAATCTGCTTTAATCTTTTTTATTTCTCGAGTAGTCCCCCATGCCTTTTGTAACATGGTGCATGTAATGAGGCACATCAGTTATATCATTTCAGTGGCACATAAAAAGAATGTAGAGTGAAACATTTGCTGAAATAATCTAGTTCCACAATGCATTTCCACTCAGATTTCCTGTTTGTACTCTACCCATCTTTTAACGTGAAAATGAGATTGGTGTTTAACAATCACATTCTTTAAGATAAAAGTTGTCTGTGCATGTTTCACCCATTTGCAATATAAATATTTTGAGGTTCCTGTAAAATAAGACAACTGTGGTGTTGTTGTTTTTATTCTTCATGAATCAGCCCCTATATTTGAAACAAATTGTTGCGGCAACAAGGAATGACAGCCTGACAGCCTAGAAGGTTATTAATGGCAGTGGCAGCCTGCAAATCAAAAATCATGCCAGTGCATCTGTATGAACAGCAATTTGTGCTCCACTGAATAACCACAAAGCCCCTACTCCCCCTCCACCCCCCAAATTTAAGCAATTGGTTGAAGGAGGAGGAATCATAAATATAAAATGTTTCCCCAATGGGAAAAATGGCCTGAATGTAATTGCTAGTTTGGGAGAACAATGTGCAAAAGTTTGCTAAATCTTTCAAACCTTATGCTGTGTATATAGTTGAATTCTGGGACAGTAGTATCAAAAGGAAAAATATCATGCCTGTTGATCTTATTCCTCCTTCATGGGGTTTCTGGGACTGGCATCTTGTTATTTGCAACAGCAATCCACTGTCTGCAAAGACAGGAGAACAGAAACAGTGGCACTATTCAGACATAGCACTAAAACATAGTTTAGCATTACATGAGTGAGACTTCTTGAGTTCTGCACTGGTGCAATCCTCCGTTCCCTCTCCTCCTCAAGTTCATCCACAAAAAGAAGACTGGAAGTATATGTTTCCTGTCTAACACTAGCTGTGGTTTATTGTTACAGTACACAGCTGTGCTACCATGATTACTGTAATTGAAATGATGGTTTATAGAAAGAAGCTGGAATCAAACCATGATTTGACACTGGCTTGTTGCAACAAACCATGCTTCAAACAGACTAGAATTCCCAGTTTGGGAGAAACAGGAAATTCTACTTAGTCTAAATCAGGAAGTGGATGTTTCCAGCCACCTCTTTGCAGCTGTGCAAAGGAGAGGGAGAGGAAAGGGGAAAGAGCTAGGATTCAAGCAGGCCTGCTCTCATAATGCTAAAATATGGTTAGGTGGTACATCCAAACCAGGCTGGAGTAGAAAAACAGAGAAAGAGAGAGTTCTCAGCACTGATAATCTATTTATTAATCTATTCATGAGTGCAGTCTGGATAAACCAAGCTTCAACTTTATGAACTGCATTTCCCCTGCCAATTTCTAACCATACTAACAGATGACTGCCCTTACCAGACTACTGCATTATCTGTGGTGCATTGCAACTAGTACTTTCTTGGCACTCCCAACTACATATACTGGTAATGTGATCTCCTTTACTCAATGAAAAGTGCTGGCCCCAGCAATCCTATACCCCCTGGAAGGGCATCTAACATTGGTAACATCAAGAAGTGGGTGTACAGGAGAGTATACCAGAGGTGGTTTAGGTGTATACTGGGGGGGGCCAGGGAAAGTCGTGGAACCCCAAGTCCCCTCATATGCTCACAAACCAAGGGGCAATGTTTATTATCAATTTACTTCCTCCCATTATTCCAATAGGAGGGAAATTGTTTAAATTTTAAAATATAACTTCTTTTTTTCTGGAAGAAAGAGCTTTGGGCTTTGGATTGATGGTTCTCCCTGGCCTGCCATCTTAAGATGGGGAAGGGTCAAATTCCATGGTACAGCAACTGGTTTGCCTGCAGAAGCTCCCAAATTCAATGCCTGATGTCTCCCAGCAGGGCAGAGAAAGATTCCCTGTCTGAAACCCTGGAGAGTCACTGCCAGTCTGTGTAGCTTCTACCTGTGCCAGATGGACCAAAGGTCTGACTCCAGTATAAGGCAGCTTCCTCTATGTTAAGAACCTAAGAACCTTCTGGATCAGGCAAGCAGCCCAACTAGACTAGAATCCTGACCCCACAGTAACCAGCCAGGTGCATGTGGGAAGCCTGCAAGCAGGACCTGAGCACAGCAGCACTCTCTCCTCAGGCCATTTCCAGCAACATTGGAGACAGGATGTAGCCATCATGGTTAGCAGCCATAGATAGCCTTTACCTTCATTAATTTGCCTAACCCTCTTTTACAACCATCCTATGTTCTTATGAATGCAGCCTAAAGTAAATAGGTCCAAGTGCATTACGGCATGTAAAACTTGACAGATTTAATTAAGGAATCATTCAATATACATGTTTTAAAAGGAGTATGTTTGACACAATGTAGCCTATCTACAGTTGTACCTCAGGTTAAGTACTTAATTCGTTCCAGAGGTCCGTTCTTAACCTGAAACTGTTCTTAACCTGAAGCACCACTTTAGCTAATGGGGCCTCCTGCTACTGCCGCGCCACCAGAGCACGATTTCTGTTCTCATCCTGAAGCAAAGTTCTTAACCTGAAGCACTATTTCTGGGTTAGCGGAGTCTGTAACCTGAAGCATATGTAACCTGAGGTACCACTGTACTTGCATGCCCTAAAACCCTTGAGCCTAAACCACTATCTTTTTTCTAATCACAATTAAACAGCTAGAAAGAGAAATCTTTTGTCAGATAAAGTGATATATAAGAATAATAGGCCATGTTAAGTACTTCACGTCTCTCACGGAAAGGTGTCGTACCTGACTTGTATACTTGATTTATGCATCTTGGAGATAACTGGCACATATTTTGTAAGAACACACTCAGTACTTTTGGGATTCTGAGGCAAGCTTTTCACACGAGGAGGCCTAGCTTCTAGGAAGGCTTATTCCCCTACACCTGTCTTTTGATAAATTAAGTACTGGCAGGCAGGAGCCTACTTCTTTTTAAACATTTCAGCTGTTGCCACCTAGTTGTAAGCCGATAAACTATTAAGGAAGGATTTTGCTTCTAAGTATGATTGATCAATCCACGTTCAGTATACCAGTCTGCGTGAGTAATTCTAGGAGGCAACAAGCACATAATTAACCACTTGACAATAAAACTTAATTGCTTCTGATCTGTTGGTGTGGTAGTTACTCCCAGAGCATGGGTCACTTCTCAGTTGGAAGAAGAATCATGCTGGTGAAAGCAAGCTCTATGGCTTGCAAGGAGAGTTTGGAAACTTAGAGAGAGGCTCAGCTTCAACCGTAAGTTGCCAGAGTGTCTTCCATAATGTATATTAGCAGGAACCACATCAGACAGGCAACTGAAACATGTGGAAATGCATAAGGAACTTCCCTGTATCAAGTTGGACTACATTATTATTATTATTATTATTATTATTATTATTATTATTATTCTGCCTTGCCTCTCAAGGAACCCAAGGTTGGCAAACAACAAAATGATTAAAATGATTTTTTCAAGTAGAACAACAAACAAATCCAATATCCTCACAGCTAATAATTTCTTCTAAATTTCAAAAATGATTCGCATTTGTTAGAATGTTTCTCACTTCCAGATCAGCGCCATCGATTAATGGCGGATTCCCTCTGAGTCTCGGAGGGACCAGCTCCACGGGATCGGGTCTTACCGCTGCGGCAAAGTGGTGGCCCTTTAAAAATCACAGGCGGGGGGAAGCCTGTGAACGTGGGGACTCGGCGGGCACCATTTGCGCCCCCCCCCAATTTGCGAAGGGACCCTTTTAAGGGCTCCGGAGCGGGACGGGGTGAGCAGCGCTGTGCTGAGAGTCGACTGCTTCTCCCGCGGAGTGAAGCCGCACAGCCGTTATCGGAGAGCGCTGACTTTTTTCTGTGGACATTCGGATTTCAAACAACAACCCGTGAGTAGTACGGAAATTGGATTTTTAAAATATTTTTTAATTCGGCACTGATCGGGGAAGGTCCAAACAGGAAGTCCGCCTCCCCTTTCTGTAAACAATCTAAAGCAAATAACCTCCAACTAAGGTCGTGGAGAGTTTTAATTCCCCCCCCCCCCCCCTGTAATTTTATAAGATTATAAGGAATTTTATTTGGAAGCAGGGGAGCCTGCAGGAGAAGAACTAAATTTGGGAATTGACGTGCCGCCACCCCTGGACCTGGGAGTGGTCCGTGAGAGCCCGTTGATGAGGAATTGAACAATTTGACAGCTGTCAAGTTAGCTGTCAAGATACAAAAAGAGGACTTTGTTTCTATTGCCTACATTTGCTACAAGCTTATGTTTAAAAAGAAGGAAGGATTGTTACAATTTAACGTATGGGACTTTTGGGTCTGTGCTGAGAGGAGTAAAAAGAAACTTAAATCCCCCTAGAGGGAGCTTTGGGACATTGCATCAAGAACCAGCTGAGAAATTGTTTTTTGACCTTGATACGCTTAAGAATGGCAGTTGGAAAGGAAATCCAGTTTGAACTGAATAGGACATTTTTTCTCTTGGGAAAGTTGCAAGGTCAAATAGGTGTTTTGACTACAAATGTTACAACTTTGAACACAAAAGGGAGCACCAGCAATGAATTTGATAAGAACTCGGCACAGGAATTCTATTTAACTGAACAAACAGGGAAATTTGAGAAGGAGAATAATGTTGTCTCTGAAGAGAAGAAAGGGGGAGCCGTAACTCTGCAGATGCGAAAGGCGAGTTCCAATTCGAGGCCTGACATGATGGTAATAAAGAGAAATAAATTTTTGAAGATGGAAGCCTGGTCTGAACTGGAAAGTGAAAGATGGAGAGATCTCCTTATGTGGAGATCAGATGGTTTTTTGAGATTGATGGATTTATGCTGGGGACTGAAACCGGGAAGGGGGTATGGGTGGAATAAAAATTGGGAACTCAAAGTGTATATAATATAAGTTGTTTTTTTGTTTTTAATCTTTATAAGAGTTGGGAAATTCATGGAAGGGAACTTTTTATTTCGACCTTAGGGAAATGTCTTAAGAATAAGTATTGATATATAGGTTTGGATGAGAGTTAAGATCGGATAAAGTAAAAGTAAAAGTGGCTTTTAAAAATATTGTAAAATTAAGGATTTTCTTGATAAGATGTTTGAAAAGGAAATTTATGTGGTATTGGTAAAAAGATATAAAGGATTAAGTAAAAATGAATTGATGAAAGAGAGAATCGAAAGCTACAATATTTTAAAACAAATTATTAAGATAAAAATTAGGTTGGAAGGAATTGCCTAAACAACAATTTAAACTAGAATACAAAAATGGGCGGTGTGAGGAGGTCAAGGAAATAAGTAAAGGAAGAAAGTTATGCAAAGGTTTGATTTGCTTCTTTTTCCCTTTTCCTTTTTTTAATGTTTGTATTTTTTCTGTCTTTTTTAAAATTTCTTTTCGTTTCTTTTTTCTTATTGTAACCTTTAAAATCTTGAATAAATATTATTTTCAAAAAAAAATAGAATGTTTCTCACTTTTTGTAGATTAATATAATGAAAAGGGGAGGATCCTGTTAGCTAAAAATATAACTTACACTACTTTAAGTGCCAATTTTATATTTCCCACTTTTTTCATCATGAGCATTTGATATAGTTCAGTCATCTTTGTCATTTTGATATCAAACCATTTAAGAAGCTGGTGTCTTTCTTTCTTCCTTTCTTTCTTCCTTTCTTTCTTTCTTTCTTTCTTTCTTTCTTTCTTTCTTTTTCTTTTCTTTTGGTACCTTCAGGTAGAAAAAAGACACACACCCCCCCAAAAAACCTGATCTACTTATTTTATGTCAACACAAAATATAAACAGAGCAGCAAAATGGAATATGTAGAAAAATAATGCTCTTGCCCATCTGTTATACTGAAAAAAAATAAAAATCAACTCTGATATTGTATTGAGAACATGCAAACTCCAACAATGGGAAAGCTAAAAAGACATATGCTAGCAAGTAAAAATAAAAAAAAATTATTGTGATAAGTTATGTTGCAAACTAAAGTGGAGAAATGTATCCAGGCAGGAAGAAAGCAGTGTCAGCGCCAGCGACGAATGGCGGATTCCCTCTGAGCTCCGGAGGGAATCGGCTCCACGGGACAGGGTCTTGCCGCTCCGGCGAAGCGGGGACCCGAAGAAATCGCAGGCAGTGAAGCCTGGGAACTTGGAGGCTCGGCGGGCTCCATTTGCGCCCCCCCCCCCACTGCGAAGGAGCCTTTTTAAAGGCTGCGGAGCGGAACGGGGGTGGGCGGCGCGGAGCTGAGAGCCGTCTACCGCTTCCGTGGAGTGAAGCCGCATGGCCATCGTCGGAGAGCGCTGATTTCTTCCTGGCAATTGGACTCTAAAGCAACTACTCGTGAGTAGGATTAAGTCAATTAATTCGAGGAAAAATTTTTTAAAAAAATTCGGCACCGAAACGGGAAAGGTAAAAACAGGAAGTCTACCTTTCCGGATTGTAAGCAGATCAAAGCAAAGAGACTCTAAAGCTGTAACTTTGAAAGACGTTTTTTTAAAGGTCTAAAATCCAGCACCAAAAAAGCGATCCCCACCTGCCTGCAGGAGCAGAGGGGAGAAATTTGAGAGGTATTTACCTGCAAGGAAGGAGGGAAGTAAAGTTACATCTGCTGCCTCTGAAATCTGGGAACGGACTGCCTATGATAGGGAAAGCATAATTGGGAAGAATTGCCAGCACGTTAAAGGTAAAGATTTTTGATACAACTCTGTGAAAGATACAGTGTTTCTGGAACTGCTTTTGACTAAAAAGTAACTTTTAAGGACACTGAATTTGTGGCTTTTAAGGGTACTGGGGACCTATAAGGACTATATTTGTTTTAAAAGTTGCAAAGTGAAGTTGGAAGTGTGTCCCCCTAGAGGAAACTATGTTGTAACAACAACTAAGCCACTAAGTAACCAAGCTTGGAAAATTCCTCTTCAAAACAAATCTACCAGGCGTGAGACTGACCTTGGGTTTTGCATGAGAGTGTTATGGCAAATGAGAAAGGGAAGATAGAGCTGGCACAGGAAAAAACTACCAGGTCCGGTAGACAATACAAGACTGATATTACACATCAGAGAAGGGCTTCAACATCCGGAGCAGCAGGTACAGTAGGAACTGCTGCTTCGCAAGCAAAACCAAAAGCTATGTCATCTGAAGATTTATTGGCTCAGGCACTTGGCAAAATTAATGCAACTTTGGAAAACTTAGCCAAACAGGTTGCAGAGACAAATAAACAAGTAGCTGAGGCCTCAGCAAAAATTGACTTGAACACTACAAGTATTAATGAACTGGGAAAGAAGGTGAATTCTAATACACAGTCTATTGAAAAACTATTGGAGGAATCGGCCTCGACTCGAAAGATAGAGGAAGCTAAGGAAATTGCAACCGCTGCTCAAGAGAAGATACCACCGGTATATAAGAAACTAGAGGATCACGACCTAACACTGTCTATGATTGAATTACAAGGAAAGGAGAGAAATTTAAGAATCAGAGCAGTACCTGAAAGCGAGAAAGACAACCTGGCAGACTTCCTTACAAAGGAATTTACAGATTTTTGGCAACAGGACCTGGGGAAGGAAGAATTCAAGATAGTGAGTGCATTTAGGCTTGGTAAAAGACAAAGAAAGAACAAAGCAAGAGACTGTTTGATTACCTTAAGAACAAAAGAAGAAAGAGACAAAATCTTGAATTTGCACTATCAAAGAACTCTGGAAATTGAAGATTCATTCGTGGAGATCTTTAAGGATATACCCAAATATATTTTGGATGTAAGGGCCTACTACAGAGATCTTGTTGTTCTATTGAGAAGAAACAGAATACTCTTCAGGTGGGAATTCCCCCAAGGTCTATCCTTCAAATACAAAGGAAGAAAAATAAGAATAAGGACAGTGAATGATAAAGACAAGTTCTTGAAAGACCACGAGGAGGATCTACAGAAGGAAGTGGAATCTGGTGAGGAGCCAATCACATCAGGAAAAGGAATTTTAGACATAGCAAACTTATCATTTGGACTCCTTGGCCCAGGGAAAGACACACCACCGACAGAAGAAGAACAACAACTCGGTGCAGTTGGAGGGAAAACTAAGTAACTCACCATGGCTCTGCAACTTCTAAGTTGGAATTGTAATGGACTTAACTCCCCTCGAAAAAGAAAAGGTGTTTTTCATATATTAAGAAAAGAACAATTGGACTTGATTTGTTTACAGGAAACACATGTAATGAGGCTACACAGGAAAATACTTGTTAATAAGAGATTGGGACAAGAATTTATTTCGTCTGATAAGGTCAAAAAGAGAGGAGTGGTGATATATGCAAAGGAGAAATTTTCACCGAAATTAATTTTTAAAGATGAACAAGGAAGATATTTGGCAATCGAAATTCAATTTCAAGGAGAGAAATTTCTGATTGTAGGGGTGTATGCACCGAACGAGGGGAAATCTGAATTTTTTAAGAAGTTGCATGAGACTCTTTTGGACTATATGGACTATAATATAATATTGATGGGGGACATGAATGGAGTTGTATCTACAAACATGGACAAGGCACAAAAACAGGTAGTCACCAAAGATGGTAGACTACCAAAAACTTTCTTTGAATTGACTGACAATATGGACTTGATTGACATTTGGAGAACTAAGAACCCCCTGGGGAGAGAGGGAACTTCCTTCTCTGAAGCTAAGATGACATGGACTAGAATTGACCAAATTTGGATTACTAGAGGAATGGCACCAAAGATAAAGAAAGTGGAAATCTGCCCTAAAACTTGCTCAGACCAAAATGCTGTAAAGATGGAGATGAAGCAAACAACACCCGGCTCCTTTAGATGGAGGATGAATGACACCCTATTTAGAGATGAAGAAGTATACAAAAAGGCCCAAAAAACTTTGAGAGACTATTTTAAAATAAATATGACTACTAATGTCAAAAAAAGAGTAATCTGGGATGCAAGTAAAGCTGTGATGAGAGGGTTCTTGATACAACAGAACGCAATAAAAAAGAGAAGTCGAAATGAGAAAAAAAGATAAAATTTTTGAGAAAATAAAAGAAGGGGAGAAAAAACTGAGAGTAAAGCCAAAGTCGCAGGAGATTTTGAGAGAAATAAAATTATATCAAGTACAATATATGGAATTGATGAATCAGGAAATAGAATGGAAAATTAAACAAATGAGACAGAAGACATTTGAATCAGCGAATAAATGTGGGAAACTACTGGCTTGGCAATTGAAAAAAAGACAAAAACTAAATACCATCACAAATTTGGAAGTAGAAGGAAAAGATATACACAATCCAACTGAGATTAGAAATTGCTTCCAGACTTCTGGGTTAGTGCCAGCGGCTAATGGCGGATTTCCTCCGAGCTCCAGAGGGAATCGGCTCCACAGGATCAGGGTCTTACCGCTGCGGCGACGCGGGGACCCCTAAAAATCACAGGCGGTGAAGCCTGTGAACCTGGTGACTCGGCGGGCACCATTTGCGCCCCCCCGACCTGCGAAGGAGCCTTTTTAAAGGCTTCGGAACGGGGGACGGGGTGAGCGGCGCGGTGCTGAGAGTCGACTGCTTCTCCTGCGGAGTGAAGCCGCGTTGCCATGGCCGGAGAGCGCTGACTTCTTCTTGTGATTTGGACTTCAAAATAACAACCCGTGAGTAGTACGGAAATTGGATTTTTAAAGAATTTTTTTTTGTGTGAATTAGGCACGATCGGGAAAGGCGCAAACAGGAAGTTCGCCTCCCCGTCTTGTAAACAACCTAAAGCAAGGACCTGCTAACTAAGGTCGAGAGAATTTTTTCTTTTATTATTGGGCAAAAGACATTAATTTCACGATTTGGCACTAGAAGAAACCTTACTGGAGGATAAGAGCTAATTTTGGGAGCTGAAGTGCAACCCCCCCGGACCCGGGAGTGATCCGCGAGAGAGCCTGTTGAAGGTATTGAAGAGTTTGACAGCTGTTAAATTAGCTGTCAAGACGGAAAAAGAGAACTTTGTTTCTGCTGCTTCTGCTGGCTATATTTGTTACAATTTGACTATACTTTGTTGAAAACAAGGAAGAACTGATACAAACTAATTTGATTTTTGGATTTGAACTGGAAAGAATACCAAGTAACCAAAATCCTTCTAGAGGGGGTTTTGGGACATTACAAGAATGGCTGAAGGAGGGAAAATTCAAGCTAAATTGGACAGAGTCTTTGTTCTCTTGGGAAAGCTACAAGGCCAAATTGATGTTTTGGCTACAAATGTTGCAACTCTGGACTTAACAGTAAACAAATCCATTGAATTTGATAAGGAATTGACTCAGGAAGCCCATGCAGCTGGACAAGAAGAGAAACTTGAGAGTTTTGAGAGTGTGAAGAAAGAAATATATGTTGTTCCTGAGGAAAAGGAAGGAGGAGCTGTAACTTTGCAGATGATAAAGGAGAGCCAGAGGCCTGACATGATGGCTACAAAGGAAAATAAGAACTTGATGGTGAAAATTTGGTCTGAATTGGAGACTGAACAATGGAGAGATCTCCTTATGTGGAGATCTGAAGACCCAAGGATTACAAATTTGATTAAGGTGGAAGTTGGAGCTTTGGAGACATTTGGATTTGAAAGGAGTAAGAAACAAGATTCAGGCTCCACTTTTAAGTATGGAGGTCTGGCTGGAAGAAACATGGACCCTATTGGACTAGAGCTTCTTCGAGATTTGGTGCTTAATACCAAGGACTATCAAAAAAACCGGCAGAGAGGAATTGAGAGAGAATTAAGAGCCTCGGATGTGAGGTCTCCAGGCTGATAGTAGATTGACTGATGGACGCTTGTTGGGGATTGGAACCGGGAAAGGGGGGGTGGAGTTTGGGAATCCAAAGGGTGTATAATTATAATCTGTTTTGCTTATACTTTGTTTTGTTATTTGTATGAGAATTGAGGAAATCGTGGAAGGGAATTTAGGCCGACTTTAGAAAAAGGTTTTAAGAATAAGCACTGATGTATAATCATTGATGTTTACAAGGCAAAATTGGTTTTTCAAAATGAACTAAATATAAAATATAAAATATAAAAAGGTTAAAAATTAGGGACAAGAACTTGTTGAACCAACAATTTGAATTGGAATACAAGAGGGGGAGGTGTGGGGAAGTCAGGGAAATATGTTATTGAAAATAAGGATTGTGAATTCTATGTGTTTTAAAACTTTTTTGTTTCTTCTTTTTTGATTCTTTAATGTATTACAATGGAAAATTTTAATAAATATCTTTTTTTTAAAAAAAAAGAAATTGCTTCCAGAAATACTTCAAACAATTATATGCACAAGGGCCACAGAATGAAATGGACATTGGACGCTTTTTGAAAACAAATGGATTACAAAAAATTTCACAAGAAAGCAAACTAATGTTGAATTTCAAAATATCTGACCAGGAGATAGAAGGTGCCATTCAAAATATGCAATTAGGCAAGTCTCCAGGACCGGATGGGCTGACTTCCAGATATTACAGATCTTTGAAAGAGTGGTTATTACAACCTTTGAAGGAAGTCTGTAATGAAATTTTGGAAGGGAAAAGAGCAGCAGAATCGTGGAAAGAGGCGTATATTACACTTATACCGAAAACGGAAACTGAAAAGACACAACTTAAGAACTACCGTCCCATATCCTTATTAAATGTGGATTACAAAATTTTTGCTGATATTTTGGCTAAGAGACTGAAAAAAGTATTGATTGAGGAGATTCATAAGGACCAAGCGGGCTTTTTACCGGGAAGACATCTATCTGATAATCTGAGGAACATAATTGACATTTTAGAAAAACTAGAAGTGAATATAAACACTAAAGCAGTTCTGATATTTGTAGATGCGGAGAAAGCTTTTGACAATATCTCTTGGAGTTTTATGAAAAAGAACCTACAGGGTATGGGGGTAGGCCAAGGCTTTGAGAATGGTATAGGTGCAATATACTCTGAACAAAATGCTAAATTAATTGTAAGCAACGTGGTTACGGAACAATTTAAGATAGAAAAAGGGACACGACAAGGGTGCCCAATTTCCCCATTGCTTTTTATATCGGTCCTGGAGGTCCTGCTGAACATGATTAGAAGGGACCGGTTGGTCAAAGGTATACAGGTCGGAGCTAAACAGTATAAACTGAGAGCATTTGCAGATGACATAGTTTTGACGTTACAAGAGCCAGAATCTAGTACTAAAAGAGTTTTAGAACTAATTCAAGAATTTGGTCAGGTGGCAGGATTAAAATTGAACAAGTCAAAAACTAAGGTTTTAGAGAAAAAATTAACATTGACTGAAAGAGAGAAGTTTCAGAGTGAAACAGGTTTAACTGTGGTTAAGAAAGTGAAATACCTGGGGATTAACATGACAGCTAAAAATGGGAATTTGTTTAAAGACAACTATGAAAAATGTTGGATGGAAGTGAAAAAAGATTTAGAAATTTGGTCAAATTTGAAGCTTTCCTTGTTGGGTCGAATTGCAGCTATAAAGATGAATGTATTGCCTAGAATGTTGTTTTTGTTTCAAACATTGCAAATTGTGGACAAGATGGACTGTTTCAAGAAGTGGCAGAAAGACATTTCTAAATTTGTCTGGCAGGGCAAGAAGCCCAGAATAAAATTTAAGATATTAACTGATGCAAAGGAAAGGGGTGGATTTGCCCTGCCACACTTTAAACTTTACTATGAATCAGCAGTGTTCTGCTGGTTGAAAGACTGGCTGCTTCTTGAGAACACAGACATTTTGGATTTAGAAGGTTTCAACAATGTTTTTGGGTGGCATGCATATTTGTGGTATGACGAGGTTAAAGCACATAAAGCATTTAAAAACCATATTGTTAGGAAAGCATTGTTTAATGTTTGGATTAGATATAAAGATTTATTGGAAAATAAAACCCCAAGGTGGTTGTCACCAATGGAAGCGAAAGCTCAGAAAAAGCTCAATATGGAGGCCAGATGGCCGAAGTATTGGGAAATTTTGGAACAAGAAGGAGATAGCCTGAAACTGCAGAGTTTTGAGAAACTAAAAAACAAAGTGCAAGACTGGCTTCATTATTATCAGATAATGGAGGCTTACAATTTGGATAAGAAAGTTGGCTTCCAGGTGGAAAAATCTAAATTGGAAACAGAACTGTTAGAACCCAAAACTAAGATTTTGTCAAAAATGTATAACTTGCTGCTGAAATGGAACACTCAGGATGAGACTGTCAAATCAGCTATGATTAAATGGGCACAAGATGTTGGACATAACATTATGTTTGCTGACTGGGAACAGTTGTGGACCACTGGGATGAAATTTACGGCATGTAATGCCTTAAGAGAAAATATTATGAAAATGATATACAGGTGGTACATGACCCCAGTCAAGCTTGCAAAAATTTACCATTTGCCCGATAATAAATGTTGGAAATGTAAAGAAAATGAAGGTACATTTTTTCACCTTTGGTGGACGTGCCCTAAGATCAAGGCTTTCTGGGAAATGATTTATAACGAATTGAAAAAGGTATTTAAATATACCTTCTTGAAGAAACCAGAAGCTTTCTTCTTGGGCATGGTCGGCCAGTTGGTGTTAAAAAAGGATAGAATTTTCTTTATGTATGCTACAACAGCAGCAAGAATACTCATTGCAAAGTATTGGAAGATGCAAGATTTACCCACTTTGGAAGAATGGCAGATGAAGTTGATTGACTGTATGGGATTGGCAGAAATGACTGGCAGAATCCGTGACCAGGGAGAAGAGTCGGCAGAAGAAGATTGGAAAAAATTTAAGGACTATTTACAGAAATATTGTAAAATTAAGGAATGTTGAATGATGTTGGATTGAAATTAAGTGGTTTTTAGCTGTAATGGTATAAAGGAATATGAAAAAATGGTTTTTTATAAGTAAAAATTTAAGGTTATAATAACCTAAGATGTTGGATAGAAAATAAGGTGTTTTTATAAGCTGTAATGCTTTGAGATAAGGATTTGCTGAATAAATAATTTGAATTGGACTACAAGAAGGGGAGGTATGAGGAGGTCAGGGAAATATGTCATTGAAAACTAAGTATTGTGAACTATATGTGTTTTTAAACTTTTTTGTTTTTTTTTTTGTTTGTATAAAAATTGGAAATTTTAATAAATATCTTTACAAAAAAAAGCAGTGTCTGCCAATAGATATGTACTCGCATAAAACAGAGCTGATTTAAAACATAATTTTATAAATATATAAAGAAAGAACAACAAGCTTCAATGCAGGTTCCCTTTGCAAAATACTATAGGCTGCTCTCACTGACAACATCCAAATGTCTTGATCTAGCTTTCTGCTCCTTCCAGAGCTTTGCAGCTATACAAATAATGGTGGTAGACTCCTTGGGGGGAAAGTGGGATCTAAATGAAATAAATAAACAAATGTCAGTATTTGTTTTCTTACATTTTTAATCTCACTTCCTTTATGAAGCCCAAGATGGAATCAGGAGACCCCCACCCCCAGGAGGTTCCACCACCCAGGTCTCCTTTGCTTCAGCATGGTGGTAGTCTCATGAGGCTTCAGACCATGACCTAAGACCAAGTGGTGATGACACCCAACATTGTACCAGAAGATGCAACAGGACTCCCCCTTCCTCTCTGCCCAGTGGACCTCCATGCTTCCTTCAGTGTGCTCTACAGCATCCTTTAACCCTCTGGAGAAAATGGGGGAGCATGCAGGGAGCTTCAGAGTGGAGAAGATGAAGGGAAAGTCCTGTGTGAGCAGGCCACAATCATTGGTAATCAGCTTTAATCACGTTTAGTGTAGTTCTACAGCAACAGTTTACATAAGTCACGCCTAACTTCAGTTCCATTGTTTTTGGGTGGGTCTTCTCTAAGCATAACTATAGGAGCAGTCCTGTACACAAGAAGCTGGGGCAAAGCAAGCTGGTGTAAATTAAGTCACCCCAAAGTTACACCACAGCCAAACTCTGTTCAGCTGCAGGGTGGCTGCTGGCCAAGGGAGAGCAAGCCATAAAAATATTTGTTTGACACCATATTTTTCCTTGGCTTGACTTATGCTGGATTGCCAGGTCACATGGCTAAACTGAATGAGTTTAGGATCCAGCCTACACCCCCACTTTCTGGTCCCACCCCCTGCATGTCCTGGAAACACCCCCTTTTTCAGGGCTTACACTGGGTTAAGATCTGCTGGACTAAGCTCAGGCAGCTGGGACCTGACTGAGCCAGGGTGAGGGATCTCTGGCTGAGCCAAGGGTAAGGTGGTATAGCCCAGCTGCAAGGGGATCCTCTAGATTCAGTTGGAAATCCTCTGGATCCTAACCTGCTTGTCCCAGCTTGCTATAGGATTGCTTCCTAAATCTGGATCCAACCTTTCTCCCAGCGGTAACCAACCAGAGGACCTCCTTATGTTGTAAGATTACAATTCTATGACCCATGGCCATTGGCCATGCTGGCTGTGGCTGATGGGAGCTGGAGTCTGATAGCACCTTAAGGGTCACAGGTTTTCAACCTCAGCCTTGCATTGAATTCTACTCATGGCCTTTTAGGCAGCAGCCCCACACCCAGCCCCATCATTTTCATCACCATTGACACCACATTGTCTAGATAAGGTAGATAAACCCTGACTCCATCCAGCATGGCAAACATTTCCCCCCTCACTCTATCCATGACACAATCACAGCCATTTACTTTTTTATTCTCAATTGGGTTGGTTTATATCAAGTTTATATCAAGTGCAATGGGACGTGGGTGGCACTGTGGGTTAAACCACAGAGCCTAGGGCTTGCCGATCAGAAGGTCGGCAGTTCGAATCCCCGCGATGGGGTGAGCTCCCGTTGCTCGGTCCCAGCTCCTGCCAACCTAGCAGTTCGGAAGCACGTCAAAGTGCAAGTAGAGAAATAGGTACCGCTCCGGCGGGAAGGTAAACGGCATTTCCGTGCGCTGCTCTGGTTCACCAGAAGCGGCTTAGTCATGCTGGCCACATGACCCGGAAGCTGTACGCCAGCTCCCTCAGTCAATAAAGCGAGATGAGCGCCGCAACCCCAGAGTCAGCCACGACTGGACCTAATGGTCAGGGGTCCCTTTACCTTTATATCAAGTGCAAAAGGCATGAGGCAGAAATTAGGAAAGGGTATGTACAATTGAGCCCAGACACTGACATCCAGCTCCAACAGCGTTCTGACAGTTCCCTCACTGCGAGAACTGAGGTTACAGGGAACCAGGCAGAGGGCCTTCTCAGTAGTGGCACCTGCCCTGTAGAACACCTTCCCATCAGATGTCAAGGAAATAAACAACTATCTGACTTTTAGAAGACATCTGAAGGCTTTTTAGAAGACATCTGTTTTATTGTGTTTTTCATATTCTGTTGGAGGTCACCCAGAGTGGCTTCGACAACATGGGCAGCATATAAATAATAATGATGATAATAATAATAATAATAATAATAATAATAATAATAATAATAATAATAAAAAATTCTGAAGAGGGATCCTCACTGGCTACAAGGATGATACCCATTGTGCAAAAATTCATTGAGGGGTTTGAAGAGTTGTCAAGTTTTTAGAATCGCAAAACACCCTTGTCATGTTTTCCTGACATATTGTTGCTGTACTAATATCAACAGAAAACATGAGAGGCCTTTTAAATTCTTTGTTTCCCATGACCAGCATGGTATCAACTGGTTTTCTGAGCCCGATAAATTTACTGATAAAAGAAAGAATCTTGCTAAGGTTGCAGGACTACAAGGCGAAGAGTGCAATGGAGCCTTCAAACAGCCAGCAACTTCTAAAGAAAGTCAAACACTGCAAGCATTATTCATGGTCCAGAAGGACATAAAATTGACTCTGGCAGCTCAGTAAAATAACTGGAGATTAGGTAATGCCAGTTCCCATACCCTGGGGGAGATATAAAATACAGACTCAGAACAGATACTTCCTCTGCTTTGATCTTGCCAAATTACCTTAACAAAGCTTTTGTCAGTGTCTTCAGATATCTTCTTGGAAGAGATTGGGGGGAAAGCTAGATCAGGAAAGAGAATGGCAATGGCAATTTTTTGGGTGAAAATTTGCTCCTCTCACCAGAGGAGCTGATAAGGCAAAAGTAAGCTGGAATTAAGAATGAGAACAGATTCCACGACACCTCATAGTGGATGAAGATGGTAACGGGAGGGGGGAATCAACCAAATTGACAAACCAATTTGTACACTTAGAAATCTACTTTCAGAAGAGGGGACAAATGGAAGGAAGGAAGGAAGGAAGGAAGGAAGGAAGGAAGGAAGGAAGGAAGATGTCTTAATGTCATTAAACTTCAGGACATAGGAGTTCCACAAAAGGATATTCCAATTTTATCTTAAATAATAGCTTTGAAGTATATCAAAAATTTTATCTTTTCCCTTTACAATGAATATCCCCGACTTCCGGAGGCGGCGCAAAACCGTGATGGCGGACCTCTTCGAGCTCTGAAGAGGGGCACCGCAGAAAAGGGTTGCTCGCGACGGCGCAGCGGCAACCCATCAAGATAAACCACGGGCAGAGTGAGTCCGTGGCCGTGGGACCCGGCGGGCACCTGGAGCGACCCCGAAATCACAAAAGGAACCCCGTAAGGGGCTCCGGAGTGAAGGAGGGGGAGCGGTGCTGTGGGTTCATCGCTCTTTCTGCGGAGGCGAAGCCGCGCGGCTGTCACGGATGAGCGCTGACCTTTCTTCCAAGAAACATCGGGCTGAAACATCAAACCCGTGAGTAAGGACCTAAGACTTTACAAACTAAATCGGAAAATTTGGCTAAAAACGGGAGACGAGAAAGAGGAAGTCCGTCTTCCGACACTGCTTTCAAGATCAAAGCAGACGGTCTAAAGAGCGGAAAGCGCTGTGAACAGGGAAGCTTTGAAGCTTTAAATCGGGACTTTCGTGCACATTTGAATTTTATTTTTAAAGAATAAATACAGCATAAAATTGACCTGGAGCGGACACCCCAAGGGCAAGGGAAGACTCTTACCCCAAATTCCCGGGTGGCCGGGCAAAGTTGTTTAAACTGCGGAACTGTTGCAAGCTTCCAGATACTTTTGTAACTTTTGAGCTCATCTAGCTGAAGTGGATACAATTGCAGGCACCTTGCTGGAACTTTGTTATATGTTGAAAAGGGCTCTGCAGGACTTTTTTTTTTTTTTTAGCGTGCTGGAACTAATTTGCTTTTAAAATTGTTTTTAAAGTTGGAACAAAGAGACTTTAATTGTGGAAAGTTACCTTCTTCTTACTAAAACTTTGGTGGCACTCCCCCTAGAGGACATTGGGAATACAGAGGCCTGGGAAAGTTTTTTTTTGTTTACCTTCTCTCAATAGACTGTTTTTAATTCTGGACTTGCCTTTCCCATGGGATTACAACACTTGACCTTGAACGTTGACTGATGAGTGGCACAGGAAAGACAAGAGCAGCCAAAGCTAAGGAAGCTAAGGAGAAAGAGAAAGCAAAAAAGCAAGCACAGCTTTTGCAAACAACTTTAACTCAGGGACGTAGATTATCAGTTCCAGCTGTGCTTGAGACACAAAAAGTAGAAACCGAAAAGCCTGAAAAATCTGAAGAGGAAGATATGGCAGCAGGAGGAGCTGAGGCAGTACTGAAACAAGTTTTGGAACAACTGTCAGCAATAAATCAAAAAATTGATAACCAATCAACAAAAATTGACCAAGCAACATCCTCGATTCAGAAATTGACAGATCAGGTTTCCCAACATACTCAAGCAATTGAAAAATTGCAAGGAGCAACAGAAGAGAATCGTAAACTGGCAGGGGAAGCCGTTCAAATTGCAACATCAGCTAAAAAAGAAGTCGAGGAAGTTAAAGCGGAAGTCAAGCCTCTTCATAAACAGATAGGGGACCAACAAACCTATCTCTCGTTGGTGGAATTGAAAAATCGCGAGACCAACCTTAGACTAAGGGCAGTCCCAGAAATTGAACAAGAAGATTTGAAAGGACTTTTGACAACAGAGTTTACAAAGTTCTGGGACTTAAAAGAAGAAATTGATTTTAAAATTGTATCGGCTTTTCGGTTGGGAAGATTAGTAAGAAAAGATAGATCCAGAGACTGCTTAATAGCTTTGAGATCAAGGGAGGAGAGAGACAAAATACTAGGCCTACACTTCAAAAACTCAATTGTGATACAAGAGAAAAGGGTGGAAATTTATCGAGATATTCCTAAACAGTTACTGGACTTGAGAGCCACCTACTCAGATTTGGCTAAGTTACTGAGACTCAACACAATTCCTTATAGGTGGGAGTTCCCACAAGGGCTATCATTCACTTACAAACAGAAGAAGGTTAAAATAAGATCACCAGAGGACTTACAAAAGTTCCAGCACGACCACGGAGAAGACCTCCAAAAAGAAGCAGCAGCTAATTGGCCTATACCCAACCCAGGTGGAGCAATACCTGCACCTTCGGAACCAGAGGAGAAAGAAGATACACCGCTCTAGGTGTAGCAGAATAGTTCAGGATGTCTCTGCGGCTATTCAGTTGGAATATAAATGGCGGAAATTCCCCGGAGAAAAGAAGGAGGTTATTTCACATATTGAAGAAAGAACAATTGGACATTATTTGCCTACAAGAAACCCATGTGACCAGGCTCCACAGGAAGGTTTTGGTAAATAAAAGATTAGGCCAAGAATTTATTTCGTCTGACAAAGTAAAGAAAAGAGGAGTGGTGATCTATGCTAAGGAGAGCCTGATACCCAAATTTCTATTTAAGGATGAACAAGGAAGAATTTTGGCAATTGAAATTCAAACCCAAGGAGAAAAAATATTGATATTAGGAATTTATGCCCCAAATGACGGGAAATCAGAATTTTTCAAGAAGCTGCATGAGACGTTGCTGGACTATCTGGACTATGCTAACATCATAATGATGGGAGATATGAATGGAGTGGTGTCTACACATATGGATAAGTCTTACAACCAAAACTTAACATCTGATGGCAGACTGCCCAAAACTTTTTTCGAACTGACTGACAATCTGGATTTGATCGACATATGGAGGACAAAGAACCCCCTAGGTAAAGAAGGAACTTTTTTCTCTGAGGCCCACCTGTCTTGGTCAAGGATCGACCAAATCTGGACCTCCAGGGGGCTGGCACCCAAGACTAAAAAGGTGGAAATCTGCCCAAAAACATGCTCCGACCACAACGCCTTGAAAATAGAACTTAGATTAACTCAACCCGGTTCCTTCAGATGGAGAATGAATGACACACTACTAAGAGATCAAGAGATTGTGAAAAAGGCCCAAAAAACATTAAAGGACTATTTTGAGATAAATCTGAATACTACAGTTGAAAAAAGAACGATCTGGGACGCAAGTAAAGCTGTTATGAGAGGGTTTCTGATACAACAGAATTCAATCAAGAAAAAACTCTGGAACGGAAAGAAGGACAAAATATTGGAGAAAATACACCAAGGAGAAAAAAAACTGAGAACCAAACCAAAGTCCAAGGAGGTGCTGAGAGAAATTAAATTCCACCAAGCAGAATACTCAAAACTGATCAATCAGGAGATTGAATGGAAAATAAAACAGATGAAGCAAAGATCTTTTGAATCAGCAAATAAATGTGGAAAGCTGCTAGCTTGGCAGCTGAAAAAAAGACAAAAGCTAAACACGATAACAAATCTAGAGATTGATGGAAGGACCGTACAGAAACCAGAAGAAATTAGGAGGTGCTTCCACAGATACTTCAAAGAACTGTATGCACAGGGGCCCCAGAAGGAATCAGAGATAGATCAATTTTTAAAGATAAATGGACTATCAAAAATAACTCAAGATAAAAGATCAATCTTGAACTCTATAATAACCACACAGGAAATTGAAGGTGCCATTCAGAATATGCAACTAGGCAAATCTCCAGGCCCAGATGGACTTACCTCCAAATATTACAAGGTTCTGAAGGACTATTTGATACAACCTTTGTTGGAGGTATGTAACCAGATTATGGATGGGAAGAGGGCACCAGAAACGTGGAAAGAAGCCTTCATCACATTGATACCTAAGTCAGAATCTGAAAAGACTCAGCTTAAAAACTACCGTCCCATCTCACTCCTAAATGTGGATTACAAAATATTTGCAGACATTTTGGCAAATAGACTTAAAAAAGTCTTAAATGAAGCAATTCATAAAGACCAAGCTGGCTTTCTCCCTGGTAGACATTTATATGAGAACACTAGAAACATCATTGACATTTTAGAACTTTTGCAGACTAACAGGAACACAAGGGCGGTGTTAATCTTTATTGATGCGGAGAAAGCATTTGACAATATATCTTGGATGTTTATGAAGAAGAACTTGGAGGGGATGGGAGTGGGACGGGGGTTTGAGAATGGATTATATGCAATCTATTCAGAACAAAAAGCTAAATTAATAGTGAACAATGTGGTGACGGAGGAATTTAAAATTGAAAAAGGGACACGACAAGGGTGCCCTCTATCCCCTCTGTTATTTATTTCAGTCCTGGAGGTGCTATTGAATATGATCAGAGAGGACCGGTTGGTACAAGGGATAGAGGTCGGAGTGAAACAATATAAACTGAAAGCTTTTGCAGATGACCTAGTTTTGACACTGCAGGAGCCAGAATCCAGTACAAAAAGAGTTCTCGAACTTATATCTGAATTTGGTCGGGTGGCGGGATTTAGGTTGAATAAACAAAAAACTAAGGTTCTGACCAAAAATTTAACAATTACAGAAACAGAGGGGTTTCAGAGAGAAACAGAACTGAATGTGGTTAAAAAAGTGAAATACCTTGGGATCTATTTGTCCTCCAAGAATTTGAATTTATTTAAGGATAATTATGAGAAATGTTGGTTGGAAGTTAAAAAGGATTTAGAAATTTGGTCAAGATTGAAACTTTCCTTGTTGGGAAGAATTGCAGCTATAAAAATGAATGTGTTGCCGAAAATGTTATTTTTGTTTCAAACCTTACAGATCGTGGACAGAGCGGATTGCTTTGGAAAATGGCAGAAGGATATATCTAGATTTATCTGGCAGGGCAAAAAGCCCCGAATAAAGTTTAAAATATTAACAGATTCGAAAGAAAGAGGGGGGTTTGCCCTGCCGGACTTGAGGTTGTATTATGAAGCTGCAGCCTTCTGCTGGTTGAAAGATTGGTTTTTGTTGGAAAACACCGATGTCCTAGATCTGGAAGGTTTTAATAATGCTTTTGGATGGCACGCATACCTATGGTACGACAAGGTTAAAGCACATAAATTGTTTAAAAGCCACATTGTCAGAAAAGCAATTTTTGCAGTCTGGATGAAATATAAAGACTTACTAGAGAGTAAAACTCCGAGGTGGCTATCACCAGTGGAGGCCAAGGCCCGAAAAAGACCCAATATGGAGGCCTATTGGCCGAAATATTGGGAATTGACTGAAAAAATTGGAGACAATTGGAAGTTGCAGAGCCAGGACAAACTAAAAAATAAGGTGCGAGACTGGCTACATTATGCTCAAATTCAAGAGGTTTTCAAAATGGACAAAAAAGTTGGTTTCCAGGTGGAAAAGTCGAAACTAGAGACAGAATTGTTAGAACCAAAGACAAAGCTGTTATCTAGAATGTATAACTTGCTGCTTATGTGGAATTTACAGGATGAGACAGTTAAATCTGCTATGATTAAATGGGCACAGGATGTTGGACACAACATTATGTTTGAAGACTGGGAAAGGTTATGGAACACCGGAATGAAATTTACGGCCAGTACGGCCTTGAAGGAAAACATTATGAAAATGATATACCGGTGGTACATGACCCCAGTCAAGTTAGCTAAGATACATCACCTGTCTGACAATAAATGTTGGAAGTGTAAGGAAGCAGAGGGGACTTTCTTTCACCTCTGGTGGACATGCCCAAAGGTTAAGGCTTTCTGGGAAATGATTTACAATGAGTTGAAAAAGGTATTTAGGTATACCTTTCCCAAGAAACCAGAGGCCTTCCTGTTGGGCATGGTAGACCAGAAAGTGTTAAAGAAGGACAGAACTTTGTTTATGTATGCTAGTACAGCAGCAAGAATACTCATCGCAAAGAACTGGAAGACACAAGATTTACCCACGCTGGAGGAATGGCAGACGCAGTTGATGGACTATATGGAGATAGCTGAACTGACCGGCAGAATCCGAGATTTGGATGTAGAAACAATTGAGGTGGACTGGAAAAAGTTTAAAGACTACTTGCAAAAGTATTACAAACTGTATGAATCTTAAGACGGTGCATGATTTGAAAATGATACGCTTTAGCAATTATGATTAAGTAAATAGTAAACTAAGTGATAAAAGAGAAAAGGAGATAATATGAAATTGAACATGTTACGTTTATTTTAAAGGTATAAAAATTCTGACATAATACATTGAATATAGATATATAACATGTAAAAGTTACAATAAGGTATGACATAAGGTAACAAATTGCTGACATTGTTAATATAAAGAACGCAGAATCGGAAGGGGTGGGGAAGTCCAATTTGGGATTTTTGTTAAAAAAAAAAAAAAATGGTTTCTTGTAAACTCCTTGTTTGTAATGTATAAAATTTGGAAAGAAACGTAATAAAAAATATTATAAAAAAAAAAAAAAAATACAATGAATATCCCCATTTGTTCTACTCTTCTTTTAGCTAGGAATTTGGTTTGGTGCTATCTAGGGTGAATGGTTGCATGCGAGGAGGGTGAGCAGGGGGTGAACTTGTTCCATAGCAAGGCAGTCCAGCTTGCAATTGAGGCTGAGTTGACTAACAAAACCTCAACCCTGTTTCAGAAGGGTCTTGTGCAATGGTCCTCATTTAGGGTACAATCCTAACCCTAGATCTGCTAGAATGAGCGAGTTCAGAAGTGGGAGGCTTTCTGGCTCTGTCAGCAGGTTCCCAGATCAGCTGGGCTATTCTAGCATAATTCCCCATGCTCAGCTCAACCAGAAGTTCAACAGTGTAAGTCTGCCATCCTGACTCAGCTGGAGTGGGCATTCCAAAGGAGTGGAGGCAGGAGGGGCAAGAGGGACTTATGCTGCATCCTAACTCTGTTCAGCTTGGTCACATCACATGGCAATCCGGCAGAATTTACTCTGTCAAAAAGGGTATTCTAAGTCAAGCTCTGTCTTAAAGGCTTGTTTTCCCTTTGCCAGGCTTAGGCTGCCTTAGCCAATAGTAGCCCTGCTCCTGAATGGAGTTTGGAGCCTACATACTTTATGCTGGCTTCCGTCTCTTACCCAATCTAGTGGATCATTTATAATAGAGTTAGGTTCTTCATCCCCAAGTGTGCTGCAACACAAACTTGTAAAACAAGGAAAGCTCCATGCAGTGGCACCTGGGATACTCTAAGAAATCAGGTAATTTGGGAAGAAGGACCATAACGAAAAAGCAGCAATTAATCTAATATTGGTATGATTCTTTTGATTTACAAGGCAGTAAAGTGTGTTAAATTTAGTCTGCTCACGCACATGACCAGCCTTATTTGGGTGATATACAATATCCCTGTGTTTGTCTCTTGTCTTTCAATACAAAGAAGGAAGAAGATCAAGAGAGCAAATAGCTAAATAATTTTCTTTCCTTCAGGTGTTATTTATTTTGGGCCGGGAGGTGGGGTAGGGATTCAGATATCCTGAATGATAGACAAACCAGCTTCATATATAAACTGTGAGTGAATAGGATTGTGAAGAGAAGGATAAAAGAGAGAATGCATTAACATATCTAGAGTGAATCATGATTGTTTAAGTTGAGCTGCTTCAAAAGCTGTGGGATCATTGTTCTTGTGCAGGTGTTGATCTTCACCACATAACAGAGGCACCATTGTATTTTAAACAGACATGACTATACGTGATTGATAGAGTGTGCAGGCCTGCATTGCACCAAACATTAAGCTACCTTAGGACAAGAAACTATGAAATGGTGCCAACATTCATCTGGTATGAAAGAATCTTTGCTCTCTACATTCTTATAAAAGATTGAAACCTGGTAAAAAGTGATATTTCATTGTATAAGTTTAAGTTGTGTCGAATCAGTTAATTGTGACAAATTCCACAAGCTATTCATTTTTGCTTATTTTAACGAGTTAGGTAAAGTCTGCTATAGAGCAAACTGCAGTTGTGTGAGTTTTAACATTCTCAAGGGCATTTCCCAAAACAAACAAAAGCTTAAGTTCTGACTAGCTAATGGCTAACATTTTGTTCTGCTATTTTTTTCATTCAATTCCTGTGGATTTAGAGATTTGGAAAGACTTCTGCTGCTGCTAATAATAATTATTATAATAAGCAGCAACAACCAAACCCCACCCTCAAAAATACATGCTTCGGGTTGAGAGGGAAGTCATTCTGCAAACCAGCCTTTCCCAGTTTGATGGCTACCTTGATTACAACAGCAGAGCTCACTGTTGTACAATAGCACAACATCTTCCCCTTTCCATACCAGGTATTTATTTTGCTTCTATAAGTCAAGACAGCAAATACACTGGCATCATGGCCTCCATTCTCCACCCTCCACAGCACTGGCAGACCTGGGGGCCTCAAATTTCAGCAGCCCCCTGTGCAACATCAAAATTCAGCACCACCTCTCCATTCTACATCATAGTTGTGGCACCTCCAAGATTTTACACCCAGTCAAACTCCTCTAAATCCACCTATGTCCATGGTGCTCTGGGCCTAGCAATGTTCCAGGCTCTCTCTGTGTGCGTAGATAATATCCAGAGAAAAATACACAAAGTAGTCTTCTTTTTCTGGGTGGGGTGGAGTAAGGAAACCAAACAATCTTAGTCATTTTCTCAGGGAAATGTATTTTGAGAAATTCTGACTGAGCTCTACTTGGCATGGAACAGATGCTATGATGCTACATTTTCAGAAGCCAATTTAGCTGCCTTCGAAAGCTCCCAGACATCTCTGTAGATAAGTATTGTAGTGCCTGGCCTGCCAAGTTAGTGCTAGCCCTCCTAGGTTAGTACATGGTTGTGACTAGTATAATTGAATGTGCCTCTACCCGTTGGTACTGTAGCACAGCTACACTGCTTGGTAATGCAGTATGCAGAGGGAGGGAGAGGAAGATATTGGTGATGGTGTCAGTCCTGAACTGATTGATAATATTGTTGATCCAGAAAAACTGGAATAAGGCTGGTACCATTAGAATTTCTTGCTTTGTAGCAGCATGTAAAGCCAAGACAGCATGATCAATGGGAAAGCATACCCCGTGCAAGATGATAACAACTTACTAGATTTCTTACCTGCCTTTCCCCATGAGGTCCCATAGTGGGTTACAACAATTGCTAATATTAATATCAATTAAAACAAATTATAATCAAGGGAATAGGATGGGTTCCAAAATCTGTATCTCAGGTGTCAAAGACCAGGGTAGAGAGGTGCATCTTCAACATACAACAAAAATTACAGGTTTCATGAGATGTATATGTGATGTGAGCCTGGAAGCATCTGCAAATTAGCATTCAGACCTACCAACTTCTATGTAAAGAATTGTATGGTGAAATATTACATTAGAACTAAAGACAGCAATCACAGATTCATTATCTTGGTCCCAACTGCAGCAGCATGGCATACATTTCTTTCCAGCACATGTTCGGCTGTTGATCAAATAGTTTCTGTGCATAGAGGATTTGGCATGAAAAAGTGTGACAGTACTACCAATCAATCCATTAATGTGTCTGCAAGTAGGGAAAGTTAGTCCCATGAATTCCCTAATTCAGTGATCTGATCTGTCTCCTGATTCTGGGGTGGGTGGGTGCGGATTGTGTACTGGTCAGGACTTAGTTGCTGACAGGATTAAAGTTTGGATAGCAATTTTTTAAAAATCCACTTAGTATATCAACTATGAGAGAACTCCGGGTAGTTTATGGACACAGAGATGCTTTTTCAGAACCTCTTATTTATGGCATGTTTAATGTCAACAAATGATAATGTGCTTGCCTATAGTGTTACATGGAGAGGCAAAAAACCCCCATCACTATTAATATAAAATTTGTTCTTTAAAATGTAGCATCATTCTGATCCTCATAACATCAGACTGATGCTGTCTAAGAATGAGCATAAATTAATATGCATTGATAGATGGGCTTTTATATGTGTCATCAACGCCCCCTAAATCCCTAACCTCTTTCAGAAAGATACTACCACAAGGCCAAAAATCATGGCATTTAAAAATAAATTAAAAGTGTAAACTCGTCCCTTTGCTATTTGCCATAAATATCCCTTTTTCCAATTAGAACAAGGTGTTCTGGATCACATAAATCTCTTTTATGGTTGTATTTGGTTTGATACTTAATCAGGCACTGCTTAACACTGAACTTTTTAACTTTTCTTTTCAGATAAGTGCCATCAATTTGCAAGGTGATTTAGAATGCAAATCATGAACAGTGCTCAATACCATAAGCTCCAGTCCTTTATGAATCAGGACCCCATAAACCTTTGTCAATAGCTGTATTAAACACTTATTGACTAAAGTTTTATAGAGGCCTTAGTCACAATGGAATGCTGCCCCTGACATGATTCTAGAGCAATGAGAGCATAGGAATGGGAGTGGGAGGGAGGGAGGAGGTGGAATTGGTAATGACTTATGCTTCTATGCTAAGTGAGCCGCACTATTGCCAGAAAACGCATGCATAAAGAAACACAAACAAACAGCTAAGTCATAAATATAAAAGGTATAAGAAGGGCAAGATCTCCATAACTATAATCAGCTGTAAATATAAGCCAGTTTTTAACCTCAATAGCAAGAGCTAAATAAATAAATGCATGGCCTTTCCCTAAGCCTAGTGCACTTAAGGCTTCCTCAAAGTCATCTTCGGTGTTGTTGTTTTTTGCATTTTTAGAGCTTTATGTTGCTTTCAAAGTTTTTCCATGAGGCTCAGATGGTGGATTAGTACTTTGGAGTGGCATGACCAGTTGCGAATGACTAAAAGACATGAGGAAGCAGCAGCTGGTCTTGGAACAAGCTGGACTCATTATCCCCACCATACATATGGGATCACTACTTTTCTTTGACATAGAATCTGAAGGAAAGCCCACAAGGAACTGTTAGTCTGGAAAGTGGTTCACCATCATGGGGAAGGCTGTAAACATAATGCAATACCATGTTGGAGATGGCTCACAGATCACAGTCCTGTGGCCTATGTACAGCTAAAGCAAAAGGCTAATGGAGTATTAGGGGAAGGCAGATAATTAGGCAAAAAAAAAAAAGTGTGCAAGAGAATTAGGGGAAGGAGAACAATACTGAAATTGAAATTGGACTGCTACCATGGTGCCTTTGACAGGGTAACAAAGCAGGAGGTTTGTATTTCCTAAACGTGCACTTTCTTGGAGGGAGAAAAACCCAAGATCTGCAGCAACTCCACTTAGGAAAGACATCACATTCTTCTTCAGGAGATATGAATAGGGTTTGGATTAGGCTCCAGCGGAAGCAATCTTAAGCCAGTCTTCAGTACTACCTTTCTTAGATAAAACATTTAAAGCTGGCCGTGTGTTGAGTAAAATCATATGGTAAATAAAAAGTGAAGGAATGCCTTTCCACCATCATCTTTTGCTGAATCCAACAGTTGCATTAGCTTCCATTTGTAAGGGCTCCAATGAGACATTGTCATTGACTTCTTTAAAAGGGGTCCTTTGGAGTTGATATGACGCTAATGGAAGTGCCTGATAAAAGCTCTTTAGGAAATCATGTAAGTATATGCTAACATCTGAATTGCTCTTTGGGGGAAAGAGAATCTCCCAATGACATTGTCATAATGACTGTTGCATTCACCACATAGTGTCTTTGCATAAAAGAGACTCTTGAATTACAATTAAAGCTGTTCAGGACGGCACATTGTCTCCTAAACTAGAGGGGCAAAACTGAAGATATATACTAGTGTGTTGAAAATAATGTTTCACATTACAGGATTGCTTTTTCGTCAGACTTCAAGTGTGCTTAGGTTCATTTCTGGCACTCCATCAGTGGCATGCTTCCCTGTAGCCAGGGTATCCACATGGCACTGGGAATGCTTAAAGATACTTCCCACTGAGGTCTGCTGGACAGCATTGGGAAGTAACTATACTACTGAACGAATCTTTGAGATGGACTTTTGTCTCTTCTTCCACTGAAATGGCAATCAGTCAGGTTGCTTTGATATGTAGTAGCATGACGACATGATTCACAACAAGTGCAACTTCCTTTTTCATGGCCTTGTTCTCCAAACCTTGAACTTATTTAAAAGCACGACATTGCATCTTACATGCTTAGGTCAGCATAAGCTTAGGTCAACAGCACTTCTCGTCATGTGTTCAACTGATCACTCAAGCTGTGATCAATTTAAATATTTGTCTTGTGTATTTCAGTATTGGCCAATGTTGATAGGCAGCTTGGGGGCTCCTTTTATGATTCCTTATTCTTAAACCATACTTGGATAGGACACCTTCAAATACAGTGGTACCTCGGGTTAAGTACTTAATTCGTTCTGTAGGCCCGTACTTAACCTGAAACTGTTCTTAACCTGAAGCACCACTTTAGCTAATGGGGCCTCCTGCTGCCGCCGCGCCACCAAAGCACGATTTCTGTTCTCATCCTGAAGCAAAATTCTTAACCTGAAGCGGGTTAGCGGAGTCTGTAACCTGAAGCGTATGTAACCTGAAGCATATGTAACCTGAGGTACCACTGTAGAGGATTGTTGTGTGACAACCTTTCAAAACAGAGGACTGTCCTCTGTAAAGTAGGACTCATAGCGACCCTAACAGCCCCTGCAGCTCTAGAAATATTGACATCATATCATTCCAGTTCAAAATACATTGCACATTAAAAACTATTCCCCCACCCTCCTCAGATTAAAAAAAAAACAGGGGAGGAAAACCCTGCTAGTTAAAAGATTTAAACAGCTTTAGGCTTGGCACTGTGTTTCTTTTGCGTAAATCCTCATCAAGTATTAAATAATAGTCAAATGTGTCACACAGCATTTGATTTACATGACAAAATCAGTAGGGGCCATGCTCATCAGAGGCACTCTACAAATCTCAATCATTTCATTAAAAAGTAAAAATATCGAAGCAAAAATGGGTGCTTCTATTCCTGTCTTTTGCAAAGCCAAGAGCATAAGAGAAGATCAGCATAAAGATGCATGGAACCCTCCTCCCTTTCTTTTGCTGTGTGACATGTGCAACACGGACCACAGTCTTAGGAAGCAGAGGGAAATGACTACATTGGCATCTTGAACATGAATGCAGGTCTCCTATTGTAATAACTGATATGTTGCAGTACCTGGGTGACTGAGTGTACAGGTGTACTTCACCAGAAGAAAACCCAATGAAAAAGGGAAGAGCCTTAGCTACATGCTACAACATGTGCTTTGCATTTAAAAGTTTCCAAGTTCAATCCCTGGTACAAGTAGGAAGGACTCTTGTGTGGCTGACCAATACGTTGTTTAATTACAACTCCCGACATCTGGCCATGGGCCATGCTGGTTGAGGCAGATGGGAGTTGCAGTCCAATAGCCTCTTGAAGGCCACAGGTTTCTCCCCCCCCCCATCCTGGCCGGGAAAGGAGAGAGCGAGGAAGGGGAAAGGCTGCCGGCAGCGCAGCATGGCTCCCCCCTCCCCCCCGCTGCTGCCCAGTATGCAGCCAGGAGCAGCGAGGAATGGAGCAGCTTATATTTGGGTATTTTTTTCTTTTTTTCTTTTTCCCCCTCCAATTTTTAAGGTGCGGCTTATAAAGTCATATCTCATGTTACGTTTGCTTCATGTTACATTCTTTCAGGTTATGTCCCGCGGTGACCCGGAAGTACCAGAAAGAGTTACTTTCGGGTTTTGCCGCTCGCGCATTGGCAGAAGTGCAAAATGGCATCACACACATGCGCAGAAGCAGCGAATTGCAACCCTTGCGTGCGCAGATGCGCCACTGCGGGTTGCGCGCTTTTCATGTTGCAAATGGGCCTCTGGAACGGATCCCGTTCGCAACCAGAGGTACCACTGTATTCAGGTGTGGCTTATATTCGGGCCAATATGGAAAGAAATAAATAAAAAAAGAGAACATACAAAAATACATAAAAGAGAAAAAAGAAGAATAAAAATACAAAATACAAAAAACAAATAGATGAAAAAGAATTAATAACAAATCCGTTTTTTGTAACTTTAAACTCATGACTTTTTTCTATTTTGTAAACTTATGTTTTTGTAAAATCTCAATAAATATCTTATTATATATATATATATATATATATATATATATATATATATATTCGGGCCAATATGGTATTTGCCATAGCACTATCTATGTACATAATACTACAAACCGGACTGCAAATGCAAGCTTCAGCTCATGTGGTGTGTGGAAACCCCATAGGCATATAACTTCCTGTCACCTTAGAATTGTTCTGCTGGGGTGCTTCAAGGCACTGTGTTTATATAAATCCCTACAGCTTTGTTAAGAATGTGTGTATGTGTAAAAAGAATATTTCCTCCTCTGTCCCTGCTCCTAAAAATTATAGATGCTACAAAACCAGCAATTATTGGTTGTCATGTGTGCTCGAGAAACCATATAAAACAACATTTTAAAAAGATACATTTTCTGACCCCAAATGCAGTTTATTGCTTTAAATTATAAGAGTGGAATGGCCAGTTGTTGCACATGGACACACTGGACGCAGATGGAAAATAGGTACAAGAAATTCTGACATCTTCCAAACTGAGAGCCGACGACACTTCCTATGAGACCACAGTTAAAGGGAAGTCAGTTTTCTATGAGCAGGAACAGATGAGTGTGTACCACACTTGTCTTTATTATTACTATATTTAAGTGGGTATATAATATAAGCCCCAGTGCATGAAATATAAAATTATTGTCCCATAAATAGGGATGGGGGAATTGGTCCATTTTTGTTTCTGTCAGTTTCTCATTATTATTTTTGCAATCTTAAATTCAGTTCTCCATATTTTCTCATCTGTTTACATTACTTTAAAAGACCTCATAAAAACAGCATTCCCCCCCCCACATAAATATGTTGCTTTCACTAATATATGCATTTCTATGCACACTTACCCCTATTATGTGCATTTTTGTACAAACGACTTGGCTGAAGAACTGTATTGCAAAACATGGAGATAGGCAAATTTGCAATGAAGGGATGAGTTTCAGTTTCACACATTGTTCTAGAAAGTGTGAATTGGGTATGTTCACCTTTAAATGTGAAGTGAAGTAAATTTCTCCCCCATCGCTACCTATAAGGAATGCTGAGATCTTCAACATTAAATGCAGTTAGGTTGTGGTTTTGCCATATCCAGCACTTAACATGCTTTTACCTGGAAATGACACACGAGTGACTTGGAAGCATGCTCCACTGCCCCTGGTATGAAATATATGGCAGAGCTGCTCTTGGATATGCGGTGATGAGGTAAAAGAGCTCTTGGGAAGATTTAAAAACACACTTGGCTTTAACACTACCTCATATATTTCAGAGCGATAGAAAACAGGTTTTGGCTATAAGTACTGTTGCTCTCTGGCTCTCATTAAGGTTTGGCTATACCAGAAATTTATGCAAAGGAAACTCAAACTGAGCACTACTATGTTATAAACTAGAAGAAAAGGTGTGTCACAGTCTAATCTAGAAAATCTGTGATAGGGCTAAAATATACTAATATTCTGAAATCCTGAGTATTGTTTGTATGACCTGTGTTTCACAAGTTCATCAGGAGGAAGATATGAAGCCATATGACACCACTCCCCAGTAGGGATTGGGCCCAGAGACAACATTAGATGGAGAAATGGATGTAAACTTTACCTTGGGATACTAGATACTAGTTTCTACACACCAACACCGGCCTGTCTCTGTCCTCCATCCAGACCAGGGTTTCCCAAACTTAGGTCTCCAGCTGCTTTTGGACTACAATTCCCATCACCCCTCATCATTGGTCCTGGTAGCCAGGGATGGTGGGATTTGTAGTCCAAAAACAGCTGGAGACCTAAGTTTGGGAAACCCTGATCCAGACAATCAAAAGGCATTGTCAGAGTTCAAGGACACATTCCAGTCACACAAAACACCCAAGGACTTTGCACCGCAGGGCCAGTGAGACATGTGACCTGGAAAGAGGTCTGAGGGCCAGAAAGTGAGAGAGACTCTTAGTCCTGAGGACCCCCAGCCCTGCCCTGAATGGTGAGGATTCCAGTTTTAAATATTCCAACACACCAGCTGAAGGTTATTTAGATTGCATACTATGTGTCCTACTAACCAATGAACAGGATGCTTATTCTTTATTTTCATCTTCCAAGATGATGTTTCATCTCACATTAGACGCTTTGCTTCACATGGGCAAAATGAAGCCAGAAGCTATGGCAGTGAACTGCAATCAAAGAGGAAATTTTGCACCCACGCACTACTTTTCAACACATTTCATTTATACCCTGAGCCACATGTTCTTTAGTGCATTCAGGTGTCTTAACACTATCCACACACAAGCTGAAAAATGATGAAGTAAGGTAGAGGTATACATGATGTTCCTTGAGCATAAAGCTCACTCAGGGGTAGGGACAGGCATATCTGTCAATTTTGATTTCTCTCAGTTTCTCATTTTCCAGTCTTCAGTTCAGTTATCCACACTTCCAGATCAGTTTGTGATTCCTTCCCCCCATCCCAAAAAAGTCCTCATGAAAACAAATTTTCAAATACAGTGGTACCTTGGTTCAAGAACAGTCCTGTTTACGAATGATTCAGTTTACGAAATCCCCAAAAACGGAAGTAGTGTCCCAGTTTGCAAACTTTACCTCAGTCTAAGAATGGAATCCAAAGAGTGAAGGGGCACTGGCGGAGGGAGGCCTCATTAGGGAAAGCGTGCCTCGGTTTAAGAACGGTTTTGTTTAAGAATGGACTTCTGGAACAGATTAAGTTTGTAAACCAAGGTACCACTGTATAGGAAAGTGTTTTTGGAACTGCCTGGTTGAAATCATAGGAGAAAGCTTGTCCGTGGAGCTACCTTTAAAGCCTTGAGTCTGCTTATTAAATTTTGGGAAATGCCAGTCCCCATATTCGTATAATATACAGATTCTGCATGTTTTGACCATTGAAAGGTTGCTATATGCCAAAGCATGGGAAAGTGCACATAAACTAACAAAGCAGGATATCATCAGAAAAATATGGGAACAACTGAGCTTGATTAAGTTGTCAGCAACGTTGAAGAATGTAGCTAATTATCAAGAAGAATTAAATAAATGTAGTCAGCCAACAGCTTATGTAAAGAGAGAACTGGATATTTCAGGCATTGGTGTGGACTACTTCATGTTATGAAAAAAATTAGTTCAAGAAAATGATAGCCATGAATGCAAAATATAAAAAGGTTATTGGCATTTTAAATATATAGGAAATTAATTTGTTCCATTCAAAAAGTTTTTTATATTATATAATACTATACTATACTATATTATATTACATTACCTATTTTACTTGTTCAGTTAGGGACACAGGTGGCGCTGTGGGTTAAACCACAGAGCCTAGGACTTGCTGATCGGAAGGTCGGCGGTTCGAATCCCCACGACCGGGTGAGCTCCTGTTGCTCAGTTCCAGCTCCTGCCAACCTAGCAGTTCAAAAGCATGTCAAAGTGCAAGTAGATAAATAGGTACTGCTCCAGCGGGAAGGTAAATGGCGTTTCCGTGTGCTGCTCTGGTTTGCCAGAAGCCACATGACCCAGAAGCTGTACACCAGCAACCTTGGCCAATAAAGCAAGATGAGCGCCGCAACCCCAGAGTCTGTCACGACTGGACCTAATGGTCAGGGGTCCCTTTACCTTTACCTTTAAAGTTCAGTTAAAACAATTAAAATGTGGGGATGGTCCTCATGAAAATTATTCAGAATTCCAGGGAAACTTTCCCCTTATATACTTATTTTTGCAAAGCAATTTGCCTTTATATAAATTTGTGTATATTTCCACCCCTAATATATGTATTTTAATGCACACTTTATACACACATACATTACTTGGCAGGAGAACTGCTTTGCAAAATTCAGAGACATGTGAATTTTAAAGGATGGATGTGTTTTGGTTCATGTATTGTTTCAGAAAGTACGAATTTGTTAAATTTGCCTTTAAACAAGAACTGGTTCACGTTTGTCACCCATCTCAGGGTGGCTGTAGCATCAGTTTTGTATGTTGCATAATAATTTGCCAAAACAACATACAAAAGCACAGTGGTAAGGGGAGGCACAGAATATTCTGGTTGTGGGAAAATCAGGTATCAAATTTGAGTTTCCATTGAATGAGGAAAATGGCTTTCTGTCAGGCTTTGGCAAGAGTCAGGTTATAGATAGTTTCCATGACTGTGGTAGATATGGCTATTGGTTCAAAAGAGCCTGAAATGGAACAAAGTACAAATAAAGGTATATAGTTAAAGCCATACCTTTGTTTTAAATCCTTCCACTGACACCAATGGTCCCCACAACTGGCACTTTTTCAGGGGGCAGGGTATTAGTGGGAAGAAGAGCATTTGTATCCTGTGGATCCAAGGCTTCCCCCAATCTGCTGCCAACACATCCCATTTCTGGGCCTGTCATCCATAGAGCACTGAACTGGGGATGCCTCTGCCCATGAACTGACAGCACACCCTTTGGCCTCTCAGCAACCTTCCCCAAGCATTGCTCTCTAAGAGTATAGTCCTGTGCCTGTTCACTCAGAATTATGGTTGCAAGCCTAACCTTGCTTACCTGGGAGTAAGCCTAATGGAATTCAATAGGACTTACCTCAGAGTAGGCATGGTTATGATCATGTTGTATATCTCTGTATGTTCAGTCCAGTGTGTTTAGAATTTAGTCTTCAGTTAAATGCAAGTTTCCCAGAGATACTTCGGTCAACAAATCTGTACAGAAATAAACCTTATGAGTTGACACAAACTTAATTAAAAAGTGATAAATCTCTTTTCCCCTAGTCTGTCACCTATTTGGCGGAGGGTGGCAGAAGCCTTCAGGTTCACAATATTAAGTCACATAAGCAATCTCTTAAAAACACAATTTAACACTTATTTTATATGCCTAAACAAGATTCTGCAAAAGTAAGAGGTCCCCTTACCCTTCTATGTGGCACAAATATAGGAAAAGACCACAGTTCAGTGTATGTTTGTATGGTTTTTTTCAAAGTACATATCCTCCTATATATCCACTGTTTTGTTATTTTAATTGGTCTATATGAGTCTTCACTTCTAATGATGTTTGTGTGTTTCTTAAACTCAAAGTATCAAGTGCAAATTAACATTGTTTACAGTCTTTAGCACATATTTTTTATTACCACATGTAAAATCTCTACTCATGTGTGTATGTCTCTGTGTTGCTGTGAAGTATTTTTTTTTAATGCTGGAAAGCTTCGTATTATATTTTGTTTAGATGACATAAACCCATGACTTGGTATGATGACGGCATTCAGGCTGATAAATATAAAAGGCCTAAGCACGCTGAATATTGAATCATGCATACCCATCACCTCTCATCCAAAATTCCCCCAAAAGACTTTACAAAGGGGCTTCCTTTTTTGATCTACAAAACATTCCCACTATTATATTGCTAGCAGGACAGTATTACAGCTAAAGCTGGTTTAATGGCATTTGCAGAAAGGTATTTGCAGGCTTAATCCTCAATGCTCTAGTGAACTCCTTCTCTTGAAACATTAATATCTTTCAGCTTCATATTTTGTCTTAGCACTGGAAAGGTAGCTAGGGTTCAGCTGAAACATACTCAAAGATACCCTGATATATCAGTAATATTTGCACACCAAATTTTATATGCATGCATGGGATGAAATCAAGGAAAGCATTTTGATTTTAAAAATAAAAAAGTAGCAGTTCTTAAAGATGAATTGTAGATATTCATAAAGCTTTTTCTTCAGTTAGATCATTCTGGTGCCCTCCAGATTACCACAACTCCCATCACCCCCAGCCAACATGACTGTGATGGCGGAGGCTGATGGGAGATGTAGTCTAAAAAATCTGGAGAGCACCAGGTTAGACAAAGCTCTTCCATATGTGCTGTTTGTAGTGTTACAGCTGCTGTGGTGGTTGTGTTGGGGGAAATAAAGTTGTAGCAAGCCACCCATGCCACCGGTTGCATGTCACTGGTTTTTTTTTGGGGGGGAGCTTTTTCGATCCACACCAATGATAGGATTGAGAAATGTTCTGTGGCTGTAGTCACACCTATTCAAATTCTCTTGTTCTTCCAATCAAGTAAATGTTGGAGCTTTGTGCAGGGTAATAATAGCCCTGCTATGATGGGGGTTCATTTTGGAGGTGCAGGGATACTTCACACCCGATATTCCAGAATTCCATTCAAGAGAAAAAAATAGGAATGTTAGGTGACAGAATTTATTGATTTCATTACTCTGTTCTAGGCTATGGATAACCAATCTCCTGGGGAAGGAGAGAAATGGGGGGGGAGGGAGATGCATAATGCTCAAGCCACACACACTGAGCACAACATAAAGTCTGGAAAACTGCACATAACACCTTCCACACAATGGAAATAATCCAGATCATCCACAAATGTTGGGGTTTTTTGCAACAGAAGAACAAGTGGTTTAATGACTGCAGTATTGCAGAACAGCAATGGAATAATAACACCAGGAGGAAACAGGTAGGCAGTCGTGTTGGTCTGATGCAGTAGAAATAAATAAAAAAATATAAAAATTGTCCAGTAGCACCTTAGAGACCAACTAAGTTTGTTCTGGGTATAAGCTTTCATGTGCATGCACAATTCTTTAGGTGCATGCACACAAAAGCTTATACCCAGAACAAATTTAGTTGGTCTCTATGGTGCTACTGGGCAATTTTTAAATTTTTTAATTTCTTTCGACCAGGAGGAAACATGCAGAAAACTGCAGAAAAACTGCAGCTATAGTGTTACAAATGGGAGGGCTCATAGATTGACAGAAACATGCTCACTAGACCTGCTATGTCACATGATGAGCAGTTATTTTTGTTTCTTTGTTTCTGCTGCATCTGCGTTCTGATTGTGATGCAGAGCGTCTTCATTGCATAGCTTGGTCTGCAATGAGAGGACAAATTTTAAGGACATAGATCTGAAAAGCAAAATAAAATGGAAGTGGCTTACATTGTTTAGTAATAATGACAGGAGAAATAGGATGGATGAGACATGATGCCTTCAAATGAATAGATTTTCACGGATTAAAAAAAAAAAAATCAGTAAGGAAGGTCAGCTCAACAAAACTTGGCCAAAAATTCTAAACGTGTCTTCCTCAACAAGGAAGATCCACTTTTCAACATGAAGTATCTTTTCACGTTTCTGCCTTCAACATTTAAGGCACTGGGATGGGGACTCTTAAGTGCCCCAGTCATAACTTAGAAAAATTTTGTCCCAGGCAGCCAGATATTTCTACCCAGTATACCTGAAGAAGCATCTCCACCCACATTGCTCAGCCCAAACACTGAGGTCCTCCTCCAAGGGTCTTCTGGTGGTTCCTTCACTGCAAGAAGTGAAGTTACAGGGAATCAGGAAGAGGGCCTTCTTGGCAGTGGTGTTCTCCCTGTGGAATGCCCTCCCATCAGATGTCAAAGAGATAAAAAAAACTACACAACTTTTAGAAGACATCTAACGGCAGCAATGTATTCGGAAGTTTATAATGTTTGATGTTTTACTATGTTTTTATATTTACTGTAAGCCACCCAGAGTGGCAGGGGAAACCCAGACAGATGGGTGGAATATAAATAAAATTATTATTTATTTTTTTAAAAAGGTAAGGGCCCCTAGACAGTTATATCCAGTGCAGCGCTCATCTCGCTTTGGGCTGAGGGAGCTGGTGTTTGTCCACAGGCAGCTTTCCGGGTCATGTGGCCAGCACGACTAAACTGCTTCTGGCACACAGAGGACCGTGCCAGAGCGCACGGAAACACCATTTACCTTCCCGCCACAGCGGTACCTGTTTATCTACTTGCACTTATATGCTTTCAAACTGCTAGGTTGGCAGAAGCTGGGACAGAGCAATGGGAGCTCACCCTGTCATGCAGATTCAATTCACGCATCCAAACCAAGCAGAATGGAATTCTGCACAAATGAGCTGGTTTCATGAAGTTCAGTCTTGCTTTCTGCAGCCACATCTCTACCTGCTGTACACCTGATATCATATATATCAAGTGTGGGGCAGTTGGGTACAGTTTCAGAAAACTGAGGGGACCCAATGAACTGGTCCGTGAACTGAAGGTTACTCACCAAGATTTACTCATGCTTTGAGTAGACCCATTGAAATCAAGGGGATCTAAGTTGTGACTAAGTCCTACTGATCTAAACAGTAAGCAGGAGAAAATTTAGGTCGAAACAAATTTGATGTATATGCTCATATGCTAACCCTCATCCTCCTGTGAACCATTTCCCATTATGAGTCATAACTTGGCCCCAACCTGACACATGAAGTGCCTCCCCCAATTTAGGTGAAACAGCAATTCAGGGATGATTCACCCCAGTCTTACAATCTAAGATCTGTTTTATTTAAGCAGGCATCTTGTGACCGAGGATGTTCAAGAGGATTCGCTTGTGAGTGGCTTTGTTTTACTAAAATGAAGTGCCTTGTTTCTGAGACTGAAATGGTTAATTGCTGCTTAAAAATGCAAATAAATGTATAAAATAAAATAAAGCTTTGAGAGTGGAGACCTGAATGACACCTGAATTGCATTCTTATGACCCTCTCATCTAGAAGCACCCTAACTCTGTCCCTTCTGGTCATTTTTCAGCTGAAATCCCTTTCCCCAAACTACTTTTTCATCAGGAAGGGAGAAATTCAAGGAAAGCTACAGGAACTTCTATTTTGCCCTATCCTAGTGAAAAGAGAGCAATTCTGACTTTTTTTGGGGGGGTGACCAAAAGAAAAGAATTAAAGAGACATTTTCCTCTCTTTACTTTTTTCACTCATTAGAACTCACAGTTTTCCAGGGATGTTTTATATTAAAACAGAGTACAGAGGAAAGAATTATCTAACTCTTGGGGTCTGTGGCCAAAACTGATAAGGATCTGAACCTGACCACCATTTTTTGTCGATTTGGCAAAGGAAAACCTATTTAAAACTTTTTAGTCTTGCTTGCTGAGGTAGTTGAAAACTTAGAAGTGCATTCCTATTCATTCAGAATCACAGGCTGTTTTATTCACACCAGAGAACTGAAGTTCCACAAGTCAGTGGGACTATTCAACAGTAATCCCTTTCCCTGTGTTTGGAAATTTAGTAATTTAGTGATTTTTTAAAAGTGGGGGATGGGGGGCGGCGGCGCTCCAGTGATGGTTAGTGTACAAGCCAGTCAGGTGCTTGAACATTAAAGATTTGATTAAGTCTTTTGACTTCAGTCAAGCAAATGACATACTGCTAAGCTGAGTAATAAGTTGTGCCACAGAGACATCAGAACATATGTATTGGTCCTAGATTCCCAGTGTTAGGGCAAAATAACTTTTCTCCCTTTGTTATGGGGGAAGAACTCGGAAGTAAGCAGCAGCAGCAGAAGTGCACTAGTGTCGCGTAGCAGGAAACTCTGTCCTGGGGCTGAAATGCAGCCATCTAGGATTCTTTCTAATGGTGCTGGAGGAGACTCTTGAGAGTCCCATGGACTGCAAGAAGATCAAACCTATCCTTTCTTAAGGAAATCAGCCCTGAGTGCTCACTGGAAGGACAGATTGTGAAGCTGAGGCTCCAATACTTTGGCCACCTCATGAGAAGAGAAGACTCCCTGGAAAAGACCCTGGTGTTGGGAAAGATGGAGGGCACAAGGAGAAGGGGACGACAGAGGACAGTGTTCTCAAAGCTACCAGCATGAGTTTGACCAAACTGCGGGAGGCAGTGGAAGACAGGAGTGCCTGGCATGCTCTGGTCCATGGGGTCACAAAGAGTCGGACACGACTAAACGACTAAACAACAACAAGGATTCTTTCTGTCTGGTTATTTGAAGTCTATCTAGCTCATGACAGCTCCCCAGCCTGCCCCAATCTTTGCAGCCCTCCTCTTCCTCAAATGCTTTTGACCTGGCTGGTATATTTCCTTGAGCTGTGATGAAGTCTTTTGCTTTTCAAGATGGAGGATGGAGAGTAGTGTGGGTGTGTCTGCAGAAACCTGTGGATTTGTGTTTGCACTTTTGCCTCTGGTTGCACCTATCACTGGCACACGGCCTCCAAAAAGTTGTCCATGAGGGAATGAAGCCCTTTGATGGATAAATGACTCAGACCTTGCTGTACAGAGTGGCTGCTTATGTGTAGCCCCAAAGGATCAAGGTCAAAAGAAGACCCAGCTTTGCATAAAACATGTATATGCTTGTTTATACATATAGCCCAAAATTTAGAAATAATTATTACAATGTAAACAGAAATACAATACATCTGACTGTAGTGGGAAGACTGTGACCAAGAAAACATGCAGACCACCTGGCCGAGAGCAACTGTTGAAAGGCAACATCAAGGCCTCTCCTCTCCTTCCTTGAGGTGCTTCATGCTTAAGTTAGAGTTAAGCCTTTCCATACCCTCAGGGCTGGATTTAGGTTTGATGAGGCCCTAAGCTACTGAAGGTAATGGGGCTCTTTATATGTCCAGCTGTCCTTTGTCAACAACAAATTGTCACTGGTTTTTGTGTTGAATATATGCTATATGGTAATTTATGGACCTAATAAGTATCTAAGCCATTTGCACATAACAAATAGGAGCCTATACAACGCAAAACACTGTTGCTGTATGTAGGTTTTATTTTGTTTGTTTTTTATCTTATATTTTGGAAATGTACACCCAGGGTTTCTTTTCTTTAATTTTTTTTGGGGGGGGGCCAAGAGAGTGGGGGCCTAAGCTATAGCTTGTTTAGCTTATATGTAAATACGGCACTGCATGCCCTCCAACGTTCCTCCGATGAAATTAGGGACATTTTTGAAACTGACTGGCTTAAACAATAGATTCCACAAGCTGCACCCTCTGGTATGACCCCTTGCAAACTCCACACGCTCCTTTCCACCTTCACCTTGCTCATGGTTTTGCAGTTAGGGCTGTCGCCGCTGAGGGAGGGAAGGAAATGCATCACTGTACCCGGAACAGAGCAAAGGCATGAGGTGCCTGGGTGAGGAAGAGTCCTGCCCACAAGCTCTAGTCTCAAGCTGTGTCTGTGCACAACCCATCTCCATTCTGCTCTTTTCATTTCTCTGCATATTCTTAGAGCGCGGGGGGAGGGGAGCTGGTTGCAGCAGGAGGGGGAGACTCCCTGGATTCTTCAACAGCCTCTTGACACCCCCTCCTCTCCAGCCTCTGCTTCAGTCTCAGAGTCTGAACTGCACTCTGCCACAGATGCTTCTTGTTCAATAAACCCTGTCACCTCTCCTGCTGCTGACGCCTCCTTCTCCCAGTTTCCTCCTTCTGCATCTGACCTCCCTTAAGAGGCTTTATTGAGAAGGAGATGAGACATTAAAACCATCTTGAACAGCATCCTACAGCCACTGAGCAGACTCATTCTCCCAATTATGTTCCCATACTGCACCAGCAGAACTCCCACAACAAGGTATTGTCACAGTCTTTTTTTTTTAAGGCATCTAGGGAATAGTTCTGTACTGTTTGGCTCTGTACCAGCTGCCTTGCCTAACATGCAACTCCAGCTATCACTGCAGAGTCCTCTACCTGTATCCATTAGCCTGTAAAAGCTGATCTACAGGTTACTTACGGATTGGACCTAAGATGCCAGTTATGCATTAAAATTAAATAAAAAATATTTTAAAAAACAGGAGGTTTGCATCACCAAGAAAGAAGACAAAAGAGGGCCCTCAATTTGCATCAGATTTGCACGTGATAATTCATATGCATAGACACAAATTTAAAAATAATTACTATAATTTAAAGAGAAATACAATGCAACTCGCTACAGCGGGGAAGACACCGGGTGACTTGTGTGCTTGCTCAGTCTGCTGACTGTTGATGGGGCACTTCAAGGCTGCTGCTCTCCCGTTTTATGATTCCTTATCTTTAAATCTTACTTGGAATGGCTAGCCCTCAAATAGAGGACTCTCTTCCAGCGGTGCTTCAAAATAGAGGATTGTCTTCTGTCAAGTAGGACACATGCCTGTCATTATCAAGTCAACAGCATACAGTCTCAGATCAGCTTTAATATTTGTTTTTCTTATATTTTCAACCGATTCTGGATCTCACACAGAGAGAGGCACATACAGTAGGCCTGAATCTGCCCACCCGCCCCCTTCTTCTTGCCATATGCTTATTTGCCATTCTGTTCTTCTTTCATATAAAAGAGAGGAGGGGGGGAATGACAGCCATGTCTAGAAAAGGGTCTCAACTACTGTGGATAAATCAATCCATCACACATGCAAGGGGAAAAAAACCTGCCATGAAACTTAATCACTAAAGGTCATGTCGGGGAGCGAGGAACAGATTAAATTAGCATAGTATTAGATATGGAAAATGATTTCTGTCAAAATCATCTTTACCACAATTATAATATGTTAATTACGTATTTCATTAAGGAAGTTGATTATGGTTCACAGATGAAATCATGCAGGCGAAGACACCTGGAAGGAAGCACTAGAGCCTGAAGATAGAGAGAGAAAGGGAGAGAGAGAGATTCTCTTGTGTGTGAGCACACTAGTAAGCACACACAGGTGCTGTTAGCTTTTTCAGGTCACTAGGAGACGGCGTCGACTAGCTTTCTTATAGGAGCGCTAAAGGAATACCGAAATACCTGAGTGAGTGGTATGTGCAAACGGGCTCTCAAAATTCTGCACCTTGTTTCTGGGCACAAAACCTGAGGGAACCATTTCACTGAAATTCCTCAGCAGTTTTTCAGGAGGTGGGCCTCACCTTCAACAGTGGTACCAGTAGCACAGTGTCTTCCCACCCACAAAGGGTGGTTTGGGGGGGCGGGGGGGTTGTCACTAAAGTGATAGCAACAGCAATTGTGTCGACACCATAGGTACTCCTCCACAGAGCCTCCGAAGGTGCATTATTCCAGAGTATCATGAGAGGAAAATGGTGTCTGCCATGCATGCACACAAATGATGGGATATTCAAGGGACACAGGGAGTGGTGAGAAAAAGAAAGGATCTCTTTTTGGGAATTTTGGCTCAGTTTCTAATCCAAGTGGTAAAGAAAGGAGATAAACAGTTGATCTGTTTACATAAAATTATGTGGCCATTATCGTGGCAGCGATGGATGGCAAGAGAACTAAAGTGACTCTTTCCTCACACCTATCACTTTGTTAACTGCTCTTTTAAAATTGTGTTGTTGTTTTTAGAGAGAGAGAACAGCTTTAAAAAGCAGTTTCAAGTCAGAGAGAGAAAGAGAGAGAAGATGAAAAAAGCTCACTTCTGTCTTTCTGCATGCTTGTGCTCAGTGCCAGATTACCAAATAGGAAACTGGCAGGTCTCAGGTTGAGCCTAGATTTTTGAACTTCTTAACCGATGCATCTAAAGTCAGAGTCTTCCACAAGAAAAAGAAAGCCTAGATTTTTCAAGAAACACATCCAATCATATACATGCGTAAGGTAAATAAGGAAGAATATCCTGAAAATTAAATACAATATTAATAGCACACAATGAGAAGCCAAATATTGTAAGGTGTGATCTGAGTTCTACAACCAACATTTCAGGTTCTTCAGTGTCTGTGTCATGAAGATGTTAAGGTCTTAAAGAACTTCTCAGCAGAAAGTGCATTTAGTAAACCCGATTTCCTGAAACGCTTAAAGTGTCACTGATGGAGATGAATGGGTCAGGCTGTTTCTGTTCTGTTTCAGTTTTGCATGTGTTCAATCCTATATCTATTGCAGCTTGATATTTCTGCAAATTTCTTTAAAACACACACAACATGTATTTAAAATGTATGCATTTCCCCTTAAAAAGCATTTTGTGTGAGTCTTCCCCTAAAGTACCAGTTTTGACCCATTTCCCCTTAAAATGTGTATTTTGGTATTTTTCAGGCAACAACCACAGTGTATATAATCCAAAGAATAAGTGCACTTCAGTGTTCTCATTCACTTGAAAAATGCGGACCAAATGAAACTGTCCAGCATTCCTAGCTGGTCTACTAAAATCCCTGTTGTAACCCTGCTAACCAGAATCATTGGAGCCTCTCACAAGCAGGGCTTCATATATATTTTTAGCAAAAACTCCTGTGCCCAAAGCTAGCTTTGAGAACCACTACACACCCATAAGGCAAGGTGAGGCAACTGCCTTAGGTGGCAGGTTCCCCAGGGGCAGCAGATTTCAATGTAGATCTTTATCTACATTGGCAGGGTCCGTTCCTGATGCAGATCTTCACTCACCCCTTCTTCCCTGGTGGGGAGTTGGGTGCCCTTTTGTGGGTTCACCTCAGGTGCCAAAACATTTTGGGTTGACCCAGACCACTACACACAAACAAGGGGTGAGGAACCTCCATGCCACGAGTCAAATTGGTCAAGCCAAATCAGGCATATTCAGAGGGATCCAGGCCTTGGCTGAGTTGGGCTGAGACAGCCCCGGATTGCTACAGGTCAGGTTGAGTGATCTTGGGAAGTCATCGAAGAAGGAGAAGCAGGCAGAGAAACCATGAAAAGTAAACACCTATCAGGTGACTGCATCTTTGCAGAAGAAGGTGGGGGTGCCTGGCATCTCCTTATTCTTATCTGCCCCCTGAAGCAGCACCATACAGGTGCTTACCAGGTTGTAAGTGAGAAGATCCAATCCTATGTAATGCCGATTGCTGCTCCTTTGCAAATGATGTACAAAACACCATTTAAAATTATTTCAGGCATGGGTCCACAGTGGGATGGCTGGTCCCTGGGGTAGCACAAAGTTGATAGGCATGATCCAGGAGGCCACCGATTGGCCCAGGTCCCAATTTGACCCGCAAGGCAATTTCCCCCAAACCATGTGCAACTGTTGCACACTTAACATCATATGTGATTTCATGTGTGGAGGAAGTAAAGCAGGGGCAATCAAGGGATCTTAAGGCGAGCTTCTGATTGCTCATTGGCAAGGGAGGCTTGCTGTCACCACCAATCAGCACGGTTTGGGCTGTGGTCACATGAATGTGAACTTTAGCGCATGCATGCTGGTGGTGAATAACAGAAGGAAAGGAAGAAACCATAAGAAGAGGGGGGGAAGATAAGAAGTGCCAGAAATTATAACAAAAGTGGATACAAACCAGAGTGCCAGATTTAAGGGGCATTATATCCCTACAAAAATAACCTAGTGATGGACCCAGAAGGAAAGCTTGAAAGTCTTAGTCAAATATAATTACCTCATTCTAATATTCCTTATTGAGCAAGAATGTGTCAATGCAAGGGTGCCCTTCTTCAGATAGATTTTCCCACAAAGAATAATCATTGTGGGAATTAAAGCACAATTGTCAAGAAAGACTTGGTCATCATGAGAGAGATCATCATGTCTCATCCAACTGTCCTCTTGCTTTCCAGCAGTAATTACTTCAGTAATTAATCTCTGTCATTTAACTGTATTACATTTTGAAAGGAGAAAATGGAAGAAAGACCTGTTTCCAACTAATTTACATCACAGTTTAAACTCCTAGAACAGGGCAAATCAAATGTCAAACTTTAGCCCTCTTGTAGATTTCTACAATAGTCTCATTCCAACACCCCTCACGAACAGAACGGAAGTTAGTTAGCTTAAATAATCTCAATTATATCGCCTTAGTTTGGGAGGCTTCCCCTATTCAACATCATTTATAACTGTGTTTTTCAATGGAAGCCAATACACAATAGGAGAACTTGCTATAGTGATGTGTTGCTCATATTACAACAGATCCCCAAAGTATTAGCCAGGGGCCACTGCTTTTGTATACCCCCGGACATGTGGCAAGAACAGCATGGAAAACTCTTCTAAATTAAATCTTCCAAATATAACCTATGCTTGACAGGAATTGTCATCAACAAGATATGCATTCACCATAGGTGTCTCCTTCACCTATGTCATTGGACAGTATAGATAAAGTAGTATGATTAAAGCTTAAGTCATACAACAATGTATAACATTTCTTCTGTATTTCAAAGTGAGTACTAAAACTTTTGCAAAGCTCAACAGACACATTGCTTTAATTCCATAGATGGGGAACAATCCATAGCTTAGTGGTGGGGCACAAACTATGCATGTAACAGGCCCCAGAGTCAATCTCTAGCATTTCTAGCCAGAGATGAAAAATATTCTGGTCTGATACTTCATAGACCCTCTATGAGTTCAGACAAGAGTGAGCTAGATGGAGCAATGGTCTGACTTTGTATATCAGGAATGTTGAGAGATGACTTTTTTACTTTTGTCTTTTAACAAGAAAAGTAGGGACCATAATGCAGTTGTGATGATACAATCATCAAGGCTGCACATAAATTGCCTTGTCAAATAAGCTGCAGTTCTACCAATCCGTGTCTGGTGGAAATGGAGAAGTGGCAGATACTTAGGGTTGGATCCAACTAAGCCACACTCAGAGTAGACTCACTGAAATCAATAGACTGATGTCGATCATTGCTAACTTAAGTCCACTGATTTCAATGAGTCCACTCTGTGTATGACTTGGTTGCAACCTTATTTCTAGCCCCAGCTCACACTCAGTTGTTTAGATTGTAGCCATTGTCAACTTGTCCTGGGAGCGTGGCGTGGTGCCCAGCGTGGGCAGGGGGGCAGCCGCGATGGCACCCCACCAGGGTCGCTAAGTTGACTTTGTAGGCTGCTGGACAGTCTGTCTTTTTGGAGTGGAGCTATAGCAGGGAGCAAGTGATCCTGAAGACCAGGACTAAGGACCAATCTCATACTGATACAAAATTATTTATCATCACTATGCAAGTACATAGGTTGAAGAATGACATGTGAGCAGCACTAGCACAGTTTTATTTTTTATGAGTATTTCTAAACTGCCAGCTCATTAAAAAGTCATGGTGATGTACAATCAAATCTTTAAAACATCATAACATTATAAAAAACATAAATATAGAAGAAATGACCAAACACTAAAAATGCTTGGCAAGATGGAAACATTTTCAGCAGGTGACAAAATTGCAGGTGCCCGTCTGATTTCAATAAGAAGAGTGTTCCAAAGTGAAAAAGCTTGTTTGATGGTGGGGGTATTTGAAAGGGGGGTATTTCCTTATTTTATTAATAAAACCCAACTTCCACTTCAATGAGCTTTCTAAGCACATACCACTGACACCATTTAATATCACTTATATTCTTTGCACCCAATAGCCTTGGTAACTGTGGGATGATGTGGTACATCCCCAGTCAGATATAGCTGTGAACCCCTCTGTCATAGGCTCAGGTTATATGTGTGTGTAAATAAAACATATACAGTGGTACCTTGAGTTACAAACGCCTCAGGTTACAAACGCTTCAGGTGACAAACTCCGATAACCTGGAAGAGTTACCTTGAGTTGAGAATTTTGCCCCAGGATGAGAACGGAAATCGTGTGCAGGCGGCGCAGCGGCAGCAAGAGGCCCCATTAGCGAAAGCACGCCTCTAGTTAAAAACAGTTTCAGGTTAAGAACGGACCTCCGGAACGAATTAAGTTCGTAACTAGAGGTACCACTGTATTATAAAGACACATCAGTCTCTGCTGTGCCTCATTGCCAAAAAGAAACACAAACCTTGGGTGAGTGGCTGGAACCCCTGGAATCTTACATCACTTGGAGATTCAGGTGGTATGCAACAAATGACATAATACAGTGTATAATGTCTATTAAAATGCATTTTAAAGAAACAGGATTTCTTCACAGTGGTGTTGAATATTTTCACATTGTTCTAGTGTCATAGTTCAGCAAGAATCCATAGTAACTAGTTTAAATGCTCTATGTGATAATTTTGTGATGTCCTAGGTTTGGATTTTATTGAATTTTCATTTCATAATGAAAATCATTTCACATCAGGTATGCCAATGTAGAATTCTGTTGAACTGTGGCAAGATAATTTGGCAGTGGCGGCAGGAGTGGGAAGGGGGGTCATGTGGATGAAAAGCATCACTTATGGGATCCATTCGTGGCCTATTCAGCTGTTCATCCCCCCATTCAATTGTATTCAGGGGGAAAGTGGGTCAGTTCCTGCTCTCCCTTCCCCAGTGCCACTCTGTGTCTGAAGGAAAGTGGAGCTACTAGGTTTGCTGTTGCCTACTGAGGAGTCAGAGGGGAGGTGCAGGTGGTTGGGAGGTCAGCACAATGCAAACACACACAGAGAGAGCCAACCCAGCACTCTGGCCAGGGCATTTTCACCACCAAGTTCCCCCCCAACCTTGTCCATCCCTCTCCTCTGCTGGTGACCCACCTGCAAGGAAGCTAACGTAGGAGCTCTGCCCCACCTGGTGCGCCACTTCTGTGTTCCTGAGGAAGGGGGAGGGGTGCTTGTGCCTAGATTGCCCTGCTTAAAATCCTGATGTGGCTGCTTTCCATACAGCAAATATTACATGTAATTTGATAAGAAGCTTTTCATATGGAAAAAGTTCATGCATGAATCCAATATATACACGCCTCAAGTATATACACAGTTGGCATAGCAAATATTAGAGTTCGAGAAATAACGAGCCAAAGGATTCCACTTTGGCAGCATAAAGGACAGGGAGCACCTGGTTATTGTAAAAAGTAAGCCAAGGACAGACTAAACCTAACAGCACTGAGAGGACTGTTATGATTCAATCTCTGTTTCCCAATTGTCTCCAAGTCCTTTTTCAGATGCCCTTTAAGTCCTCTGATTCATTCAAGTATCAAGTCCTCTGAGTCATTCAAGGCATAACTGTCCTGTGCTAATTGATGGTACTAATTATATTATACTGAATTTTGTTTGTTGTTTTAGATAGCTAGTTAGCACACTTGCTCTCGTTTTCAGACACACACAGAAATGAAATGAAAATGTTAAAATTAGGCAATATAACCACAGACAAGCATTATATAAAATAATGCTTCCCATAAATTTCAAGCTGTTTGTTTGGGAAACCAGAGGATCTGCAGATAAAATTGGTCCTTCTGTCAGTAGAGGTTTCTGTTTTCAAGACTCAGCAATTTCTCTACCCTACATGAAGATATGGAGGTTTCATGTGAATTCTGGGAAGGGAGTCAGGGAAAGACTGGGGGGTCAAGGTGATTGAGCGATGGCAGAGATGGATTGTGCAAACCCAGCTTTATGATGAAAGCAGACTTAGGCTCTGCATATGTACATGGGGAGAAAAAAATCTCTCAGCAATTGGCTGACTAAGTGA